>NC_067475.1:83086346-83747596 GCF_947179515.1 Apodemus sylvaticus | reverse complement strand
GGAAGAAAACTGATGACATAAAGTCAGGGAAGTGTCCATATCACTGTTCTGGGAGGACACCTACAATTATTCCTGTGACAACCAGGAGGTGCAAGATTGAAACTGCCCTTTTATTATGCCAGGCAGTTATTGAGTCCACAACTGGAACCAGCAGGGATTCTGTCCACATATCATCCCCAACGTGGTGAAGAGAAATACTAGCATGCAAACTCCTGACCAGCTAGAGGGTAGGTGGTGGTGGCAGACCTGAGTACCACAAAGAATCGAGGTCTGTGGCCTGTAGGGCACTGGGGCTGAGATGAAGTTTTATCAAAGGTTATGGTTTTGTTGTTGTCCGAGGGATTTAATGCTCCTACAGAATGAGTCCAAGATGCCTTAGAACAGATTGCCAAAGACAGTGATAAGAAAAAGGTTGGGAGTCATGGCACCACCAGGCTCAGGGAAGCTACTGAATGGTGAGGCAGGATTATTTGACAGGGTCACAGAAGAGAATGTAAGTGGCACATGTGACCTAGTTCCAGGTGTTTTTTTGTTTTTTTTTTTTGTTTTTTTTTTTTTCTGGATACTGATTGTGCTTACCTGGAGCTTGGAGTTGGAGAAATGTAGAGGTTACCAGAAGTGCCCATTTCCCATCTGGAATTTCATGAGTCCTATATATAGACGTAGAGGGTCTTATCTCATAAATAGAAGAGGGAATCAGGAGGAGATTTTAAGTATGGTGAATGGTATTGGCAAGACCACTTGGGCAGCCTCCATATCTGTCTGGCTATTCTTTACAATTACTTTCTGTCTGGTCAAAGAGTAAGCAGACAAAAAGGCCAGTTATTCCTAGGAATGATAAGAATTTCCTCTTTAACAGAAGGGACTATGAAAGGCCGGATAAGTGTTTTCTATTCAAAGTAACAGCTTTGTGGATTGGAGTAATTGTTAGTCCCAAGTAGGTGACCCAAGGGATAGACAATTGGATCTTAGATACTGAGACTCTGTAGCTTTGGCTGGACAAGAGCACAAGTGTCAGTTGGCTAATTTTAGGGACAGACTGCAGAGGAGAATGTCATCTACATACTGTGTGAGCTTGGGTTTGGGGAGAGATAAAGGAAAATGTTTTGTGACTGGATGTTGAGGGGGATAGAAAAGAAGGTGTCCTTGAGGTCCAGAACCAAGAAATGGAGGTCCCTGAAGGAAAAGTAGAAAGGAGTGTATAAGGGTTGGTCATGTATGACGGGGTAGAAGGAGACCACTGTAGAACCGATGAGCTGAAGATGACACAGGCAGTAGGTTATTGGGCTTCCTAACTTCACGTGGCAAAAGATGTGGGGGCAAAGTAGTTTTCTTCACAGGAAGTCAGAGATAATATCCATATGTTCTCTGAGGCTCTAGAGACAGAGTGCATTTGTGTGTGTGTGTCGGGGGAGGTTACTGAGCTTGGGTGATGTACCATTAGGGTCCTAAAACTGGATGACAATGAAGGTGTGATTTTTATTTAGCAACAGGGGTTTTGGACTTCCTGTTGGACATGGGGGTCCATCTGGGAGGCTGGCAAAGCTTTATGTGTTGGAACCAGTAGGTTGAGTGCGTAAGAAAAGGAGACGGGCTGCTGGCAACCTGAGCTCCAGTGAATGGTGGTGGGGACAAAGGAAATAGAGACTGCCACGTTGGCTAGAGGATGCCTTGCCAGTAAGCGAGTAGGACAGGTTGGCACCACCAGCCAGATGGTGCCAACAGCTAAACAGAGAAAGTATGCACAGAAAGCTCTTCATTTAGAGCACCATCCATTCCCTGAGGCAGTGGGCAAAGGGTTGTTCCTTGCCTGAGGTTGCTTTGGCTTGCTGCAGTCTTCTTATCACCTGGATTTCTCCAACCTGGCTGACTTGCTTGAGAACTATTTCTTCAAAGCCAAAACCAAAATCAGAGTCAGCTAATAAGGCAGAATCTTACATAGCATAGCCATGAGGTAACAACCTATCACCTTTATGATATTCTGTTGGCTAAAGGTCAATTATAGTCACTGCCACTATCAAGGGGAAGGAACTTTACAAGGATACCCACCGGGAGTCAGGAATCATGGAGACCACTGAAGCCATACTCAACACCCTATAATGATCCCAAGGGGCCAGTTGTACTGAGGGAGACTCTGGGTTATAGTCCCACCTAACCACAGTCATATGATATGTCCTTACCACAAATGTCCTGTATTTCCTGAGAGATGAAATTTCTGGTAAGGAGCATTAATGACCTCTACATAAACGAATGTATGCATATTAGGTGGCAGGAAGCACCACTGAGAAAACAGTAGTGTCAGGAGGAAAGGAAGGGCAACATTTCATGTGTATAGTAGGGAGGAGTATAGTCACAGAGCATACTGGGAACCCGTCCAGGTTCCCAGGGAAGTTTTCCTCTAGGTGTTTACTCAATAATCTCTGCTTGTGTCATTGTGTCTCCGGCAATTTAGTCACTTGACTCACATGGCCCTCTGGGTGGGTTCAACAGGGCCATTCTAGTTTGCTTTCCGTTGCTGTGATAAAACACTGACCAAAAACAGCTTGGGGAGAAAAGAGTTATTACATCTTTCAGTTCAGATCACAGCTCATCACTGAAGGAAGTCATGAAGAAACAGAAACCACGGAGGAATGGTACTTCCTGGTTTGCATCCCATGGCTTGCTCAGCTGTTTTACTTAAATCATCCAGGACCACCTACCCAGGCACCACCCACAGTAGACAGAGCCTCCCCACATCAATCATTAATCAAGAAAATGTCCTACAGACTCGCTACAGACAATGTGATGGGGGGAAGGTCAGTCAAGGTTCTTTCCCTTTTCCCAGATGACTCACTCTAGCATGTGTCAAGTTAACAACAACAACAACAACAACAAACCCCAACCAATCAACCAACCAAACAAAAACAAACAAAACCTAAAACAAAACACCTGACCAGTCCCAGGGCAATGATTACTCTTTTGCATGCTTCAGCCTAGAAGTTACAGATGTAACTTCTGCTCAGATTCATTGTCTAAAGCAATAATATACAAGAAAGTAGCATCTCTATGTGGCCACCATCAGGAAAGTCCCCTAATAAAGTCACAGGTAGCAATCAGAATCAGAAAATGTCACACAGAAACCTAGGAAATGAGTGCTTCAGACAGAACAGAACTCACACAGACTTGGCGGTCAAAGCACCCTTAGTGTATAGAAGAGATGGTGAGGAGGCAGGACAGCCAGCAGCAAGAAATAGAGAGGCAGAAGGGAAAGGCGCGAACCCCTTGGAGGCTATTACTTCAGTGTAATTGGAAAGCTACAACTTGGTATTGAGATGGAAGTGCGAGCTGCTTCCAGAGTCAGGAAAGGACACTCAGCTGCTCTTTTGCTCTTCTTTGCTTTGGGTTTTTGGGAAAGGGTCATGATCTGCCGGCCAAGCTGTCCTGAAACTCACTGTGTAGACAAGCAGTCCTCCAAGCTCTGTCTCCCAAGCCTGGATTGCAGGTGTGAACCACTCCTGCCATCATAGATGTTCTTTAGACTATCCCAATAGCCTATCTATGGCTTTAAAGCTTCTTTACTCTGTGGTTGAAACTTTGGTGCATCAGTTACTTTTTTCATTGTCAGGTCAAAAAACATTTGAGAGAAATAACTTAGAGGAGCGAAGTTGATTTTGGTTTTTTGGTTTTGTTTGTTTGTTTTTTGTTTTGTTTTGTTTTGTTTTGTTTTGTTTTGTTTTGAGACAGGGTTTCTCTATGTAGCCCTGGCTGTCCTGGAACTCACTCTGTAGACCAGGCTGGCCTGGAACTCAGAAATCCGCCTGCCTCTGCCTCCCAAGTGCTGGGATCAAAGGCATGCACCACCATTCCCAGCGTGAAGTTGATTTTGGTTCATGGCCCACCATGATGAAGAAAACATGGTAAAATGGCTGGGTCTGTGGAGGCAGAAGCTTGCAGTGGGAGAATCACAGAGCCGACCAAGAAGCAAAGATGGCATACCAGCAACAGAGCTGAGCTATAACCCTCAAAGTTCCTTCCCAAGTGCCCTACCTCTTCAGTAAGGTCCTACGTCTTGAAGGGTCTTGAAGGTTTCACAGTCTCTCAGAACAGCACCACTAACTAGAGACCAAGTACTCAGATACATGAGCCTGAGGAAATACTTCGTGCTCAGACCATAACTTTCACTTCTGCACCTCATAGGCTCATGGGTATCTCGTAATGAAAAGCCAATTCATCCACCCCTGCCTTATAGGCTCATGGGCATGTCATGTTGCGAAACCCGTTGATTCCAACTTCAAAAGTTACCATAGTCTTAATAGTTTCAATGTTTCCAAAAGTCTTTTCTAATATTCAAGATAAACTGTTAACTATGAACTCCTATAAAATAATATATATATATATATATATGTGTGTGTGTGTGTGTGTGTGTGTGTATCATTCCACTATATAATTGTACAGAGCCATATTGGGGAGTCATACCACTTGGTAGGAACTTGACATTAGCCAAGGACAATCCCTGGCTTCCGGCAGGAATCTGACCTTAGGGCATAATGGGGAAGTAGGTTAAGGCAGGCCTTTTTATCCTAGGGTGGAGTGCTAAGAGTGTACTAGACATTGGTCAAGGTGAACTTCTCTCAGCCTATGTTGAGCCTGGATTGATCCTGCTCCACCTAGGGTAGAGAAACTCAGAGTGAAGGTTAAGCTCGTCGTTCCTCCAGGTCTACGAATTCCTGAATTAAGCAGATGACCCATCCAGCTGCTGGAGCAGTCAAGACAAGGAGGACCGCCAGGTGAAGCTAGACAACTTCCACCGGAACTCAGCCCGGAGTCTGGGGGGAAGGGTTTGCCCAAACTGTTAAAAGGTCCGACCAACATTAAAGTTTCGGCCTCGATCAGTAAAATATTATCCTGGCCCTTCTTTCTTTTTGCCCCTTCCCCATCTATCCCTCAGCTTCTGTTCCAGCAACCCAGTTCGTAATAGCTGTAGGCAGCTAGGGAATACAACATATAATGGCACAGAGTAATATTCTGTAAATGGGCCAAGTATAGAGAAATAAAAGTACATAGCAAGTAAAGATTGAACTAAAGTAAGGCAGACACACTCAGCAGGGGGTCCACATTCATCATCTAAGATGACATCATCCGAACTCTTGCAGAGCCTATGCCTGTGAACCGCTGTCCCCAGGACACATGGGGCTTTTCCTTTGGCCAATTTCACTGGTGTTTACAGATCTCCTTAGAAAATGCCCCATGTGCCTGGCCTCCAACATCCCAAAGTCACCACAGCGACAGAGGTTTCAGTCTCACCCCTTCACACAGAAGATCCTAGGGGTCCTCATCCAGGAAATCTACCCATGGAACACTGCCTGGCCTCATCAAAAGTAAGCCCTGCAACTCCATCTTTCTTGCATTCTAAGTACCTACAAATCCAGCTCTGCGGGTGTGGGACTGTGAAAGGTATCTTGGTTCCTGGTTGAGCTGAGACTTGAAGCCCCAGAGACCTTGAAGAGACCTTTGTCTGTTCCCGGCCACCAGGCCCCTGTCACTAGCCGCAGCCCCCATAGATTTGTGGCCATCAGTCACATATGGCCCATGTCCCAAGCCCCTCCATGTGTAGAGGATGTAACCTGTGGTCACACAGGCTCAAGACAGATCTCCATTTTAATGAGATACCTAAAGGCCTGGAGTCTTAGCCAATAAGCTTTCCTTCCCAGACATTCCTTCTTGTAAAAGGTATCTAATCTCAGGCCCACCCTGAGAAGTGGAGTAAGTGGAGTATGGTTTTACTCATCCACTTTCCTCCATGACAATAAATGCTTTAAAACCATGGACTCCCTCTTTTCATCGGGATCCGCTGTGGGGAGCCATAGAGAAGGCCTTTACTCATAGAGTCCCCACCTAATCTCCCGGAGAAGGCCTCTCTGAGCTCCCAGCCATGGTTGTCACCAAACTCAAACTTAAGGTCACCACCTTCAAACCAAGGACCCCCCCCATCACTACCTGCCGAAGCTCTTCCCTCCCCCCCAGGCTAGATCCAGCCTGTGTGTGTATGTGTGTGTGTGTGGGGGGGGTTCCTCCTCCACTCTGTTCTCAGTTCTTCCAGGGCATCCAGCGGTGCCTGGGTGTCCAAGAGCCTGAAAGCCATAGGCCCCGCCTCCTTGCAGGCCCCCGGGGACCCTCCAGTCAGCTCCGGCTGTCCAGTGCCTCAGATTGTGCTTCCCCACCCCAACCCCCCAGAGCAGTGCCCCAGGGGCTTCCCCACAGCCCAGCCATCAACCAGCGACGATGTGGGGGTAAGTGTGGTCAACTTCCCACATCCAGCCTTCCTGAGCAGCTGAGCCCTGTGGCAGAGCAGATGTGGGACTCAAAACCCTACATACGGGACAGAGCCATTCTGCTGTCAACTTGAGATGCAGCCTGTAGACATTAGATTGTTGCATTCTTTTCCCAGGCTCAAAAAGCAGCCTAGGTCTGAATCTGCCACTCTGGGGTAGAGGGCAAGAGTCATAGACTAAAGGGGTTGGTGGTCAGGGTCCACTGTGGTTGTCAGGGTCCACTGGGAGTGGGGTTGGAAGCTAGCAATTGTCTCTCAGCACCTCAGTTCACTGCGTTAAGGCTGCTAATGGGGTAAGGAGCACGGTCTACCCAGAGAAGTACTGTTCATCACAGGAGGGAGAGCGGACATGACTTCCACGGCAGAGGCCTCTAAGGGAGTCAAGACACAGCTGACAGTCAGAGCTGAGTCTGCAGAGTCCTGTAGGGAAGGAACAGAAATGAAGGCCCGAGCTCATGGCTTACAGACTGACAGGAGAGATGTCGCTATAGTGGCCAACTTCTATCTTCAAGCAACCCAGGTATAGTCAAAAGGACAAAAGATAAAAGGACTTGTAGCTTAGCTGATACCAGCTGATGTGGCTTTTGAACTCAATTATGTCTCAATGCACACTCTTCAGCCGTGGACTGTTCTAATTTATTATTATTATCATCATCATGGGGGTGTGTGCATGTATGTATGGTATGGAGTACATATGTATATGTGGATACATGCATATGCACACACATAAGTACAAGTTAGATAACGATTTTCGGATGTCTGTTCTCTCCTTCCACGATGGGTTCTGGGGATCAAGCTCAGGTCATCAGGTTTAGGCTGCAAGCTCTTTCCCTCCCTGAGCCGTCCTGCCTGCTTTCACCTGCTACGTCATCTTGCTGGATGGTAGAGAAAACAAAGCTAGAAATCAGGAAAGAACTCAAGGAGCTTGTGTCAAGCCAGCGTGAGGCAGAAGCCAGGAGGCAATAGTGCCCGAGTCTGTGAGGATCCTGTACCTGCGGCCTAAGCCTGTGGTGCCTGGGGATCCAAAGGACTTGCCCAGGCTCCTCACTTCTCACAGACTGATACAGGGAAACAACTGCAGAAAGAGAAACATCTGACCGGAGGTGATTCAACTGGGTAGGATCAGCCATAGTTTATTCTCCTGGCAACAGAAGGCACAGTAGAGTCCCTGTTGGGCTGATGTAAGGCCACTAGCTCAGCTGGGTTGACATCGTAGCAAAGAACTCATGGTCACATTGGCACTGCACTGTCCCCACGTCCTCAGTCCTGCCCTGGCATTAGCCCGAGTCTTATAAGCTGAGACATGTGCTGCTGGTTACGGGGCAGTGTTGCTTCATCCTTTCTAGTAGATTCTGTAGTCAGCTTTCCAGACACGGGTGTGGCCTAACTGTGGATTGAGCATTAGCTAAGCGGAGGTTTAAATCCTCGTCTGTGTTGTCTCTGACGCGCTGTGTGGTCTTAGAGAAGTTGCTCAAGATTTCGAAAGCCAGTGTGCAGCGCCCATGCTGGTCAGCACCTCCTTCCCTCACCGGGCTCCCTCTTCCGCCGCTGCCATTTGAGCCGGCTGGCTTGACACAAGCTCCTTGAGTCTTCCCTGGTCTCCCATTCTGCACTTCTGTAGCTTGTTCTGAAGGAGACTCTCAGGCGGGGCCCTCCTCGCAGCTCTTCTCTGCTTACCTGTTACACACCAGAGCAGTCTCCTCTCCGGGCTCCCAGATGTTCTTTGTCTAAAAAAGAAAGACTAGACTTGCTTCTCTCTTTCAAATATGAATTATTATATAAATTGTACAAATGTATGGAGCACAGCACAGCAATTGGATGCATCCACAGAGTGTGCAATGACCAAATCAGGGTAGTTTCCATCTCTTTCAACATTTTTTTTCTTTTTTTTTTATTCGATATATTTTTTATTTACATTTCAAATGATTTCCCCTTTTCTAACCCCCCACTCCCCGAAAGTCCCATAAGCCCCCTTCTCTCCCCCTGTCCTCCCACCCACCCCTTTCCACTTCCCCGTTCTGGTTTTGCCGAATACTGTTTCACTGAGTCTTTCCAGAACAGGGGGCCACTCTTCCTTTCTTCTTGTACCTCATTTGATGTGTGGATTATGTTTGGGGTATTCCAGTTTTCTAGGTTAATATCCACTTATTAGTGAGTGCATACCATGATTCACCTTTTGAGTCAGGGTTATCTCACTTAGTATGATGTTCTCTAGCTCCATCCATTTGCCTAAGAATTTCATGAATTCATTGTTTCTAATGGCTGAATTGATTGCTATTTAGTAAGTCTATCTTTTTATAGGGCATGGCACGGCCTGTCCATGCACAAATGCAGTGTGAACTGATCCAATCAGTACAGTACCATGTCCATCTTTTTTTTTTTTTTTTTTTTTTTTTTTTTGGTTTTTTGACACAAGGTTTCTCTGTATAGTCCTGGCTGTCCTGGAACTCACTCTGTAGACCAGGCTGGCCTCAGACTCAGAAATCCTCCTGCCTCTGCCTCCCAAGTGCTGGGATTAAAGGTGTGCGCCACCACTACCTGGTTTACCATTTCCATCTTATTTTTGTGCCTGGCGTCTTTCAGCTCATCCGTTTCAATTACTGTGAGTGTTGGTAGGTTATTGTGAACTGTAGTTTCCCATCCTTACCCTAGTACTGTGCCTGAGCACCTAGAGCTTAGTACTCCTCTAGGTAATCCCATCTGCAGAAGATGAGCAGCAAGGCAATGTTCCTTTTCACATCCCGATTGCAGTCCCTCTCCCACCTTTACAACCCCCTCCCCAACTACCTACTCCCTGTCTCCTCAGAGCAGGGGAGCCCCCGCCCCCTTGGGTACCGCCCTACTGGGATATCTGCTCCTAGCAGGACTGAGAACAACCTCTCCCACTGAGGTGACTGGGTCACTTCCAGAAAAGGCCACATCTTCCCTCCTTTGTTTCTTCCCCTCACTCTCCTGTTCTCTCCCCCTTCCTCCCTTCCATTGCTTGCTCTGACTTCAGTCAGCTGCCCCAATAAAGAACTACCTGTTGCCTACACTAAAGGTGTCCTGCAGTCAGTATCTAACCAGAAGCCAAACACTGCTAACAGCAGCCACATAATGGAACTTGGAGGCAAATCCATCCCTGTCCCACCCCCACACCTACTAAGTCTAGATGGCCTCAGCCTGGGAAGTTACTTCCACCCCTTCCAAGACAGAAGCCAGAAGCCATGTGCGGTGGTTTGCATGAAAATGGCCCCCATAGACTGACTCATAGGGAGTGACATTATTGGAGGTGCTTTGTTGGAAGAAGTGTGGTGGCTGGGAGGGGAGGACTTGAGGTTCCAGACCCCCAGCCAAGCCCACTGTCCCTCTCTCGTCCTGCTGCCTGCAGATCTCGATGTAGACCTCTCAGCTGCCTCTCAGCACCATGTCTGCCTGCACTCCATCATGCTTCCTGCGCAGCTGCAATGGGCTAAACCTCTGAACCTGTAAGCCAGTCTCCAATAAAATGTTCTTGGTAAGAGTTGCTGTGATCACGGTGCCTCTTCACAGCTGTAACACTGACTAAGACACCACGCCCTGACTCATAGCCTTCAGAAACAACGGTCCAGTCCAAGAGTGCGTCTGGACTTGTTTATTTATTTGAGCTATCAGGTGTCCAGGTCCCTGCTATGGACTTGAAATACACTGAAGAAATAAATAATAAACAAGCTAGGCCTGACTTTGGGTTAGGAGGAGGTTAGAGTGGGTGAGGTTGGAACTTTGAGTGTGAGATGCCAAGTATCTAATGAACATTCTGAAATAGCCTAGCTGTTCACAGGATAGTGAGGATAATAACTTGTAGAAGAGTGTGAACATCATATAGATTGACACACTCACTTTCCTGGGTGCACTACACCAGAAACACAAACATGCTTGTTTCTTCACACGGTGTCAGTGTTTATTGAGTAACAATAAATTCACAAGGTTCAGCCATTTCAGTGGCAATAGTTTGACTGATAATCCTATCTATCTTGATAACCTGGCCAAAGAAAATGTAGGTTCTTTTATCCCAATCTTAGTTACTAATACTAACTTTATCACATTGCAGACAGTAAATATATCTATAAGTCCATGTACACATATGTGCAACAGAGTTCAAACTATTACAGAACGGCTGAAAGAGTCTGTATGGAGAGGATAACACAGTGAAAAGATAGAAAATAATACAGCCTAATTCTAACGACCCCAAGAAATCAGTAGTTTAAAATGCTATCTCGCTTTGTTAGAAACTAGGTAAAAGGTCACATTCCAGAGCCCGCCCTTTGTTTAGACCTAGCAGAAAGGCCTTGAATAGGTGATCCTGGCCCCATAGGGTAACTGAAAATGGGCTAAGCTTATCTTGCTTCTGTAAACTTACGCCATTACCCCTAAGCAGGAGTTCACGCAGCCTTAGACATTATAGGAAACTAATTGGTTCACTGAGCGCAGGCTCCGATAATTTAAACTGATTGGCCTATAAACTATGGAGTGGTACAAATCAATTGGCTCGCATTTCGAGGGTTCTCCATGCTAAGAAATGATTGGTTTGTGATTCGCGGGTTCTGTCGTAAACTTATAAAAGCTGTCTCAATTCGGCACTCGTGGTCCATAGTCCTCTGACCCTGCGTGGTGCACGGCGGCTATGGAACCCAGAATTCTGGAAATAAAAGAAATCCTCATGCTATTGCATCGAGACTGTTTCTCGCAAGTGATTTGGGTGTCGCCTTCCGGGGTGTGGGGTGCTGGGGCACCCTCGGTTTTTGGGGTCTTACAACAGCAGACCAGTGCAGAGAGAAAGCTGCTACTGGAGCTGCTGGAGATAGGATTTGAGAGTACAGCTTCAGATTCCGGTTGCAAGGCGGAAGGCTACAATGGGCTCCAAGAGCAGGCAACAGAGTGCTCAGGACCATGTACTAAACCTTTATTTTCACCAACTCAGGTAAAAAAAAAAAAGATGGATAGTTGAGTAGGCCATGTCAGCCGTGGGGCCCCAGAGACAGCTGAGAGTCCTCTGCTTCTCAGTCTTTGACACAAACACCAGGCATCTGGTGATAGACTGCTGTGGGGCCATGACATCATAGTCTTAGGAGTCCATCACTTTATGGGATCCCAGGAAGGGAATTACCATCTTTCCTCTGTCTGGGGTGCCTAATATTGGAGTGGGGGGTGTTCTCAAAGTTGCAAGTCACCACAACAAATTTGTAGGGTGTCTTCTTTCTACTCCCAGGAATAAGTCTCTTATTAGTCTGTGTTGGTTGGGTGGTGCCTGACCTTGTAGCTTGTAGGTAAACCCAAGGGCTATAGTCCTCTTTCTTGAAAACGGACCCAAAGCTGCTTATAAAATGGAGTCACTGTCTGCAAGGCATAGTGACTGCAAGGCATTTTTTAAAAAAAAAAAAAAATCAAAGACAACAAAAACCAAAATATCATTTTCACACAATACAGAGCATGCATGCTCATGCACAGAGGTCCGTGTGCACACACCTGGAGAGTGATCACACATAGGTCAACAGTAAGTCACACCAGACCATAAAATGGTCTTTCAACGTTATAACGGAGGCTCGACAAGGTGGTTCAGTGGGCAAAGGCACTTGCCACCAAGCTAACACAAGTCTAACAACATGAGCTCAATCCCTGGAATCCCCCTGGTAGGAAGAGAGATCTAACTTTAATAAGTTGCCCTCTGATCTCCACATGAACACCATGACATGTGTGCACCTGAGATATAATCCAAATAAGTAATCTTAAAAACAAAGATCGTAACAGGGCTGGACCATTCTCTCTCCTCGTGACACGACAGTACAGTTATGGAATCCAAGTGCTGTTGCTCATCGTGCAGAGACAAATCTGCTGCATGCAGTCATTTAACAGTCCAGCACGTGCATTTATGCACAGCACACAGCACTTATAATGATAAAAAAATGACTTGGTTACATGTTCCAGTTCTTATCGACACAACGCGCATGTTGTAAGAGTGGCAGCCTCCTGCATCTGGTGTTTACTCTTGAATGTGCCTCTCGATCTCTTGACTATTGCCCATTCTCTTGCTTTGTGTAAGTACCTTCTCTGGTTACAACCCTGCAGTTGAGTGGCTGTGCACCAAATGCTATGCGCTTTAGAGGGCATTTTTCTGTTAGTTAGCTATATTTCCTAGCACTAGTGGAACAAGTAATAAAGTTACTTCAACTTTTGGATTCTTTTGGGGAGTCAGTACTGAGGATTGAATCCAGAGCCCTACAAATGCAAAGCACTCTACCATAGACATCCGCTCCTATCCCTTAACTCATTCATAAGAGATAGATAAGGATCACCCAGTGGCCTTAAAAGTGAGCATCACAGAAGCAATGGGGTGGAAGAGGTAACCCCAGGAAAGGGAGGCCAGAGGCCGTTGGTCACAGTAAGCAAGGCCTCAATGTTGTTTCTATAGCTGTGGACCTGAACAGTGCTTTGTTCTGACTGCCAAAGGCATGCAGCCTTAGAAGCATCAAGACTCTTCCGTCTTCCAGACCCAACCTGTTTGCCTCACACCTATCAGTCATCCAGATTTTTCCTAGGCCCGATGGTGTCTCTATACAAAAGCTACAGTGCTGTACCATAGACATTTTGAAAATCCCCTTATCCAGCCATGCATGAAACCATGATCTAACCATAAATCTGCCCTTATTGTGTCTCCACCTAGAAGAAGTTGATGCTGTTACTACCCTACAGGAAGTCAGTGCTTTAGCTCTAGGACAACCACTAAATTCTTCTTGGGAATCAGTTCACCAGGGCTACACAGCGGTCAGACATATAGTTCTTTTGTGAGCTGTTGGTATGCTTCCCTTGTTGAATATCCATGTTACCATATATTTGTCTCTGATGTCTAAAAGCCTGTTCTGCTTTAAGTGCATACTGTATTTGTAGAGGTTGATTAGGTTCCCACTGATGACACGAGCTCCTGTTGCAATGTGTGGCTTGGACGAAGGCTTGGAGGGTTGGAGGTTGGTTTAGTGCATGCTTTATGGAAATCCCAGGGCACAACCAGAGTCAGGGCTTCAAGTCAGACTGCTTCTGGGAGTGTAGAGGCTCTTTCTGCATGAGGCTTAGAAACCCAAACCTCTCCTCCTAAAGATGCCATCTCCAAGACCAATGGTTAACCAGCAAGTTCTTCTTAACAGTGTCTGCATCTGTTTGGACACATGCATGCTTTCATTCCCCACCCCACCCCTGGGCCTTTCTTCATTGAGAAGAGCTGATTAGCTGTTGGGAACCTATGGGCTGTAACAACACAGAAAAGCCTGCTGAACTCCAGGCCTTTCTTCTGGGGGGTAGGGGGAGGACAGGGAGGCTTCTTGTAGAGATGACAGTCATAAGAGCCAAGTGCCCTGAAAAGTGGAGTCACACTGGGGACAGCTGAACAGGAACACTGTCTACACTTCTTTGGGGACTCATCTGTCATTGCATCGTATTCTAGTGCTGTGATTTGAATGTGTCCTCAAGAGATTCATGAGATAAAAAGGAAATTCCCAGTGTAGAGGTGTGAGATAGGACCCAATGGGAGGTGTTTAGAACCTCGTCTCCATGCTTACAAACAGATCAATATCATGAGGTAGGCAAACAGAGAAAATAATTGAGCCTGGGGTTATGGTTATGTTTAGGGTTATGCATATCACAATACCTCCCCTTGTAATAATGCATTTGGCAGCTTAGTTCCTTCATTTGCACATGCTATGCACACACAGCCTTCTAATAATTCATCTAACCACCTCAAACCCGTCTGAACACCAGCCTGCACTGGACACATGTTTATCCATCTTTGAATGAAAGTGTAATTTCTCTGCCCCTAACAACAGCTGAATTGAGATCATTTTTGTTTAAATGTATTCCTGATATACGGGATGAATGGGAGGAGTATGTTTAAAGAACAGAAAGATCAGTCCAGCCCAAACGCACAGTAAGGCAAACTGTATCCTTCAAGTGAATTTTTCAGAGATTTGCATCTCCTATTTAACATCTTACATGTATGCATAATTGGGAATGCATATGGTTAAAGTCAGTTACGTTACGGAAAGGCACATATGCAGTAGGAAAAAATGATTCTGACCTAGTCTACCCATCAAAATCAAGGGTCATCCAAACGGCACCACCAGTAACCAGTCCTTCTCCCTTTAGAACTTAGAGCCTTGCCAGGTTGTACCCTGGGCTGTTGAATATTCCCACTCAGGAGGCCCATGTCAGTCTTGACAGTGTGTACCTCTCCAATCTCTACCACTGCCTTGCTCTAAAAGCAAACAAAAGAAGATAAAGTCATCTTCCTTCTTTGCAAATCCACGAGGGCCCCTCTTTTCAATTCTTTGGATGTGGATGAGAGGCTAAGAACCTGGAAACGCCCACTCTACACTCCCATAAGAGGCAATAATTAAAAATGTTCCCAGCAAGGGGTTATCTTTCCCAGTCATGTCCTTCCACCTTCCACCCTGTGCTGACACATCCAGCAGACCCTCTCCCAGTGTGGTACTTTGATCCTGGACTTCCCAGTCTCCAGAAGTGAGAGAATAAAGTGCTATTTGTAAACGACACATTCTCTGGTATTGTTCTATCCACACAAAACCATGCTAATGGCCCAATTTATCCCAACTGCTGAAGATCTGAACTCAGATCCTCACACTTAGCACAGTAAGGCAGGTGTGGCTGTCCTGAGTTCGGATCTGAGTCCCCTGTGCAGGCCTAGTGTTGGGCTCCATGGATTTCTAAAATGTGAAATAAGAGAATCAGGGGAGTGGCTGGCTTATTACCCAGCACTGAGACTCTCTGTGCTGGACATGAACCTGGCTTGACCCAGCGCTGTGGGATTGTTTCGCTGAAGGGATTGGTTTCAATCCTGAGCTGTCCACTGAATGATCGTATTTCACTCTACTGTTGTAGCCTATGTAATCCAGGGTCCAAGTGACAGGTGTATTCCTTTCAGTCATTTTGGGATTTTTAAATCGTTTTTAAAGTGTGAGGGGATAAGGTGGGGAGTGTGCATGCAGAGGACAGAGGACAACTATGTGCAGGCAGTTCTCTCTCTTCCACCATCATGTGGGTTCTGGGGACTGAACTCAGGTTCATGTTTGCACATCAAGCACCTTTACCCACGGAGCCACAGCACCAGCTGTATGTCCTTACAGTAAGTGAATGAGAATGGGGTCAGACAGAAATGTCACCAGGCACAAACAACGGTGTGTGTTTGCAGGTCGTCGTTGTCTTCTTCTTCTTCTTCTTCTTCTTCTTCTTCTTCTTCTTCTTCTTCTTCTTCTTCTTCTTCTTCTTCTTCTTCTTCTTTCTTCTTCTTCTTCTTCTTCTTCCTCCTCCTCCTCTTCCTCCTCCTCCTCCTCTTCCTCCTTCTTTTTTTCTTCCTTCTTCTCCTTCTTCTTCTTCTTCCTCCTCCTCCTCCTCCTCCTTCTTCCTCCTCCTCCTCCTCCCCCCTCCCTCCTCCCTTCTCCCTTCTCCTTTTTCTTCTTCTTGTGAAAGATTTTTTTTGCCAATAATTGGTCAGTAGGGTTGGGGAAACAGCTCAGGGGGTAACCTGCTTGCTGTGTAAGTTCGAGGATCTGAGTTTGGATCCAGGCAGGTGTGGCAGCCTACCTGTAATCTCAATGCTTGGGAGGCTGGATGCAGGATCCCTACAAGCCGGCTAGCTGAACTAGCCAGATCAGAGAGCTCTGGGTTCAACTGAGACAATGCCTCAGGAAATAAGCTGGAAAGCAACTGTGACTGACAAAGACACCCATCTCAAGAGACTTCCACAGATACATGCACATATACTTTACACACATGCAGCCACACTCATGCAAGTATGTATACCTTTATTTATATGCACAAGCACATATTCCATATACAGGTACACAGTTAAGAAGTTAAAATAAACAATTGGCTGAAATCCAAGTATATTTTTTGGTTAGTGCTCCAACAGGAACACTGAATTGTTTAAATGTCTAAGGATTGGGGATATTATAGTTCATATAGATTACCAGGAAAGCATTTGCCTAGCATGCACAAGGCCTTGGGTTCAATTCCTAGCACTGTAAAGAAAATGTTCAAATGTCTAGGTCATAAAGAAGTAACTTTGGATGTTTTAGGGTGGAGGAGTTCTGATGCTAAGGTCCTGTTCCCCATTTGGTTCTTGATAGATCAATAAAGATGGCAGGGGCTAAATTCTGGGAGGAAGGAAAGAGACAGTCCCTGCAGGAGGCTAAGAGAAGCAGGAGGAGGAAGGAATATTTCTTCATGCTTCAGAGGAAGAAAAGGCCACCAGCCATGTGGGGTTTAGGGTGCAGTGGTCATCAGCCACTTCACCAACTGAGCCTGGGGTAGCAACTAACGTAGAGGGCAGATTTAGGGTGCTGAGCTAAGGGTATTGGGAAGAGCACACTGCCCACGGGAGATTAGAATCACTCAGCAATTGAGTCATTAAGGCAGGTTGAAAAATAAGCTAGTGTGTGTCTCTCTCTCTCTGTGTGTGTGTGTGTGTCTGTCTGTCTGTCTTTCATCCGAGGATCTGAGGGAACCTGGGAGGGATTGGTAGTGTGATCACCCCGAGCTTAAAGCAGTAAGAACTACATACAACAGGATGTAGAACTGGAGTTTGCACAAGAATCATGGGAGATGCATTTGACATGGCTGTGATATTAAGGTAGCTTTTAGAATATTTGCCCATCTTTTGATTAACTGTAATTAGATTGCATGCATTTTGTATGCTGACTATACTCTGTTTAAAGACCTTGCTTTGTGCCTTGCCAAGTCATTACTACATACCTAAATTTATGGGACTTCACTGGGTATCGAGAACCAAAGTTGTGCTTTCCCTCCGCCTTTAAATCATGTGCTTTACAGCATGACGTCGTAAGCTTTATGAGGACTTTAAAATTTGTTTTTAAGATACTTTTCACCATTGTTAAATAAAATTCCCCTAAGATTTAATTAAAAGTTTCAGGGACTGGAGGGGGTAGTAGCTGTAAACATGCTTATAACGGAGATGCCTTCCCCGTAAAGCAGGGAAAAATCACAAACAAGTGGGAATCACTTGGAATCCTGCTCACTACAGCACCCCGACCCTGCATGCTGTGAGTAGCCCCTAATCTACCTCCAGCATTGCCCATAACTTTATTTTACATCTGCTGTGCTGGTGGTGGGTTTTTGTTTTGTCTTGTTTTTGTTTTCTGAAACACAGCTTCACTACTTAGCCCAGGCTGGTCTTGAATTTTATACTTCTACATCAACATGGTCTTGAGTGCTGGGATTACAGAGGAATGCCACCACTCCTGGCTTTCACAGTAAGTTTTAGTCTTCCTAGTATAGCAGACCCCCCACTTATCCTCAAGGGATATATTTGAAGAGAAAACTGTGTGTGTAGGGAGTGTTGTGTGGTGTGTGGGTATGTGTGTGCATGTGCCTGTGTGTGTACATGCCATGGCACACATGTGAAGGTCAGATAATAACTTTAGAGGTTCAGTTCTCTCCTTCAACCTTATTGAGGCACTAGAGCGTTGTCTTTCTGTTGCTTTCCTGCTTGCAGGCCAGAGTGGGCTTCTGGCTGATTCTCCCTCATCCACCCCTCCTCCATCTTGCTATAGGTATCACAGATGCACAACACCACATCCTACTTAACATTTTATTACATTGATTTGCATGTGTGTGCTCATGTGAGCGCTTGAGCAGGCATGCCACGGCACATGCGTGGAGGTCTGAGGACAACCTGCAGGACTTGGTTCTCTTCCTCTACTGCCTGAGTCTCAGAAACTAAACTCAAGACATTGAATTTAATGTGGTTTTATGTGGCTCCTGGGGATCAAACGTGGGCCATCCGGCTTGCATGCAAGCTCTTTTACCCACGGAGCCGCCTTCCTAGCCTCTCTGAAGGGATGCTTTCTGAAATCCCTGTAGACACCTGAAGTGTCAAGAGTACCAAACCACACACACAGTTCTCCCTGATATCCTGCCGCACCATGTCAGCTCCAGAGCCACTCACTCCTTCCACACTGTGATCTCCTTAGCAACAGGTCCTCATGTGCTTTGTGGCCACCATTAAGCAGAACAAAGCACTATATGGGAGAACAGACAAGTCCCACATTTGTACATACAGGAGCACCATAGTCTGGCCCACCATGAACAGAGCTGGGGAGTTTCTTGGACAAAGAGGAATCAATGTTGTTTTTCAGTCTGCTAAACTGATCTTCTGTCATGACTTGAACAGTCTCTTAAAGGTTCAAATCATAAATCTTATGATTTAGAACAACCAAATCAGCCATGACCTTGTACTATAGAGCTGCTGACCTTCAACCTCTCTTCGGCCCAGAGTCAAACACCAGCTAACCAGAATTGCCATGTTTCAGTCCCACATTTGCACAGCAAGAACAGGTAGATCCCATATAAAACCAGCCACACCCCCATTGTATGGAGGTACGACAGTTCTTCCACTGCCTTATCCCGCTCCATTGCAGTGTAGCTAACAAACTTGGCTTTCTCTACTCTGTTCTGGCTTGGGTGAATTTGTTCACTGTCCACCATGTGGACCCACAATCGATTGATGCTGAAGGAGTCAATCTGACAACCAAGAATGGTGCTTGCTGATGAATGGTGGAGGCATAGATACCTTAGAAACAGTATGGTCCATGTTCTCATCAGGATGGAGGGGAAAGGAAAAAGCTCACTATGCTACTCAGAACAGTATGGCACAGTTTTCTAGAATATTCCTCTAGAATAATGTTTCTTGACCATGGTTAGCCATTGTTTTATAGAAAAAACAGAAGTCAGACTGAATAAAGGGAGAGCAGTGTCCCCAGTATCTGTATGACCATCATTTGATATGTTCGTTGGAATGCTTATTTCCAGCTCCTTAAATGTTATAGTGACCACGCTCTTATAGAATTTGTCATAGGCAGAATGATGACCCAGGGGCCAACACTTTATACCTGGATGCTATAAATAAGTGGCTTTGTCCATCAAAGACAAGGCAATGATCCAGGGCAGACTTGCTCCAGTCACGGGGTCCTAAAGCAGGAGATCCTGGCTGCCTCTGGCCAGAGTAAAGGACGCATCCCCAGAGCAGACTTGATAGATGCTACCCTGGAGCTCTGAGGAAAGAGTCTGAGGTAAGGGCCATGGTGTGTGGAAAGCTGGAGGAGGCAGGCAAGGCAGCAGAGCCTCCTGAGACTCAAATAACCCGTCTGTTAGGTCCAAAGTTTCCCTCCCAAAAATGGCAGTGCTGGTGACAGCATAATCGGAAGAACTCTGGGTGAACGGAAGGACCCTTACTGGGTGTCTTCGCCTGTTCTACTGCATGCATAGTCTAAAATGTAATCCCTTTTGAAATTAAAAGGATTATTTTCAATCCAACTGTCTAAAAGAAATGAATGACAGTTTGAACTACCATGAACAAATTTCTCCCTACGTACTGCCTTAAAATACAAAAAAAAATTTTTTTTAAGTAAAAACAGGCTGGGGAAGTGGCTCAGTCAGCGAAGTGAAGTGCTTACCATGCAGGCATAGTTTCTAAATTAGATACCCAATCCCAACCCAGACATTAAAAAACCCAGCTGCACTGGCACATGCCTATAATCCTAGGGTCCCTGGGGCTTGCTAGCCAGCTGCCCTAGCTAAATCAGTGAGTTCTGGGTTCGCTGAGAGACACTGTCTCAAAGTGGTGAGTGATCGAAGAGACGCATCATTGACTTCCACTTGTGCTTGAATATATGTGCACATGCACCAACACAGGCCCGTGCACCAAGCCACACAGGGCACACAAACACACACACACACACACACACACACACACACACACACAGTAAAAAGCACACAATGCACCTCACACACCAAACTCACAGAACCAATCAATACCAATACCCTTACTTGAAAGTATTTAAAGAGGGATTTACAGATTTACAAGTTCTTTCCCATGAAATAAACTGAAACACCAAAGGGGTAAGAAAAACCTGGACCTTTACACCCTTTAGTGCTCTGCAGAGGAACACTTCACAGAAGGAACAATCAAAACCGATACACTGGCTAGCTTGTACGTAACTGGCTGAGCAGGCCAAGCACGGCTGCTTCCCTCTGGAGAGGCTAAGAAAGGAAATGTGCAGTCCACAAGGCTGGCCATCTTGGTGTCCCAACCTAAGGCTGAAGGCCTGGGGGATGTCCTGGGAGCTGCTTGTCTTCAGTCTGTGTTGGAAGCCCAAAGAACAGGGTTCTGACACCAGTCGAGGCAAGCAGTCAGACCTGAGGCGAACAGGCAAAAAGCGAAGCCTGTCCCTCATCCCGCCTTTCACCTGGCCAGCACCAAAAGCGCCACCTGCATTGTGGGTAATTCCTTCTAGTTCAAGTAACCTCATCAAGAAAACCACTTACAGGTGTGTCCACCAGCGTCTCTTAGTTGATTCTAGAGCCTGCTAAGTTGATAACCAAGATCACCCCTCCCAACCTTCCTGACATCCTTCCAACACTTAGAACTAGATAATTTTGGTTAGACACCATTACAATACACTACTTAGTATTTCCCCCTATCACACATTGGTTATGTTTTATGCCTTATATTCAGGAAAACTAAAGAAAAGTGACTATCTTTTAATAGGCCATACTTCTCTGATTACACACACACACACACACACACACAGCTAGAAATAGCTAAAATGATTAGTTGTCTTTCTTGTTTAAGAATATTTTTATATATTTATGACTTCCTGGAATGGTGTTTGCTCACTTTGCTTCTCATCTTTTGAACAAATATAGAACAGGGTTCCCTTGGACAGTAAGGCCAGGCTGGCAGCCAATGGAAAGAGTGGCGTCTGTAGGGCAGAGAAGTCTCCATACTGAAGTTATGAGAGGCTGTGGGGCTCCTGGCTCTCTCTTGTGTTCCTAGGAATCCTCAGAGGACAGCATGCCCTTGACAGGCACACAGCACAGATCCACATGGAGGCGTCGAACAATGAAAATGGGCTAAGCTGACGGCTGTCAGAAAGAAAAGTGCTGAACTGAATTCCTGCCCAAGCTCACCAGTAATTCATCCTACCTTAGGGAACCAAGGCTAAGCCACCATCTCAATAGAA
Source organism: Apodemus sylvaticus (assembly GCF_947179515.1). Classification (NCBI taxonomy): domain Eukaryota; kingdom Metazoa; phylum Chordata; class Mammalia; order Rodentia; family Muridae; genus Apodemus; species Apodemus sylvaticus. The sequence continues at coordinate 83,726,221 of NC_067475.1, read as the reverse complement.
AAATCTAGGCGAAGTCTTGGCATTTTTCTCCTAAGTTTTTGAGAAACATCAAGTAGATCCGATCCTTGTCTGACAGACTGCACATCATCGCAAAGGACACATGAAAGCCCTGATGTCTGGAGAGGGGTGTACTTCCTAGTCTTGTCAGGGAAAGGACACTTGAAAGCCCTGATGTCTGGAGAGGGGTGTACTTCCTAGTCTTGGCAGGGAAAGCAAGCAGGGCCTTAGCAGCTGTAGACTTGACAGCAAATTAAAATGAACACTTTCAGCTGGCTGTGGTGATGCAGGTCTCTTGATTTCAGCTACTTGAGTGAACAGGCAGGAGGTTTGCAGATTCAAGGCCAGCTGGGGTAATTTAGTGAGACCCTGTCTCAAAATGAAAAATAGAAAAGGATGCAGGGCAGGTGGTGTGACTAAGTTCAATTCCCACCGCCATAAGCCCAAAACAAACACCTAATATATATATGTATATATATGTATATGTATATACATATACACATATACATATATATACATATGTATATACACATATACATATATATACATATATATAGACATATACACATATATGTATATATATATGTGTGTGTGTGTGTCTGTGTGTGTGTGTAAATTACTGCTGTATCTGTGTTTTAATTATATAATGTTACAAGTCTTTTTGAAAATTAGTTGTAATAAGAATGAACAAATGCAAAAGTTTTTGGTGCACAAATTAGTATTTTCCTTGGAAGCCAGAAGTTAAGACACCCAACATACAAGATGAGTCAATCTGAATGCCTACCAGGAAAGTATAAAAATCCCCTGCTGAGACCATGAAGCCCCAAAGCAACATAGGTTATTGCCACCGTCATTAGTTGCCTTGCAGAATTTGAAAGTAAGTCCCTGTTGCTGTAGACATGACACTCTTGGGATGTAGGACTTGGAGCCATCACACTAGACCTAATCTGGAAGCTCATTTTTGAGGAGTTGTTCTGGTAGCAACAGAAGGTCCTATGCAAGCTACTGAGAAGCTGGTAGCCCTATACAGCTGTAGCCTATCAATCATGATTGGATTGGCAACATGGTGCAACAGTGTGGCTTTATCTTGGGAGTTACCAACAGCTGTCTAGTTGGAAGGACAATTGTCCATTGGTGAGCAGACAGGAAATGAAGCTGATACTGCAGAGCTAGCCAGCGATTAGTGGCTGGAGAGACCCCGGAGGAGAATCTACTACAGCCCCTTGCCTAATGCTGAAGGATTCCTAACTGGATCCTAAGTAATTATCTGTATAGTCTCAGATACAGGTAGTTTTCACCACTTATCAAAGAAGCTCCCTTTTGTAGCAGGGAATCCTTAGAGAAAATCACTAGTCAAAATGCAGAGAACAACTGAGCACAGGGCATCTGATCTAATTGATACATCTTCAAGGCAACCACACCTAAGGTTCAGGGAACGTTGCAGAAGAAGCTGAATAACTGTAAGAGTGAGGACCAGGAAGTGTGCTGTGGGGTTCAGTCTAGCTTCGACAGGGAAGCCTCAGCCAGGAAACCTTGGCAGCAGGGCTGTCTAGAGAGGATGTGGACAACTCCAACACTTGTTGACATCCCAACAGACGGGGCAAGCTCATTGGCCACCACCCATAGATGAAGGACTACAAGCAATTAACATCTCTCCAGAGAGAGAGAGGGAGAATTAGCCTTCCCCAGGGATGAGCACCTTGATAATCAATCCAATACCAAGTGGTCAGCCCTAGAAACACAGGCCTGCAGGCAGTACGGAATAGATCCAGCAGACTGTGTTCATGTTTGTAACATGTATATTTAACAGCCATCGTTAAAGGAGGCGCCATGAATTGGGAAGGTACAGAGGGGCAAAAGGGAGGAAGGGAAGGAAGAAAATTTTGTGATTTTATTTAATTAAAATAACTCACAATATTAGTTCGCCTCAGCCAGAGCTGGGACCTGGCATCCTACCTGCCCTGGTTCCTTTAAGGATGTCAGTAACTGCATCAAGCACTCACAGCAGCCGAGGGTCTCCGTGCAGCTCAATAAAGTCTGCTAATGCTTATGGGTCTCTGAAGCATGACGTGCTATTATCCCCATGTTCCAGAGGAAGACGAGGGTACAGAGAGGTCACAGGTGAGCTGCAGTTAGGACAGGCAGGAGGCAGGGAGACAGGCCAGGCCCCCTCCCCCTGCTGTTGCTGGTACTGCAGTCTGCAGTGATTTCCTGCCTACCTCCCTGTGGCTGTAGGGACTCCCTTCTCCTCAGTCCCCACCTCATGGACCCAGAGCTCAGCACTTCTGCACATCACCCTCTATCTCCCATCAACCACCTTCACTCGACCACAGCAGCCAACTTCTGGTTTTCAAACTTGGACGAACGTTACTACTGTGCGCAGGAGGAAAACCCACCCTTCTCTTGGTCCCTAAAGCATTCACGAAGGTGTCCTTCCAATGTCCTTCTATGGTGACCCCCAGACCAATAAGCCCCGATACACCAGCAGCCTGCCTCAGGACACTGTGTCTCCACTGTGTCCCCATGGCGAAACTTTCCCACAGACACCATCTTTTTTTTTTTTTATTCGATATATTTTTTATTTACATTTCAAATAATTTCCCCTTTTCTAGCCCCCCACTCCCCGAAAGTCCCATAAGCCCCCTTCTCTCCCCCTGTCCTCCCACCCACCCCTTCCCACTTCCCCGTTCTGGTTTTGCTGAATACTGCTTCACTGAGTCTTTCCAGAACAAGGGGCCACTCCTCCTTTCTTCTTGTACCTCATTTGATGTATGGATTATGTTTGGGGTATTCCAGTTTTCTAAGTTAATATCCACTTATTAGTGATTGCATACCATGATTCACCTTTTGAGTCTGGGTTACCTCACTTAGTATGATATTTTCTAGCTGCATCCATTTGCCTAAGAATTTCATGAATTCATTGTTTCTAATGGCTGAATAGTACTCCATTGTGTAGATATACCACATTTTTTGCATCCACTCTTCTGTTGAGGGATACCTGGGTTCTTTCCAGCATCTGGCAATTATAAATAGGGCTGCTATGAACATAGTAGAGCATGTATCCTTATTATATGGTGGGGAATCCTCTGGGTATATGCCCAGGAGTGGTATAGCAGGATCTTCTGGAAGTGAGGTGCCCAGTTTTCTGAGGAACCGCCAGACTGATTTCCAGAGTGGTTGTACCAATTTGCAACCCCACCAGCAGTGGAGGAGTGTTCCTTTTTCTCCACACCCTCTCCAACACCTGCTGTCTCCTGAATTTTTAATTTTAGCCATTCTGACTGGTGTAAGATGAAATCTCAGGGTTGTTTTGATTTGCATTTCCCTAATGACTAATGAAGTTGAGCATTTTTTAAGATGCTTCTCTGCCATCCAAAGTTCTTCAGGTGAGAATTCTTTGTTTAACTCTGTACCCCGTTTTTTAATAGGGTTGTTCGGTTTTCTGGAGTCTAACTTCTTGAGTTCTTTATATATATTGGATATTAGCCCTCTATCTGATGTAGGATTGGTGAAGATCTTTTCCCAATTTGTTGGTTGCCGATTTGTCCTTTTGATGGTGTCCTTTGCCTTACAGAAACTTTGTAATTTTATGAGGTCCCATTTGTCAATTCTTGATCTTAGAGCATACGCTATTGGTGTTCTGTTCAGAAATTTTCTCCCTGTACCGATGTCCTCAAGGGTCTTCCCCAGTTTCTTTTCTATTAGCTTCAGAGTGTCTGGCTTTATGTGGAGGTCCTTGATCCATTTGGATTTGAGCTTAGTACAAGGAGACAAGGATGGATCAATTCGCATTCTTCTGCATGCTGGCCTCCAGTTGAACCAGCACCATTTGTTGAAAAGGCTATCTTTTTTCCATTGGATATTTTCAGCCCCTTTGTCGAGGATCAAGTGGCCATAGGTGTGTGGGTTCATTTCTGGATCTTCAATCCTGTTCCATTGATCCGCCTGCCTGTCACTGTACCAATACCATGCAGTTTTTAACACTATTGCTCTGTAGTATTGCTTGAGGTCAGGGATACTGATTCCCCCAGAATTTCTTTTGTTGCTGGGAATAGTTTTAGGTATCCTGGGTTTTTTGTTATTCCAGATGAATTTGTTAATTGCTCTTTCTAACTCTGTGAAGAATTGAGTTGGGATTTTGATGGGTATTGCATTGAATCTGTATATTGCTTTTGGCAAAATGGCCATTTTAACTATATTGATTCTGCCGATCCATAAGCATGGGAGGTTTTCCCATTTTTTGAGGTCTTCTTCCATTTCCTTCTTCAGAGTCTTGAAGTTCTTGTCATAAAGATCTTTCACATGTTTGGTAAGAGTCACCCCAAGATACTTTCTACTGTTTGTGGCTATTGTGAAGGGGGTAGACACCATCTTTCTTGCAGTCAAAGTTTTTACCTCAAATGTACCTGAGACGCCCTGATCACTTCAGAGGACCTGTTGCCCATTCCCTCATCCCAGCCCGTCTCTCACCGACACTCAGGGCACTGAGCATCTCAAGTAATTCCCTGAGGGTTTTTGGGGGGTGGCGTCGGGGGTTGTTCTGCCTCAGGAGGCAGCAGTACATCCGGATGGCATCTTATTCTTTGCTACAACAGTTTGTCCTGTCCACAGTCCAAGACAGCTCCCAGCACTGAGAAACTGTTTAGCAAATACTAAATAGATGATAACTAATTCCATGTTTCTTTAGTCTTAAGGTTAAAGATAACATTCCAGTAAAAATAAAAAAATTTATTTTGGGTGCATAATAGAAAAGAAATTAAAATAGTGTCTTTTCACTTTCCCAGTGGGAAATTAAGATAATGCTAGACCACGATATAGCATTAGCCGCAGCAGTTCTGAAGCAGTGTTAACATCTCATGTCTCATACTCTAGGAGCCAAGTGTGCATCTGCTGCTGCAAGGCTTCGGGGCTCTCCCCCTGCCCCGCGATGCTTTGACTGTGATGGACACACAAAGCACAAAAGTCACCATTCGCAACCTTTTTAACCGTGTTCATGGGCACTGTTCACGGTGCCGTGTAGCCATTCTCTGTCTGCAGAATTCGTCATCCCAAACAGGAGCTCTATGCCACGCGAGGCTAACTCCTTACCCACCCCACCCCCACCCTTTGCCCTCATCTCGGGAAGTGACTGTTCCGCTGTCCTCAGGCCACCGCAGGCAGACCAGCCAGCATTTACCTGGCTATTCCACTCAGCACAGTTTTCAAAGCTTACCCTTCCAGCATGGATCGGTTCCACTCCTTTTTAAGATGGGGTAGCATTCCATTCCTTGGATGCACCACTGTTTATAATCTGTCATTAAGCGTGTGCTGTTATGAAGAGCAACGGGGACATGGCTGTTAAGGTATCTAAGGCCTTGTGTTTGTTCTATAGAAGCAAAAATAAAACTAAATTAATATTATTCAATCCAATAAAGACAAAGTGGGATATAAAAATAAGAAACTTTTATTCAAAGTTGAAAATGTTCTCAACGTTTATACCTAGCACCACACACTGCCACTTCAGAGCAGGCTTCTAATGCCAGCAACAAGGCAAGGGCTCTCCCACCAGCCCCCGACTCCCCGAGGTACTAGTGCTGAGGAAGGAAGTGCCCCGCATCCCAGACCTCCAACCCTGACTGCCTAGCAGAGCGGCAAGGACAACTGTTACCCTGAGGCTAAGGGAAAGCAGCCCCAGGACAGAAGGCTTGCCCTTCCCTGGACAGCCTCCTCCGTTAGGAGGGGACACCTCATCCGGCCAGGTGGGCTCTCCTCGCCAGCCTTCACCAGGGCACAAGGTCCTCTTCCAAAGCACTGGCTGCCAGGGATGGACTGAGTCACACTCTCCGTAGTACCCCGGGAATCCTTGGGATGCTCAGACCGAAGCCAGAGCCACCCCTTCCTGAATGGTGGAAGTTACGATCCAGGGATGCCAAGTCTGTAAAATTCATTTACGAAGGGTTCAAAAAAACAAACACCCAGATTTTAAAAAACAAAAACAAAAACAAACAAACAAACAAAACATTTATTTTTATATAAAAGTGCCAAAATATCCACCAATGTTGTACTCTATCGCAACAACCAGTTTACGCTAGGAATCAAAACACAAGGCCCTTTATTCACACTGCTCGAAACTCAGTCCCTCACACGTTCCCGCAGTAGCTGGAGTCTCTGGACAGGGGGAAGTTGGCATTGCGATTTGCTGTGCTAGTCCATATGTCCAGGTTCATGTAGGCACGAAATGGGTTGAAGCCCAGGTAGTACTCCTTGCACATGACCTGGTTTTCCATGTGGGTTGAGTGCTCTGTGGCAGGACTGACGGGGCAGCAGTTTTCATACACGTCACTTTGTGGGGCCCAGATGGAACCAAAAAGTCCAGACATGGGAGACAAACTTCGGGTGCTTGTGAGGTAGGACTGAAGTGGAAATAAAGGTGGAAATGAGAGCCAAAGGTTAGAAACCAATAAGGGCCTTCCAGACACAGCACAGACTGAACAGATACCCCGGGGCACAGCTGTGATGTCACGTGATGTCATGTGGAGGCTCCCTGAGAGCTGCTAAACCCCACACATTCTGGGTTGTCTGAGGTGGGTATGAGGTTTTCATCTGATCTGTTAAGTCTACTTGCAATCTAAAGGGTTCAGTCACATGTTACATGTGAAGAAATGTGTGGTGTGAGCTCGAGGCGAGGCAGTGTGGGCACTACAGATGGACCTGCAGAGCTCCTCTCCACCTCCAACCCCACGGAAGGCTGTGGAGGCCACGGAAGGCCTGTGACAGACTTCCTGCCTGTCTCCACATTACAGCCGCTACTCCTGTGTATAAATCCCACAGCTCTGCCTGACCTGAACCCTGTGCTGAAGGGAGCAGAGCACCGTGGGGGAGCAGGGAGGGCGGCACTCACTGGAGAGTTGACGACACTGGCGTGGCCCCAGGCAGCGGGCATGCTGGCCGGAGGGCTCCAGGTAGAGGGGTTGCTGTGGCCAAGGAAGTCCGTCTGAACTTTCGAGGAGCAGGGGAAGCCATTGGTGTAATTCATGTTTTCTGTGAGGAATGGGAGAGAAACTGTGCTCATGAGGTGCCGAATTCTCAGTCTAGGACAAAGGCGGCCCTAACACTGAGTCCATCTGCACGTGAGGACGGAGCACCTGGCAGGGCGGATGTGTCTGCACTTGTTCACTACACAGGCACATTTCTAACACACAAGGTTTACTCAGAGCATTTCTAAAGAAGTGAACAGTGCCAACATTCTTAGCTACCCTCAATCCCCGCCGCACATTCAGTGCTGGGTGGGGATCGAACCCTCGGGTCTCAGGCATTCTTGGCTACACCACCCAGCTATTTTGCTTTCCATTTCATTAATAACCAGTCCCCCAACCTCATCAACCTGCATGTGGATCACATGTCCTGATAAAGTACTTGTAAACCAAGTACTTCTACATATCGCCAAGAAAATAGACATAAAAGCCTTAATCCTAGGGAGGCGGTGCCTGCAGCTCCCTCTTGTGGTTTGCTGGCTGTAATGCAGGGTCAGAATCAACACTGGATACATGACTGGGAAAGATGTGCCTACCAGCAGGAGAAATCCTGGCCCAGCTGTATCTGCAGCTTCCAGATGATCAGGGAACTTCCTAACTCTTATGTTACTTATTACGACACATCTTGTGATGGACACCTGTATGTGCCCACTGATCCTGCTCCAGGCTTGTTTTCTTCCTTCAGGGTTCCCCAGACCCATGGGTAGTCAGGACATACTAAAGAATGAGTGATAGGAGATCCACCTGCTGATTAGTGCCCCCCGCTGCCCAATAGAACAGCTGCCTTGTTAAGGCTACAGAGGCATAAATGACTCAGTTCTACCTAATTTCCTGGACTCAGTGGGATGAGGTTACACACAGAAGCCCCCAGACACAAGAGCAAGGGCTGCCGGGAGGGTCATTCAAAATTGCCTCTTTCCGTGTGCATAAGCAGATGAGAGGCAGCCCCCTGAAGGGCCATCACTGATCATGCACGCACACCTTACTCTGATGTCTGAGGATGCAAGGGTGCCACTGGCACTGGCCAGTGCTTTACCTCCTGGAAAGGCATTGTAGTCCGTCAGCTCCAGAGGGCAGTACACACTGGGAAACTGGCCTTCACAGGATGCGCTCCAATCGATGAAACCGCTACAAAAAAAACAAACAGAAATCAAGGGCTAGCTTCGGGTACAGGACACCAAGAGAAGAGTAAAGACAGAGAGTGGCTCCACTGCCCTATGTCCTCATCCGCCAATCTCCAGGTGAGGGACAGAAGCGGGTGCTCTGTCAAGTCAGAGCCAGAGGCTTTGCTTCTTGCCAAGGACATTTTACCCACAGGACGATTGGCTGGGCCAAAGGCAAGCTGCCTTTCAAAGTGCATTTGATAGCCAGACACAGAATCTGGCTGCAGCTGTGTGAGCACCATGGAAAGACAAGGGTACTCAGTACACACCTGAAGAGCTTTGCCATGCTGGCCCTGCTAACCAAATGCCCAGCTGCCCCCTCAGCATTCAGCTTGAAAGGCTACCACTATAATCTGTCTGGTACTACAGAAGCAGCATTCAGCTTGAAAGGTTACCACTATAATCTGTCTGGTACCGTGGTCAGGGCACAGCGCATGTGCATTATGGGATAAGGTGGGAATACTGCTACAATGAGCTAAACCAAAAGCCTTCAAGCGGGCCCTGCGACAACAGACACTGCCATTTGCCAGGTCTCCTGCCTGACTAACACAATGCTGCATGGCACACCGAAGCAACTGCTGTTGGGTAACAATTTTCTGATATCAGGTTTCTGATCGGTTTTAATTTGTAAGTGTGTTCAAGCATGAGCCAGGGAGAAGAAGGTAACAGGAGCACTTGCTCCATATGACATCATGCTTTTAACCTACATGGGAATGTCAGATGGGGCTGCCAGCTGCACTGCTCTGACGTCACAGTGGCTGGTCGTTTGACAGCACAGTGTAACTCCAGAAGGCAGGAGACACAGTTCCCAGGCACAGTCCGAGTTTCCCTGAGGATACCCTGGGCTCCATCCGAGGGCCTTAGGCCAAGGGGGGCCTACCTGTCAGGGATGGAGGTGGGCTCCTGCGACACCCCCGGGGCACCATTCTCCACTGTGCAGCTGAAGCCGCTGGTCAGACACACTGGCTGGGAAGGCCACAGGCCTCCAGCTGGATACAGACCTGCGGGTTTAAGGAGGTACGTTTAAGTGCGCAGGACACAACATGGCAGAGTCCATGTGGCAATTTTAAGTGTGGTGGTTCAGGCCTCTCTGAGGGGACATTCTGTTGAAGATGTGACTGAGGACAGGGAATGAGTCACAAGTGTCCGGAAACTCCTGCTAGGCGGGGAACAGTCCACAAAGGCCCCAAGGTGGGTGTGCCTGGGTCTCCACAGAGAAAAGCTGGCGATTAAATGGTAAAGGACAGAGGGAGGGCCTAGAAGCTGACTGGATTAGCACTGTGCTTTGGTAGGAAACCCGGGTTGCTAAGCAGCAGGAGTGCTGGGCACAGGTCTACACAGCTATGCCTGTTTTGCACATTCAGCCAGCAGATGGACTGGGGGCCTGCTGGACTATCTTCCCACAGACATTTGCTAAGGCAAAGTCTTGGAGCACGGGCCTGCTGCTGGACAGAGACAGGTTCCCCTCCTACCACATCTGCATCCATCTTGTTCAGGTGTCTTTCTGGGCAATGTCTGAGACAGAATGGCAACTATCCCTCTAGGGAAACCTGTGTCTCATTCTGTCACACAAGCTGCCAGTCTAGGAGGACCGCACCTTCGCTGCCAGGCCGTCTCTGCACTGCACGAAACATGCCTAGCTTTCACAATCAGCCAAAGGAAGTACTACATTTCTGGTATGGGACCACGGCTGCCTGCCAGATGGTAGGCTTGGCCATCCCACACAGGGCAGAACCAATGTCCACCTGTGGCTGCACCACAGACACGCAGCAAGCTCTGGAGAAGAATGCTTCCCACACATCAAGTCTTGGGCTCTCTAAAACAGGAGTCCATTCAGGTCTGTGCTATCCCTGGTGCAATGGAGGAAGAACTGACAGAACGAAACTCATGCCTCTAGATGTTCTAAGACTTGTCTGAGCCAGTCTGTTTTCAGACAAGACGTTAACTTCTAAAGTAGGAAGAAAATCTCAGGGGCTTCCCAGCCCTGACAGTCATGTGATTCCATTTATGCGTAACATTATGCGCACATGGTAAAAGCGGGGAGGCAGAAGGTCATCTGTCAGGCTGTGACTGATATGGCAAGTGTCCCATAAGGACTTCCGGGAGCAGGTAGTCAGGGAGGAGGTGGGGAGCAAACTGTCAGACTCTACAGACTGAGAAGGGGAGAGTGACCAGAATAAGACAGCAAGCCACGCGTGAGACACAGGAAAGAAAAGCCCCAGGATGACTGGGGTCTGGGGCCCAGGCAGTTAGGAAGAGGGAATAGTCACCAGAGTGCTTGGTGTACAGTCGCTGCTAGAATCCAAAGCAAAGGTTCTACCAGAAGTTGGCTGTACGAAGGCTTCATAGTTCAGGAGCGAGGCCCAAGCTACAGACACAAATCTGAGAGATGTGGGAATCCAAGTAGAGACTTGAAGTTTTAAATGTGGAGATGACTGACAGAGGAGCCGACCACAGGAAAGAGAGATGGGCAGGCACAAAGGCTCAGCTCGGAAGAACCTGGGTTACTCTTGGGTGACGAGGAACTGAACAAGGAACCCACAACTGAAACTGGTCTATGGGAACTGAAGACACACGGGGCCAAGGATGGGCAGCACAGCCATGCCAGGGACCTGACTCCTGCTTCAGGGGAGCGGCGGGGAGGTGAGAAGGCAGGCGTGGAGTGCAAGGGCAGAGGGAGCTGCCATCACCAACACAGACTCTCCAAGGAGGCCTCTGGGACAGGAGCCAGGAAACTCAACAGGAGGCAGAGAAGGGCATCCTGAGGCACTGCACGACTACTGCTAGGCTCTTAAAGATGGGCGAGACTCCCAGGACAGAGGGTGGCAACAGGAGAGAAGCGGATGGCCTTCCATGGTAGGCCAGTGTGGGTGAGGGGAACTTCTGAAGGCCTGGACTTCAGCAGAACTCAGCCAGGGAGTATAAGAGGTGATTTTTAAGAAGTAGTTGTAGATTCTCAGTGGGTAGCAGGTAATGGCATCTGAAACACACATGAAAACCGAGTGGGACACCAGGCTTCCCAGAAACTCTAGCAGACGCTGAGGGAGGGCCAGCTTTTGGTGGTGAGGGACCCAGAGCCTTGTGCTTACCAGGCGGGTGCTCTGCCCAGCTCTGCTGGCCCTGGGATCTGGAGCTGGTTGCTGTTTCTTAACAGAGCGGAGGATTTACTAAATCCTACCTTCTAGTAGCTCACAGAAATGACAGTAATCCAGCCAAACCTTCATCCAAACCTTGGCTTGGCAAAGTAGAAATGACTGAGTTTTGCATTTTCTTTCATTGGAAACATTTGTGTTGTATGGATTGATGCTTAGGTCCAGTTCACCAACATCTATTTCCATTACCGATCTGACAAGTTCAGAACAGATGCAAGATGGCACAGAGGTAGCTTAATCTTTCCTCCTTATTCTCCAGTGGGTACAGCTTTTGCCTTGCTGTGTAGCTCAAGCTGGCCTGGACCTCTCCTCCCTCTGGGTAGCTCTGTGTGTGTCCTGACTTCTATGCACAGAAGCAAGGACATACGTCACACCTACTGCTGCCACGAGGAGGAAGTCTCAGGCATGCCATTCCGTGATTCCTGACCCTGATTTGCAAGAGCCCCAGACTAAGCCAGGACACCAGAGAAAAGGCAGCCAGAAGATGACGAGAAAGAGAATATTAAAGCTGGGAATGGGTGGTGAGGAGAGCGGACTCCTTACTGGAGGCCCCAGCAGGAGGCAGGGTTCTTCTGGCCACCTCAGCTTCCCCTTTCCAAGCCACTGCAGGAGGTGTGGGGAGCTGGTGCTCAGCTCTGCCTCAATCCTGGGTCAGGACACCTGTCCCTGCCTGTCCACCTGGGCTGCGGATGCGCAGGGGAGGGCCAGGGGAGAGGAGCAAGCCCGCTGTCCTGGCTTGCTCCCCACCTCAGCTCTGCTTCCCTTTTTTCTGTTATCTCTGAGTGGGTAAGTGAGCTCAGTGTGGCGGGAGGCTCTGCTGAGAGCTCTAGGACATCTCTGGCTGGCTTTACCACAGCCACTGCAGGTGTTCACACAGATGCAGAATGCTTGGCTGGGGCAGCTGATGTCTATCCACAGAGCAGGGCCCCCACCTGTGGTGCCTTCTCCAGCTCCCAGCACCGAGCTTGGCTGATGCCTGCCGTAGTGAGCCTCACCTTTCTCTTCTCCAGCACCTGCAGGTGTGGCAGGAAGACCAGGACAGGAGGACTCTGTGAACTCAGACAGGCCACTCACATCTCTGCGGGCAAAGGGAAGACAGGAAACCATGACTTCCATGCAGGAAATCCAAAAACCATGTCACCAAATCTCACTTGAGTCTCACCATAGTCCCTTCAGAAACAGATATTAAAGATGCACAGAACCAGGCAAAAGCTGAGGAATACTATGACGTGTTGCCTGAACCAACTGGACTACCAGGGGTAACTGCAGCTTCCAATATTCCTATATAGACAGCAGCAGTCTCCACAGCTAGGTGGCTTTCTGCCTCTGACAGACACAGGGAGCTCTCCTGGATGTGAGCCAAGCCTCCCTTACACACACCACACACTGCCCTCTCACAAGGCATCCAGGGGACCTTGTGTCACGCCAAAGTGCGTCCTGCATGCTGATGCCGCATTCCTCTCATCATGAGAGGCACAGCTGGCCTTCAGCCATCACAGGTGCCACATGGGCGGCCTGAGAACATCTGGAGAAAGTACCGCACCGCAGCTACCATGTTCTGTGGAACTGGACCCACAAAGGCTGTAGATACTGAAAATCCACATGTTTTTCTCACGTCAGGATACCCTAAAAAGGTAGCCTGACACTTATATCACAAGGCATTTGTATTGCATTAGCACTCTCGGTATCTGGGATGACTTGATGTACATGGGAGGACTGGCAAAGACAGTCCTATGAAAATACTGTCATTTTGTTCTTATGCTGACACAGGGCTTTGCTACATAATACTGGCTAATCAGTCTAGTCCTTAGTACTACAAAGCCTAGGCTGCTCAAATTCATGACAATCCTCGTGCCTCAGTCTTCTGAGTGCCAGGATGACAGGCACATGTCACTATCCATGTTATATGAGGGATCTGTAGAGTTGGGGGTGTGTGTAGGTTGTAGCACCTACTGCGTACAGAAACTGAGGGGCCACTGTATCTCTGTCTCTCTCTCTCTCTCTCTCTCTCTCTCATCCAATGCTGAAGAAAACAAAGAGACTGAATGTGTCTCCCAGGCCCTTGGAGGCACTGAACTATCGGTGCTCAGAGTGAATTCAAGTCCTACTCAGGGAGATGGTTCCCAGTGTGACCACATCGCTGAGAAGACAACGAAACCAGAGAATCTCCATTGAACTACTAATATAATCAATCAGATCTGGCTTCTCTGTCTTTAAAAGGCTTTTCTGTTTCAGCCTATTTAGCAAAGCACCAAGAAGCACCTCACTGACAGAAAGGCAGAATGTGGCACTGAGGCAGCGAGGAGCAAGGACCCACAATACTCACATGGAGCTGCAGACATGCTGTGGGAGGCTCAAGGGGACAGAAGCTTCTGAAGAGAAATCCTGTGGGGAAGCACCGTCTCCTGCATTAAAAGCAAGGCGTTATCAGAGCCTGTCGTCTCGATTCAACTGTACACGTTCTATGCCCAGATGCAGACGCTGTTCGTATCCGCCCCTAACGAGGGGCTCGTGTTTCACTTCAAACCAACACACATTCGCTCATTCTTTGAATTGTCGATTTTGCGTGTGTGTGTACAGGTGTATGCTCACATGCATGTGGATGGCAGAGGTCAATGTTGCATGTCTTCTTCTGTCATTTTCTTGGATTTTGAGACAAGGCCTGCCCCTACACACAGAGCTAAGCCCATGAGCTCCAAGGACCTGCCCTGCCCCACCCCCAGGGCTTCCCCATAGCAGCTTCTCTGTGGGTGCTGGGCATCCAAGCCCGGGAAAGGCTTCCTGCCATGCTGACCTTCAGACAATGTGAAGACAGTGCTACCGCTCTTCAAACATCACCCTCTCTTCCCCCAAATCTGCCCTTCTATGTTTCCTAGAAGGTTTTTCAATTCAAGTCCCGTGTGTACTACTTGGCAAACTCTTGGTCTTCTGGTAAACAGAGTACAAAACTAGTGTGTGAAAACCAGGCTGCCTCTAGCCATAAAAATCCTCCTCTCCCACCAAAATGCCAGAAGCCTGTCCCTCATCTGGTCTGTGTTTCCACAAGGCTGAGATTTTCTCCAAGGAGCGGGAGATCTGTTCACAGAAACTGAGAAAACTGTAACCTTTTTATACATGAAGCCCATTTCCAAACAGACACACAGCATGTATCTGTGACACTGAAACCGTGGGAGCACCAGGGAAACACTGAAGGGGTAAATGGAGAACAAGGAGGGAAACAGACGGATTCTGAGGACCCGGGATGGAGTCACCGGTGAGCCTTGCCCAGGACTTACGTCTCACATCCATCTTTTTCCTTTTGGGATTTGGATTTGGATTTGAAGCCTGAATCTTGCACATGTGAAGCCACTGAACTATTACACATCCCTGCTCTTTGTTACAGGTTTTTGAGTCAGGGCCTAACATTATGATCTGAAAGCTGTGATCCCCAGTAACAAGCCTGAGAGCCAGAGTTGGGCCCCTGTCCAGGGCTGGGTCACCACATCTGTCTACCACTTCCCTTAAGGCATCCATAATGGGGAGGGCAGGAACGGGAGGCAAGAACCCTGGGCTTCTGGGAAACACTGAGCCACCCATGAACTGCCACCCAGCACACCGCACAGGATGGGGCAAGCAATGGAGGCCTCATGCATATCTAGACTGGGAGCAGAGACACGACTACAGTTTTCTCTGGGTCCAAGGTAAACATTTCTACGTACGCGGGGGATCATGGAATGAGGTTACTCAGTCTTTGCATGTCCCCTTCACTGTGTTGAAAACAACTTCACAAAATGGACTGATGACCCAGGACTATTAAAAAATAAAAAAATTTAAAAAAGCAAAAAGAATGCTATTTTGAGCTACAATTTCATACTTAGGTTTTATACAACCTAAGAACAAACAATTCCCCATATTTCTGATAGAATTATGAACATAAAAGTTATACTAAAAGTACACACAAAATATCATGATAGTGATTCTGTTGGGAAAAGTAGGTAGATGATCAAGGGCTTTCTTCCCTTTAAAAAAATCTCTCTCTCTGTCTCTCTCTCTCTGTGTGTGTGTGTGTGTGTGTGTGTGTGTGTGTGTGCGTGTGTGAAAGCACTTGGTGTCATACCTGATGGCCTCAGGTTTAACCCTTGGGGCCCACAGGATCATAAGGAGAGAGCCAACTTCCACAAGTTGTCCTCTAACATCCACATGTGAAACATGGGTGTGTATGTGTGGAGTGTATGTATACAAACACTTAAAATACACACACACACACACAACAACATGCACATACCTAATAACAAATAAATGTAATACTATCATAACAACAAAAACTGTGAAATACTAAATGTGGACAACAAAGATATTAATTCAAGGAGACAGGAATACAATCGCAGCTGATCTCTTGTCACTAAATTCTCAAAAACAAGAGGGGATGCATGCCAACAGCATTATTCTTATTCACAATAGCCAAAAGGTAAAAGCGACCAATTGCCCACTGATGAACTGCAATATGCAAACATATTATACATGCACAATAGAATGTCATTAACCATGATAAGGAAGGAAGCTGACATGTTCTGCAATATAGATAAGTCCTGAGGATGTCACGGGGTGAAATCAATCTTTCAGCAAAAAATAACCATATCTGACCCACATACATGACCAACAGCACAATCCAAAATCATTTGTTCCACAAAAGACATACATGGATCATAATCATCTATGCTCTCCACACAGGACAACCATACACTGCACATTCGACAATCATGCATGTCTACGATCATCCATGACTTAATTACTTGAGCTATCAAAGCAATCACGTGTTAGGGCAGAGAGCAGAGGCAGGCACGCAGGGGCTTGCAGAGGAACAGGAGTTACTACTTAATGGGCAGAGTCTCGGTTTGCAAGAATGCAAAGCTCTGGTGGCGACGTCTGTGCAGGGTGAAAGACCATGCTTTATACCGCCACTCTGTACACTTAAAATGGCTTAAAAAGTGAGTTCTGTGAAATACTTTAGTACAATAAAAAAGGTATACAATTGTTCAGGGCTTTGAAGTGTCTCAAAGACAGAAACAGTACCAGGTACAATGGAGATTGGGAGGAGAGGGAAGGAGAGCTAAGCAGACAGTCTGAGGCAGGCAAGGCCCCGGCCCAAGCAAGGTAGCCCTGCGCTGGCTGTAGGCAGCGGGGGGGCCTCTGACTCACCAGGTGGCAGGAACTGCTGTATGTCCACCACGGGCCTCCTGTCGCAGTCGGAGCTGCTACTGCTCCAGCTGCCCCAGCTGCCCCGGCTGGCCCGCACACTGCCAGAGGAGCTGCCCCAGTCAGAGCTAGAGTCCGAGCAAGACTTGTCTGCACACTTCTTCTCAGACTTCAGGTAGTAACTGTCTGGAGAGGCAGAAGAGGGGCTGCGCTGCACCAAGGCAGTTCCCATTAGTGCCGTGGGAGCAAGTGGACAGACAAGGGGGTAGGAAGGGCAGGGTATGCTCAGCCGCCACCTCTGCTCAGCTAGTGAAAAATGACTGCAGACTTGAGGAACCAGCAGGGCACAAGCTAAGTCTGGTTTGCCTGCGGACAGACAGCGGGACCTCCGTCTGAGAATGGCTCCAGGGCTCTGGGGAGCTCAGCAGAGGAGCACTTGCCTAGCAGGGAATTTGAGCCTCAAACTACAAAACAGACTGAATTACACACAAATGGTTCTAGAAATAACAAACAAAATTTCTATCAAGAAAATTGAGTCTGTTCTACTGAATAGATGAGAGACTCATAATGTACCCCTTTATTATTAAAATTATTATTTCAGGTTTTAAAATATTGCTGACTACTGATGCCCAATTGAGATGGAAGAGCAGCACCAGTCTTTCAAGGGTCACCAAGGAAGAGGGACAGAGACCACTGCCTTGGCGTCCAGTGTGCTCAGTGGAGTTAGTATGTGGGCACGTCAGTATGGACACATGCTCCACACTGCCACCCTTAGTGGCCTCCTGCCCCCTGTCCTCCCTCCTACACCAGCTCTGGCATTGGTGTCCCCACAGCTCCCACTCCCAGGGCGCTGCCCAATAGACCTCTGGTGTACCAGCAGTCTAATCCAGAAATTACAGAGCCACACAGAAATCAGTTTACAAGGGAGACAGCCTGCCTTAGCTGGCTCTGCCCTCTCCCCAAGGGGCCCTGCCTAAGGCCTGCGCACACTGGTCCTGTACCTTCAACAGTATGCACAAAGTCAGGCAGGAATAGACAGACCTGAGGGGCAGCAGCCATGTTCAGGATCTAAGGGGCATGTGCTTTCTGATCTAACCCTGACGCCTTTCTGGTGGAGTTGCCAACAGCTACATGGCCTGTAATGACATTTCTTGAAAGCTCAGAGGACAGATCACAAGAACACCGACGGTAGCTCTGGGCTACATACCCTCCTCTCTCCGTCCAGGGGAGCTGCCCGCAATTTCCGTGCCAACTTTACAAGTCTCCCCAGCGCTGTCCTGTGCACACCAGCTTCTGACATCACTGCAGACAAGCCTCTGTTCGCTCTGTTCGGAAGGCCTGGGAGAACTGTGAGAAAGATCACATCTCTACCTCATTACACAGACACACTTGCTGCTTGAGATAGGTCAGGTAAAAAAAAAATCAGTCTGAGGCCACCTCTCTCAGTCCTGTAGGAGGGTGAACAAGAAAGGCCCCTAAAAGATATGGGAGATGGAAGAGTGGCTCAGTGGTAGATAGAGTTATGTTTAGCACGCACAAGTCATAGGTTCAATTTTTTCACACTCCTGCATCCCCCAAAGAGGCTACCATTTTGAATTAGAATGAATTTAGGGATACTTAGTCTATTTTCATATTTGACAGTGAGAAGAACAGATTCCACAGTGTTGTTCAGAGTGGCCTGGCAGTTCAGGAGTAGAGCCAGGGCTCCTAGCCTGTTTTCCTGAATTTTCAGTGAGCCTGCTGCTTTGTGTCTCGTGAAGGTCTGAGTGTTCATTTAAATATATTCTTCCTCATTTGCAAACATTTGCCTACAAGCACACTGTTGTGAAAGTGCAGTCAGTACAAAGAATAAGGCTCTTGCCCCAAAGGCTCTTAAGTTAAACCACATCTCTGCTATGGGGCCATTAACTCCTCAAGGAAATAATTACAATACTATTTTCTAAGTAGAAATATACAAATGCATGGGCTTGTAAGATTACTCACTTGATAAAGTGCTCAGTATATAAGCATGGAAACCAGAATTCCACCCCTAATATACATGTAAAAAACTAGACACAGCAGCATCCTTTACACCCAGATTTGAAGCAGCAGAGACAGGGGGATTCCTAGAGCTCACTGGCCAGGCAGATGAGCTATCCAGGCTCAGTGAGAAACTGTCTCATAATGTAAGAGAAGTGACTGAGGAAGACACCCAACATCAGCCTCTGAACTCCACGTGTGTGCACACATAACCACATTAACATGTACTCCCACCACATACCCACGTGTGTGCACACACCACATTAAAACGTACTCCCACCACATACCCACATGTGTGTACACACCCACATTAACATGTACTCCCAACACATGCCCACATGTGTGTACACACCCACATTAACATGTACTCCCAACACATGCCCACATGTGTGCACATACCAATACATTTTTTTTAATTAAAGAAAACATAGAAGCACCCTGTGAATAATGAAACGGTTCTCTGCACAGGTCATGGCAGTGCCTGTGTGAGGAGTGTGGGATGAGAAGAAAGCAGCCCAGACATGGGAGATGCAGAGCAGGACGTCACTGACCTCTGAACAAGGCAGAAAGATGTGGACAGAACAGGTACCAGAGACACAATCCAGCAGCGCCTGCCATGTTTCCCATGTTCTCAATTATGAGCAGACTACTTGCTAGTTACTTTTAAACAATTGCTTGGATCTTAGAAATATGCTTTAAGAAGTTTCCTAAGATTACTTGGTGAAGTTGTACTCTTATGTTTCTATATGTTCCTACTTAGGAAAATACAGTATGCTAAAGTGATGAGTAAAATTTATGAAAATATAAATAGGAGAATACAAAAAGGCCCAATGTTTCCTTTATACAGAATACTGAACTCCAATTCTCAAATAAATAACTATATATGATATGGTATGTAATACGTTTATTTCCACTGTGCTGACTGCTTTGTGTGAATTAGGTATAAGGCAGAGTGAGAAAACTGCCCTGGCACTGCCACCCCTGGCACTGCCACCCCTGGGACTGCCACATGACCATCTTCCCGGAATACAGATTAGGACCTAGGAGGAGCTGTAACAATGCTGAACCATGGGCTCTGAGCTCGGTGGCAGCCTCCTGCAGTGCTAAACTTGGTGACAGCCTCCTCCAGTGCTGAGCTCGGTGGCAGCCTTCCTGAGTGCTCTGAGCCCTCAACATGATCAATTATAGCACAGTGGAACCTCACAGCCACTCAAATGTGCCAGGGCTAGGGACCTTATAAAGAAGCATGGAGCACCTAACCAAGCTCACGAGGTGGTGCTGCCTCTGGATGCCAGGATTCAAAAGGAAAGCCTGCATGAGGGAGAGGACTCCTGCCTTGGCCTTCATGCTGCTTAGAGACTGCTGAGAACAGGTGTCAGGATCTCGGAATGGAGTTTTCTATAGAAAACTAGGTACTGCAGGGGGCATCCTGCAGACAGGGGAGAACTGTGGAACCGGAAAAGCCTAACTGTAGATAAGGAAAGGAAGGAGAACATGTCTGTTAGAGGCTCCAACATGTGTGTGCTGTGCTGAGAATCAGGGATGAAAAACTAGAACTCAAAGGCCACTGTGCTGGATATGGACTCAATGAATGTACACACTACTCGTTAGGTTAAAAAAATCTTCAGGCTGGGAAACTGATACACTAGATCTAGAGATTACTTCTGGAATCCCAGCAGCACAGAGCTTCCAGACACAGTTTAGTCCCCTATTCTTCCTGATAAAGAAATGCTAGGCTGAGAAAAGTGTCTCTAAGCAGCACAGTTCCTAAGGCATAGTGCCCAACTTCATAGTAGCATGATATAAGGGACAGTTTAGGTCCTTTCTCTAAAACTTCTCACAGCTTTCAGCATTTTATGAAATGTAAAATTGCAGGTAAAATATAAGTCTTAAAAGGTCATGTTACAGTATTTTTAAGGAGTAAAATTAGAATAACTCTACTTATTCGGCAAATACCTTTCAGACTTGACTACAACACTGCCCTGAGCTGTATTGCCGTCCTAAGCCTGCAGAGAGGAAACACTGCTGTGCAATGGAGCTCAGGATTGAACTGGGAAGGGCCGCAACATGGCATACCTGGAGGCCTGGGCAGAGGCCCTTTTCTTATTTTTCCTACACGTTCGAGTTTTATTCCAATTGAGGGTTTGTGTGCTTCCTTCTCTTTTCTCCTGAAGCTTCCTCTTCCTGTAAGGATCTTCTTGCTGAAGAGGAAAAAGGAAACATTTGTGCTTTCAAGAGACTATATCTGAAGAGAAACTCAAGATTGCCTTTAACTTTTGAGGACCAACTCTCTGTATCTAGAACACCTCCGCTCTCGAGACTCCAGTCTTGAGACCACCTCTATCTGTCCCTGCTTTGTTCTCATTCCCCTGTGTCTGCTTTCTTAGGTTTGGCAGACAGAGAAGAAAAAATAATTGTTGCTTACAAAACCCTCAAGGGGCTGAGGGGGGAAGATCTGCCAGTGATATCCAGGTGGCTTTGGTGAACCTTCTGCCTCCGCTTGGTCATCTGGTGTCTGTAACTCATTGAATCAACTGCTCAAGCAAAATCAGAATAACCCAGGAAGGCACGAGCTGCGTCTCTGCTCTAATTCTTTTGAGATGAACTTTTTGTTAACAGTCAGACTACCAGAGAATGTTCCAAACTAGGTACAGCTTCTTGGGGAATTAAAGTCAGAACACGTTTCATGTGCAAATGTGGTTATGAAGACCTTAATCCAGTGGGTGACATACTGACAGAGATACGGGTGCTACATAGACATACATGTAAAACCTTGTCAGCTGTGGTCTATACATAGGCTCAGTTGGTGGCAGCGGGATGGTCCCTTGCCTTAAGGTCCTTTAAAGCATCTTCCCCATCTTCTAGAGTGTGCACCTTCTCTCCCTGCTCCGCCCCCACCCCACCTCCCTAAAGCAGAGCACAGGCAGAGACTCAGGCTTAACAGCACTCCTGCAGCTTGGAGGATGGACTTGCATCCTCTGTGGACTTCACAGGGGTGAGATACCCACAAGTACAAAGGAGTACCCGGGGCCAGAAGCTTACCCCCGGTCCAGAGGCGTACCCCTGGGCCAGAACTTCTCTATTGGTTAAGACTTCTTTTGTGAACAAAGCAAAGATTAGCTCATTTCCCCATCCTTTTCAGAATGAAGGCCCAGAAATCGGAGGATCCTTTGGCAAGCTGGCAGAAATTTGGCTACTGGGACTTGGAAGGAGAAAGAGAGAAGCTGAAGCGATCAACTCCCCACTTGCCCTAAGTCCCGGATATCAGAACCTCCTGCATCTGCAACATCAATGGGGGGCCTAGGAATGACAGGGAGCTTTGGCCACACAGGCAGTGGGCCATGGGGTTTTGCTTTCTTTTTAGATCCTCCCAATATTAAATAAGTGATTTTTTTTTTAACTCTAAATGTGTTTAAAAATATTGTAAGTCCCACACAGAAAGACCCATTCCCAGGGCTTTAGTCTGATGGTAAGCAGGCACAGGAAAGACTGATTGGGCAGAACAATGGTTCCCACACACTCACTGTTTGTTTTTTCCCACAATTGCTGCTTGAGGTGCTTTGTCTGTGTCCCCCACTGTGCCCACCTTGTCTGTAAGAGCCAACAAAGGCTTGTCAACTCAAGTACTGAAGTCTTGCTGTCCAAGAACAAGCATAGGTCAAGGGTTGGTCTTGAAATGGGGTCAGAGAGTAGGGGTGGTCAACGGTCACTCACATTTGTCTGCCTTTCTGACATCAGTAGGTCGTACAGGAATTGTCGGCCTGTACAAGCAAGCAAGAGGATGAACATGTCGGGGATGGCTGAGCAGAGGGATGTGGGAATCGAAGCATGCCAGTCTATGGGGATGAGATGAGAAAGGAGGAGGCAGACATGGGAGACTCAGAGCCAAGCGAGAGGTCTGAGAAGCAGAGTCCATGAGCCACTTGCCAGGGGAAATGTGAGGGCACAAACAGGAAGTCAAAGAACAGAGGATGCAGTGATGAGGGAGCTCAGACTCGGGAAGTGAGCGCTAACTGAGCATCAGCAGAGAAGGGTCCCAGAGTCAGGAGCAGCGGAGGTACAGATGGGCGGGGAGTCCAGCAGGGAACCAAGAGCAAGAGGAAGTCAGGGCTGACTGCAGCCTGCTGAGCAGGCTCTCCTGGGGAGGAGGAGGAAGCGGAGGAGGAGGAGGAGGAGAAAGAGGAGGAGGAGGTGGCAGGCGGATGCACAGTGTCTGTGAGCCTATACCTCGCTCCTTGGTCTCCACCCATCTCTATTACTAAGTACTCCATGAGCTCCCTGGGGCAGGAGGGGATTAATGGAGGAAGAGTCCCAGAGCTTTCAAGAAAGCAGAGAGATTGAGGGGGTGGGGGCTAACACTGAATGCAAAGTAGGCAAAGGATGTAAACTTTGAGGAAGAAAGAGAAGAGATGAAAAAAGATGAGTTTATCCACAATATTTCATAATAAAACTGTGCTTAGATAGATCAGTGTAGGTAAGCTTGTATCTTGTATTTTTTTTTAAAAAGCAAGTGTGTTTATAATAGTATGTTTACATTCATGGATACCAGGTTGGGTGGGCAGCAGGATACTGGAACAGGGCTTGCCTACTTAATTTAGAGTTTGTTTCCCATGGTGGAATTTTTGGATGGATGATTAAAAAAGCTTCCCTCTACCAACTCAATTTTACACACATACAAAGTGGAGGAAAATGTTCATCTTTCCTTAGATAAAATAAAAAGAAAACATAACTGTTTCCACCCAGAAGTAGTCCTGGATCCAATTTCCATCACCTAAACAACAACAACAACAACACCCCCAAAGCAAAGACTATTGTTCATCTATCACATGCCTACTATTTTGCTAACTGGCCTAAGGGTATAGCTCAGTGGTAGTGCACAAGCTTAGCATGTGGTGGCCTTGAGCCCAACAACAGAAGATGCTTCCAGGAGAATGAGGCCAGCTCTTTCAACTGCCACCCAGGAGAAAGTCAGCGGGAGTCACCCTCCTGGAAGGCAGTCACACAGCACTGAGGAAGCTGAACTAGTCAGCCCTGCTTGCAACCATCACGGGTGAGTCAGACTGCAGTCATTCATCACAGAGTTATTTATGAAGAGGAAATTCAGCCTGCAAGAGGATGATGGAGTAGCGTTTCCCTCTCTATACTCAACCACATGAGAAAATCAGGATTACAACTTCTATATATGTGCGATAATAAGTTATTCTTTTAGCTATAAGACACTAAAAAAAAGTTAAAAAAGCTCATTCAAAAAACATAATATTTTGGATGCATGATACATTTATTCCCCCTTCTTTTTTATGCCTCTGTAATCATAAATTGCTTTTCTAAAAAGGAAAAAAAAGCACTTAAAAGAAAATAAAAAATGCACTTAAGAGAAAATAAAACCCCAGAGCTAAGATTTGAATTGAGTCAATGGCTTCCAAGGCAGAGAGAGCTAGAGGAGCTCTCCTTACCTCTCCTTACCAACAGAGAGAGCTAGAGGAGCACTGTCTGTGCACAGCAGATTATAGAACCTCCAAGCTGTCAAGTTAGGCCCTAAGAAAGAAACCTGCAAACTGCATGCACACATGCACACCGTGCTCACTGCGGGGGTGTGCTCACAGAGTGACCATGCTCACCGGTGTGTGTGTGTGTGTGTGTGTGTGTGTGTGTGTGTGTGTGCTTACCAAGGGGGTGTGCTCACAGAGTGACCATGCTCACCGATGGGGTGTGCTCACTGACGGGGTGTGCTCACAGAGAGGGTGTGCACACTGAGTGACTGTGCTCACTGAGTGACTCTAATGGACAGTGCAGTACAGTGAGCTTCCATTGACCTGAAGAAACAAACCCACAAAATCAGGACACTGAGACACCAAGGCAATGACCAAGGTCAGACACATGATGGCACCAGAGGATCTACCTTGCAACCAAGGGTACATCCTTGGGTCCCAAGGTCTATTCTGAATGCCCCAAATCTTTGGTCTGGCAGCCTCCTAAGCAAGCTGACAACACTGCATGCAGAATGACAGCTGCACAGACACAGAGTGTATACAAGCACAGGATCCGGTGAGGCCCTCAAATGATTGGATGGTTGAGATGAATGGAAGAAAATATCAAACTAAAACACACAACAAAAAACCCTCATAATGAAGGGCCAGCATAGACAAGGCTCATCAGGTCCAAGGAGCAGGAAGACTTGGGGTCCTGGTTCATGTGTGTGGCAGAGGGAGCCAGCGGCGTCACCTCCACCTCTCAGGGCCACATGAGACCAAGGGAACCTTGGCGTCACCAGATCCATGCTCAACTCCTAAATGTGGTTACTTTGTTTCTTCTCTGTGTACCTTCCTGTATCTCTGTCCCTCTGCCCCACATGCACCCCATCAGCACCCAGCATTCAGACTCGGGCCACACCTTCACGCATGCTGTAGAGAAGTGTGATGGCTGATCTTGATTGTCACTGACCTACATCTGGGATCAAATGAAACCACCAAAGTAGGGCACACCTGTGAGGGATCTTCTTGATTGGATCACTTTAGGTAGAACAGTCCCCTCAATCTGCGCTACACAATGGCAGAACACATGAAAGGATATGGGGAAAGGAAGTTCTGGCTCTCAATCTTACTGGTGAGTTTGTCTATCCAGATGCTGTAGCCAGTTTTAAATCCAACTCCTTCAGGATTCCAACACAAACTGAAAACCAGCAGCTGTCAAGGAATCCTCTGGGAATCCAGCACCAGACTGGGACTGCAGAGACATTCTGTCTCATGGACTAAACAGCTACAGAATTCTCAGAAACAGCCCTGTTGGACTATATAGACAACATTTGGTAATTCAGTATATATATATAGTGTGTGTGTAATAAACACATACTATATGTGTGTATACATATACATGTATGTATATATTCATATTTTCATTTTATCAGTTCATATATTCATAATGCATGCATGCATGCATACATGCATACATACATACATACATACATACATACATAATGTGTGTGTATGGAGAGAGAACTTTGAGTAATAAAATCAGGCTGCTTCAGATCCAGATCCATAGGGACAACCCCTATTCCTAACTCCTGCCTGGCGGCCCCAATATAAAGAGCCCAAGAGCCTTCCTGCCCATGTTTCCCTGTGGGTGCCTGCCTTTCAACCAGATGGGCTCCCTAGACACCCAAAGTCGTCTGCCCTGCTGGGTCTTCTTGGAGACTCTGCAGTGTCTGCCTGCCTTCTTTGGCCTGTCTCTGTGCTCTCCCTGTACAGGATGCTATCCCATGCAGGCCTTGCAGAACGCTGTAGCCCAGTAGTAGTCTTAATGCTTGAGTACACACATGTCCCTGTGCCTTTCTCAGTCCACTTTGGAAGGTCTACGGTTTCCTTATCTTGCAGTACCTCCATTTAAAGAACACAGAACAGCCTGGAATATAAAATAACCAGGCTCACTAGTTCATAATCCTTCCTTCTGAATACTTCTCCATGAGGTAGATGTGTAGGTTTACATATACAGAACAGTGACAGAACAGGTAATGGGTGGAGTGATATCAAGATGATGAGTTACCTTTAGATCAAACATTACGGTCCAATTTTATAAGAATCTAATGTTTTTAAAGTAACCAAAGTAGAATCAAAGGAATTACCAACTTTATAACATTTTTCTCTGCATTACATATTAGTTCATTAAAGATCTCTTTAAGGGACAAACATTGTGGCATATGCCTTTAATCCCAACACTCAAGAGGCAGAGGCAAGAGGACCACTGCAAGTTTGAGGCCAGCCTGATCTACATAGTGAGTTTCAGGATAGCCAGAGCTATGTAGAGACCCTGTCTCCAAAGCAGAACAACAAGAAGGTTAAGAATAGGATTGTTGGGTTGTATCCCAGTGGTACTTATCATCTATAGGTTCTGGGTTTGATCCCTAGTGCCACAGGGACAGACAGACAAACAGACCCACACACAAGACTGCTCTCTGCCTAGAATGATCACAGTTAAAATTTACTTCCACCTGCCTTTGATCACTTCCACCTTCTATGTTTTTAGATATGACTGTATCTTCAGTAATATCTTTTAGATATTACTATATCTGCTAGGGTTTTTAGTATTTGCAATCTGGCTTTATTGTTGCTATTTAGTTTTAGGTCTGGATATAAAATAAGCCAATGTCAATAACAGACCTTTAATGTAGCTGCTGCAGCCCTGAATTTTCATTTCTACTTGGTGGGTTTTCATTAACCTGATTTTTTCAGGACAAGTTTACAGGCTCATTTTCATTTAAAAATATCTGCTGCATTTATATCTCAACTTGAATGGACAAATATTCTTTGCTCACATTTTCTTTCTCTCAATGATACTGCATCAATATGTTCTGTTGTGGGCTGTCCTGATGCTGTTTGAATTCTGATGTTAATTCTCTTCCTCAAGAAGGGCGGCCCTCAGATGAGCAGTCAATCACATACTCTGGATCTCATGTGAACCTTCTCCCATTTATTGGTTAATTAAGGCTAAAGCCTGTGACTGGGCAGAGGAAGGGGAAGGTGGGCCGGGAGGTCTTGGAGAGTGGGGGCGGGCAGGCAGGGAGAGAAGAGCGAGAGGAAAAGAGAGGGGACAGAGGAAAAGGAGGAAGCAGAGATGGAGCCACGCGGCCCAAGAGAAACTGCAGGGAGCAAAGGGTCTCACAGCTGGGGAGTAGGTTAGTATAGTGCCAGAGCTGCCCAAGCTCGGCTTATCGCTTATAAATACAACTGGATTGTGTGGTTTTGGTACGGGATAACTGGGGTTGGGAATTACCGCAACCATTTTCTGACATTATTTGATTCCACAGAGACATCTGTAGCAAGCTGGTTTGTGTTGTTTCTTGTGTTCCTTGCTCTGGGCCAACTTTATGCCCCGAGTTTCATAAATTATGTAGAACATGTCTTTGCCTGCTATGCACCAGTATTCTCAGACCTACAGAGCCGGCCGCTGTCATGAATGAATAGAACTCTTCCCTCACTGCAGGAAAATGTT
Organism: Apodemus sylvaticus; assembly: GCF_947179515.1. Classification (NCBI taxonomy): domain Eukaryota; kingdom Metazoa; phylum Chordata; class Mammalia; order Rodentia; family Muridae; genus Apodemus; species Apodemus sylvaticus. Next base: position 83,698,717 of record NC_067475.1, on the reverse strand, counting down.
CTTCTATTACATCAATAATAACTTTTCTGATGTTTTAGAGAAAAGAAAGATGATAATAACTATAGGACAAGAATAGATAAACAATTCACCCAGACTCATTGAGGAAGAGGTGTCAGTACTAACTAGATGGAACAGGTTCTGGGTCGGTTTGCTCTACTAAGTTCACTAGGAATTAACCCATTGCTGAAGACTAGTTCTCCCAGAGAATAAAAGCCACCTGGATTCACTGCAAATCACTGTTCTATCACCCATATAATCAGAAGATAAAACTTTCTGAGCAATCACATCAAACCTTTGCTAGCATCTACAGAGAAAGAACCATACTTATCAGAGGCTTCTGTCCTGTCTGCATGGAGTGTGTCTGTCTGTCTGCAGCGTGCCTGCCTGCAGTGTGTGCTGTGCTCTTCTGACTAGGACAGAGAACAGGGAAGGCAGACCTCTGCTGAAGGCGTGTCCTGCTTCTCAGAGCACGTGTCCTCTGGAGATGCCCTCTGCGTCTTCTTTCCTGAAGACAGCTTTGTATCAGCTGCTTTCACAGTTTCAAAGCTGTCCACTTCATTCTTGACAGGCACTTGCTGGTTATTTCCTTGAATAAATAAAAAATTCAGCTTCTAGTATTTTCCCATTCATATACTCCATAGTTAAATGCTTTTTTCATTTAATTTAATGAGATTTAGACACAATTATTTAATAACCACGATTCTCCAGAAATTGACTTTGTTCACAAGTGAAATATACTTATAAAAGTCCTCCAATCTTTAAAAGATGTCGGAGCAGGGGTGGGTCACTGACATTACTGTCAATATTCACAGTATTCTAAGGGAGGAAACCTGCTGTCCGCCAGTGGAGGAGTGGAAAACTGTGTAATGGGGCTTTCATTTAACACTACCAAACCCAACACTTACATTAGTTAAGATGATTTTTTTTTAAATGTGGAATTAAAATCCTGGTTAGAAGACAGTCTGAGGAACCTTTATACTAAATGAAGTAAGCCAGGAAGAAAGAGAAACTTAATGTAGTCACAATCAGGCAGAAAGAGAGTGAGAGGGAACAAGTGGGGTTTAATTTACTACTTAGTAGACACAGAGCCACTGTTTGGGACGACGGGACGTCCTGATGGTAGATTGAGGGAGCAGTTGCCCAACAACTTGAATCATAGTGCTTGTTCCTTTCAGAGAACCCCAAATATTTTTATACATCAGAATAGTCTTTATGGAATACTCAAAATTCCACTTAAGGATTGTGCCAAATGCATAAAGCTCTTTAGAATTAGTTTAGAGCTTTTCCATAACTTCGCTTCAGTATCAACAAGTAACAGTAATGAGATATGCTGGGTTTGAACGTTGGCCCCAAGGTTGGCTATTGGGAAGGGCAGTGGATGTTTAGGGGCAGGCCTGCTGGGAGGTGTCAGATCCTGAGACTCGATCTCTTCCCTCTACACTAGCTTTTCTGTTTCCTGGCTCGTGACAGATGTGGGTGTATTCTTCTGAGGCATACTTTCTACCTTGTTGGCTGAATACCAATCAGATGCTAAGACATCAAGCCAGTTGACTTCGAACTAGAAGCTCCAGAACTTTGCCCTGAGTAAATCTTTCTCTGCAAGTTCACTGTTTAAAAGATACTTCACTGCAGTAACATGAAGTTGGCCAACAAGTACTAGTCACTAAATGCTAAGACCAAAGCCTGACTGGTATTGTAGCACATGCCTTTGATTCTAGTACTCAGGAGGATGAGCCAGGTGGATCTCTGTGAGTCCGTGTCAGCCTGGTCTACATAGTTAGTTCCAGGCTAGCCAGAGCTACTTAATGAGATCCTGTCTATACAAACAAACAAATAAACAAACAGAGTTTCCCCACCAATTACAGGAATGTGCTAATATATTGATCAGAGAGAAAATGGATGAGGGCAGAGAGGAGGTAGTGCTGAGGCATCAACTAGGGTACACTGACCATTTCCTCCTCCCGTCAATAGCATCTGTATTTCTTTCAATAAGAGATACTATTAAAGAAGCAAGCTAGGGAATAGGAGATGCTGCAGCTAGTAGAAAAGTTGGAGGAGTGGTGGTGTACACCTTTAACCCCAACACCAGAAGGCAGAGGCAGGCAGATGTCTGAGTTCAAGATCAGGTCTACAGAGTGCGTTCCAGGATAGCCAGGGCTACACAAAAAACCCTGTCTCAAAAACAAAAAACAACAACAACAAAAAAAAACAAGAATAAAAAAGATTTAAGAAACAATAAAAAACTAAAAGGAAAGAAAAGCTGGTATAGATCTATTTAGTTAGGAAACCTGTACAGGGTGACTACTTTTTTTTTTTTTTTTAGACAAAACGCCTGAAGCTGAGATCAAATTAGAAATATATAGGTATCCTTCTCACAGTGACATATGATAGTAACACCCACTTTGTTCTAAACTTGAACTACTTAGCCATAGCATTCTACAAAGCAGGTGCTTCATATTAAAACTCGAGTTTGAATTTGTGCCTTTGCTAAAATTGTGCACAAATGCACTCAGCTCACACAATTAAGATTAAAGGTCCCAGCAGGGCATGGTAGTTTTCCCCTGTAACCCCATGACTTGGGAGGATGACTAAACAGTTCTGGTTAAGTCAGACAAGAATCTGAGGGCTGGAGAGATGGCTCGGGGGTTAAGAGCACTGACTGCTCTTCCAGAGGTCCTGAGTTCAATTCCCAGCAACCACATGGTGGCTCACAACCATCCATAACACGATCCGATACCCTGTTCTGGGGTGTCTGAAGACAGCTATAGTGTACTCATATAAATAAAAATATATAAATCTTAAGAGAGAGAGAGATCAGGAGAGGGAGAAGGGCAGAGAATAGCTCCACACTGTCTCAAGGTTACAGGGGAGACCAAATCTCACTGGGAATAGACAAGACACCAAATGAGAACCACCATCACGAAGTGACCAAAATTACCATGTTTCCTGGAAACTTCTGGCAAGTCTGACTGAGGGTACTGAGGTGGGGTTTTGGGCAAAGTACTTTCAGGTGGCTTCTTAGAAGTCTTGTGTGGACAGGGCTCTGGTTCCTTGAGCTCAGCCACATTTTCTGAACTGTTAATGTCAGTTTCCTTAGGAAACACACATGTCTGTACTCCCTCCTTCATACTACATTCTGAAGAAGTATTATTGACAATTGTGTTTTTCAGTGAGCTTTCCTCTTTGTTCAGTACAGTTTTGGGAAGGCTTAAATTCTTCTGTAAGCTGCCATTCACACCACTGGTGTATCTGAGGCTGACCCAGTTCTCACTGAGGACATTAGTGCAAATGTCTTCCTTGGCCGCAGACGGGGAGCTCGCCAGGGTCACAGTCTGCTTCTCCTCAGTGGTAACGTTGGCACTGCTGGCCGCAGCCGCACTGGGTTTCTGTTTGCTGTAGTAGAAGGAGCACTTATGCTTCTTCTGAGAATGACCATAGGTGGCCGGGCTCCTCTTGGCAGCATTCTGGAGCCTGCTCAGGGGCGGGCTCACGGGAAGGCAGCTCTTCCCTCTGCCTTTATCAGATGGGCTGTATGTGTCGAGGAAGTTCTTGCAAGTGCTTCTGAATACAAGAAGAAGAACATTTAGTATGAATGCAATTAAACCAAACTTCCCTTCTGTTCCTAACACACAAGGCTAGAAGCAATTGGAGGCAGGCACTGAGTGGCTCCAGCTTCCCCGCCTCTCAAAGTCCCATGAGGTTCCCACTGCGGAGGCTACCCACGAACTACGCCCTCAAAGACTAAGAAAATAATGCAGCTGTTCACACAAGCTACACAAGAGTGGTTAAAACCTCCATTACCTGGAGAGAATCAGAACTGAGCAGATGAACCCACCCTCAGCACACAGGGGAGGCTGCTTACTTGTGAGAACGGGAGCTGATCATATCCACTGGGTCACCGCTCTGCTGTGAAGAGCTGCCATTTTGCCTCTGTCTTGTTTTCATGAATTCCATCAAAATGTACTGTGCTTGTTGGAAGGCTATTAAAATTACACCGAGCAGGGACAAACTAGGGAGAAACCAATGCCATTCTTTACTGGATGGCGCTGAATAGCACGAGGGAGACCCACTAAGAGCCAAGCATAGTAGAACCCAGCTGTGGTTCTAGCGACTTAGAAGCTGAGACAGGAGGATTGCTTGAATCCCGTTTGGGTAACATAATGAGACTACTTCAAAAAGAAAAAACAAAACACCAAACAAACAAAACATAACCCTAAAACAAAGAAAAACGACCTTTTCTTCATTACAGAACAGTGGTGGATGAAATCTAGAAAACAGCTACAGGTAAGGTAACACATTTCATTAAATGTATGATGCAACTTCTGCTATTTCTTAAAAATTAAAAAAAAAAAAAAAAGCACTCAGCTTTTTTAAAATGTGCAAATGCATAGGGTTGACCTGACAATGCAATGTTTAGAAGTATTTTCCAAATAAAGTTACTGTTAAGGGATCATTGTGGTCTTGTAATGTCAAATAATGAGTCGGCTGAGCTAGTAAAACTATCAGCTCTCAAATCTGCCTCTGTGGCTGCCAAGATTGTATGGAGAACACAACCCTTCCTACAGTTCCCGCCACTGCCTTGTCTCTGACCATAGGCCAGAGGGCTCCAAGCAATCAGATTGCCTGTCTAGTCTTATACTCGAGCACTTTGTATTTCCAAGTAAGTCTGCAACATGACTGGACTACTCTGCCTGAGAAGAAGGATGAGAAAGGTAGTCCTCTTACCTGACAAAGAAGACAGTGAGCCTCCAAAAGGACTCCTCCCAGCTGGGGCCTGGAACCACCTCTGCACACAAGGGTAGCATGTGGTGAGGGAGGGTCACGTTGAGTGTGAAGTGGAACTCTAGGTCTGCTGCAGTGACCAGCGTCAGCTCACGAATGACCCAGGAAGAAGTAAAGTCCGGAGTAAACCTAGAAAAAGTGGCTCCGTTATTGACTGATTACAGGGGTAAGTGGCTCATTGTTATGAGTATTTGTTGGTTTTAATTCTCACTACAAAGCAGAATGAGAATAGAAGCCAAACGTAGGCCAACAAAATACTACTCAGGACTGGAGAGATAGATGGCTCAGTGGCTGACAGCACTGGCTGCTCTTCCAGAGGACCTGGGCTCCATTCCCCAGCACGCACGTGGCAGCTCACAACTGGCAACACTAGTTCCGGTGAATCAGATACCTTCTTCTAGTCTCCTTGGGAATCAAGCACTCACTTGGGGCATAGACATATATGCTAACAAACATCCACACAAAAATTAATTTTTAAAAATTAAAAAACTGCCGGGCAGTGGTGGCGCATGCCTTTAACCCCAGCACTTGGGAGACGTAGAACTGAGTTCAAGGTCATTCTGGTCTACAGAGTGAGTTCCAGGACAACCAGGGTTACACAGAGAAACCCTGTCTCCAAAGAAAATAAGAAAGAAAGAGAGAAAGGGGGGGGGAGGGAGGGGGAGAAAGAGAAGAAGGAAGGAAGGAAGGAAGGAAGGAAGGAAGGAAGGAAGGAAGGAAGGAAGGAAGAAAGGAAAGAAAGAAAGAAAGAAAGAAAGAAAGAAAGAAAGAAAGAAAGAAAGAAAGAAAGAAAGAAAGAAAGAAAGAAAGAAAGTAAGTAAAAAAAAATTAAAAAGCCCAAAGCAGCCTAAGCTGTCTCACTAACGGGCTGGGTATCTCCCTCCCCAGTGGTGCGGCATGAACTGAGCCCCAGCACTTACACGATGCTGATGTCTCGGGACGTGTTCGGGCTCAGTGAAAACGGATGGCAATCTAGCACTTCAAATCCATAACCCTGGCAGTCATACCCATTGATTTTCAAAGATGTCACAGTTATGGGAAGAGGTCCGATATTCTCAACTTTGAAGTTCTTTGTAATAGATAAAATCTGCTTGCTGTCTTTCAGTTCTAGTGAGGAACAAGGTATTTCAGTTAGTATACATAAACTTCAAAACTAATTTTAATAATTTACTGAATCAAAACATTACGAAAGTGGAAAAGCTAACATAGCTCAAAAACTGATTTCTACCTTGTTTATAGAATAGTTTCTTATTCTATCATCTCTAGATTTTGCTAAACAAGGAGGAAACAATAAAAATAAAGAAGTCCAGATTCTTCAAGTGATACTTAAATGTTTTATTCTTCCAAGAGCTTAAGAGTTTAGATTTACCACAATGTATCATGTACCCTGAGACCCTGGAAGTTTTATTTATATTGAACTAGGGATGAGGTAAGAGACAGGGTCTCATGTATCCCAGGCTGACCTCAAACTTGCTATGTAGTAGCCAGAGATGGCCTTAAACTTCTGAGCTTCCTGCCTCTACGTCCCAGGTCCTGGGGTGACAGGTGTGTCCCACCGCCCCAGGGTTTACATACACTTTTGCTTTAACATCACAGTTACTAGAAACAGCCCAGATATGATATCAAACCTCTGAAAATAAATGAAAGCATATTTTATATTGGGAGTTTTGGGAAAGAACCAAGAACTTAAGATGTTAACTGTCAAGTTATTAACACACTCTCACTAGTTCTATGGTTTCAATGAATGAATGAAAAAGCCCGTGTTTCAGTGCCAAGCTTGTGAACTCACGTCGATGACAATCCATCAGGGTGGACTCGGGCACCTTAAATCGAAGGGAGCCTCCTGTACCAGGAAGTCTTCCCCCCACTTTCAAGAGCTCTTGTGCTCCAAATCCTTCCACACCAACCATGTCCACGACAGTCAAGTTATTCCTACAGGAAAGGGAAACACAACAGATGACCCCAGGCCTAAGTCAACAGAGAACTAAAACACAACCTGGTAAGAGAGAAACGCAACTTCCCTGGCACTGCTCCTAGCCAGCAACAATCTCTTACAAGTGTGGTGGCATCTCCTGCCTCTCACAGACTAAGATGCTTCCAGGAATGAATGCTAGTCCTGCGTACTCAGCCAACTGGCAGCAGAAGGGGTGAGTGACATCACTCTCCAATCGCCTGTCACCAGTGCCAGTTCAGTTTTCTAATAAACTGGCACTGGGGTGATGGCCAGACACCAAGACACGAAATACAGTGGCAGACCCAGATGCTAACAAACTTGACAAAATGATAAAACTATTTATAGAGTGAATTAAGAAGTTTTCATAGTGATTGTGACGAGAAGAAATACTGGCTTATGGGATAACCCTAGAATTAGACACTCCAAAAATCACCTCACTACTTACATATAATTAGTCAGATTCTTATTAATGCAGTGATACAGACTAGTGTTTATTGTTTTATTAACAGACACCATGCTTGTAAGATGAAATATTATGTGAAAAGTTTAACGGATACACACAAGACTGAATTCCCAGCACCAGGAAGGCAATGCCACAGAAGCAGAGAGAATTTATCTACATGTCTAATTATGCAAAATGCTCTGAAATATGTTTATATCGCTGAAGTTTGGTTAGTGATGTAAATAAAGCCTTTATCAATAAGTGGCTGATTTATAGAAAATAATGTATCAATAAAGAAGTCATCAAAATTAAATGAACCACTATAAAAACCTTAACTTTCAAGTCTAGGTAAGCAAAGTTCACTTAAATGCTGTCTGAACCCACTCTTCAGGAACAGGTTCTAAATGGAGCGCGGACCCCCTGGGAAGCGGGGAGTCCCAGGTCTGAGCTTCTGAGCACAAAGGCTCTGTCTTTAGCATGCGTTCTTTTTAGTCTCATTCAGCTACAGAACACAAACTGGTATTAAAGGAAGCTCCAGTAAACTTTGGGCAGTTGGTCTGATCCTAGAAGAGTCATTGGAAAGTAAAGTGTAACTTAACCAAAGCTACATTTGGGTTAGGATCACCACTGCAGAGAGCTTCAGTTCAGGTCTATCCCGCAGCCTTTGCAAGAAGACACTCCTGAAGACCACCCAATGGAAAGTAAAGAATGAAATGCAGCTGTCCTTCAGGCAGCGAGCATTAACCGTCATCCGAGAAAAAAAGAAATGAGCCGGTGGGCCCGCCCAGCAGGGCACTTTTCCACTGTCCTTGGGGCTCCGGAGCCTAGAGATGGGTGGTCCACATCTACTCATGGGAGAGTCTACAGCAATGTTGCAATTATCTTTCTCGCTAAAGACAAAGAAGTAAATGTGTGGGCCTGTTCTGCCTCTTGGGACTATATCTGACCAGGGGCTGAAATACGCTCCCTTTTAGAGACACTAGCTTACTAGAGGAGGACTGAAGTCCAAGGATTAAGTGAGGGTCCCTCTCTCCAGCCCCCACCACTTCCTAACCTACCACACAGTCCCATCACTACACTCCGAGAAGTGTCAACGCTCAGTGAGAAAGAGACACACCTACCTGATCAGGATGAGGGAGGTGACTTTCCCATAGTCTGCGGGTGTGAACACGACACCAACCCTCCTCGTTTCCAAAGGCTGCAAGTGCACGTGAAGAGCGCCCAAACGGGGCTCCTCAGAAGGCTCACCCTGCAGGTCACAGAGGACACCATTAAGCATCTCAGCCCCGCGGAGTGGGTTTCACCCATTAGGAGCTTGACTACATCCATCCTCACCAACTGACTTCTTTCCGCTGCTTGTACTTGTGCTGGGGACGGAATTCAAGGCTGTCTACACGCTATGTAGACAAGGGTTATACCACTGGGCTCCACCCATCCTCCCAACCTAGCTGGACTTGTTTGCTATGAAGCTGTCAAGCTGACACATGCTTCCTACACCTTATTTGAGAAACTTTGGTAACTGCACACAATCTAGCAGGATACTGCAAAGTGGCTTTGCCTCTTGACTTAGATGGAGGTTGGAGTTCTGGTTTTTTTTTTTTTTTTTTGGTTTTTTGTTTTTTTTGTTTTTTTTTTGAGACAGGGTTTCTCTGTGTAGACCTGGCTGTCCTGGAACTCACTCTGTAGACCAGGCTGGCCTCGAACTCAGAAATCCACCTGCCTCTGCCTCCCAAGTGCTGGGATTAAAGGCGTGCGCCACCACTGCCCGGCGAGGTTGGAGTTCTATACCAAATGCCTTGACTATATAACAGTCATCAGAAAACAGACTTCCTCTGCTTAATTCTATAGCAATTGAAAACGATTCTCCTCCCACGTCAGACAAGCATAGATTGTCTTTAATAGTGAATTTATGTTTTACAGAAACCATCTACAGAAACTAGATTCTCTAGTTGGGAGAGAGACCACTTTTTATTCATATTTGTTCTCTAGTGTTCCTCTGAATCAATACTGTTGACTATTTTATGAATCATCCTGCTGTTTCGCCCAGCTCATGAATAGTGACTGGGTTTCGGCAGGTCTAATATACAGTCTACATGGTAACATTCTCTCCGTGGCTATCCTCAAGCCGGCTGACATTCCCTGTGCTACCCTGGGGAACAAATGGTGATGGGCCTGGGTCTATCCACTAAATTATAAACCCTGAGAGACGAAACCTTGCTTTACAAGTGTAAACTGTGAAGCAAAACCCTGCCAATCTTCTGTATTAAATCTGGAATAATATCAACGGCAGCAGCACTCTACTAAGTATTCTTCCACGCCAGGCACTGGATCATTTAACCCACACAAAACACCAGGCACTCATTTTATAAACCTTATTGAATAGTCGAACTTTGTTATGAAGGTCAAAGATGGGCTGAAACGGCTGCCCCAAATCACAACAGTAGCTGAGGTCTAGCCTGCACCAGCCAGCCCCAAACATCTTAACAAAAGACAATGTGCTTCCACAAGCAAGTCAGCAAAATTACAATGTCAAAGGCCCCCTTTTTATATAAAAAGTTTTAAGCTTTTTAAAATATTATTTTTATTTATGTGCATGTTTGTCCTGTTGCATGCACATGCGCCTCTTCTGTGCAAGCACCTATGGAGATTAGAGGAAGCCATTGAACCCCTTGGACTGCAGTTACAGGACTGCACTATGGGAGCTCCTAGGGACTAAACCTGGGTTCTCTGCAGGGGGTGGGGGACAAGTGCTCTTAACTAAGTCATTTCTCTTCACGAAAAAGAATGCTAACAATTTCCAGTTAAAAATTTCAGCTTTGTATTTGGGTTTTATTTGGGTTTATTTGGGTTAAGTAAGTTAACAAAAAATTATTCACCCCATCACAAAGGTGTTATTTCTTAGGGGGAAAAAAATCTCTAGTAGCCAATACAGCCATTATCTAGATGAGTTATTCAATTTGTTCAAATCTTGACAAAATAATTAAGACATACAATAAATTGCATTTTTTTTTCAAGTTACAAATGACTTAGTCAAAGTAGGCACAGCATCCCTCAGTATTCTGCACTAATCATCTCCATCACTCTGCATGCTCCCTGGGAAGAAGTGGGAGGACCCCCGCCCCTGCACCCCAGCACTGGGCTCTGCCCTCCAGAGCTAAGAAATGACTTCTTCATTACAGTCAACGAGTCTCCACTGTGTATTTACAGCCTGCTCTGCTTTGTTCTAGCTGAACCTTCCAGGCTGTCTGCGCCCTCCCTCCCCTCTCCCCACACACTGTAACAAGTGTAGTTTTAGAGGGATTTGAGGAGATCCTGTGTACAGCTGTATACAGTTTTCTTCTAGTCGCTTTAACTTTGGTTCTGAACAGACAAGATGCATCCTCCACTCCTGAATAGAGACTAAGAAATGAAGCTGCTATGGCCACTGGCACACACCACCTCATCACATGCATTTTGATTCCTGTTCCTAGGGTTTAGAAAAGGCAACATGGCTGCCTCCACTCTAAGAATTTTAAAGAAACCTTTTAAAAGAAGAACCGGAGTATCACAGGAACTGGTGATTATTCCAAGCATTAAGTCATGGGAAGCCTTTCTGGTTGGTTGCTTGCTTGCCTTTTCAGACAAGATTTCTTTCCACATAGCCCTGGCTGTCCTGGAACTCACTATGTAGACCAGGCTGGCCTTGAGCTTGCAGAGGTCTGCCTTCCGAGCACTGGAATTAAAGGTGTGTACTACCACATCCAGTGCACATTTTTTAAAATGTATCTCCTTTTTCCTTACAGTGCCTAAAAAGGAACGTGAAGGGACCAAGGGATTCTAAGAGATTTATAAATTAATTCTTAGATCTCTAGTTGTATTTTGTTTTGTTTTTACATGGCTCTGATTCTGAACAGACAAGATGCATCTGATTCAGTTGGTATTTCTTGTGCATGAATCTAATCTATCACATTAAAATGACACACAGGCTAAACTCATCCTGTACCGCTATGTAATTAAAAAAACAAACCAACCCTGCTGCATATGCCTCATGCCCAGAGAGGGAAATGAGGGCCAACATGAATGCGCACGCACACGCATGAGGGCCCCCAGAACACGAGGTGCTGAAGCCTACTGTTTCTGCAGCTACCAAGTCAGTATATTCAATGTCTGAAATGTACTCCTACCTGGTAAGGGCAAGCTTTGGTGAGCTGGAATTCACCAGTTGAGAGATTAACCGTCTGCATATCTGTGCCAAACCTACAAACAAAACCAAAAACTCCAGTGTTCAATCCAGCATTGAGATGAGCAATAGAGTAGCACACATACTCACAGGCTCACTCCTACATCTGCCCTCAGCCTATAGCTGGTCTATCTCAGCCCCTCCACACCAACCTGCAGCTGTAAGTGCTAGGCAAGTATTGATCAATGAATGATGTAGGTAGCCCAGAATACAAAAAACCCCACAGCCACAGAGATCTACACTGAGAACGACACAGTTGCATCCATATGGCCTACTGTGAGGTAAGTGGGTCTCAACCAACGGCAGCTTTATGCCTGTGAGAACTGGCAGTATCAGGACACATTGGTTAACATGACTGGGGAAGCCTTGCTGGCCCCAAGTGAGCAGAGACTGGCCACAGTACTGAAGACCCTCTAGTACTGTTTGGTCCCTGCTTCTTCTAAATGGCAGCATCTGTGATGAAGTGATGTCAACAGGGCAAAAGCTGAGAAATCCCAAGACCAAGTTTGCCACCCATTTTCCTAAGCAAGAGGAGGAACATCCCAAACACACCTACAACTCCATTCTGGTCGCACTGTTGACAGCAGAGTTCCCGCTTCGCCATCTCTCCCTGTTTACCACTCAGCTCATTTCTTGCTCCTGAGAGAGGTGTACCTCTTTGTCCAAGCTAGTCTCAGAGTCATGGCCTTCCCGTCTCAGCCTCTTAAGTAGTAGATTACAGGCAGGCACCCCTGTACCTGTCTTTAAACTTACTTCCTGTGCTTCCAAAGATCGTCTTAATTTAAGATTCTCAACTTTACAAGTATACACGAAGATTTGTGATGGTTTCTTTAGTTCAAGAAGAGAGTGTTCCATTGGATGACAGAACAATCACGGTGACAATGAGGGTGCCACACAAAACAAAGCCAAGATTTCCATCAAGCCACACGCCTAAAGGGACTAGGCTCCCAGGTGCTTAGGTCGGTGGGCTCACACCGTGCGCCACCACACAAAGCATGGACAAGGTGAGTCTTAGCAGTGACTCCCAAAGGCAGGCAGGCCCACCCACCCGGGGCTCTTCCTACCATTTGTGCAGCAGGCGCACTGCGGCTTCAGGTCTCGGGTACAGGGAGAGAGGCAGCAACTGCAGGGAGACAGGCCGAGGAGACGGGTTCCTCACCACAAAGTATTTCACCTAGATTTGAGGAGAGGAGGGTTAATATGGCAAAGAACACGGTAACCTCTTAAAATATCCCTGCCAAAAGAGCATATAGTCAGTCAGAGGAGGGACAGCCCCATGTCTTACAGTCAGTGGTTCACTAAACTACACATTTGTCAAAGGAGAGGGGGAATGACCAGGAAAATGTGGCTCATTAAACACTGAGGATTCCTGGGATAAAGATTCTTGTCACCAAGCCTCACACAGTGAATTCAATTCCTAGAACCCACTTGATGAAAAGACAGAATTCACTCCTGAAAGCAGTCCTCTGATGTGCACTGGACGCTCATGCTTGCACAGTTAAGTAAACAAACACGGAGGAGTGAGGAATCCTTCGGGAGCAGTTGGGAATTCCAAAACAGCAGCCAAGAAGCCTCAGTTAGCACAAGGGCAGTGCACACTGTGACTTAGTATGCACTGTCCTTAGAGTGCTCCGTCTGCCTCTTCCTGCCACCCAGACTAGGTGACACAAGCCCATGAGCTAGAGAGCCAACATGCTAAAGATGAGTCAACAGCCCAGGCCCAGCATCACAGAGCAACCTGGCTCCCTCTAGATTTCCTTCGGCTGAGGATCTCTCCAAGGCACAGAAACCTATTTCAGCTGGTGTGGACTAAGAGTCTCTCTACAGCCAGCTGTTGAATACTCACTCGCTCATCTCAAACACCATCTTAGAAAGTTCATATCCAGCGCGCGTCTCTAAGGTGGCCCTAGCTGGTCCTGTACCTCTATAGTCTCGTCCTAGAGTTTCAATATTTTGGGGGACAGTGGCTGCAGTCATGTTAGTAGCAGGCCCAAAGTGACAGCACTATGGAAGAATTGGACTCCAAAGACTTCTCCACATCGGATGAGGATGAGGAAGAGGAAGGACTACATGCCGTCGGGTGGAGAGTACAGTGAAGATGGCATCAATGAATTAGCGAAGGAAGATGAAGTGGATGGTGAAGAGCAGGCTGAGAAAACCAAAGGGAAAAGAAGGAAGACTCAGAGCATTCCAGGAATTTCCAGAGAGGAAACAAAGTGGCCTCTTGTTAGATGAAGAGGAAGATGGCAAGGAAGACTCGAGGTAGTAGTAGTGAAGAAGATGAAGAGGCCTTGGGTCAGAGAATGCAAGGAAGAAGAAGGAAGATGACTTGTGGGCCAGCTTCCTAAATGATGTAGGACCAAAGTCAAAGGCAGCCCCAAGTTCACAAGCTAAGGTAACAGAGGAGACTGAAGAGACCAGTTCAAATAAACCGTTGGTCAAAGCAGATGAGCTAGAGAAACCTAAAGACTCAGAAAAGGTGAGGATTACCAGGGTGTCTGACTTTGCTGACGAAGAAATAAGGGTACCTAAGGAAGTAGATGCCACAGCTAAGGAAGCCAAGTCTTTCCTCAAGCAAACAGGGAAAGAAAAACTATAGGCTCTTGTCACTTCAGCGGCGACACTGCTCCCTGCTGGATCAGGGATAAAAAGATCAAGTGATATGAGCGGCCTTTTAGGGAAAATTGGAGCCACAAAAAACAGAAAATGAGCACCCTTGAGAAATCCAAATTGGACTGGGAGAGCTTCAAGGAGGAAGAAGGGATTGGTGAAGAACTGGCCGTCCATAACTGAGGGAAGGAAGGGTACAACAACGCAAAGCTTTTCTGGATTGAGTGGCCCCAGGCAGTCTGAAATGGAGCGAGATCTCAGGCTGAGCAAAATGAAAGCTTGACATTCTGGGGAGAATTCCTAGCAGCTTAATGCTACTGACAATGTGAGCTCTTCTCTGTGTCTGTGAAATGTTTTCAGTGTCCATCAGTTTTCAGTCAGCCCCTTTTTCTATGCTGCAGTTTGTTTAATGTATCTTACTCTCACCTGGTTCCATTCATTTTCCTTTTTAAAATTTGTCTTTAAATAAACAAATAGAACCCTCAAAAAAAAAAAAAAACCCAGAAAGTTCATATCCAATTAATATTTCTCTGTTCAAGGGCTGTCCCTGTGATATCCCTAATCAAAGTCCTAATGGTGTACGTGTGTGAATTTCAATTGATTTCTTCTAAAGCAAACCTCCAGGGATAAGACCCGAGTGTCCCAGGCTTGGTGACGTCACTGACAAGGGAGCTCGAGTCACACTGTCCTTACCACGCTGCTCCTGAGGGCAGTGGCACTGAAGTTCAACACAAGGCCAGGATCCAGGAGTACCCGGGGCAGGAAGGAGACAAGCAGCTCTGCTTCCTTGGATTTCTTTGCAAATGCAAACTGAGCCATTCCCAAAACGTTTCTTCTGTGTAATTGACAAGGAACAAAGAATAGTAATAATAAGTGTTTATGAAAAACAACCTCAACATTTAGGGGGCAAAGAAGAAGGAAATGCTAAATATCCCCTAAAAGGAACAGAACTCTTGGGAAATGGCTTTTGGTAGAATTTGGAAAGAGAGTGTAAAACTGATCCTAACAGTCTGGTGATGTCATCAGACTGTTATTTTACACGTATTTTACATATCAGTGCCCCAGGTTCAATATCCGACATTAAGCACACACACACACACACACACAAGCACATGTAAGCACACACGCACGCATGCACACACACACACACACATACACACACACACACACTCAAACAGAAAAACCTGTTCTACTGGAAAGCAAGCAAGTGTTCAGAGAACAACTGCTATTCTGGCACCACATCAAAGAGACACACAAGCAACGCGGAAGGACAGTTACAGTGAACTTGGAATTCATCATCAAAACCACTAATTATGGGGCAGAGGAGCAGGTTCAGTCAGAGCGTTTGCTGAGTTCTTGGCGGCCTCAAAGCTGCTGGGCATGGTGCCAACACACCTGGGGCTCTGAGGACCAAAAAATGGTGAGCTCCAAGTCAGAGTCAGAGTCAGTCTGGGGGAAGGGAAGGTGGAGAGGACAGAAGACACTACCTACCACAGCCTCCTCAGGCTCCTGCTTATGTGAGAAGGTGTGCACACACATACTCTCACACATACACCCCACTCACAGACTGACAATTGATGACAGAAATAAAGTACACACATACGGTGGAAACTATGGTGAGGCTCAAAGGTGGCTTTAAAAGCACAGTATGTGGTAACAAGGGCCACGGGAAGTAAACCACACCCTTCCCAGGTCAGTCACTCTGCTGAGGCACGGTGTGTCCATGGACACTACAGCCTCGGTGCAGTCTGAGAGATCAGAGAGCTTATACGGTCAGGCTACTGAACTGACAAATCCATCACCTAAAGCTAACAATTTAACTTAACGATGCTAACTAACCACTGGACAGAATGACACAGTCATCCCATCAGCAAGGACTCAGTAGTCTTACTAAAATACATGCAAACTTGAGAAATCCCACAGTGTGGGCTTTTCTAGAAGACAAATGGCCTAGACTCAAAAGTTTGTCAACATGATAAAAACTGAAGACGGATGGGGTTCTACTCTATAGGGTACAGAAACAGAACAAGAAGGTGTAGCTCTGAATGAATCTGAATTAAAAGGGGGGAAGGGCGCTGAGGGTCCTGCAACAGATATTATAGGCTAACTAGAAAGCTTTTAGTATGAACTATATATGATTTATTATTGTCCAACTGCTGGTTGCAGTGGTAACCATATAAAACATATAAAAGAATATTCTCCAGTCCTTTTCTAATGAAGTAGCGAGAGCCCCGGTGGATGGCTGGAGACTCTCCTGAGAGCCCAGGTGGATGGCTGGAGACTCTCCTGAGAGCCCAGGTGGATGGCTGGAGACTCTCCTGAGAGCCCAGGTGGATGGCTGGAGACTCTCCTGAGAGCCCAGGTGGATGGCTGGAAACTCTCCTGAGAGCCCAGGTGGATGGCTGGAGACTCTCCCAATAGAGAACGGAGGGCTCGAGGATGACATTCACTGCTTATTTTCAAACAACTCAGAAAAAAAAGTCAGTGAATATGTGTGTATGCATAAACACAGAAATAATACAGAACACGTGCAGTTTTCACAGCTGATGGGCAACCCCAGCTGAGGACTCTCTACTGTGCCGCCCTGCCCAGTCACTAACGGTCAGAGCATCCTGGACCATGGAGCGGTTACTCCTCACTGATGACCAGGAACTCACCTGCAAGCATCACCATTTTTATATTTCTTCCATCTTTCATACAGCTTATTTGCAAGTTCAGAATCCACGTCCCAGGTAGTCCGATCCAGAGAAAGACTTCTTTCCCAATTAGGATTTTCTAAAAGTTAGATCAAATTAAAACATGATTTACAAAGTACAATTAAATTAGTAAGTAATGCCAAGGGCTGACCAACCTTCACAAACTACAAGGACAGTGGAGAGGATAACATCTGTTGCTTCCCCCAAATCCCTGTTAACTCAATGGCACATGATAACATCAAATGAAATGAACATGTACAAAACAAAACTCAAGCGAATCATGGGAAGGCAATAACGTAAAAGACACATGGCTCATGATACAGCCTGAGAGAAATCAAAAATTCGCATGCAGCATTTCAACAGCGTGGCTCTCAAGTGCACAGCTGTGTCCATGGAGACCCCATCTCCCAGCTGCGTCTTTCAGGGTGCTACGGAGGTCGGAGCCATGGAGGGACAAACAGTGGTTCTCGGAAGTCGGCACAGGCCAGGGGGCTGATCCTCTACAATGCATGTTCACCTATGATTACTTCAACTCCATACACCTGCCCTAGCCTGTCTCCACTAACTGGGGTGCTAGGGAGAAAAAGGGGGTTCTCCCAAAGCTAAGTCTGTACTATAAAACTCTCCTTACATCAGAAATCTCAGTAAGTCAAAATACAAAATTAAAATAAACCAAAATCCAGGAACAACTTCCAGCTCCTTGTGCAGGCCTTCCTTCGGTCTCCCCACACGCAGCACCTGCTGATGCCCTCAGCCCTAGGACCCGCGGCTGCGGACCCATGGCTGGGAATGCCCACACACTGCCTTTCATCGCTCAGCTTTCAGGGAAGAACACCAGCTTCCCAGTTTTGCCTGGTGATTAGGCCTGTACAATCTTTTGTAATCGCTCATAAAAGCACAAGCTACCTAAGGAAAAGTGGGCATGCTGACTTCTCCAAAGACCCTGGCTGAACCTGCAGGGTTGCCGCCCATGTCACCTCATCCTGTCTGTTAGTGATCGTGTTCTCTCGGCATCCAGTATGATGTAATCGCTTTAACAGAATTAATTATTCATTAATTCCATCTCCAAATGCTAATTTCTATCACTGCTTTCCATTCCCCCCAAACTGTAGTGCTACAGAAACCCTAAAGCAAACCACTTACCTGGTTTTGATTTTCCCATGAAATAATGCATGCCACAATGTGCTAGCACTTCAAAACCCAGACTCCCTTCCTAGATTGAAAAGTAATATATGAATAACTTCAGACACAACACTCAGCATAAAAATCCTAAACACTGAAATACAAAGCAGATAGTAGCCTCTACCTCAATGGATCCCCTTAACCAGAAGCCAAACAACTAAGAAGCAATTTCTTTGTTCCTTTGTCAGCCCGGAGGTGTCTGGGCTGAGCCTCACAGGGTCACTACCATGACCTCTGGACAATCATCAGTGTCTACAGTAACAACATATAGAGGCTTCTGTCCAACCGTCAATGACTAGAAGTACAACCGGTGGACCCACAAGACACCAAGCTACCATATGGATTAGGCGTGGAACATTTCTGGTGGTTTTGGGTTCTGTTTGCCTTTAACTCTAATCTTCTAGACAGAGTATGCCAATCTCTGCTAACCTGCAGCTACCGCTCCTCAGGTCTAGACAGTGTTTACGCTCTACTTCCATCTGCTCCTGAAGCCTGCCTCGTCTCTTTGGACACTGTTTTTATATGCATCACTTGATTGGAAATGGGTATTTTCTAACAAATTCCTCCTGCTCAAAATATAACTAAATGAATGTTCCTCACACTCTTACTGAATTGGGTGTGTGAAATCCTACCCTCACACCCTCAGCTAAGGGTGAGGCATTTCTAACTACAAAACATCAACACTGATAAGTGAGAAAAAAACCATAAAGATGATTGCATGAATGTCTCATTGTGAAAAATCAGAACTCAGTGTTATACAGAATAGCTGGGCTCAAAGGAAGCAATAACTAAATGAAAATAAACATTAAGAAAAAAAAATGAGACATGCTTAAAATAATCTAAGTTGAACACAATTTGCCCACATTTTAGGAAGGATTCCCTCATGAATCTTTTAGGCTCCAGACTGAACAACTAAGAATCACTTAAGTCAATTTAAAACACTGAATAAACTGATTTAAACTGAAGTCTCTACAAACGTGTATTACAAGCTCAATCGTGCTTTCTAAGGCAAGCAAATATTACTCCCCAGCGTTGGGGAAGGGGAGACTGCCTGACAAACACAGGACCATGTGTTTGTTCCTCAGCAGCACAGAGAGAAGTGAAACTGATCAATCTTCTGATAAGGTCTTATTAAATAATCACTACTTCCTGAGATATAACCTTTCTAAATCAAGATTTCACATCTAAGCAAGTCTACCATCTCAAACTGGCTTGGTGATTTCTTAGCTAGCCTTAAAGAGGAACTTAGCCCCGGGGGACACAAGACAACTCTGACTGTAAATGACAGTACAGCACTGGGCACTGGGCACAATACCTTGGTTGGGGCCGAGAAAATCTGCAGAGGTATTGAAAAGACGGCCCCTGTGTTAGTAGTCAGAAATACATTGGTGAACAGGTTTAGGACAATGCCTTTAACAGCAAGTTTCAGAGAAAATATATTCCAACAGCCAGGGGGCAGAAATAGAGGGCCACGGAAACTCAGAACCTAAACAGAAAAGAAGCAGAAATTACTTTCTAGCCCTTGTATAACTAAAATCATTATAGCATCATGTTAAATTTGCTCGATAGTCTAGAAACTAGAAGCTTATTCCATATTTATGATTTTAAACAAAGTTTATTTTTCAATAGATGTTATTTTAAGTTAATACTGCAGAAATCTTAAAGTACTTTGTCAAACCACATATTTTTTTTATCATAAACACTGCTTATTCTGAAAGAGGGAAAGTACAGATAGCCGCAACTGAACTATAAACAAATCTGAAATGTTATAAAGAAACTATATTTGCTTTAAAATTTTAAAATCAGAATTAGGTGTTATAGATACTAGTTTCATAGCCTGATATTAAACAAAGCTTAAACTAGGCTAAAGGTTGAAGAAAAGGGACTGTGTACCTTTAAAATGTGCTTGGTCTCCTTGGAAACAAACACATCTTTTAATACAATGCTCTGGTCGAAATGGCTGCGGTACCATACTGACCACACTCCTGTTGCAGTCTCATGACTCTCTATGTGAAACTGGGCTGTGGAGGCATCCACTCGGAAATACCTGTGAAGAAAAGGCACACGTGTCCAGCCTAGCACGCAGCACAGCTGTCTGTCCTCTATGGAGCCTCCAAATGTGGAAATGGAATGGAAAACATTCTTGTGGGAAATGACTATCAAACAGCATCTCCCTCAGCCTCCTGGCTCGCCCACAGAGCAATGCAGGCAAGGCTGACCATGACCAGAGCAAGGCTCGGATCCAAACACACCTCAGGAAACACCACAGGGGCAATTTCTTCTGATTACCTGGTTCAAACCTACTCCCTGCCCCATGAGTTAGTTAGCCTCTCTTCTCCATTTTGCTACAAATACAAAAGCCATCTGTGCTCGATATGCTAACGCAGGAGATGCCAGTCCAGAAAGCCATGCAGTAACAACAGTCACACTTTTAAAGCATTGCTAGATGACAATAAAACAACAACAAAAACAAACAAACAAACAAACAAAAAAACCTGTAAGAGCAAACCAAAACTGGAAGTCAGGAGAAGGCCGCGTGCACCTACCCTTGAAGCACAGGAGAGGACAGGCAGGCTTTCATTGCTGGGCTGTCTTTTCTTTTCCTCAAACCCACAATTCCACTGTCACAAGAGGTACCTGCTGTGGGTACAGAGAAATAAATGTGAAATTAGTATCTTTCTTTTCATTAAACCTGAACAAAAATGAGGCAGTGTGTACATCTGAATTGCCTTTGCTGTCTCCACTAAGGTAGGACAGAAGGAAACAGCTCCTCTCTGTCCCCAGTTTTCTCCCTGGCCGGCTGTCGACAGTCATCGGGATTACAGTATGTTCACCCTTCCCTCCCTTCTTATCCAGCCTCTCAGTCCCTGCAGGGAAGAACCTGGAGTCAGGACTTTGATGCTTCTCCTATACAAAGATCTGTCTTCTCCACAGATGAGAGGGAGGGCCTTAGCTGGGCAGGGAGAGGCGAGCAGCTCACTGGGCGGAGGAGAGAAGAGTTTGGGGAGACTGGGAGAGACTGAGACCCAAATAGCCCTGGGGAGCAGTGCAGAGCATGCTTACACAAACTCCAGTCCCAGCCTGCTTTGGATCTAGATCATGGCATCAGATCACTGCTGCTGAATCCTTAACTCACACGTTCTAACTATTTCTACTTAAAGTACATGTGGCTCCAAATCAAATTCAAACATTAACAAAACCCATCAAAGTAGGGTCAACTTCAGCCCACTTCTCAGTTATCTCAGACAGCAAACCCCAGTGCTTTCTTGAACACTCCTGCAGGAACACTGTGCGTGCTGGACACTGAGAGAGCCCATTAAACACCCAATGTCCGCATTCTGCCTGCAGTGTGTGTCCGGATGTCTCCTAGTGGCTGCACAGCAGAGGGATCTGTCTGTCACTGGGCTCTTAGGCTGCTCTTCTGTCAAAACCTGTTTCTAATCAAAGGCTTTGGTTTTTTAGAGAAGGGGGTGCCATAGCTGGCCTCCAATTCCTTGAGCTCAAGAGATCTTTCCGTCTCTACTACCACAGTAACGAAATACAGGCACATGCCACCATGTTTGGCATAGAGACAGATTTGAAAATACAAATGTCTGTAGAGTACACTGTTAAAATGGAGGTAAGGACTGAAGCATTTAAAATTGTCATCAAGATTAATCAGTTTCCTTCTCAACAACCCGCATCAGTTCTCAGCTGAAACATACACAAATTTTTTTCCTTCGTTATTATTAAAAACAGAACACTAATGCCTTTTAAAAATTCTTATTGATCTCTATAATATATTATATCTCTCTTGTTGCTTTAAATTGAAACTGTTTAAATATGAATGAATTTGGGTATGTTTCCCTGCAATTTGGATCCATGGGAATTCTTTTTAAAGAACACTGCAAGAATCTAAACACGGGACTGGATATAAACTCGCTACGGACATTCACCATAACATTCTATCAAGTAAACTGAGCAGAAGCCCTGCGACTCTGCTCCCTAAGAAAGCAACAGAATACGCATACTGAACTACATCTCACTACCAAGTAAAGCTTGAAACTCAAAATCCTATAGGCATGGCAAAATACAGGCTGCACCCACAGCAGTTTTATATCACACCAATGGCATTGGTTTACAGGAACAGAACCTACTCAACTTCTAGAAACTGTGCCTCGCCCACGGCTGGAACTACGCTGCATGAGACTGCCACCTGCAGCAGCCGAGCATGGTGCACCCCAGATCCTAGCTGAGTACCTTTGCAAGTAAATGAGGCAATTTTTGTGAAGTTTGTTGTGGACGTAGATAGCAGTACTGGTTCAAACTGCAGAGACAGGACATTTTTCTGTGAGAAATGATGTATATCCTGCAACAACAAGCAATAAATCCAAGTTATTCCTCTCAACCAGAAGAACATCAGAAAACAACACTTAGTAAAATTCCCAGCAACTGCTTGGCAGCTGTGTCTGCAACAGCAGAGAAAGGTGCTGACAAGCTTCACACAAACAGGGTGCTCAATGAGGGACAGAGAGTTTAAATGACAGCAAAAGAAAACAGACACAAAAAGTCTCTGCCCCTGGGAATCCCTAAGGACCTGCAGAAATGCACATTTGTAATTTCAAATTACTTTAGGTGCAACTCAGCAATTACCCGTATCCAGATGAGGCTGTTTCCTGAATGCAGGACATACATATTTACTGCGGATTCATCTGTCCAAAAGAAGCAGAGCAATGAGGTTTTAAAAAGGCAATAGAATCTCTGCAATTATACACAGTATACATTTCTAAAAAGAGGAAAACATCTCTACAACACTGAACTTGAATGAAAGATACATTTTCTTTGGCAGCTTCTGGGATGTGTGCATGGCTGAGTTCAATGCTGGAGATCAAAGACAGAGCTTTATGCACTTGGGATGGATCTTTAAGTCTCAGGAAGGAAGGTGTGTATGTGCCCGAGTGCGTGTGCGTGTGCGTGTGCGTGTGTGTGTGTGTGTGTGTGTGTGTGTGTGTGTGTATGTGCCTGTGCACGCGTGAGCGCGTGTGCGCGCGTGTGCAAACCTGACCTATGCACATAGGCTTTCACATGCTGAAGAACATGCAGAACAGAAACTGACATACTTTGGACAATAGTAACCAACTAGATAGTTTTAAGCAAAGCTATTCTCTTCAGTCATCTGGAGAGCCTTGTGCTTCCTTACTTAAAGCAACACACTTGGGAGGAATGAAACTCTAGCATCTTGGAAGGCAGGCTCCCCTTTATCCATCATCTAAATGCGTTCCCCAGGGACAGGGGTCTTCTCAGTCTGGGTATCCACCTGGCCATTAAAAAATCCAACAAACTATAAACCAGGGGGCAGGGGAGTTCTGGCCATTGCTACTACATCCATTTCTAAAACCTGGAAGGTAAATGATGCTTGCTCAACAATTAAAACTGTCAGGCGCAGTGATGCACGTGAGAAGCCCTGGTCAGTCCCCAGATGAGCCTGTGACTGGGAAGGAAGGCAGGCATGGCACACTCGACACTGCTGGCCGCCGATAAGTAACCATGCTTTCCTGTATCGTTGTGTTGTTCTTTCTTTGAGTGAGTAATAAATATACACTCACATGTGAACACAGCTGTTATAACCAATATGTAACTACAAGTCCTATGTTCTGCATCTCATACACCAGATAATATATACCTCCTGCAAGTGTTCTTCAGAAGCTGGACTGCCAAAATAAGCTATTTCTAGTAAGTAGAACACACATTTCCAAAGAATTCTCCTCCAAGTTGTCAAACATCCAGAAACAACCAGCTAAGAATACGGAACAGCATGATCTGCTCAACTGAGCTTCTGCAACTCAGCAACTGGGGCAAGACTCTGGACTTCAAACCCTTCGTGGACATTTATTTAGGCAGTCGTATCCATTTCATTTGCTTACTATCTGCAAAATGCCAAGAAAAATTATTCCCAAGGAGACTCAAAAAGCTTGCTGTGATTACTTGGCCTCCCTGGAGTGGTGCAGGCCAGAGTAGCCGCAGCCCGAGCAGCGCCTGCTGTGATCTACACCAAGCAGAGGTTGTCTTCAGTCTTTGACAGACCGACCAATGAGCCAGGGAAACCTATTCATGCTGCAAGAAGGTTGTAGCTTCAATTGTTGGAGACGAGCCAGGAGGACCCAGTGCACACTCAACTGAGCTGGACCCACAACAGAAACAGAAGAGCCCCCGCCTCACCTGAGCTCTCAGACTCATCAGTGGCTACATAAACAATAGAGAGGTGATCTAACAGCGCTTGAGTGTTCTCTTCAGGCTGCTTTGAGGAGTTTTCCACTGCTACAATGATGTTCATCTCCCAGTGTAATACGTCATCAGATCCCAGATAGCAACTCTGAAACGGGAAGTGTGAGGAAAGAAGAAAAACCTCAAAAACAAAATAAAACAGAACAAAACAAAAAGCATCTGAACTCTGTGTCTGCATATTTTTGAAAAAAAGAAACAGTCAAGGCAAGAGCCTGCCTAGGGTGAGAATACACTGCAGCTTTGATTTTGATTTTTAAGAGGCAGGAAAGAAAACAGAGATCTGCTAAATACTGTTATACCTTTAATTGCTGACACACTTTATTATGTAAACTGCATTCCAGTTGCACCCGCAGGAGGCTGGTATTAGTGGTCTCTGCCTAAAAGAAAGAAGGAAAAGAACTTAAGTGGAGGCGCCAAGCATCATCCAGCCCTAACAGCAGGTCATTCACGTGGCAAGCTCCAAGCAGCTGCTGGCTGTGTGCTATGCTGTGCTGCAAATACACTCTGCTGTCAGCAGGCTTACACGCTAAAGGAGGTAATGCAAATTCCTAGTAAGGCAGGAAGCAAGTACATGCATGTCCATGTATGTCCATGCTGCCTCGGGTGTGTTTAGTATTTGGTTAAAACAAAGAACTACACTTTTATTTTAACATGGGGTTAACTAATAACCTACTTACTGGTTTTTGCTTATTTTAAAGATATGCGTGCACGCATGCGTGTGCGTGTGCGTGTGCGTGTGTGTGTGTTAGTGCTGGAGGGACTAGAAGAAGGCAATAGATTCTTTCGAGCTGGAATTACAAGGCATTGTGGGCCTCTGTACATGAGTGCTGGGAACCAAAACAAGGTTCTCTGCAGGAGCAACAAGTGTTCCTAATCATGAAGCCATCTCTCCAGCCCATGCTTGCTTGATTTTGAAACCAGGTCTCACAGTATGGCCCTGATTGTCCGTGAGATGATCCTGCCTCATCGTCTTAAATGCTAAGATCACAAGGATGCACCATTAAACCCAATCAACTTCCTGGGTTGTTTGCTTGTTTTGCCTTTTAATGTTCAATGACCACTAGAAGCCATGACTCTGGACTCTGCAGAAACTTCAAAAATGGATGACCAAATGTCAACTGCCTGCCATTTTAACACATGAAAGAGCTGGAATGGAAGACAGAAGAGATGGAAGACAGAAGTCTAAGGAAAGGATGCAGGACTCTGTCAAGCTCAAAGATCTCAGCCACCTTGATAGAACTTCAAGGAAAAGATGAGAACACCCCAATCAAGGAGGGGCACCACTGTCGAGGTTGGGGGTGGGGCTACAGACATAGGGGGGACAGTGAAGTTAGCAGAGCACGCACATCTCAGGACCAGCGCCTTGGACAGATTAGCTTGCACAAGGTCTCCGTCATAGTCATCATAAAAGAAACGTACTCAGCCCAGGAGCTAGAGTCTGAGCACTGGGAAAGCCCAGCAGAGAGGACGCTGGCCTAAGCACGTGTGAGGCCTAAGCACGTGTGAGTGCCCACTCCAGGCAGAGCCACTGGCTAAGCAGACTCGCTACCCTAAAGTTTGATTTGCTTCTATAAGCCCTGAACCAAGTACATCACCTAAGAATACATTTTAGGGATCAGGTTTTAACTCAAGGGTAAAACAGAGGATTTTTGATATTTGGGGACCTGGATCCATTGATTCATCTCTCAGTACTAAAATGAATTACTTTGGTTCTCATTCACACCAATTGAAGTACAGAAAAAAATAATAATGTATATTACATGTTTAAGTATAGTACAAAATACTTAAGATACTTTGAGCATATAAGTGAAATCACACAAAGACGTACAAAGTTACTGCTAGTAAATAATATCCTACTCGGTCTAAAGCAGAACAGAGCTATGAGGTTGCCAGGGCAGCCTCCTGGCTACATCTGTCCCGCTCATCTTCAAGGGCCTTTGTGATCTGGCTGGAGAAGGAATGCCTTCCTTCTCCTTCCATGTGTGCTCCTCCTGAAGCTTCCCAGGCTACACAGAGAAGCACTGTATAGACACGGACGTTTCTCATTCAAGATGTGGTCCACAGAGAGAAGACTCACTCTTCAGTCAAGAGTACATGGGTTTCTATGCCGCCAACAGAGTCTCCAAACAACCTCTCAAAGTAAAAGTATGAACAAATCCCTCCACCAAACACATGCACCAAAACAGCTTGCTTCTCTCCTGTTTCTCTGCCTCAGTCTCCCGACCATTGGTCAGTTGATCCGGGTGCTGTTTCTTATTTCCTCCCCCTCCCAAGGGGGCTCTGCAGCAGCTGGGCACCTTGCTGCACTGGAGGTCCCAAACTCACTCAACATCTTGGCGCCACTGTTTACCAGCCCTGGCATTCTTACACCTGAGATGCCCACTTCACTCCCGTCTGAGTCTCCATGACAGCGAGTTACACTGGCCTCCTCCATCCCCCCAGACACCATGCAAGCGCCTCCACTCCCAACACAATGGTGGTCTAGGATGGTGGCCTGTGTCCCCAGCCTAAGTGCAATCTTCCGCCTGTTTCTGTGAATGAGGCTTTCCTGGAACACAGTTGACCACTTTACTTTCTACACTTTGTCTGCTCTGCACCATATCGATGCTGAGTGTCGGCCTTGCGTAGTATAGCCTAAATAACTACACTAGCCACAGTAATCGAGAGAGAAACTTGAGGTGTGGCAACTTCCTCCCAGTACCCTTTCCACTCCACTCTCCTCAAAGGCTGAGTTCACCAGGCAGCCATGATGGCCAGCCAGCACCTACCACCCAAGCCTGTGGAGGTGGAGGCAAGAGAACTGCAAAGTTGAGGACAGCCTGGGCTACATCGTGACCCTGTGTCTCACAAACAAGCAAAATAGTTGAGTTTATATGTACCCAGACTCCATGATGTAGTGACTTGCTTCAAATCCTTCAAGGGTTTCCTAAGTGTCAAGTCCTTTCTTGAAGTCAGAGTGCACCCTCTTGCCTACTTTTACCCCATGTCCACATTGGCTACACTGCTCTATTGGCATCTTGAAACTGCTGTTGCTGTATAGCGGACCCACTTCCTAGCCTGCCTACCACCACCTGCTACTTGGTATCTAATTTACCCTTCACACCTCAGCTTAAATATCCCCAGAAGCCACACCTGGGGAGCCACCAGTCACCACACATGGGCACCTGCTACCTAACTGTTCTACGTTCCTCATTTGCACCATAACAGTGTGGTCAGGTCTACCCTCTCCAGGAGATCATAAGCACTCAGCGCCATGCTCTGCCTAAGTAGGCAGCTGCTATGTGGCTGGCAAACTGACAGAAGGTGTGTAGTCACAGACACCATACAACTGAGAAAGCTTGAGGTAGGCAACAGCCTGACGGCAAGAAACCACACCTATAATGCAAAAGAATACATCAAAACCTGACTCTTTGGCATGTACTTTTGACCTCAAATTTTCCATTTTAATGAGAAAAAAATGGATCTTGATAGTGTATACTTTTATAAAGAAAAGTGGGTTTTTAAATTTAAAATGAATTTTCTTCCCTCTAACGTTTCTCTGAAAGAATAAATAATGTTAAGAGCATAGAATGACAATCTAAACATAATTAAGAACACAGTGAAGCTGGGAGTGGTGGCGCACACCTGTAATCCCAGCACTTGGGAGGCAGAGGCAGGTGGTTTTCTGAGTTCGAGGCCAGCCTGGTCTACAGAGTGAGTTCCAGGACAGCCAGGGTTACACAGAGAAACCCTGTCTCAAAAACTGCCCCCCAAAAAAACACCCCAAAAAGAACACAGCGACCTCATCTGATTTACAAGCTAACGTTCTGTTATTCTTGGTAAATTTTTGCATAGATGATTTTTATAATCTGCCAAATTCAGCAAGATTTGTGTGCTAAGTAAAAGCATAACATAAAGAAATCACTATAGATTCTGTGTTTTTTTTTATTCTAGGGGCTTGAAAAGGGAAATGTTTAATTTTGGACTATTCGCTCTCATTTCTCATGAGCTCTTCTGAGGGTGGGACTTGTGTCTAAACACAAAATTCACTTCTGTCTTATACACTTTATACATAGAGTCTGGACATAATTTCACACATTATTTTTAAAATAATTCTGCCAGTGAAAAACTTTGTGTACACTGAACTATCACATTTGTGGAGTCCTGTTAGGGCTCAACATTTTTCTGTCTTTAGAGTAGGACTACTGATTTCATATGCTATGATTTAGAGATTCAGACTGTCATTTCCTGCTGAGAGACTGTATTTCAGAACCCCACAAGGGGGAGCTGGAGCACTCCACACTGCCTGGGACCCGTGTGCATTTGTCAAAAGAAAATGGAAAAGTTGGCAGTTCTTTCCCAAAAGAACAAAATTATTGCAATCTTAACAGAGAAACTATGACCAAAGTACCAAGCATTTGGAACAACAATGAAAATACTGTAAATTCCACTGAAAGAACCCAAAAGAGCAATCAAGACAGGAAGACATCCCCTCCTAACCCAGAGTGCCTGAGCAGTTGAGAAAACCAACCAACTAACTACGCAAACAACTGTTTGAAACTTGCCCTTTCACTTTAATAATTTAGAATATAACATATATTAAGTCTTTGTTTTAAAAAATGGTAGTATTATTCCCTTTTAGACATGGAGGAAATATAGCTTAGCAGGGTCAATGACTTATCATCAGTCCTGGGGCCAGCTAGTTAGTGGGAGAAGTTATTTTTGCAAACCAGAATAGACTGAGCATATTCTTCTTAGGTTCTTAAAAGACCAGAACTTTGCCAGCACAGTCATAAGATTTTAAAAGCCATTTCAAGATACAGCACTCAAGAAAGCAGAAATGCTGTAAGCCACTTTTGTATAGAGCCTGGTGGTTTGTGGTAAAAGGAAAGCAGGGAGCTGGGAGCCGGGATCTGAAAAGCCACCTCCTTCCACTGGCTAAGACTTTTAAGAACAAAGTGTGAAGTTCTGAGACTGTGCGATAAAAAAGGAAACAAAGTGGAATAGCGCTAAATCATTTTGAGGACTTGTATCGACAACAGCCAGCCACCAGATGACAGAGTCAGTACACAGAATCCCCAGAAGAGTCCGCAGAAGAATCAGAGCTCAGTCAACCAGACCATATAAACAAGGCACCTGAAACTAGGTTTCCAAATTAAAGTTGTTTTGGAAAGCCCCAACTTTATAACCTATTCTTCTTAGATGCTTTACACAGCTTCAGATGCTAAATCTTTTATGTCAACATGCCTAACAGTAGGAACACCAGTTCTGGACAGGCCATGGGATATTCCAGTCGGCAGCCCAAACACATAAGGCTGTTACACCTGAGTCTGCACAGTCATGGCCTTGGGCAGCATGAGAGCTAGCCTGGGCCCTGCCCTTTGCCCACAACTCTCAGATGCTACAAATATCATTCAATATTTGATGACAGCTCAGCTCAATTACCAGGACGTGCGGCATGGCTGCTTCTCCCTGATATTAAACAGTAATCCTGTTTCAATCCTCACTAATAACATCCATCCTCCTATGGAGGGCGGAAAAACAACCAAACACCCAATCAAACAAGAAACCTTACTTATATTGCCAGATACACCCATAAAACATGTGTACAAATGGGAGCTGCTTGGAATTAGTTTTTTGTTTTGTTCTAAAGAAAGAGGGTTAATCTGTATCATTTCAAAATCAAACCCCAGCCATCCCCTGCATTACTATAAGACTCTACCTCCATCCTTAGGAGAGAGCCACTGAACTCACCCTGGCCATAGTGAGACACATGTGCAAACTACTGGGCACAGAGGAGAGGAGAGGGGTGGTTTATTTCTACGTAGTCACTCACAATTAATGCACTTCCTTAGTTTAATTCCACAACAATCTAGATGTTTGTGAAAAGTGGCTTTCCCACATTGAGGCTGTGAGGAGGAACTTACTCCTCTTCCTCACTCCTTCTGTTTCTAAGGGAAATATTTTGTTACTAAAATACTTCAAATTCTTTTCATCTAATATAACAGTTCAAAACCCAAAGGTGAGGGGGGATTATAACCATGTGCCCCACCCCCAGCCCCACCCAAGCACACTTGCCAGAATCCTTGAAGGACAGATGTAAGCAATCTAGAATGAGGTAGCCTTTAGGTAAGGAGGTGGATCAACCCAAATGCAAGTGGCCTACATAGAGCAAACAATTTGGTCTTCCCATTTGAAGGGGTTTCTGGCGCCACTAGCGGTTTCTCCTGCCTTTGCTTCCCAGCCAGCGCAAGGGTCACAGCTCTGCTTAGTCCTCCAGGCAGGCTCACCAGGAAACACTGCTTTGCCTTGACAATGTTGGGAACACGACTCAAAGTCATTCTTTCCTCTTCTTTTCAGTTTGTTTAAAATTTGGGGGAAGGCATGTGTGTGCAGGTCTGGGGCACATGCGTGAGAGCCAGAGGTAGACAGCAGGTGACCTGTCCAAAACCTCACCTCATTCCGTTGAGACAGCCACACTCTGTACAGGTAGGCGGGCTGCCTGCAAGCGATCTGCCTGTCTCCACTTTGGTACAGCAGAGGGTCCCAGACATTTGTGATGCTGGGAATTTGACTCAGTTCCTCAGCCTTACGCAGCAACCACACTCACTGGCTCTTTTTTTTTTTTATTCGATATAATTTATTTACATTTCAAATGATTTCCCTTTTCTAGCCCCCCCCCACTCCCCGAAAGTCCCATGAGCCCCCTTCTCTTCCCCTGTCCTCCCACCCACCCCTTCCCACTTCCCCGTTCTGGTTTTGCCGAATACTGTTTCACTGAGTCTTTCCAGAACCAGGGGCCACTCCTCCTTTCTTCTTGTACCTCATTTGATGTGTGGATTATGTTTTGGGTATTCCAGTTTTCTAGGTTAATATCCACCTATTAGTGAGTGCATACCATGATTCACCTTTTGAGTCTGGGTTACCTCACTTAGTATGATATTCTCTAGCTCCATCCATTTGCCTAAGAATTTCATGAATTCATTGTTTCTAATGGCTGAATAGTACTCCATTGTGTAGATATACCACATTTTTTGCATCCACTCTTCTGTTGAGGGATACCTGGGTTCTTTCCAGCATCTGGCAATTATAAATAGGGCTGCTATGAACATAGTAGAACATGTATCCTTATTACATGGTGGGGAGTCTTCTGGGTATATGCCCAGGAGTGGTATAGCAGGATCTTCTGGAAGTGAGGTGCCCAGTTTTCGGAGGAACCGCCAGACTGATTTCCAGAGTGGTTGTACCAATTTGCAACCCCACCAGCAGTGGAGGAGTGTTCCTCTTTCTCCACACCCTCTCCAACACCTGCTGTCTCCTGAATTTTTAATCTTAGCCATTCTGACTGGTGTAAGATGAAATCTTAGGGTTGTTTTGATTTGCATTTCCCTAATGACTAATGAAGTTGAGCATTTTTTAAGATGCTTCTCCGCCATCCAAAGTTCTTCAGGTGAGAATTCTTTGTTTAACTCTGTACCCCATTTTTTAATAGGGTTGTTTGGTTTTCTGGAGTCTAACTTCTTGAGTTCTTTATATATATTGGATATTAGCCCTCTATCTGATGTAGGATTGGTGAAGATCTTTTCCCAATTTGTTGGTTGCCGATTTGTCCTCTTGATGGTGTCCTTTGCCTTACAGAAACTTTGTAATTTTATGAGGTCCCATTTGTCAATTCTTGCTCTTAGAGCATACGCTATTGGTGTTCTGTTCAGAAACTTTCTCCCTGTGCCGATGTCCTCAAGGGTCTTCCCCAGTTTCTTTTCTATTAGCTTCAGAGTGTCTGGCTTTATGTGGAGGTCCTTGATCCATTTGGATTTGAGCTTAGTACAAGGAGACAAGGATGGATCAATTCGCATTCTTCTGCATGCTGACCTCCAGTTGAACCAGCACCATTTGTTGAAAAGGCTATCTTTTTTCCATTGGATGTTTTCAGCCTCTTTGTCGAGGATCAAGTGGCCATAGGTGTGTGGGTTCATTTCTGGATCTTCAATCCTGTTCCATTGATTCTCCTGCCTGTCACTGTACCAATACCATGCAGTTTTTAACACTATTGCTCTGTAGTATTGCTTGAGGTCAGGGATACTGATTCCCCCAGATTTTCTTTTGTTGCTGAGAATAGTTTTAGCTATCCTGGGTTTTTTGTTGTTCCAGATGAGTTTGATAAAAAATAACGTCAAAAATGATAGGAAGTAACAATCACTATTCCTTAATATCTCTTAACATCAATGGACTTAATGCCCCAATAAAAAGACACAGACTAACTGAATGGATGCGTAAACAGGACCCTACATTTTGCTGCTTACAGGAAACACACTTCAGGGTCAAAGACAAACACTACCTTAGAGTAAAAGGCTGGAAGACAAATTTACAAGCAAATGGTCTCAGGAAACAAGCTGGAGTAACCATTTTAATATCAGATAAAATTGACTTTCAACCCAAAGTCATCAAAAGAGACCCTGAGGGACACTTCTTGCTGGTCAAAGGAAAAATACAAAAAGAAGAACTGTCAATCCTGAACATCTATGCCCCAAATGCAAGGGCACCCTCTTTCGTAAAAGAAACTTTATTAAAACTAAAAGCACACATTGCACCTAACACAATAATTGTGGGTGACTTCAACACTGCACTTTCCTCAATGGACCGATCAGGAAAACAGAAACTAAACAGGGACACAATGAAACTAATTGAAGCTTTGGACCAATTAGATTTAACAGATATATATAGAACATTCTATCCTAAAACAAAAGAATATACCTTTTTCTCAGCACCTCATGGTACCTTCTCCAAAATCGACCATATAATTGGTCACAAGACAGACCTCAACAAATATAAGAAGATCGAACTAATCCCATGCCTCCTATCTGATCACTATGGAGTAAAAGTGGTCTTCAATAGCAACAGAAACAACAGAAAGCCCACATACACGTGGAAACTGAACAATACTCTACTCAATGATACCTTGGTCAAGGAAGAAATAAAGAAAGAAATTAAAGACTTTTTAGAACACAATGAAAATGAAAACACAACATACCCAAATCTATGGGACACAATGAAAGCAGTGCTAAGAGGAAAACTCATAGCCCTGAGTGCCTCCAAAAAGAAAATGGAGAGAGCATACATTACCAGCTTAATGACACACCTGAAAGCCCTAGAACAAAAAGAAGCTATTTCGCCCAGGAGGAGTAGAAGGCAGGAAATCATCAAACTCAGGGCCGAAATCAATCAAGTAGAAACAAAGAGAACCATACAAAAAATCAACAAAACCAGGAGCTGGTTCTTTGAGAAAATCAACAAGATAGATAAACCCTTAGCCAGACTGACCAAAGGGCACAGAGAAAGTATCCAAATTAACAAACTTAGAAATGAAAAGGGAGATATAACAACGGAAACTGAGGAAATCCAAAAAATCATCAGATCCTACTACAAGAGACTGTACTCAACACAACTGGAGAATCTGGAGGAAATGGACAATTTCACTGGCTCTTTTAAATGAAAGAGAGTTACAGCCTTGCTCATAATGGGTGTGGTCAAAGCCAAAAACACTGCAAGCAAAGCACTTCCCCTGCAATGTAAAGAGTTTGCTCCAATCTACCAAGAAGGAACGGAGCATGAGGCTGACGGCTCCCCCACCTGGGCTCTTGTACCCCTCGGGAATCTGCTGAGGGCACTGTGCTGCTGCAAGCAGGCAGTACAGAAGGGAAACCTTCCTTAAGAAATAGGTCTGAAGCCTCCAGGTCAACAGTGACAGAAGTGACGGTAGGCCAATGCACCCCACACCTCAGCCTGGGGACGCTACAGTCTGGACACCATTCAGTTGAGCATCACGAACAAGACACAAGAAAAAAACAGACCCACAAAGTGGTAGAGCAGAAAGAAAATGGAGGGAGCAAGCTGCTGGCCTACAGGACACTGCCAGGCTCTGGAGGAGGGGCCGGTGTCTCGGGTGCCAGTTCTTTGAGAGGTGGCTACCCTCAACCCCACAGTACCCTACGAGCCTCCTGACCAACAGTCATACCAGCCCGGCAAGCAGTATGTACAAATGTCTTGGGCTTGAAACAACCCAAGAACCCAGCGTGCTGTCTCCACCCTCCTACTGGGGACAATTATGCTTAGAATGGGTGTCCAGAGAGCAGGGAGGAGCATGTCTTCCCATTTCAGTGCATGTAAGGTTGATGCTCTGGGGATCGTATAAGAACTCGAGACAGAAGAGTGGCTCAAGGGAACCTGAGGATTGAAACCTGGGAAAGCCACACATGGTATAGAGACCTGCACGTGGCAGCCAAAGCTCCCCAGCTGCACACAGGCATGGAGAAGCTCTCTGGCCAAGACAAAGAAAATGAGGAAGGACTTCAAATTCTTTGTCTATGAACTCATAGGCCAAGACAAATTGATATGGGTCTATAGCCTTCAACTTCTATGCCTTGCCAGAAAACTGAGTCTAAATTTGAAAATTTTCCTCAAGTTTTATAATAGAGGGTTTATATTCAAAACCTGTTTTTAAAGTCGAGAGGAAAGGATTTTAGCTGTGTTAGGAACTGGTTCTAAGCTCTTTACACGACTTGAGCATCCTATTCTGACCAGGAATTAGCCCTTCATGGACTGAATGAGGCGCAGGAAGGTTAGTTGAGTGCCAAGGCTACCCGGAACCACAATCACTGTTCAGGTCTGGGGGTCCTTCTCCTTACCCCCTAGCATCACACATCACTGACTGGACAGGGCAAGCTATCCTTCAGAGGAGCGTCTTAATGCTGCAGTGTGACCCCATGACAGAGGAACTCATAGCTAAGGACTTGGGATAGGGGCAGAGATGGAAATGAGTGTTCAAGTTTGGCTGTGTCACCTTTAGCACACCTAGTACATGTTTTAAATACAGAAGGCACAGGGAAAGGGCTGCTTGGGGGCTGGAGAGAGGCCCCAGAAGGTGGAAGCACAGGGCTGCTCTCTCCTCCAGCTCCGTAAGTCTGTCAACTGGCCCAAGGCTGTGAATCCAGGAGTGTTCCAAGAATCCCTGCCCCGGCTCTCCTGTCTTCTCGGCCCAACTGCCTTCCCACGAGGCACAGGAGCTCCTTGTTGTGAGGACAGATTAGGATCCTGTCCTGCAAGGGGGAACCCTGTAGCTTTACCCTTCTCTGTGCCAGGGCAAGGGAGTCTCCTTCTGCTATGAATGCTCTCCACTGGCCCAGGTGCCCTAACCTGGGGACAGGGAGATAGTAACTCATCCCAGATATTAAAGGAGAACATGCCTCAGTCATATAAATATGCTAAGATGTCCTTTTATTTCTCTTTGTTCAACTTTCTTTTGTTTTTGTCTGATTTTGTTTGAGACAAGAGGTTCACTATACAGCCCAGATTGGCCTCGAACTCTTAACCTCGGGCTCTCTAGGGCTGAACTGCTGTCTACCCTCCCTCCCCTGCTATTTCTGAGGTAGGGTCTGGCCAGAACTCAGAGTTCTGCTTTCTGGTGCTGGAATAAAGGCATCCTCCAACATGCCTGGCCCAACCATGCTTAGCTTCCTAACACCTGATTCTTCACATGCAGGTTCAGAACTGGTCAGAAAACAGTGTCAACAAGGCAGCTTTAAGACTTCTAACAGAAGACTTCCTATAGTATTCTAATACAATGACTATTTGAAAGAAGTTTTAAAAAAAAAAACTGTAGGCCATAATTTCATAAACAGCTTATAATTCCTTAAGATTATCTCCCTATTATTGAATTCAATTATTATTTCATATAATAGACCAGACCATGTCATTTATTAGTTAGGACATAAAGCTTGATTCAGTTTATAATCTAGTAGAGGGAAATATCCCTTATCTAAACTGTGCCTCTCAGAAGACTGCTCACCCCACTCCACTAATCATGTAGGGCAATCCACAGATCAAGACCACTGTGGGGACCCTTGACCCTCCCTACTGTGTACAACAGTCCAGCACATGATGATGATGATGATGATGATGATGATGATGATGATGATGATGTAAAATGTGCCCTCTCCCCCCCCTCTCCACGGTTTAACTGTGAGTGAAAGTCTCCCTCAAGCTCCCCCCCACACTGATTTACCCCTCCCCCATCCCACAGTCAGACGGAACTGACAGAATCAGCACCCGTGAAGCTGACTATCCAACAGCAACTACGTGGACACCCTCACGTCAGGCTCCAGCCCGTTCCTGGCAGGTATGAGCCTTGACATCATGTGCCAGCAGCAAAGGCTGTGCCAGCTCTCAAAAGCTAACTCCTGTCTGGTCAGGGGTATCTTAGACATCATACACCCAAGAAAGTCTCTTCACCACACAGGACAGCAACATGGTCACTGTCAGAGAGCCATCCCACATCCACACACAAATTAGAAAATTACAGAACACAACAGCTATCAACAATGGTGACCTCTGCAAAGTGTGGCTGTTTTGTAATACTTTTTTTTTACTATGATATATTAATTGCATTTATCAGTGGCGTTCAGTATGATGTTTTCACACACACAGAGAAAATATTGATCTTCACATGCTCTCTCTCTCTCTCTCTCTCTCTCTCTCACACACACATACACACACACACACACACACACACACACACTCTGATAAAAGCCACCCTCTACTTTTCACTCCTCTGGTTTGTTTCTTTTGTTTTGTTACAAATCATAATTTTTGCAATCAGAGAGTATCTTGAAAAAATACTTTTTAGAAATTAGTGTGTCACCGTGCACAAGTGTGTGCACACAATACAACTGTGTGCCACGGACTCCCTTTAACTGTAACTTCTCTAGCTTTCCTATACTACAATTTCATTCTAGACAATTTTTATTCTACAATGGCTCCAAAACTTTAAGTTCCTTTAGCCTTTCACACAACTGATGGATACTGGGATGACAATTTCAAAAATTGTTTTGACCAAATAAATCAAGAAAACATTTTCTATGTGTGAGCAGCCTAGATCTATGAAGGTATTGAAGAAAATGTTTTTGGAAAATATGTTTCATGGGGTGCAACCCTTAGACAAAGAGCCATGGGCAATTGGTACCACCAAAGGAGGGCGAACTGGTCTTCCCCAGGGATGAGCCTCCTAACTGGTTACCCAACAGCAGATGGTCAGCACTGAAAACATATACATACAAGCAACACTAAACAGGCTCAGCAGGTTGTGTGTATACAATTATGTGTATATTTATATGTATATAACCATAATAAGAGAAAAGGCAGTCATAAATTTGGAAAAGAGATCATGAAAGGGGTTGGAAGACAGGGAGAGGTGATAATGTAACCATATTTTAATTATTATGAATTACAAACAAACTGTGCTGGTTCCTTCTTCATTTCTAATGACTTGACAAGAGCTAGCAAGGCCATCTGGGATAGGAAACTTCAAAGGAGGAACTGCCCCCAGCAGACTGGCCTCTGGGCACGTATCTGGTTAATAACTGATGTGGGAGGGCTCAGCTCACTGGGGGCAGTAGCACCTCTGGACATGTGGTCCAGAGGAAGTAAGCCAGTAAGTGGCTCCTCTCCATGGCCTTTGCATCAATCAGTGCCTGCCTTCCTGAGAGCTAACATCGTATTTACATGCTCTACCACCACAGAGCTACACCATAAGAGCACCCAGTCAACCTTGGGCTTACACACTTGTCAAACATTTCCACGTGGACCTCCAAATCATAGTCTGGACAGAGCTCTAATATGCTACTAAGCTGACAGTTCAATTGGTCAAAATCCTTTTTTCCACTGTGGAACTTTAAACTATGTCGGGTTTGTTGTCATAATAAAAATGCTGCAAAAAAAATTTTATTGGCATTTTTCTTCCCTGTATCATGACTATTACAGAGGAAAATCATTATGGCACTTACTACATTTAGGGAAAAACTAAAGCAACTTAGTAGTCACTTGCAGTCCTAGCTCTAATCCTCCAATGAAGTAATCTGAACTCCGAGTCCTTTCAACAATTTCTAAAATAAGAACAATGGCACCTGCTGCGGTGGTTGTCTGCTGAAGGTCAGTGCATGGTGAAAAGGGGAAGCTCAAACGAGGGAGGGACTGCTTAGGTGCTATTTGTGGGTCAGCTCAAATTCCCACTGACTCACCTATCTATTTAAAACTCAGGGCCTTCAGGGTACTACACAGCCAGCTGACATGGACACTCTAAAACTGGTGGCAACTTGGCTCTGTCTAGGTGAGGTTCTCCCCAGCAGAGTAGGGGGGACATATCACAACAGGGTGTGGACCCGGTGCTGTAGAGAAAAGCCCAGGGCTGACAGGGACCAGGGGAACATTGAGAAGAGCATACATTTGAAATGGGTCTTGGAATATTGAGCTAGCACACTTAGACCTTACAAAGAGGAGCGGGTAGAGAGGGATGGTGTGTGTTCCGGGAAGGATGATCAGCCCAGAAGGAAGAGTCAGGCGCTCCAAGGAAGGAGAGGCCACTGGACCCTAGCTAGGGACGGCCTTCCATTGTAACAAAGCTAAGAAGCTTGCACTTCCCTGTACACAAGATCACATTATCATAGAAACACGCCCCACCCCAGGTGCATGGGTGCACATGCACAAGCACATAAACATATGGGAACACACACACACACTTCTATGAACTTCTTGTTTCACTGAAAACATTTGTGAATCACTCTATCATCTTAGTCTAATTTACACATAAAATAGTTGTATTACTTTTCTTAAACTTCACCTTTCTCCTTAAACAAAATGAAGTCACTTCCCTTTCAGTGGAAATAGGCAATTTTTTTTTTTAAAGTTGATGATGCACTTGTCTCTGTCTAAACATTTCACTCTTTAGCTATGCTTGGCATACTTTCTAGCCTGATGCCAGGAAAAAACCCACAGTTCTGCCTTGAGCACTGGAGACCTAGAACCCTTTGGAAGAATTATGATGTCCTACACACAACCCTCCATCCCCAGATGAGCAACATTAGCAGAAGGAAGACTCCCAAGACAATACTGAGAATAAAGACTTTCCTTCTGACAAGGAGAGCTGGCAACAACAGGCCCACACACACAAGGGGCACAGAGATGCACAAGCACACAGCTTGAGTGTAGAAATATTATAACACAAATATGCTTTTAGGAATTCCATAATTACTTTTTAAGTTTAAATTTTGTAGGATTTTACCTTTAGGTATATAATAAGCCCTGGAAAGCAGTTTAAGATTTTTTTTTTTCCTAACCATGACTAAGAGACCATGAAATATGTGCCTTCCAGAAAGCACCTTCAGATGTCGGAACTGGACAGCTGTGCTGCTTTTTGACAAGGGACCAGTTCTGTCAACAAACTTTGAAACATACTCAGCAAAAGAGTAGGGGCACTACAGAGTTTGTTCACATCCCACATATTGACTGGAACACGCAAGAACTATCGATTAACTGATGGACAGACTGACTGGCTTTGGAGAGAGCTACATCCAACAGGGCCTGACTTAAATAAAGGCACAAATCTCTGTACAGACAAAAGCAAAGGAGAATGCCACAGCCCAGAGAAGAGAAATGATGGTAAGGGACAGGACTACTCAGTGTGAGAGCACTACCTTTCATGAGGACCACATGGTATGGGAGCACTGTTTTCATGAGGACCACAAGGTGTGGGAGCACTGTTTTCATGAGAACACGTGGTGTGGGAGCACTGCCTTTCATGAGGACCACATGGTGTGGGAGCACTGTTTTCATGAGGACCACATGATGTGGAAGCACTGTTTTCATAAGGACCACATGGTGTAGCAGCACTGTCTTTCATGAGGACCACAAGGTGTGGGAGCACTGTTTTCATGAGAATACATGGTGTGGGAGCACTGCCTTTCATGAGGACCACATGATGTGGGAGCACTATTTTTATGAGGACCACATGGTGTGGCAGCACTGCCTTTCATGAGGACCACATGGTGTGGGAGCACTGCCTTTCATGAGGACCACATGGTGTGGCAGCACTGTCTTTCCATAATTTGGGAGAATCTTTAAATGAAATAATAAAACTATTAACTAACCAAAGGTGAAAAGGGATAAACTGGACTTTATCAAAATCTGTATCTTTTGTTCGTCAAAGGATACTATCAAAAGAAGACAATCTACTAAGTGGGAGAATCTATTTACAAATCATGAACTTGGATAAAAGTCATGCTCTCTAGGACAGAGAGCTTCTACGTCTCACAACTAAAAAGTCAACACATTTTCCCACTTTTCTCACTTTCTTCTCAGTGAGAGAAAGGCAGAGGGATGCAGGCCAGCTGGCCAAGCCAGGTCCAGCCTGGGGAAAGCCCTGGGCTTGCTCAAACCACCATGTACACATGCACACGTGTGACTCCAGTGTTTAGGAGGTAGTCGTAGGATGAGATGGTCTGGGTCATCTTTGGTTACATAGGGAGTTTCAAAGCCAGCCTGGTCTACATTAAAAACAAACAAACAAACAAACAAAAACCCTATCTTAAAAAATTAATAAAAAATAAAAATAAAAGAAGCGGAGGTGGTAGTGAGTTACATCCAAACTAGAGGCTGAGCTGGGTCACCACACCCATACAATGCAAGACGAGGACAAAGTAATGGAGCTGTCCTCTGAGCTCCACCATGGCATATGTGCAGCCCCATCCTACCTCACACCACATAAAACAACTCATTCTTTAAAGTTTATTTTTTTTATTATTTATTTATTTTATGACTGTGAGTACACTGTAGCTGTCTTCAGGATTACCAGAAGAGAGCATCAGATCCTATTACAGATGGTTGTAAGCTACCCTGTGGTTGCCAGGAATTGAATTTAGGACCTCTGGAAGAGCAGTTAGTACTCTTAAGTGCTGAGCCATCTCTCCAGCCCACAAACAACTTATTTTAAAAGGGAGGGCAAGCCATATAAACAGACACTTCAGAAATGGCACCCAAGTTTCAATGATCATGCCAAAGGACGCTCTTTATTGAGCCATCACGGAAATGCAGATCAAATGACTTCATGCCCATTAGGATGTTTGTTTTTAAAATAATCCAGATGCAGAATGACAAAGTTGATGACCATTGCTGGTGGCACTATAAAATGATATAAGCACTTTTTTAAAGTTTTGACAGCTCCTAAAACATATTACTTAGCAAAATTGTACTCCTAGGTGTACGTCTACGTCCGTTAGGTTCTTTTGTCAATTTGGTGTACCTAGACATAGTTGGGAAGCAGGACCCTCACTGAGAAGGTACCCTACTCAGAATGGCATATGGCAAGTCTATGGGATGCTTGACTAAGGGCTGACGTGGGAGGGCCCAGGCCACTGTGGCCATGTTGCCCTATGGCTGGTCCTGGGCTGGATCGGCCAGCCGCAGACGCCACCGTGAAGAGCCATCCGGTTTGCAGGCGGCACTCCTCCGTGGCCTCTGCTTCACTCCCTGCCTCTAGTTCCCTCACTTGTGTTCCAGCCCTGACTTTCCTTCATGATATAAGCAAACAAATGCCTACAGCAACAATATTCATAACAGCCAAAAGCAAACAACTCAAATGAATGGATGGAGTTACACATAGCGTGATGTTGCCCATACGCAGATACTAGTTGGCAATTTAAAGAAAGGAAAGATGTCACTGAAACCTGGAAAGTTTTAAGGGGCAGATGCCAATCACAAAAGACCACATTTCCTTTATGTCAAGTGTGCAGACTCACGACATGGGCAGTGGCTACCGTTAGGTCTCAAGCGGGCGGTCCACACATCCAAAAATGGGCTTCATTTGGACTGTAGAAAGATTTCTGGCAGAGAAAAGCCAGTATTCTTCAGGAATTTGTAAACTGGGTTGGGACCCAGTCCCCAAAAGAAGCCATTTCTCTTGACTGAAAGAACAGGCATTTGGCTGTCCATTAACATACACCCATGATGGCTATCAGAATATCAAAGACCACCACACTGGCTTCCAGGTTCCCTCAGTCCCTATTCATAAGTACCTGTCATACATTTCAAAGTCCCTGCATCAGCCTCTGTGGGCCTTCAAACCTCAGATCCTGGATCTCTTCATGCCCCCTTCCCAAGTACTCTGTCTCTCACTGTCTCACTGTCCCGTCTCTCACTGTCTCTCTGTCCCGTCTCTCACTGTCCCGTCTCTCACTGTCCCGTCTTTCAGGGTCCTGTCTCTCACTGTCTCACTATCCCGTCTCTCACTGTCCCGTCTCTCACTGCCCG
Organism: Apodemus sylvaticus; assembly: GCF_947179515.1. Taxonomy (NCBI): domain Eukaryota; kingdom Metazoa; phylum Chordata; class Mammalia; order Rodentia; family Muridae; genus Apodemus; species Apodemus sylvaticus. The sequence goes on along the minus strand of NC_067475.1, from coordinate 83,656,454 downwards.
GCCTCTCACTATCCCATCTCTCACTGTCCCGTCTCTCACTGTCCCGTCTCTCACCGTCCCGTCTCTCACCGTCCCGTCTCTCACTGGCTCGCTGTCTTCTGCCTGTCCTGTCTCCTCTATCCCCTTCCCTGTTCTTACTCCTTTGCACGTAGCCCCGGCCATGTCCAGTCCGTTTTCTTTTCTCTCTGCTCAGGAATCCTCCAGAGATCCCTGGATGGTCTCTTATTCACAAACAAACCAAAACGCCTCCTTTATAATGGAGCGGCCATCAGGCAGTTTCTGCACCCCCACAAGCAGCTACAGGTGCCTGAAGCAAGAAATATGTGCCAAGGTCAGAGGGTAATAGTAGTCACCACGCTGTGACTAAACACACAAGACTGCTGTCTTTCAATGAGTAGATTTTTACAATGTCTCTTAGACATTAGTAAGGTGGATTAAAATAAGATAAAATGCAAAAAGAAAAAATGGCAGAAGCACAGATCAAACTCCACTTTTCCAAATGTGCAAGGCCAGGAAGATTTTAGGGGTGGACTCTTTGAGTTCTGGGATATTTGCCTGTACGTAATGAGATATATTAGGGAAGGAATCCAGGTTTAAACATGAAAGTTATTTATATTTCACATACACATTACATAGCACAGCTAAGATACAGAATATTTTTGGCGTGTCTATGTTCTAGTTGTAAATAAGTATATGAGATTGTGTATGAAATTTCCCACAGGGATATCATATCCACCCTCAAACAGTATGGATTTTTTTTTAATGTTTTGTATTTCACAATTTTGTATTAGGGATATTCAACCTGTATCTGCAAGAGCAAGATCAAGAAAAGCCAAGTCACTATCAGCAAGGCCAGCCTAGGGCAGCGAGCAGAAACCAGCCCATCAAGGACAGCCACAGAGCCTACTGACAACTCAGAGAGCTCAGCTATGGCCACCCGCTGAGGGGAAGGGAGCCCCCTGGAAATCTGAATCAGAACTCGCCACGTTCACGGAGCTTGGAGCAAAGCTCAGACGGTGATTACATTGTGTGGTGGGTGTGTGCGTGCATGCGCACGGCACATGTTCTATAGGAGAATATGTCCAGGTATGGATGTACACACACATGTACATGGGGTGGATGCCAGAGGAGGAAGCCAGATGTCCTGAATCACCTTGTTTTACATTGAGACTGGGATCTCTTACAGAACCTAGAAGCTAGGTGGTGGCCAGCAAGTCCCAGTGGCACTCCTGTCGCTATTCCCACAACACCATGGTTACAAGCACACAGACAACATGCCTGGCTCTCATGTGGGAACAGAGGTTTTGAAATCAGATGCTCATGTCTGCATAGCAAGCCCTCTTACCCACTCATGACATGTGTGCTCTAAAGGAAAGGAAAATGGTTCCACTACATCCAAGGATCACGAGCCAGGCTGGGAAGGGCAGACACCCTTCCACATGTCTTAGAAAATTTCTGAACCAAAGAGGTAGAAATCAGGGCAAATTAGAGAAGACGAGAGGAGAGGCTTGGGAAACTTGCAGGTGCAAAGGACAGTGATGGACGGTAAATGGCATCCAGGGACAATCAGAGGAGGCTAGCGGAATGTGGTGACGGGAGGAGAGTGCTGTGCACTGTGACTGAAGAGCCGGCAGCCAGGCTGGGGGCTGCATCTCAGGAGCACTGCACTGTCCTTTCATACACAAGGGCCTGGATCCACTCCCTGGAATGCAAGGCCACTTGGGGTAAAGACTGTACCAAGGACTAAGTATGAGTTTTAACACCTGAAAGAATGCACTAACAGGTTTTAAGCAGGTGATGATGGGCTCAATTGGGGAAAAGAGAGGTAAGTACCAAAGTACCAGTCCTATAATTAGCACATGCTAATGAAATGTGCATGAAAAGAATTTTTAAATGTATAGAATTACTAAAACATAAAAGAATGTTCCTCCTGCAGGGTGTGGTGGTGCTTGCCCTTAATCTCAGAACTCAGAAGGCAGAGGCAAGCAAATCTCTGAGTTTGAAACCAGGTTGGTTTACACAGCAAGTTCTAGGTTAGTCAGGGATACATGGTAAGCCCAACTCAAAGTACCAAAACGAAAGTAAGTCATAACCAGGCAGGACAAGAGTAAGAAGAGGATAGGACAGTAAACATCTTTGGAAGCTTGTCACTGCTGGTGGCTCTAGAAGTTCTTTCTGTCTTCCTGAAAAGCAGCCAGTCAAATTTAGCAAGCCCTATAAAACGCTCATGGTCTATCTGTGACCTCAGCTGCATCATGAAGTTATACTCAAGGAAATGGATGCACAAAAAGGGAGGCAGAATCATGAGCACATAGCCCAATAGCTAAAATAAAGAAACAAATCCATTTCATAGGGCAGCAGTGGGGTCAGGGGAACTGTGGAACAGCAGCACTGGGCTGTCAGGAAGTATGAGGGTTGGCTACAGCTCAGTGCAAGAGCACTTGCCTAGCATGAAAGAGGCCCTGGATTCAGGCATGTCAGGCATGTACACAGATATGCACACGCACATCCACACCCACACCCACACGAAAAGGAAGAATGCATAGATTTCACTGATGCTTTAACTACTTGGAATACTTCCATATTCCAAGACTTTTCCAAATAGAGTAAAACCCTAATACAACCATGCAGATCATGTTGCATACTCTACAAATTAGTTCCAAGTAGCTCTATTCCAATAACCTGTGTCTGCGAAAGCTGAATACTTTGGACTTGCGGAAGCAGAAAGTATGAGTTCGGCAGCTGCTCCGCAGACCCTCCCGTAGAGACTCTGCGAGTGCCCACTCCAGATACCTGCAGGAAAGCAAGAGAAGCACACGTCTGTCAGTGTCGGCACACTTTGTCCACACACACCTGCCAACCAACACATCTGTCTCCATCTACAAACACCCCTAACTGTTCCTCAGAATGCAAAACTCTTCTCTTCTGATGTGGGACCAATGTATTTAATGGAATCTATTGAGAACTAAGCACAACCAACCATCTTTAGTATACTCTGGGTACCACCGGTTAAGGTCCCTGTTCTGGGAACGCCAGCAAAATGGTATGTCATGTGCCCTCCCCAATATCTTGATTTCAGTAGTGATGTGAATGGAGAGCCTCCCCAGGAATGGACGGCCACACACTCCAGACCATAAACACTCCTGCAAGAGGAAGCAGGCAAACATGTTGGAGCGGCCCTCGCAGTACCCCTCTTCCTGTCTGAGGGAGGAGCCTGCTAGCTCTTAGTCTAGAAAACTGTACAGTATGTAGTTTTGGCTTCATTCTCACACACTTCACAGACCCAGGGCTCATCTGGCTGCAGGGAAGGTCTTCTGTGGCCCACTAAGGGGAAGCACGGAAGTTAATAGACTTAGCACCGCCATAGGCTGTAGTTTAAGGCCATGAAGGGAAGGAAATCTCTCCAAGAGCCCTTTAAAAACAGTCATACTCCAAATCAACAGCCAAAGTATATGGCAAACCGAAGGTACTTACATGATAGGAAAAGACTCCGTGTGAGGAGGTATTAATAAATAAAGAGCTTTCAATGCTTCCTTCTTCAGTAGGTAAGAAAATAATTCTGAAGGACGTTTTCCCCATTGCTGGAATCACCTGGAAGGAAAGTACCTAGTTAGCCATCTGGAAAGTACTTAGAGACTTTCTCTCCTTTTGACTACTGCAAACAGCTCCTGGATCATCACATCATGGAGGCATCATGATCAGCATCATGGAGCCCCGAGCCTCTCCAAACTGACTGTCTCTGTCACTCCAAGAGCAGCTGCCAACTCCGGGCAACCAGCTGCCCCGCGCCCTCCCTCCACTTTCTACTCTCCTCTTCTCCCGTGCTCACCTGTCTGTACCTAACAGCTCTGTTTCTATTTACGTTCAGAGAATGATATACAGGTGGGCAGATATCTTTATTAAATCCAGGGACAGTGTTTATCTGCATAAACCAAACCAACCACAGGCCAAATGTAGGGCTTCCCTGTTAACATCTCCTTGCTCTCCTTAGTTTGGGAAAATTGTAACATCGAGCAACATGGCCATCCACATATTAAAAGCTTAAGGAAGTTCAAGGTGACTGAACAACTAAAAGTTCTGCCGCCATGTCAGTTAACTACAGAAGAAGCCCCTCACGAGGAGCCCTGGCTTTCTGGGGTCTGAGGGGCACAACTCTACACCCAGGGCCAGGTTTAGAAGCCTCAGCATCCATGCCGACCTTAAGATCAATACCATGAACTTTCTCTGCCCATGATAAAGCCATGCTGTTTTTTTAATAGACAGTTTCTTCAATCATGCTTCCCCGTTAAGTATCCAGCGCTACCGAACTCAGGAAAGAAAATGGATGGGAAAGGACACACAAAGCAGACACAAAGCTACCAAATGGAAGCGTGGGCCACACGGGGGTTGTGAGCAGAAGGCAAACTTCTCAATCTCACCCTGCAGTGGACAGGCGGCACGTGGAAATGTCTAGCAGCTGTAAACACCGAGTTCACCACCACCTCGCTGTCCCTACTGGGGTTGTACGCATGGAGAAGCTTCGCTGCAGGGTGTCCCAGGAACCTGGTTGGGGAGAGGAGAGACAAAGTACATGTGATACCACCGTCCTCATGCATGCACTGACTCGTCATTATTCATGCTATGGACTGAACTCAGGACGCCATGCGTGCACCACTGAGCTGCATCTCTAGCCTATACATATTTAACCCCAGAGAGCCATCGATGTTCATTAAGAGTTCAAAGAACAGGGTAGACAGTACCATCCTCAGGGCCAAAAGCCTCCATCATCAAGAGTTCGGCTATGTCTGGTTGCAAACGATCACAGCCGGGTGTGTTGACAGCTGGCATTCCCTCACAGGAGGGGCTGGAGGATATAGGCTGTGGAGACCTGAGAGGAGACACAGTCTACAGAGCCAGCGAGAGTTAGTGTTGGCTAGGCTCCTCGGTGCAGCTGCCTTGAGGTTACCTGTGCTCTTTTCAGTAATCTCTCATCCACAGTAAGTAAGCTCAGTAAATTCCAAGCCCCACTCTGGTGGGCCCCACTCTGGTCTGTCACTGGGACCTTAGTGGGACGGGGAGACTTGCTGCATACTCCTCTCTGCAGGGAAATAGTTCTCAGAACAGAACAACTATCAAATCTTGTTGGAAATAAAACACTTAATATATAGCAGTGTTAAAAGCAAACAAACAAACAAACAAACAAAAAACCCCTTTATTTTTGCAAAAGTAATGACAACCTACACTGGCGCCCCATTTGTTTCTGTGTTGTAAGAATTCAGCATACCTGCATTATTAAGTGCTTTCACATTTCTTTTTGTTTATAAAGCAAACATACTCTGCATGTACTAATGTAATTTAGGTAAGAAATTGTATTCACCATTTAAAGCTTCCCAGAGCCTATCAAGGAAACACGCAAGCCAGGCCCACTCTCCTAAGCTGAAGAAATGAATGCACAAAAGATGATCAGTGCAATTAAATGGGGGCAGACGTAGCCAAGGAGTATTAAGGGGAATCTTTCCCTTTATCACATGACCAATCAATGTATGGAGATGGCGGCTATAGGCGAAAGAATGATATGAAGGAAGCAAACCCTGAAGTTCCGAGCCTTGGAAAAGATGGCCCCTGGGAGCAGGGAAATCCCCTCTTCCTCCATGGCCTATTGTAATGTACTCAACACTGGGGCAAGCACACTTTCACACTGCACTTTTTGGCAAACAGGTTTTTTTTTGTGTGATAGTTCAAGAGGGAGAAAGGAAAGGACAGAACTTTCACGGAGCTCAGTACCGTGGGAGAGCATCAGGAGGTTGATGCTTGCAGCCTAGCAAGAGGACTGTGGAGCGCAGGAAAGGCCTCCAGGCCACATCTGCAATGGTCATTTCCTTCCGCTCCTACGTCCCGCACTGACTTCATCTGCTCCACCAGGCTGCATGGAGCCTGCAAGAACCGCACTGCAGCATTCTTCCAGATCCCCAAAGCTACGGTTCTGGTTAGTGTGGCCCCAAACCGACCTACATTCCAATTTAAACAAAATCCTCGGGGGTGTTGTGCTCATATTTCTTAGAGTCTTATTCTAATTTTTCTAATAATGAAGATGTGCTGTTTATTCTAGCAGGACCGTGAGACTGAGGACAGGACTCCCTACACACAGTGGCAAGTCCAGGGCCAGCCTGGGCTACCTGCCTCACACAGGGAAAAATCTTATCTGACTAAGAATGATATGCATGTTGTTTCTCTCAGGTGGAACACCATGAAACTGCCACTCAATGCTGGACATTCTGTCCCAGTTCTATGGTGACTTTTCTAAGCACTTACTTTAATGAAAGATTTTAATATATCTGACATATATTTTAGATCATGAATATTCTAGAACCTCCACTTATAAACAAAACACATTTGCGTGATTCAAACCTTGGTCCTTTTGATGTCTAGAATTTACTTTTGTCATTTATGTGTATGGGTATGCACCTGAGTGGATGCATGCCACATGTATGTCATTTATGTGTATGGGTATGCATCTGAGTGGATGCATGCCACATGTGTGTGTCATTTATGTGTATGGGTAAGCATCTGAGTGGATGCATGCCACATGTGTGTGTCATTTATGTGTATGGGTAAGCATCTGAGTGGATGCATGCCACATGTGTGTGTCATTTATGTGTATGGGTATGCATCTGAGTGGATGCATGCCACATGTGTGTGTCATTTATGTGTATGGGTATGCATCTGAGTGGATGCATGCCACATGTATGTGGCATTTATGTGTATGGGTAAGCATCTGAGTGGATGCATGCCACATGTGTGTGGCATTTATGTGTATGGGTATATATCTGAGTGGATGCATGCCACATGTGTGTGTCATTTATGTGTATGGGTAAGCACCTGAGTGGATGCATGCCACATGTGTGTGTCATTTATGTGTATGGGTATACAGCTGAGTGGATGCATGCCACATGTGTGTGTCATTTATGTGTATGGGTATGCACCTGAGTGGATGCATGCCACATGTGTGTGTCATTTATGTGTATGGGTATGCACCTGAGTGGATGCATGCCACATGTGTGTGTCATTTATGTGTATGGGTAAGCATCTGAGTGGATGCATGCCACATGTATGTGTCATTTATGTGTATGGGTATACATCTGAGTGGATGCATGCTACATGTGTGTGTCATTTATGTATATGGGTAAGCATCTGAGTGGATGCATGCCACATGTGTGTGTCATTTATGTGTATGGGTAAGCATCTGAGTGGATGCATGCCACATGTGTGTGTCATTTATGTGTATGGGTATGCATCTGAGTGGATGCATGCCACATGTGTGTGTCATTTATGTGTATGGGTAAGCATCTGAGTGGATGCATGCCACATGTGTGTGTCATTTATGTATATGGGTAAGCATCTGAGTGGATGCATGCCACATGTGTGTGTCATTTATGTGTATGGGTATGCACCTGAGTGGATGCATGCCACATGTGTGTGTCATTTATGTGTATGGGTAAGCATCTGAGTGGATGCATGCCACATGTGTGTGTCATTTATGTGTATGGGTATACATCTGAGTGGATGCATGCCACATATGTGTGTCATTTATGTGTATGGGTAAGCATCTGAGTGGATGCATGCCACATGTGTGTGTCATTTATGTGTATGGGTAAGCATTTGAGTGGATGCATGCTACATGTGTGTGTCATTTATGTGTATGGGTATGCATCTGAGTGGATGCATGCCACATGTATGTGTCATTTATGTGTATGGGTATGCATCTGAGTGGATGCATGCCACATGTGTGTGTCATTTATGTGTATGGGTAAGCATCTGAGTGGATGCATGCCACATGTGTGTGTCATTTATGTGTATGGGTAAGCATCTGAGTGGATGCATGCCACATGTGTGTGTCATTTATGTGTATGGGTAAGCATCTGAGTGGATGCATGCCACATGTGTGTGTCATTTATGTGTATGGGTATGCACCTGAGCGGATGCATGTCACATGTGTGTGGCATTTATGTGTATGGGTAAGCATCTGAGTGGATGCATGCCACATGTGTGTGGCATTTATGTGTATGGGTAAGCATCTGAGTGGATGCATGCCACATGTGTGTGGACTAGGGGAGGATCCACAGAGTTCAGATGAGGCTGTGATCTCTTGGAGCTGAAGTTAGGTGGTTGTGAGATGGCCCAGTGTGTGCTAGAACTAAACTCAGGTCCCCAGAAAAGCAGCAAACTCTCTTAAATGCTGAACTACCACTCTAGCCCCCAAATTTAATTAAATAATTAAATTTAAATTAATTAAATACTTCAATTAAAATGAAATCATTTACTGCCAGGCATGGTGGCGCATACCTTTGATCCCAACACTTGGGAGGCAGAGGCAGGCGGATTTCTGAGTTCAAGGCCAGCCTGCTCTACAGAGTGAGTTCCAGGACAGTCAGGGCTACACAGAGAAACCCTGTCTTGAAAAACCAAAACAACAAAACTAACCAACCAACCAACCAACCAACAACAACAACCACCACAACAACAACCCCTACTATAAACATAAATAAGGGTCACCTTATAAACCCAGCCAGAGAACTGGGCTCATGTCTACCTCTCTTGCCATAAATGAATACAGATTTCAGTGTCCTTAGGTCAAAGGTACCAACCAATCAACTGAGCTATTTAAACTTGCCCCTAATACTTTACATACTATTCACAAGTGTTCTGGTTTCCAAGAACACGGAGAACAGGACTCTCTCCTCACAGTGGCACTAAGGAGAGATGGCAGCACCCTCCACAGCAGGGTGTCTGCGTCTGCAGCCACCGGATCCCAGGAGACACACAAGCTCCTTGCCACTGGCTATTTTTATTCTACTTTTCAATATTCTATTTTTACATGTGTTAAAAGGGTATGAATTTCCCTCAGTAGTGACAACTGGAAGGTAATCTATTAATTTAATATGACCAAAGAATAATGAAAATTTATGAATGATTAGCACTTCCAGCCTTGGAACTGGCAGAACTTTAACCCTCAGGGAGCAGAAGGAAGAGAAGGAGCGACAAGGTGGAAACGGAAACTAGGAGAAAGTCTACTGTGGCCTGAGGCTGATACCAGAAGAGTGAGGGGAAGCTGGACCAGGCAAGGAGGGAATCAGGAGTGTGATGGCTGCTGTGCCACTGTAGTAGCAAACAGGAGCCAGCGGTAGGTAGAGGGAAGCATCAGTGACTTCTTTCTTAAACGTGCTGTAAATGAAACTAAATGACAGTCACTACCACGAAAATTAGCATGGTGAATGACTGAGTGGCAGCTTCGTCCGTCCACCCGAGACGTGACCCTGGGCAAATTGCACCGCTCCTCGGCAGCAAGTGCGTCCTGTACTCAAGCACAAAGGCATGTACAGATGGAGACACGTCCTCAGATAACGGCTACGTTAGCCCTGCAGAGCTCATCAGAAACTCATGACGCTGCTGCTGCTGCTGCTGCTGCTGCTGCTGCTGCTGCACGTCTACAATGGCAGCACTACAGAGGCATGGCTAAGAAGTTTGCCACAGCCTGAGGCCAGCCTGCCTGGAGGCCCAGTGAGAGAGACCCTGTCTCAAAGAAAAACAAATGACAAAGTAACACAACAACCCAAATGACACAAAACACCTTAACATACTGAAAAACTACAAAGTATGTCATAACTTAACTGAATCTTCTGAAGGTATTTCAAGTCTAAAAACCAGTAACCCTTCCAAACCAAAGTCATTACAATCCATTCAATGTTTTTAGATAACCGAACCAGTAATTAATGCATATGGCTAATTAGGACAGATACAGCACATATACATACACACACTCACAGATCACAGAGTTTTAAAAATTCTCCAATTTATGTATATGAGTGTTTGCCTTAAGTACGTGTGTGTCATGCTTGGCGGGTGCCTGACCAGAAGAGACTGTCTGGAGCTGGCACTACAGACAGTTGTGAGGTGTCATTTGAGTGCTGGAAACTGAGCCCTCATCCTCTAAGTAGCAGACGCTCTTGACCCCAAGCCCTCTTTCCAGCTCCCAAATCTTGGCATTTTATGTTCTGAAAGAGAAAATGACAGCCAGGATCCTATATGCCGAGTCCTACTCTGGCTATATTCACCATGATCCATGTCATTATTCCTATCAATCTAAACAGTCTCTAAAATTCTAAAATAACTCTGCAGGCATACACACAATTTCCTTAAAAAAAAGGGGGGGGGGGTGCTGGAGAGGTGACTCGGTGGTTAAGGGCACCGACTGCTCTTCCAAAGGTCCTGAGTTCAAATCCCAGCAACCACATGGTGGCTCACAACCATCCATGAGATCTGACGCCCTCTTCTGGTGTGTCTGAGGACAGCTACAGGGTACTTACATATAATAAATAAATAAATAAATCCTTAAAAAAAAAAACCACTTTGTGTAAACTATTCTCTCAGATTTTTAAGTCAGTGAGATTATAAATCATTTAACTTACATTATCAGCTGAATGATTATAAATTCAACTTTTAACAATTTCTTAATTTTTTTAAGTAATTCAATACAAAATACTCTTGAGCATGGTAAGACAAGCTTTTAGTCTCAGGAGACAGAGAGCTCTGGAACTTTCAAGGCGGCTAGAACTATAGTGCAAGACTTTGTTAATAATTACTTCAGTAATTAGTTCAGACACCTAGAAACTTGTAAAGTTAGCAAACTATCTTAACAATTTTATCTCTTCCTCCCCTTCGAAAAACCTCCTTTAAAAAGCTCAGTAAGACAGTTCATTCCTTGTCGCTCTAACTTTCAGAAAGGCAGACAATGACAATGACAGAAAGTGACAAGAATGGCAGGTGAAAGCTCAAATCACTGCAGACCCCACTGGCCCTAGAGTCATCCATCACCTCGTACCCTCACTCAGCTGCACCTGAACAGGCTGTGCGCCCAAGCACAGCTTTGAGCGGCCTTTTCAATGCCTACCACCAGGCTTCATGTTTTTAACTGTGTCCCAGCCCCTCCTCTTCCTCGTGGGATCCCAAAGCCTGTGTCTCCTCCTTTCATGATTTAGCACTGTGACTCTCCTTACAGCATATCTCACCTTCTCTGCCAAATGTCCACCACTAACCCAGGAATGGGAAACAAGGGCATCTGGCCTAAAAGGATTTGGAGATCATCTGTCTTCAATTTTTCTATTATAAAATAATCAAACTTGTTCCAAAAAACCCAAGACTTGCCACTGACTTCTTGCTGACATCTAGCTATTATCAAATAGTATAAAGCGTACCATGAAGTGACTGGATGGGCTGGTGGCACGGCTTGGCAGTAAAGCACACGCCTGGCATGGACCCTAACTGCAAACCTCTGCAATGTAAACATCAAAAAAACCGAAAGGGCTTCAAATAACTTTTATACCCTCCCTTTCATGAAACTATTCCTTTAACAAGTCTCGGGATTGATATCCTTTCACATTATTATATGCTTAAAATATAATGCTGTGTATATATCATCATGTGGAAGACACACTTGAGGACAGGGTTGGAGAGAGGGCGCCATGCTATCAGTTTGTTGCTCTTGTAGAGGACTGGGGCTTAGTTCTCAGCACCCATATCGAACAGTTCGCAGATGCCAGTAACTCCAGCTCCAGGGATGCAATGCCCTCTTCTGGCTCTGTCAGCATCTGCAGTCATGTGGACATAACTACAACCCCTAACACACACATATATAATTAAAAATCGAAACTTTAAAAAGATATGCTGAAGATAAATACAAATAAGATGGATTTAGTTATAATAAAAAAAAAATACTTACTGTACTCCAAAATCTAGAACTGACGGCTGAAAATGTAAGCCTTTTCCAATAAACAGTTTATCTGGGAAGCTAAAAGACAAAAAAAGAGAGACATTAATTGCTCAGTTTTACATTTGGATTTTGCAATCATATACTCAGGGCAATGACTAAATTCATGCTATATAATTTTACTCCTTCACAGATAAATTTGAACTAGAGTTCTAAAAATTCACAACGGTCCAGCTTACAGTTAATATGACACTTATCAAATGGACCGCTCTTGCCAGCATGACGTCGACACAAAGGAAGCCCCACTTAATGACTTAGGCTCCTTTCCGCATGAAGTGAGGCCTGTCTTCACACATCCCAAGCCAAGAAAAACATACCCGTAAAGCAGGCTTAAGGAAGGCCTGGCCCCTAAGTTCTTCAGGCCGACAGTTGCAGGGAATGGCCAGTGTGGCGCAGGCTGCTGAAGGTAGGCATAACTTCCAACCAGGTCTGGATTTTATTCATTTAGTTTTGTTTCTTTCTGAGGTGAAGGCTCACTCTGTAGCCCAGGCTAGGCACTCACTATGTACCTCAGGCTGGTCTCAAACTCATGGACCTCTCTCGCCTCAGCTCCTGAGGCCTGGGTTTTCAGAGAGGAACCTTCATTCATGGTGTAAGAATCATATAGTCTCAATGGCAGGTCACATCCTCAGCACCTCTGGGTGCTCGCTGCGATCTCGCTTCCCTTTGTAAGTCACAGGGCTGAGAGACAGCTCGGAAGTTAGGGGCGCTCGCTGCTCCTGCAGAGGACCCAGGCAGGTTCAGTTCCCAGCACCTAGAGTGACTCAACCATCCGTAGCCCCAGTGCCAGGGAATGTGACTTCTTAGGGCACCAGCTACACACACGCTACACATAAATGCAATCAAACAAGTAAAACACTAATACACATAAAACCAAATAAACTGTTTTAAAAAGTCAAGAGTCATAGATAAATTCAGAAGAAAAACAAATCAAACACATGAAAATGAAAAATATAATAAAGCTGTAACAAGATATATAAACATTTAGATGGATTAATTAGATAGACAGGCAGACAGAGGTATGACTATTACACAGCACAGAGATGCTTACTGGAAGAAACTCCTTACGCGAGCATGCTTTATTTAGAGACTCAGAATAATTCTCCATAACAGAAGCTTACCATTTCCCCCTCTCCCCCCAAGCTCTCAGGAAGCTGGTCCCACTCTTGTCATCTGGGCTTTAAGTCAGCCAGCTAGAAAGTAATATGACCTTTAAAAGACCTTTCTCTGAGGTTTGATGTTTCCTGAAAGCAGTCTATGGAAGGGTGGGAGAACCAGCCCCAAGGCCCTCACCCACACACAGCAGCATCTTTTCAAACTCCCTTCCTCTAAACATCTGGTCCCAGCTACCTGAGTCTCCATCCTATCTCCAACACCAGCTGTGTTCAAAACCAAAGTGGCCCTTTGGTTTCTTGTCAGCTTTCCACCCAACAGAGACTGGACTCCTTCAGACTCCAGAGCCCAGCACTAATGCCTTGACTTGCTTGTAGAGAAGACCACTAGCTGCCTCCAGAACAGAAGAGACAACCTCAGAGGTGCACCATGGGCACCCGCTCTACACCAAGCCAGTCAGAGCTTAGCATTCCAGGGCGACCCCAAGCAATCTTAGAGAGGCCACAGAAGTGTGCTATATTAATTGTAGCAGGATTTTCCCTGTCCAGTTAATTTAGTTATTTATACAACAAGAAGCCTGTGTTGGACAGGGAAAGAGGAGGCGGAGCGAAGAGTTACAGAGATGAGATGGAGGAGACAGAGAGAAGGAAGCAAGATGGAGGGCGACAAACAGGATGATTCAGATTCTGTGTGGTTTTAATAGCCACAGATAGATGCAATATCATTTAGGGATAGAATAATTGAGATAACTTGTCTAATCTAAGTAGCGGCTTGTACCATTATCAATTGGCCCTGAATTTATTGTGTAGGCGTCCTGTGAATTGAGAATTTATTGATATATAAATCTAATTAATTATAAGCTTCTAGAGTTTTGTTTTTACCAGGTTGCTGGGTATTGGGGTCACTGACCTGGGGGTGGGTGGTCGTTGCATGGGGCTGGCGTGGCAGCCAACCTCCAAGGGAACTTAGGGAGTCCCGGGCCAGAGAGACCGCTGAGTTGAAAACACCCGGCATAGTGCAGGATATTGATAGTATTTTTATTCCTTCCCGCAAAAAATTAATAACAAGGAACAGCTAAGAGCAGCTCCTTCCCGTCCAGTACCAGAGTCACGAGCTGAACATCGGGTTTTACACATATTTTCCGAGTGGACAGACGAAGCCTGGAGGATTTCCTCAACTTACAAAGTCACAAAGCACAAAGAGGCAAATCTCTAACTCAGACCTGTGGCCGCTGGAAAGGAGAACACTATCTGGGAACCAGCTATAGCCTGTTGGATGTCAGCCTGAGCTGAGGGCTGACAAGCCTGCTTCCACACCCATGGCCACCGGTTTCCCTGTCGGAGCAGGTCAGTAGCTTAATTTGTTAGTGCCTGCCTTGTTGTCTAAAAAAGAAAATGCAGGGGCAGCAGTACTTAGCTTACAGTTGTTGTGGAGATAAAGTGAGAGGACACGGCCTTTGCTTCATGCCTGCTCATGATTTATGTAATGACCATAGGATCATGTTACAAAGAGGATGACATTCATCTAATAAAAAAGGAAGGAGACGAACGGAGAGGCCACTGGGCTCAGTGCCCATGCTGGCCTCTAAGGGATCCCAAGGCAGGGACAGTGGCTGTCTATGAATAGAACAAATGAAGCGCAGACTGGACTATCTCCCACAGAACAGATTTTCAAATTCCACAATCAGAAACTTCATGTGCTCAACAAAAATCAGGCATCTGGGGATCAATTTAAAGTAACAGCAGAAACATCCCAAATTTCTTTAACTTTAAAAAGAAAAACAAGATCCCATCAGTGATTTTCACCCCCCTGAAGTCACAGAAAAGATTCTTTTTTTTCCTTGTTAATAGATTTTATATCATCTGCCTTAAAAATTTGGAAGGCACATCAAGACATATGAAAGCTTAACATTAAGTAAATTAAAATAACAAGTCTGCGCCAGGCGATGGTGGCACACGCCTTTAATCCCACTTAGGAGACAGAGGCAGGTGGATTTCTAAGTTCGAGGCCAGCCTGGTCTACAAAGTGAGTTCCAGGACAGCCAGGGCTACACAGAGAAACCCTGTCTGGAAAAAAAACAACAAAACAAAACAAACAAAAAAACCCACCAGGTCTGAGAGGTAAAAGCCCCTAAGAGACAGTATGGGTCTGGAGTCTTCACACACACATGCTCTCAAAAAGAAGGGCTGAGGATTAACAGTTTAGCTCCCTCCCCAAGGCAAGCCCCCCAAACTACAACTTAAGTCTTAGAAACCAATCCTTCCCAACCTTTCCATTTTAAGACATTCTCTGGCCTGTCTTTATTTAGGTCAAAAGACCTTCGTCATCCTGAGGGGTCCTGCAGGCAGCGTGGAGAAAGCTGTGCTGGACCCTGAACGGCCTTGCCGGATTCCTTACCCAGCCTCTCAGCACCTATGCCTATGCACCCAAGTCTCCACAGAGACCCCACAGCTGAAATCGTGGAAGGACCATAGCGGTAGGGAGTGGCCCCGATACACACCCCTTCCTGCCTGCCTCCCCTTATGCTTTGATTCATGGGGGTCCCCTGTCACACCCTTTATAACAAAACTGAGCAAATGTCTCCCTGGCTTCTGTGACCTTCTCTATTTATCCAATGTACCAAAAACCCTAGAGGGCTGTGGGAACCTTGCCTGCAGCCTGTGCGTCAGACGTGTGTGTGAAACTTGTGTCTGGGCACCTCATGTAGGAAGTAGGCTTGGGCCTGTGGTCTTGGTCTGCAGGATCTGACCAGAGACAGTGTCAGAACTGAGCTAGACTAGAGGACTCCGGCTGGTTCCTGCTGCACTTCTCAGAGTCACAGGGACTTTGTGTTCATTACTGTGGTGCAAAAGGTAAGGAGAAGCGGTGGCTGGCTTCCAACAGTGGGTAAGGAGCTAGTGGCCATAATTTAGTTACATATGGATATCACAAATTATCCTCAGATCATCAACACTAAGAACTTAATACTGTGGTTCAAATGCCAAAGACATTTGCAAACCAACACCTTTAAAGAAATAACCCTGAGAGGCTGTGGTAAATGAGCCACTCTCTCACCCCCACTGTTTCACAGGCCAGCATTACCTTTGCAACTTTCACCCTTAATAACACAGTCCATTACTGGGGAACATCAACCCTCCCCTGGCCTCTCTTACTCTAGGAGAGTTTGAGATGGCACAAAGTAAACGAATGTAGCTCGTAGAAGTCAACTATGTTCTTATGCTAGTTAAATTCATACCCCATATCTGTAAGATACACTTAACCCAGGAGCTGTCCTGCACTTCTGGACAGGAATAGCGCTGGAAAGCACGGGTGGTGATGCCCCAGGGGACATGGGCTTCTGTCTATGCACCCTGTTTCTCATGCTCTTGTCCTTACTGGATGATGGAGGCTGAAAATGAATCAGAGCCGTGTGCAGCTAACATGTGCAGCTAACAGCATGCTTTTCTTCTGATCTACAACCTTACACCTTACTTTAAGTCCCTATTTTGAAAATGCCTGCCTTCTGTAGGAAACAGAACCTTTTCAGCAGTCAGACATAGCTGTAAAGCATCCCACAGTATGTTAAGGTCTATCTCATACTAAACGACCCAAATCAAGCCATCCCACACTTTAAAGGTCTATCTCTGTTTAAATGACCCAAACCAAGGCATCCCACAGTACTTAAGGGTCCATCATCTCTGTTTCAATAACTGAAATTAAGTCATCCTACTTTTTAAGGTCTATCTCAGTCTAAATGGCTCAAAACAAGTCACCTCATACTTTTTAAAGGCCCATCTCTGACTGAATGACACAAATCAAGGCATCCCACACTTTTTTAAAGGTCTATTGCTGTCTAAATGCCCCAAATCAAGGCACCCCATACTTTTTAAAAAAGGCCTATTTCTGTCTAAATGATACAAATTCTTGTCTCGCTTTTTCCTAAATATCAGCCATATTTTTCTCTATACATATAAAATAAATAAAATAAAACAAAATTAAATTAAAAACATGTTTGGAAAGGTGGCTAGCCCAAGAGAAAAGACATTTGATCAGACATGAGCCAGCCTGAATCAGATACAGCTGTATTAGGAGCCCAGGGTTCAGGGCTCAGTTCCCTATTCTACAGAATGTGCTGGATGCAGCTGACATTCTGAGAACTGTATGGATACCTGGAAAAGAGGAATCCTTACTCCTTACTCCTAGAAAAAGGCAGCCTAGGTGCTGACGTCACACGCACCCTTTTAAAACAACAGCCCCGCAACTTAGGCGTGGAAATGAGTTAACTATAACCTGCTGTCTGGTTGTTCAGGTGGCTTGTCACCTGATCAGAGACAATGCTCCTCCTTGCCAACGTGACAACAAGCAAGGCCAGTGAGTGTGGCCCCAGCCCTGGTAGCACTGGGGCAGGTGTTCACCCTAAGAAACATACCTGCTCGGGCCATAAACCCAGGGTGTGTGAGTCTGCTAACAGGTAAACTATGAGGCTCTCCTACTGAAAATGTGCACCTCTTGGAAAAACCAAACCAAACCAAACAAAACCAAACCAAACAAAACAAAACGAAGAAACAGCAAAAACCATGCTGGCATCCTTCCCTCCATGTGTGCCGGGCTGGTATTTTGAGTCCCAGCTCCAGCAAAGGTTTCAGAGAATGGACTGTATGAAATGACCTTGATGAACAGGTGTCACACACAGCTGGACACCACATTCAGAAGCACTGACTGCAAACAAAGCCCTAAACCCTGAGAAAAGTGTGGAAGTGGGAGGGGCGTGCAGGAGGGGGGCCGTTGACAGCAGTGAGTGGCTCACAGGAGAGGCTGTGCTGGGCCACCGGGGCGCTCACCCACACTCCAGGAGATAAAGCCAGGAAGCTTTTCTCCCAGTTTAGCCACTTCCTTGAGATGCAAGCACTGCTTCTGAAGACTTGATCCTTCCAAACAACTGACTGTGGGAGACAACAGTGACCACCCGCGGAAGGAGAGGGGGGATGGCACCTGACTATTCTCCATATTCCTCAATAGTCTGATCCCATCAAAGCCCTTCCAAGCTGCTGCCTTTTAATAAACTTTGCCAAAACCTATAGAGAAAAGAAAAAGTCAGGACAATGACTTCAGCCAGTGAAGGGGGCATGGGCCAGAGAAATGATAGGCGCTCATTCCACAAGGCCTCTGCATCAAAGGGGGGCACATCATTCCGTGAGAAAATAAAGTTCAGGTCTAGACTCTGTTATCCAGAAGACACAACTTCACTACAGTGCTTGAAATCACTAGGGTTTTTTTTTTCCTCCACATTAAAATCGCACAGTGGGGTCTTCTGGCAGAACACAGTTTCTTAGTTTTTTTTACTGTAAAAAGTTTTAGATTTTAAGGTCAAAGCATTAACACACAGAGACAGAATGTCAAAGAATAAAGGGTTCTGAGAGCGAAACCTGGGTCTGTGGGACACAAGCTCAGTAATTTAAAAAAAAAAAAAGCTTGGGGTTTGAAGGCAGCCCCAGTGTGTCGGTGGCCAGGCCTTCCTAAGGCCATAACAAGTGTCCTCCACTAAAGTGTCTCCAAAATTGCTGACGAAAGTCCTCACCTCTGTAACTCCCAGAGAGAATTCCTCTTTCACTCGCCAGCTACTCTTTCAGGATGGATCCTGGGATTTTCAACTTTACCCTCTCTGTTTTCTCCTACACACACACATAAGGAGAGACCTCTGCCCTAGTCACCTAAGCCCTCTGACCTTCCCTGCTTCTCCAAACCTTCTTCCCTCTCATAGTCTACATGTTAACGAACAATGACAGCAGCCATGCGTTCAGCCCTTCTGAGGTGCGAGATGCTGGCCCAGAACTTTACCACACGTAACTGCTCAAAGGCTGTGGGCAAACGTGTCATCTGCTACGGTGAGGATCACCAAGCCCCCAAATGTCCATCTGTTAAAGTCTTCATCTAGAGTGATGCTTCTGAGAGGTGGTGGAATCTTTGTGTAAAGCTTATGAGGAGGTTTTTAGGCCCTGAGACTATGTCCTTGAAGGCAGTCATCTGTGGGTCATAACCATGAAGAGCACAGTTTGTTCTACATGTGTTCCCCACAACCAACATCCAGCGCCTCCACCAGAGACACACAGTGATGATGCCACCTGGAGACTGGCAGGACCCACTACAGTCCCTAGCCAACAGAACCAAAAAGTGTGGATTACCTCAAATATTTTTCTACAGTAACGGGAAGTTACCTAGCACACATTCCAATTTCATACATGAGAAAATGGAGGGCTTCAAACTCTTGCCAAAGCCCTCCCTCTCCTCCTCCAGGGCAGAGAATGGATGTGAGTGCATGAGAATCCCTGGCTCCACAGCCTGCCCCTCCTCCTCCTCCTCCTCCTCCTCCTCCTGCTAAGGGCATCAATGATCCACAAGCCTGGACTCACGGGCTGAGCTACCTTAATCTCCCTGCTGGCCGCCATCTCTGGAGCAGCCCTTCCTGGGTTTCTAGGGAACTCTAGCTGCATTCTGTCCTCAGCTGCACAGTCTCCCCTCAAGCTCTTCTCTCTCTGAGCCTCTGAGCATGACTGAATGAGGCTCTTCCTCTCGGAGGTCTTGTCTTTTACAGTCTATTGTAATGCTAAGCATGAGGAAGCCCTGGGACTGCTCTGTCCCTGTAGCCCCTGGGCCCAGGGCAGGGGTAATTGTAATTAAAGATGCTGAGCAGTGGTGGAGCATGTCTTTAATCCTAGCACTTGGGAAGCAGAGGCAGGCGGATTTCTGAGTTCAAGGCCAGCCTGGTCTACAGAGGGAGTTCCAGGACAGCCAGGGCTACACAGGGAAACCCTGTCTCAAAAAACAAAAACAAACAAAGATGCCACTAGCTGGGCAGAAGAGACATAGGTAGGGTTGAGAGGTCCACAAGGAGGGAGAAGAGGAACTGCCTGAGAGAAGAACACGCAGGAAGGAGAAGGGCCGCCATGGGCTAAGAGCCAAGAGAACATGGCCCAGAGAGCCTCGCTGGGTTAAGAGCGGCCCAGAAGGAACATACTAAATAGTGGGGTAGCGAAAGCAGACTCTAACAGCATGCACGGTAGGTGCTGCCCAGCTACGATGCTAAGGGCATTTAAAAATATGGAGGCTGGGTTTGTCTTTCATTCGGGAACATAAATAAATGGTCTATGTCAGGGAAGAGGACCCAGGATGGAATTTTTAATATTTTTCCTACACTCCTCTCAGATCTCTTACTCTGGTTAAGGGTTTCTGCCCACCTAGTAGCTCTATCTACCATCTATTAAGACTGTTGATTTATGGCAAAAACATTTGTTACTTAGTGCCTATTCAGTACCTTCCTGACAACATTTGTAAATTTTCCACTCTACAGCTTCTGAACCCTTCCCTGGGCTCCTACCAGGTTTTTTTTTTTTTTTTTTTTTTAAAGATTTATTTATTTGTTATATAAGTACACTGTAGCTATCTTCAGACACACCAGAAGAGGGCGTCAGATCCCATTACAGATGGTTGTGAGCCGCCATGTGGTTGCTGGGAATTGAACTCAGGACCTCTGGAAGAGCAGTTGGTGCTCTAAACCACTGAGCCATCTCTCTAGCCCCGGCTCCTACCAGTTTTACCTGGTAGGTCCCCTTGCAGCTAGAATACTGTCACATGACCAGGATGTAACCAGACTGACTAGCCCGACCGAGGCAGGGCATCAGGCACTGAAGCAACAAAGAGGAGGGAGAGAGGGAGGGGGGAAACGACAGCAGTAGTGCAGCTGTGTCCATGGCTCAGGCAGCAATGTCCCCAGCAGGTTCTTCTGGGCGTCACTCTAGCTGCCAAGTCCGCTCCAGCGTGTGCTCCCCAGGCCTGTTCTTAATTCTTCCTAGAGATCCTATCAGCTCCCACCTCTTTTCAATACACTCCCTTTTTGCTTCTATTTTTGTTGTTTAGCGGACTCTTCCCAGGCCTGTGTGTGTCTGCGGCCCAGACTCTCCCAAGAAGCTCCTGGCTGGACAGTCCATCTGCACCTCTTGGAGGGGCAGCTCCCAGAGCCTCCAGGTGGAGCCCAATATGGCAGTGAACCAGTGTGTGTGAGTCTCACCCTGCTAAGTGGCTGGCTCATGTGCCCTGGGGAAGCCATCTGGGCAACCCCACCCCCAGAGCCTTCCTTAATTCCACAAGCAAGTGGTTCTGAGGGTCTCTAGGGATTTCATGCTTTCACACCAAAGAAGTCTCCTGTCTCCGTTCCTGCCATCAGGCCTGCAGTTTCAAAAAGCACTGTATTTCCAATTCAACAAACTTCACAATTCGCCACCATATTCACACTTAGTCACAGCACATCCTGCGCGCTCTACAGAACTCCAGCAGCCACAAGGGCTGTAAACACCTGTCAAATGACAGGGCAGCAATTACTGCATGTTTCCCTGGGTCCTGCTCCAACTCTCTCCCCTCTTCAGTCAGGCACTACGACTCCTTTGTGGTTTAAAGACTGACATCTTTCCCAGACTCTAGAGGTAAATCATACTATCATGTTAAAATAATTTGAATATGATTTTATAATGTGCAAAAAACAAAATCCATGTTGTCTTTTCTTCCAGTTCTGAGACAGCAAAGTAGTATTTAGTATTAGGAGTCTACAGCAGTAATCTTACAGCAAAGGAGACAATGCAGAAATTCAGAAAACAAACAAAAATGGGGAGACTAATGTAGCAGAATTTTCCCCAATTAATTTAAATATTAATACAGCAAGAGCCTGCGATTGGACAAGGGAGAAGGGAGAGTTTCAGAGACAGAGGAGAAGGAAGGAAGATGGAAGAAGAGAAAGACGATCCAGATTCCAAGTGGCTTTAAATAGCCACAGGTAGCTATGAATATAAGGGATGAATAATTACAGGACAGTTTGTCTTATCTAGGTGGGCAGCTTGTATCAGTATCAACTGGCTCTAAGTTCATTGTGTGGGCGTTTTGTGGGGTGAGAATTTACTGATATAAATCTGACTTACAAATTACAAACCTCTAGAGTTTTGATTTAACCAGGTTACTGGGATTTGGGACCGCAGACCACGGGGGTGGATGTCTGGGAATGTGAATGAAATCTATAGCAAGAGAACCACTGCAAGGGTCACTGCATGGGGTTAGCCGTGGAGGCGGCAAGACCGAGACTGCCAGGGCAGAGATGGGGGTAGCGTGGGATAGATTTATTTATTATGTTCTGCAACAGACTAAGAATAGGGATTTTCTTCCACGAGTAGAGACAAGCAATGCGCCCATGAAATGAGAGTGGCCACACCCAGCTCCCAGTGTCCTTAGAGAGAGTATTTACAGTCCTTGAAGGGGAGTGCATGGTTTAACTAAGTCCTCCAAAGACCATGGATTAAAGGCATAGTCTTCAGCCTGTGGCTCTACTGAGAACTGGCAGATCTCTAAAAGGGCAAATAATAGGATTTAGGACACTGAAGGCATGGTCCTGAAGGAGATATGGGGACCCCCAGCTCCTCCTTTTCCTCTCTCTAGAGCTTTCTGCCCCCTTCCCCCACCCCATCAAAGGAAGAATGGCCAGAGGTGGATTCTGTAACTCTGTCACCACCTGTGCGGACTTCCCACATGCTCCAAACTAGAGACGGGGCCACCCTGGAATGAACCTTCAAAACAGTAAGTTTAAAATTGCACAAGTTTAAGTAATAAACCCTCTCTCCTATAGGCTGATTACTGTGGGTATTTATCATAGTGATCAAAGGCCAACTATGAGCCTGCCTCTTTAAAATATTATCTAAAAGCTCTTGAATCAAATTGATAGTTGGACTTATTTTTATAATAATACAGGAATTGCAAGCTCTTAGAACTCACTTCTTCTACCTATCTGCATTATGCTCTGTTACCCAACATGAGAAAATATCAAAATACTGTTTAGACAAATAGACACAATGTTAGCAACATTGCAAGAGAAATCTAGTGTACTTTTCTATGCTTTTAACTGCTGTTTGAAGATGGACCTCAAGATCCATTTGGCCACAGTGAATGAAGTGGCCTCATGGCTTTCCAGCAATGATGAGAATCTCTCATACAATCCAAACCTGTGGCTCAGTGCCCAACTCTGCTGGAGCCTATTCTTACTCTATAAATATTTGCACAATATGGTGCCGTTCAAAAAGTTCAACTCCTTTCTGTGGTGATATATATATATATATATATCACCTTCTAAAAGTAATGTTTTAAAAAGTAATGATGTCGTGTAGCTTTGCATGTGGCTAGAGTACATAAGCCCTGTGACTGAACTTCAGAACCAACAAATAAATAAATGATAAACAAATAAGAATGTAGCAGAAGTCTCTGAACAGCTCTTTGGAGCTGTCCTCTGAACACCGTCACACACTTGGCCACAGAGCATGAGTTACCACCAAGGTCACTGTAATAATCCTATTGCCAGAATGGCAATTAAAGGCAATTTTCTCTCATATAAACTCAAAAGAATACAGAATAGGACAGAGGGGACAGGAGGTTAATTCAGAATTGTGTTTCTACGCCAGGATCTATGATAGATTGTTCTCTGGGCCCCTAATACCACCCAGACCCTTCCTCTGCCTCATAATGGGGTCTTAGCTGGGCACATACCCAAGGCTCCTCTGATGCGGGTATAGCCAGTGATCTAAGTTCTAGTAAACAGGCTGGAAGCTTAGAAACTTCAAGGAATGCTGTGGCCTCTTTCCTATGTCCTCTTCCAACTCTGCGATGACACAGCAGCGAAGGGCAGGAACCACAGTAGTCTGAGTGCAGTGGGGACCCTGGAGACTGGAGCAGCAGCTGCGCAGCTCTGCCTCTCTCAAGGGAGATGTGACTAAATCATTGCTTTACAACTGAGACCATTTCTCGCCCTTTGCTAATGACAGAAACTGACAGACACTAGGCCTATGCAAACGCCACAGCAACTGCCTGCCACCAGAGAGAGGTGGCCAGGCCACATCTTCATGGTGTCTAAGCTCTGAGCTTTCTGGTAACAGTAGCACAAACATAACCCAAACCTGTCAATAAACCAAATGTCTAAAAAAGAAAAAAGATGGTTTCTACTGCCCTTCACTGGGAAAAGCCCACTAACTATTACTAACTATAGCTGTAGCCAAGTGCTGACATCACTGACAAATGCTTGCATATGGGCTGGTTGAGAATCAGTGTTCTGCCTCATTACCAGCTGCACAGAAGCTCGAGAGCCTCTGAGACACTTTAGGGAGTCAAAGACAGAGTGCTACTCCTGATTGACATGTTACAACAGACACAGACAGAAGAGGTGGCAAAAGGAACACATGAGTGATGTCCCCATCTGGCTTTCTAGAAACACAGCACTAAAAGGAAGCCTTGTGATGGTTCGAATGTGGCTGGCCCCCACAGACTCATTTTTTGAAGGTTTGGTTATCAGATAGTGGAGCTGTTTGAGACCCATTAGGAAGTACAGCCTCGTTGGCAGAGGGGTGTCATTAAGGGTAGAGTGTGAGGTGGGCCCAGTTACTGTGTACTGTCCCAGAGGCCCCGCTTGGGAACCACATGTAAGCAGGCCCTGCTCCACGCCATGCCTGTCTGCCTCCCGTCAAGACGCCTTGGTGTGACGGCTATGGACTCATCCTCTAAAACTGTAACTTCCCCCAATAAAGGCTATCTACCGTGAGTTCCCTTGGTCGTGGTGTTTCTTCTTAATAATAGAAAAGCAGCCAAACCTCATCAGTGAGAGCCCAAATGAATCTACTTCTCAAAGACTGGCACAACCTGTGCTTACTGGCACACACTGCCTCCTTCACCTGGGCGGCAACAGCAAGCCGGTGCTGTTCTACCTGAGTTGATCCACACAGGGACCCTTACAAAGCTTTAAAACCAGGAGGAATAAGCTAGAAACTGTCTAGCTTCCTTGGCAATACTGGGAGGAAGGTGCCCACGGGACGCACGGCCATGGGGAAAGAAAGCACTAAATCCCCAGGGTCATCAATATGACCCCTGCGGGTTCCAGGTGGGGAACATGGGCTAATTAGAAATGTGCGCAGAAACTAACTATGGGAGCCGGGCGTGGTGGCGCACGCCTGTAATCTTAGCACCTGGGAGGCAGAGGCAGGCGGATTTCTGAGTTCGAGGTCAGCCTGGTCTACAGAATGAGTTCCAGGACAGCCAGGGCTATAGAGAGAAACCCTGTCTCAGAAAAACCAAATCCAAAAAAAAGAAAAAAAAAGAAAAAAAACCTGACTATGGGGCTTGAGACCAGACCTTCAATATCCTCTATTAGCGAAGTAAGACCCATCAACTCAAAGAAGGATGGAATAAAAGATGCCCGTTAGGAGCTCTGTCAGTGGTCAGGTGGAGTGCAGGCCCCTTCCTGGAAGGAAGGGAAGACAGAAAGGAGAATCAGAGATGGACAAATCAGGGAGAGCTACAAAGATTCTGTTTGAGAATTTCATTTATTACAAGCAGAGTCAGGGAAGATGGCAATATTCTGCCAACTGAATTCCAGGGAACTGACAGCCACAGGCTGCACTCCACAGGGACCCAGTAAAAGTAGCTGGGGCCTCCCTTTCAATTCAGCCAGGGAATTTAATTGTTCTTAATTATACAGATGCCACTCATATGCAAATCATGCACCCGGAGTCTTCCTTTTAAATTGTAATTTTTCTTTCAAGCCCTTGAGGGCTGAAGTGTAATTGCTGAAGAGGTTGTAAAAGAAAGAATGGCCCTGCCAGTCTTCAGCCTCAGAGCCACGGCCGATTTGCTCGGGGCCCCTTCTAGGTCTGCTCCCCCTCATCACAGGTCAGCCCCCAGCCTGCTCCAGGGTCTCCTTCCAGCTCACCCCATCCTCTAACCACTTCCCTTCGCCCTCCCCATCCTAGACAAAAGGCAGCAAGCGTCCTGTGCAGATTCACAAAGGCAAGCCGGCAGCTGGAGGACTCAGCAGCCAGCAGGGCGGGATTCGCTCCCCCAGTGCTCAGTCAACAGCCATTAGTTCCCAAGCAGGCTCTCCATCAAGGTAGGTTACAATAGCAACTAATGGAGGGGAGGGGAAGAGCTACTGAGAAGAAGCAAGAAAACCTTTGGGTACGACTTAATTACAATTAAAAAAAAAAAAAAAAAAACCATGGAGGGAAAATGAGAGTGTTGTTGCCAGAACACTCTCAGCAATGCTGAAGGAGTGGAACATGAGTAATATTTCCCTTTCCTTAGATTTCCTAAACTGGGAAGTGCTTCCTGTGAAGCGCTTCTGTGTCCAGAGCCTTAAAAATCCTCAGAATGGCATGTTTTTGAAAACTGAGGGCAACTGAAGAGTATTAACTTACTAAACACAGCCTGTAGCATTCCCTCAGATGGATTCAAGTAGCACATCCCCACCTTTCGGAGCCTCTACACCCAATACTGTTGCTCCTTCTTTCAAAGCATGCCGTTGTTCTCACAGGGCCCTACCTCTCGCCCTCTCCCCAGCACACTCTCCTCTGGCTCTTGTCTGTCCATCCCTGGGCAGGTATCCCAGTCCTCTCCACCTTACCACCTCAGAGCTCTCAGACCGATCAAGCTTCAGGCTTTCAACCTCACTCCCAACACCCAGGCTCTCCCCAAGTGAGCACCCCAGCCTACTCATCCTACAGATGAACGTGCTGCTGCAAGCACCAAACCAGATGGCCCAACACTGAGTCTCCCTGACCCTTTCTGTCTCAAACTCTACATCCAATGCATAGAACCTGTATCTGCTCTCAAACCCTACGTAGAACCTTCCCAGGCCCATGCTGTTAGGATTCTGTCTAAGCTCCACCCCATAATTACCTGGCAACAGCCAGGTAGGCCTGGCTTACTGTAAAAGGGCTGCTCAGCCCCTCCTCTCTCTCTAGCTCTTTTTCTGACTCCCTTCTTAGCCCTCTTGGGCTCTCCTCCCCTCCCCCTCTCTCCACGTGGTCATGGCCGGCCTCCACTTTTCTACTCCTCTACTCTCTCTGCTTCCACTACCCCATTAACTCCCATCCTCTGCCCTGAATACACTCTATTCTATACCATGTTGGTGTGTCTGGTCCCTGGGGGGCCGGTATGCCTCAGCATGGGACCGCTGTTTCTGTTCCCCCTTCCCCCACACCGCTGTATACCATAGTCTCTAAACCTCTTTCTCTTTTTATGATCACAACATTGGTGCCGAAACCACAACACATGCCACCACTCAGCGCAGACCCCATCAGCAAGCTTGGTCTCTTGTACTGACTGGCTGCTGCTTTCCCTATGGTATATGGCCGACTCTGAAGATACAGTCCTTTAAAACCAGCTTCAGAGATGGTCAGTGCGTGCTACCCTCCATCTTCCAGATAAGTCCTGCTTTCAGGGGTCTTACATAAATAAAGTCCAGCTACAGTCGCCCAGGGTCCCTACCCAGCTTAATGCCCTCATCTCCTGCTCCAGTCTGCTCTATACAAGAGATATACAGAGGAAAAAAATAAAAAGCATGGATATGTGGGGGGGGGGGGATGGGGTGGTGGTGGCTTTGGCTGCTGCTGTCCCCTCTCCCAAGCATCTTTCTCTCAGATAATATCTTGGCAAATTTCTTCCTTTAAATCTTTGAAAAGACTCCTGCTTATAATCCACAGTCTTGTCTTTCCCAGTCCCTACTACTCCTCCAGCACCCATGAGGTTCAGTGAGTCTGCACATGGTCACTGCTGCCCAGCTGCCCACTGCTGCCCAGCTGCCCACTGCTGCAAAGATGCACCAGACAGGCATGTGGGTCTATTTTGCTGGCCCTTAGCATTCAGAACAGTCTCTCAGTAAGCAACATCAGCTAAATAAAAGTCGCAACTGGTGCCGCAGGCTTATAAAATCACAGTTCAAGCCTCGAAATATGTTTTTTCATTATCCAATAGGAAATGGTCTCATCCTAACATGTCAAAAACAAAACAGCATGAATAGTATTTCCTCATTTCAACCTTAACCTTAACCTTATCTAACAAAAACAATGAAAACGTTCACAGATGTTTTTAAAAACCAATGACAGGTCACTGATATTTCTTATTCAGCTTTTTCAAAATATCAAGTTGAGATTGTAATGTAGTTCTGTGGAAAGGTACTTGCCTAGTATGTCCATAGCCTAGGTTTCACACTCAAAACACACACACACACACACACACACACATAAACTGTAATCATGACAAGGATAGACAAAATTATGATGCATTAGATGAGTACAAATGCTGCAACTCTGAGATGTACTGAGCCAGTCATCTGGAATCTGAGTGACAGATAAATCAGGACTGGAGGAAGGCAGTGTGGCTGATCCTTGTTTTAGAAAAGCTTTCAGAAAGTAGCATCCAAGTACGGTCCTGGCTCCAATCCAAATGATGTAGGCTCTTTGATTGTGAAGGAGCCTCTTGGCTCATTAATATGGGGGAACTACTGATCACCAAAGGGGTCCTGAGCCAGGCCCTTCCAGGTTCCTTTGTCTCATGTCCAAGAGAAATAAGAAAAGCAGACAAGGAACATGCACAGCAAGTGTAGATTATGTAGCTTAAAGCAAGCTGAGTGCAAAGGACAGTCCCACCACAGGGCCCTCCGGTGGCTTCTTAGGAGACTTATGCCCAGTAACTGGGTGGAGACAGACACGTTTTGTTGGGGTTGGTCATTCATTGAATACCCTGCAGGCTGTGCAGGGAGTGGCTTGCACATCCCGCTGTAAGCATCCCTGGTCCAAATGGAGAGGGGATCGTGCATCTCATCCCACTAGGGAATGGTCGTCACGCCGTGCACCATGGTAACTCTCTCCCTCAACTCTGTGGTCTCTTGGATTTTTGTAGGGTAAGAGTCACGTGCCATGGGCTACATTAATATGACTATTTCACAATCAATAGATCCTTTGGGGAGCAAACCACCACCAGGTCAGTAGCACATTACTGCACAATGCCTAAAAGTTCTTCTGGTCTCATCGTGTAAATTCTTCATTCATAACTTACAATCCCAGAATGATGAAAAGCCAAAAGCATTTATAAGCCAGGTACATAAAACCCAGGAAGGCAGAGTGGAGGCCCAGTACATAGTTCACAGACTCATTTTGCTGATATGTTCTCACACCAAGGCCCCTCAGAAGTAACAGCCTGGCCAGTGTGATGGCAAAGGATCTGAGCCACAAAGTCATCGGGCTTCAAGCCCCTACCGCCGGGTCCCAGCACAAGAGAACTGCCATGCTAGAGGCAGTGAGTGGACTCACGTGAACCTGAAAGGGCCCCACCTTAGCGGTAGGCATACAGCCCAGTAGCTATGATCTAAATCGTGAGGCTGGGACCAAAAGTCAGTAGTGTTAAATCACCAGTGACTAATGAAACAATTGCTTTCTGAGAAATGTATCTTTCCAAAATCTCCAAGATGATCTGTGTTTCCATTAAAAAGAAAAAGGAGAGAAAAAGTACTTAAAACTATACAGGGCAAGAAGATGGGTCAGAGGTTAAGGATGTTTACGGCTCTTCCAGGGGACCAGAGCCTACCCAGTTCCCAGCACCCACGCAGGGCAGTTCACAACAGTCAAACTCCAGCTCCAGGAGCTCTGATACTCTCTTCGGGCCTCCCTGGGACCCCATCACAAACACACACACACACTTATGCACACACTCAACAGCTTCTTTTAGGAAGGGCAAAAATCTAAATAGCCTAATAACAGTCCCTATACAACCCTAAAAATATGCTTAAAAATGAAATGCAAGCCGCCAGTTTGCACTGTACATGGCATGTGAATTATCTCAATAAAGTGTTAAGATAAAAGAAGAAAAGAGAGCTAAAGTATGTGCACCGACCAGCCCCCAACCTAGTCACGCCCCTGCTGTGGGAAAGAACAGCCCTTCTGGCAGATGCAACTTCTCACACGTGCACCAGCCTAGCCCTACAGACCTTGCATCTGTGTGCACATAAGCACACTCAGCTCCTCCTGGACATAATGAAAATGTCATATGCAGATGCGTTTGATTAACACCCTTCAAGTCTCTCATGATTATGCAGTACTCTGTGAGCTGCAGTTATTTCCTGCCTATTATCCCAGTGCAAAAGCACCCTGCTTAATCTCAAGCGCCTGGCAGCTGCAGCCAACAACTCTGCCCTTCAGCAGAGACCCATTTGCCATCCAACCCCTGCTGCTACAGGACGCCATCAGGAAGGGCTCGTCGGTCTCAATCATGAGGAACAACTAAAACAGAACACAGGTGAAGTCCTTTATAACCTGTGAGCATGTACTTTACAAGGCCAGCAGAGAACAAGAAGACAGGCAGAAAGGCGAAGTGGGGACAGCAAAAGACAGACCCAGAGCTCACTCCAGGGCCTGGGACCTGCAGCTATCCAGCCTCCACAGTTCAGCTAACCCACACTGCTTGGTGACTCTGGTTTCACTGGCTTCCAGATAATCCCTGATTCTCTCAGGAAGCAGTTCCTGTCTTACAGAACTCTTCCACTGTATTTCTCCTTTGGCTAAAAGAGTTAAGAAAATACACTAACATTAACTTACACAATAAAATAGTACATGTTGTACAATAACATGTATAATAAAATATGCAACAAACATCAGATTTTTTTTAAATCCAACAAATATGTACTTATTTATTATTGTACGCTACAGGGGGTGGCGCGCATATGGCACAAAGAATGTGTGGAGGTCAAAGGTGACTTGTGGAGTTGGTCTTCTTTCAATTTGCATGGGTTCCAGGGACTGAACTCAGGTCGCCAGGCTTGACCTTACCCAGAGTCATCTCCCTAGCCTTCAGTCAGATTTTTAACTCTCACTACAGACAATTTCATTTTCATTTGGCATTCAGCAACATATGTTCTTCCTCTGGGCATAACAAAATACAAATCCTGTGTACTCTAGACTGGAAATATGAAAACCTGTTGTCAGTGGTGACAGAATGAACTACTTAACCCAAGGAACGTAAATTGTCTGTAGTGGGGTCTTTAAAGACATGAGGTTCTCAACATCCCCTCCCTTCTAAGAACGAATCCCCGTGGCCCAGCTAGTTAGTCCATTGCGCCCAGTCTGGCCATCCCTAAGAACAGCCAGAGAAACCTGTGTGGGGCATGACTCCTACCCCCATAAAAGCTCGATACTGATACTGGCTATGGGCTTTGGGGCGGTAGGTGAGGGGATGGTGGTAGAGCTTGTGGCTAGCTCACGGGCTTTGAGGAGGCCCATGCTTCTGAGGCACTACATTCATCAAGAAGGAAGCCCTGGGTGATTTAAAGCTGGTGACTGTTGGAAGTGGTCTCTGGGAGGTAACTGTTCCAGGGAGCAGCTATGTCCACACCCTTTGCTCACTCTGCTTCCCAGCCACCAGTGGAGTGAGTGGCTTCACTCTGCCATGTTCTTCTCTGCCACAGAACTAAAGTCACAGAGCTTAAACCAGAGTAAAATGGCGGAAGCCGTGAGCCCAAACTCATCTTTCCTCCCTCAGCCAACATTCTCAGGGATTCTGTCCCTCAGAAAGGTAACTAATGCCAGTTCCCCCAATCAGAACCTCCGGGGTGAGGTCTGGAATTCTCAGGGAACAAACGCAGTAAACCCATTAGGGAAGCTGGAGTCCGAAGTGTGTGCATCTGGGAGCCAAGGTGGATCCAGTCAAAGCCTCCAGCGCTCCAGGCCGCCCGCCCACCATCCATCACTCACTGTTCCTGGAAGATGCGTCCAGTCAAGCTCCTTCTCACCTTAACATTCTCAGTCTCAGCATGAAACAAGCTAGCTATCTGCACCACAGGGGACTTAATCCAAAGCGTTCAGTATGTACAAGGTTACTCAGCGAGTCTCTGAGTCACAAGGAACTGGCTCAGGAGAGGGGCTGGTGCCTCTGGAATGCTGGGAAGGTTGGGTACACTCCAGCACCAAAGGGACTGTCATCCCAACACTGTCAGGCCCCACAGACACTCTGGACGATGGCTGTGCTGCGCAGTCAACACATTAAAGCGGATGGTGGTTGCCAGGCTCCCCAGCAGCACAAGCATCTGGGCAGAGTCCTGACTCCTTTCATACTCCTCACCCCTGGCCTCTACCCTACACCTCTCCACCCCATCCCACCCTACACAGGGAAGCTCTGCTTCCTTCCCTCAGCACCGCCCCCCCTTCAGAGTCCTATAGAAAGCCGGTGGGTGGCATGGCCACACTCTCTCTGGGTCCTCTTTTTCTTGGTTCTACCTCTCCTGGGCCGTCTTGTCTTCTTCCCCCCTCCTCTCATGGATCTGTTCTGCTGGCCACGTTCAGTCTGGACCCTTCCGTATGCCTCTGGCTGCTCGCTCCTTCTACAGTCAAAACCTTCTCTTCGCCCATACCTAGGAGCGGTCATGTCCTCACTCTCACCCAAAGACCTGCTACCTCCACTGCTGGTCCTGGGTCAGCCGTCCAAGGTCAACTGAAGCGCACTCTGCACTAGGTTCAGAGGCTAACCGTGAACCCTGAATAAATCAGAACCTACTCTATTAAATTTCTTTTAAAGTGCTCACTAGGAAGGAGCTTCAGCCTGCCAGCCAGCTTCAGCTATAAGGCAGACCCCTGACGCATGCGTTTTTAAAGCAGTCTCTTATTCCATTACTTCCTCGGGCTGTCCTCTGTTTCACTTTGCTATGGAGAAACCACTAACTCAGATGCAAGCTCTGTACCTGGCATCTCCTCAATCTCTGATTCAGCTCAGAATGCAGCGTGTCTAGCTCTTTAGAAACTTTTCCAGTAAGTTGTTTCTTCCCAATTCCTGTCATTCCCTTATCAAAAACAGCTGAACAGATAGAACGAACATTCTCCTACATGGAAAATAGGTAAAAATTCATATTATTAGAATCTCAACCAACCTTTTTTGACAGCAATTGGAGACAAGACTGAAACAGGGCTCCTAAACCCCAAGGAGTGTTTTCTCCTAACCCCCAAGGAGGGGTTAGCAGAGATCTAAGGGGAATGAATGAGACAGCAAGACTCCTAGAGTTTGACACAAGTATTAACTGGGAACGAGAGCCTCCCGCAGGTTATGTGGAGGGGGTGTGGAGGAATGGCAGGTGTTAGGAGCTCATGACGCCCAGATCCGGCTAGAGCACACGCGCAGATGTGCATGTGGCTGCCCTTAAATTCCTTAGCTTATTTTCTCCTGGAAGGAACTATCTATGGCTCAGATCTGGTTTTATATTTGTGTCTGACTTAGGAAATCCCACTGCGGATTCAGTTCTCTCCTCTTTGGCTTTTCAGATCTTTCAGCCCACCCCCTTCCACAGACCGCAGGATCTGTTTCTAAGCCAACAGTCCACACAGGTTCCCTCACTTTACACATTTGCTCTCAGCAAGTGGAAACACACACAGTGAGTTACATTTCTCTTCAAGTTACTGAAAGTGAAAGGGGTACACCCACAGAATCTACTGGTTTACGTGGAAAGTTTACTTTCATTTCTTTTGTACAAGAATTCCATCCCACCTACCACATTTCAAAAGCATGCTATGTACAATTTCCTTAAATAGAAAATTCTACATCTCTTTTACTACTGCAAGAGCAGGTGGCTCTATTCGGAAAAGAACATTTCCACTTTCTAGATTCCAGTCCAAGTTCACAGACACTGAGTTAAGTGTCATTTCTCCCAAGAACCAAGACAAAATTAAACATACAAATGATTCCAGGGAAACAACTGGTGAGTGTTCTCTGGACCTTCTGGAAAGCCGACTGGATGTCTTTCCTTCCTAGGCTAGACTCTACAGGCCAGCTGTCTCCCAGAACAGTGCAAAAATCTGAAGCCTGCTGTGACCCACCACATACACAGTTGAATGGACACCAGTGCCGGTGAGTGGCCCTTCCCTGGTCTGAGTCTAACTATCCAGCCCATACTGGAGGGCTGTGTCCATTTGTCTTGGGGACTCTGAAACTGAGCTACATATGGAGTTTCAGATTAACACACATGTGCCGGGGTCAGGCAAAGAGGCTGCATGGCAAGACCACGCAAGTAAGAGAAGAGCTAAGAACACGGGAGGCAGCTGTCTCCTCTAGTTCAGAGGTAAATCCTTTCCTTCTTTACTGTCGTTCAAACTTAACAACTTTTCTCACCTATCACTGTTTTGCTGTGTTGACTGCCCTACTTTTCCACAGTGAAATGGCTTATGGGCATTACGGACTGCTCACTCTATTTTAAACATGCCGCAGCTTTTCTAGTAACTGAAAAATGACACATCAAACATCAAACTTATGTTTGCAACTCACAGAGTGAGTCCATCAGTGCCAACTGCTAGACGCTCACCCTCGGCCCTGCTCCCGTCTGTCATCCTACGCTGGGTCTCCACCTCAGCAGTTCCCATTTTACTCCTAAGTCTCCCCACCTGCAGGGGCAAGCTGCAAGCTAGTTTATACTGTGTGGTGCCAAGATCCGGAGCTAAGCAGAGGCCACAGTGTCTCGTTCCCGGCCCATTGATACCTGCTGGTCTCCACTGTGGGTGCAGACCAGGCACTGGACGGACTGTCTCTTTCATCACAGCAAAAATCTTAAATTTAGAGTGCTAGAGAAACAGCCACTCTTAAACTAACAGGAATAAACAGCCACTCTTAAACTAACCAAGAATAAAGAAGCTACTCAAAAACTAAGAAAACACTAACCTGAAGAGAAGGAGGCAAGGTGGTCTTTGACGGCTTGTTAATCAGCTTGCGAGCAGAGGTCACAGCCAGACCCCAGTATCACAGAGTAGGCCTCAACCCTGGGGCCAAGAGCCCGAGATTACAAGGCTGACCAGACACTGCTTAGGTCCGTGTGTCCACTACTTTCCCTGAGGTACTCAGCTTAGTTTCCAAAAGCACAAGAAGCTCCCAGACTGATTCACTGGACAGAAGCCCTGGATCTCTTCAGAAAAGCCATGACAAGAGCTAGGCATTAAAGTGAAGAGGCTTGTAAGGGTAGGCCGCATCACTTATCTAACTGGCCCAGACTGGTTTTGATCTGCAGGTTTTTAAAGGATGAGAAGAAACAACCGGCAGCAGAGTCCTCATAATCACAGCAACACTTACGGTTCTTCCCCTGGTGAGAGTGACTCCTACTGTCACTCTCAGGCACTGTCGAAAATAATCCCACTGCCTAGCTAACTAAGCTCTTTATGTCAGAGGTGTAACTTGGAAGAGTTTGGCCTGACATTACAAAAGGGACCTTCGACCTTTCCATAAGAGGCAGATAACCTCACTCATCCAACACTAACTGAGCACTGCCGTATCTAGGGCTCTGTCCCCACAAAAAGGGCACAAAGATAAAATGCACAATATATCAAACACTAGCTTTCTCTTAAAAGCCCAGAGCCTGATGATAAACTGTAATTATCATAACTTCTGCCACCAAATCCATGACCCACTTGATGTTTTCTTAGCCTCTAATATCAACTATCAACTTTGATTACAGTACATGTCACAGCATGCTAGCTCCCTCAAGCCCAGCAGGAGGTAGTAAGCATTAGCCGGGAAGAAGAGTCCTCACCTTGTAACTTCGGCCCAACACAGTGGCTGCAGGAAGTTCTCAGAATCAATCTGGGCATCCGAAGCTAGGGCTAGGTCAAAGACTCTGGGCAAAGATGCCAGACAGTGAGGCCCAGAACGTACCTTAGCCTAGAAAGCAGTGGAACCAGGGTTGGCCCGCAGGCACTCTGGGCCCTCCCTCAGAGTGCAGTCCCCAGCAGCGGCGCCCACAACCTGGGAGCAAGGTCAGACATGCAATCTCAGAGCCACTCCAGCAGATCTCAGGAGCCCCAGGCCTGATCTGTATGAACTGCGGTGTTTGAGACCCAGTGCTTCAGAGAAGAGCCAAGTGGGAAGCCAGTCACCAAGTGAGAGGTGGGAAGACTTGGGCGGCAGCTGTGGGAGAAAGCACTAAGAGCCAAATGGAAAGGGTTTGTTTACACAGATGTTGGCTAGATGAAAGAACAAGTGCTGGCTTAATAATGCAATGGGAAAAATTGTTTCAAATTTAAGAGACAATGGAGAAAGCCTTCGTCACCATCATCATCGTCATCATCATCATCATCACTGTCAGTGTATATGTGCATGTGTACCTGTGTGCGTGTGTGCGTATGTGCCGTGGCGTGCAGTGGTCAAAGGATGGCTGCACAGTCAGTTCTCTCCTTCCACCTACACCTGGGCCATGGAGCCGACTCAGGTCATCAGACTTGCACAACAAATACCTTCACCTGCTGGTTTGCTGTCAACTTGGCATACACTAAAGTTGTTTGGGAGAGGGACTCTCAACCGAGAAAATGCAGGCATTTTCTTGACTAAGGACCCATGTGGGAGGGCCCAGTCCACTAGGAGTGCGGCCACCCCTGGCAGGTGGCCCTGCTGTATTGGAAAGCAGGCGGAGCAAGCCAGGAAGAGCAAGCCAGGAAGCAGCAGTCCTCTGTGGCCTCATGGCCTCTGCTTCAGCCCCTGCCCTGAGCACCTACCTCCAGGCCCCTCCCTCCCCCCAGGCCCCTCCTCCACCTCCAGCCCCACCCCCACCCCTGCTTTAAGCTCCTGCCCTGAGCACCTGCCCTGCCTTCCTCTGAGGAGGACTGAAGATGGGAAAGGATAAGCTTCAGCCTTTCCTGCCCAAGCTGCTTTTGGTCTTGGTGTTTTATCACAGCAACTAGGACACTCCTGCTGAGCCATCCCAATGACCTGAAAACCCTTTAAATAAAATAAAGGGATGCAAACAGTTTTATAGTAAACGCCCAGCCCACTGCTTACTCAAGTAACTATCCTGAAAGGTAAAAAGAGAGCCAAGTGGCGCAGCTCACACCCACTACCCAGCACTTTGGAGGCAGAGACAGGATCACCTCAAGTCTGAGGCCACTCTGAGTCTACCAGTGACTTCCACACCAGCCAGGGAGACACAGGGAAGCCTCAAAATGAAGCAAAACCAAATAAAATTTTAATAACTAAAATCTTAAAGATTTAATGAACGACCTTCCAACTTTTGAACTCATACCTCCAGGACCTGTTTGTAAGATTCTCACACTTAAGAGAATAGTCATTTTGTCAAGTCCTCACCTACAAAGCAGGGGATATCTGTCAAACGCTTGCACAGTGCAGCATAGCACATTTAGCATTAAAAAGTTTGCCATGTATGGCAGTGTGGACCTTAGTATACGAGCCATCTGTCTTAGGGTTTCTATGGCTGTGATGAAACACAACCAGAAGCAACTTGGGGAGGAAAGGCTTTATCTGGCTTACACTTCCACATCACTGTTCATCACTGAAGAAAGTCGGGACAGGGCCTCAAACAGGGCAGGGGTAGGGCTGCAGGCTAGTGCTGAGGCAAAGGCTGTGGCGAGGTGCTGCTAGGCTTGCTCTTCATAGAACCCAGGGCCACCAGCCCTGGGTATCCACCCACAGTGGACTGGGCCTTCCCCCACTGATCACTAGTCAAGAAAATGCTCTACAGATATGTCTGCTTACAGCCTAATCTTCTTGTCTTTTTTCAGTTGAGGTTCCTCTCAGATAACTAGAGCTGTGTCAAGCTGACGTAGAACCAGCCAGCATGCCACCCAGGCCTCACTCACACAGAGGCACCCCTCACGGTCCCTCCACAGTGCACCCCTAGGGCCATAGCATAGCATCTCTTCTCATGGCAGCCATGTCAGAGTGGGAGAGGCACACTAGCCAACAGCAACAAATAAATAACAGTGATGGCTATGTTGCACAAAGGCTATGACATAACTGAAAATCCTCTCAACAGCACAGCGATAAAAATCAGCCTCAACTCGTAACCCTGGGGTTTATGGCAGAAGCAACCTTAAGAGATCACAGGACTAAATCTCTTCTTCACCGGTCAGGAACTGCAAACCCAGAGAAGCCCTGGCCCAAGGTCAGGAATCCAGATTTTCAGCAGAGCTGAGAAGCAAGCCCCGGCCTTCTACCCAGCAATCCAATCCAAGGCGCCAGAGGAAGCTGAACTTCTTCACAAAATCGCGTCCGACAAGTTTGCTAGCTCACTGCCACTGGGCTGCATGCCCAAGCCTTTACTTTGCTCTGTTCCTGTCCACAGATTTCCTCTATAAATCTATCACCATAAATTAGCAATCTTATGAACAGTCGGTCCTAACACTGGGAGCCGGTCAGAGGCAAACGGCCTCCTCCTGAGTGTTTCTCAGAAGTACACCCTTTCAAATATCAGTGTGTGCATGTGCTAATACATGCTTTTCCTCTGAAACTTCCCCTTCTTCTTACCTCAGGTCTGACCTTCAGACCTACATCACAGAGGTGGTTTCCTCTACCAGCCATGCCCAACCTCTGAAACAGGACCTTCCAAACTCCAGAGCCTATACTCAAAAGCTACACAATCAAGTTACAAAAATATAATAAAATTACAAACAAGAATCTCATCATGCTTTAAGTAAGTTTGCAGTTTTGTGGTGGGCTGTGTTCATATCTATTCTTGGTCATATAAGCCTGTAAGCCTCAGGATGGACATACCTGGAAGAAGAATGTTCTTTCAATCTTTAAAGTTTGATACACTTGTCACCCATCCCGCATCATTCTTAAGACAACTACAACTGTTTCCCTCTCTAGCTTTTAGTAAACTGAGACTAAGTATAACATTTACAGAAAATAGATACTTCATGCTGCAAGGAGCCAGACATAAAGAAACTCCTCAATTGGACCAGCACTTCCAGCTCCCACAAAAGCATTGGCCAGGCATCCGGCAGCTGCAGGGTTACAGAACAGTTGATGATCACACGCACAGCCATACTTCAGGTCGCACTTTTAATATAACACGTTAAAGGCACAAAGTTAAAACTATAGGCAATCTATATGGTTTTAGTACTGAAAAGCAGTACCACGGAAGTGCCACAAATGAAGCCCCAAAACCTTCATGCCCAGCTATGTGACAGAACAGAGCGCAATAGTGGGAAGCAGCAGCACATTTCCCTTCCACCAGCCGGCTGGAGACAGGCCCGGGAGAGCAGCGCGCGGAGGGGAGCGCGCCCAGTGCTCACAGAAGGCGTGAAGACTGACAGAGGCTGAGCAATGGAAACAGCCACCTCCTGGGCGGACGGACCGCCACTCACTCACTCAACCTACGGAACAGAACAGTTGTGAACGTAGCAGCTGCTAGGACACCAGGTCGGGAGAAAGATGCCAGAGGCTCTAGGTCTTACAGAACTCCCTCTGACTAGAGGCAAACAAGAAGAGCACTGGGCAGAAGGCGCAGGAAGCTGGGGAGGGCAGACTTCCCAGAAGTGTCATGCTCCCCACCTCAGCAGGCTCAGAGGCCCACTGGGTGTGGTTCCCAGCCATTCAACCCCCAGCTCTCCTGATGGACCCCCTTGGAAGAAATGGCATACATGAAAAGAAATACTCATACACAACGAGGGTAGCTCACCAATATAGCCACTCAGGAACTTGGAAAGTTTGAATTAAAAGAGCATTAAACAGGAACTCAAAACCCACACAGCAGGCTTCAAAGATGGGAAGGCCCCACTTCCACTTCATGCAGGGCAGCTGAGGGCTCCCACGTCACTTCACAGAGCTCCTGGGCTCTTCCACCTCTCTGCCCCACACTCACAAGTCACCTCTCCTCTTGTGTTCAATGGCCTTCCTTGTGCCTGAAGAAACCAGACCTCTCACTGTGTGGGGGACTTTACCTTCAATTATACTATTCTAAAGTGAAATCCTGGAGAAGCACCTATGCCAAATAACAAGAGGAACAGCGGGCAAGTGTCTTGAGATAGCCTCCCCTAGGTAGCTCAGGCTGGCTTAGCCTGGCCCAGAACAGGTCTTAGGCTCTGAGGTGCCAGGATTACAGATGTGTGCCACCACACTCTGCAGTCATTATTATTTAGTGGGCACAGATTTTTAGTTTTGCAAGATAAAAACAGTTCTAGAAGTGAATGGTAATGAGGGTCTCTTGGTTAATTAAGGTGGGATGTCTAAGAAACGTCATCTATACTGAACTAGATACTTCAGTGGGCTAAATGGTACATTTGATACTCAATATAATTTACCACTACTCAGAAAATAAGTAAGTCTTAAGGGATGTATTTTATCTAAACGATACTCAACAGTCTGTCTCCAGCACTGTACAATGGTTCTGGCAATTACACAGGAGACTAACCAGGGGCTTGGAGTGTGGCTTACATGCCTGGCACGTGTGAAGCATCAATAAAAGAATAGTGAGGTGCTTGTAAGAGCGATGTCAGAGCCTGATGTCAGAGCCTGATCCCCGGACCCCACATGGTGGGAGGAGAGCAGTGACTCCGGAGTTCTCCTCTGCCCGACACAGCAGTGCTGCGGCACGTACACACAGACAAAGGAAGCAAAAACAAATGAGCATTTTTTAAAGACAGAGAAAGGGACTGATTTCCAAATACAAGATGGCATGTCCCTGAAAGTGCCCTGCCTGTTCATCCCATGCCTGGAACGAACGGCAGTGAGTCCTCAGCACACGCTCACCTGAGCGGTGGCATCACCCCACTCCTCCATCTTCACCATGGAAGGCCAAGAGCACAGATCTAGGAGGGGGCTGGAGTGGATGCCCTGCCAGCCTGTGGGAGGCGCTGCTCTCCCTCCCTCAATTACAGACACAAAGAAGTGTCCAAGGCAGGCCGCAAGCCTCCTCCTACCTACTCCCCTGAAACAGACATGCTCACCACCTGCTTTATGAACTAGAAGAACTGTTTCAACAGCCGAATCCAAAAGCTACAGGGTCCCCAGTTCTTCCCTATACTCAGGGCAAAATTACTCCACTTCAGTCAAGAGTCCCAGACACACCCACAAGCCTGCCCCTCAATGGAACTGCTCCTAGATGCATCCCTGTCAGGATGGAAGGAGAAACCTAAGAGCTCACAGCTGGCCTAGTCTCCCATGAGGACGCTTTTCAAACTTCCCCTCGAGTCCCCAGGGGCCAGCCCAATTTGCTGCTTACTGTATGGAACAAATATTTAAAAACTAGTCACCTATTTTTAAGATGAATAAAAACTGAGCATTCAACTTGAGTTGATTTTAATGCAAATTTAAGTCAATCTTAAGGCAAACTTCAAATAGTAAAATGGCTTGAAAGAAGTGGTATATACTCAAAGGAGCCAAAGACACCTGTCTCCAGAAGCCAGCCCGCTGAGGAAGCAGAGTTGCTCTCTGAGCTCACACAGGTCCTGGCTGCAGGTTCTCATGAAAATTTCTGCCAAGTGCTTCCCCAGACCTGACTGCTGCCAGTAGCATCCGCCTAGCATGAAGGTCAGGCCTTCTCCCTGGTAGTTTTGTTTTCAAGTGTAGAAATGTGTAAATTCCCTGAGGTCGGGGACCAGCAAACTTCCTGATTTCTCTAAAGCACCCACTAAGTTTCTGGCTTGACCACAGCATACATTTAGTATGTGTAGGTACTTGTACGAGTCCCCAGGGTTCGAAAGGACAGCATGCCTCTGTCATCAAAACGCACTGCCTTTCTCCAAGCCTGAGCTGCAGCTCAGTGTGGATGTGGCTGGTAGCCATTACCCTCCTGCCTACAGGACCCTCCTGCCTACAGGACCCTCCTGCCTACAGGACCCTCCTGCCTACAGGACCCTGTTGTCCCTCATCCCTGTCTCTGGAGTTACAGGTACAAGTTCACAGGCGCCCAACACATTGCCGGCTAACTCACAGGGCAGTGTGGGAAGCCACTCAGCTGCTCTCCACTCTGAATGCAGGCCTAGGGAAGGCGTACGAAGTCCCCCAAGGAGACGCAGAGCGCTAGCCTAGTGCTTTTCTTCTATTAACAGTACCCAAAGCTAAATAAAGCCTTATAATACACATCCACGCAAGGATAAAATGAGAGAGCTAACCATGTTCACACCTTTAACATCAAACATAAGTGTGCTATGCCACTAAGAAATCTTCAGCCGCTTCCTCGGAAGGCTGGCCTCCAGCATGCAGCCCAGGGAACAGTTGCACATGACATCAGGTCAGCTGCTGTCCAGTTGGCAAAAGCTCGGAGAATCGGTTGCCTTTAACCCTCTACCATTACTTTCTCACTCACGTGACCTTCCATTCTCACATGGCAATGCATGCAGTCACCCACCAAGCGAACAAGTCACGCGCACGTGCACGCGGCCCCTCAGAGGGATGGTGAGGCAGAGGACGCCGGCAGGGGCTACAGGCTGCTCATGCGAGAGAGACTGGCTATGCATCGTGGTGTGTGCCCAGAACCTTGGTACTCCAGAGGCTGAAGCAGGAGGATCACGCCAAGTTTGAGACCAGCATAGGCTTTATTATAATTTTAGGCCAACCTGAGCTACAGAGTAAAACTTAAATCAAAACGATCAAAACCAAAGAAAAGAAAAGCATTTTTAAAATGTAGAAATAGTGCTCATTTTTTATGATCTAAGCAAGCGTGACAGAGTAAGGTCCCTCGTTGTCCTCATAGTTCCTCAGACTCTGAGAGAAGGCTGACATCTGGTCATGATACACCCCAGGGGTCCTGGAAAAGGGTCCTGGAAAAGGGCCACAGCCGTCTCACAGGAAACAAAGCGAAGTACAAGAGCCTGTCCTGGTCCTTTTGAAACTGTCCTACAGGCTCTAATTCCCACTGACTTAGCCACTATTCCCCAGTCCCTTGCCAGAGTCGCTACCCAGCACCCCACCCTACAGCATCAGGAAGCTTTCCTCCCGTGTACACTTGCTCTCCAAGATGGCGCAGAACAGAAGCAAAACTGCAATCATCAAGATGGTGTTCACCAGGTTTTCAAACATTGCTGTTCCATTAACAATTTCTCGGCTAACAGTGTCTGCTTATTTTCGGAGCCAACACTAGGTTCAGCCCTCTTCTGGTTGTATTTTATCTACCCTTCACGCACCCGATTACCTGTGGGTCCCACAGAACTCTATTATACCCCAACACTTACCAGCCTCCCACAGTGCCAATCAAAGGTGCTCAGAAAAGGAGACCTTTTAAAATCATGTACAGTGCCACAGTCACAGACAGGGCTGGCTGGCATCTGTGGTACTAGGGAAGGCTTGGCACACCAGTGCCTGCTAACCTTGACCTCATCTGCCTGCTAAATGGATGAGAGCCCTGCATGTCCACACCTCCCTTCTCCAGGTCTCCACTCATAAAAACCAAGTAAGAATGTGTCTTGGTCAAGAATAGTTCATTGGATTTGTGCCCACTGGGTTATAAAATGTGTGCCCATAATAAATTCAGAAAACTAGTAAACAAATCACATGGAGGGCACACCACTCAAGACTGACAAATGTTCAAGCCACAGGAAACAGATACCTAAGACTTACCAATGTAAAGAAAGGAGCTAGTCACAGCTACTTAAGAAAGACGCTTTAGGAAATGAAGTAACTCTGCCGGGTCATCACAGGAACTAACCAAAATAGGCGTTTCTACTTCTGGGCAATAGTTTGCGAATGGGAGGACCGTGCCACACACCCTGTACACACAATAGGTCATAACTTTAAAATCTTCAGAATATTTCTTCTACTACTACTGTACTTTCCATAGTCTTGTAGGAACCAAGCCACAGATGGAACCAAACAGACAGAACAAGGGGCCCCAGCCTAAATGCTAAGAATGCCAATGACACTACGCACAGAGACTTCCATCCAAATCAATATTGTATTCAATACTGTGTCACAGGCAGGGGCACACAAAGGCTGAGTAAACCTATATAAGTGGGGGATGAGGAATAGAGCATTTTATGGGAAAAAAGTATATTACATATAGGTTACATGGATATATACATTGTATATGTATAAGTTAACTTCTGAAAACTTAATCAAAAATATAACCATGTAAAAATGTTCCTAGGAACCCTCTCACGGCCTAGAAAAAAACCTATGTAAAGAGTTGGCAAAGGAAGGTGGTGTGTCTGAGTGTGGGAGGAGGTAGCACGAGCACAGGAATAACCTCTCGGCATAGGAAACACACTCTTGGCATCAGAAGTAATCCCCTAACACAGGAACAACAAGGTCAACAGAGGAAATAAACACAACCTCAACCAGCTTTATGTTATTAAACAAATGCAAATTAAAAGAGACATATAATGCCTACCGGGACCTCTTGGGTTGAATAAGCAAAAGTACTCCTACCCAGCAGTGGGAACACCAGTGGGGACGCTGGCGACCAAGGCATGTAAAAGTGGAAACAGCTTCTGCGGGGGCATCTGTCCACATGCTACATGTTGCTCTAGTGACTGCAACAGCAATGCAGCATCCTAGAGAAAGGAAGCAGGCATTCCAAGTAATGGATGCTGTGTGCTGAGCTTCTCCTTCCCTATCAAATCAATCTCTGTATAGTCCGGGTGTCACTCAGGGTTACAGCACCCGCGGGACATGAATAAAGCTCGCACATCAACACATAAAATTTAAGAAAAAAACAAATAACTATCACATAGAAAGAATTAGATCTTCAATTTTACTGTATTCATATAAAGAACTACAAAGTAGTTGTAAAAGGTGATTTAATTATAGACATGAGAAGATGGCTACAGCATATTACTTTAAAAAGTAGCTTACAAAATTCTATGTGTCTATTACATAATCCAATGGGGCATGGGAGCATGGCTCTATAGTAGATAGTAAATTTAACACGCCTTAAGTCCTGGGTTTAATCCCTAGCACTGAAAAACATAACACAGAAAGAAAGAAAATATATCACATTAATACAAACCAATTCTTGCAGGAAAGCATTAAAACTTCATGGTATTCCCAGCAACAACAACAACAACTTAACCCAATTAAAACATTGCCAAAGGATCTGACCATAGATTTCTCCAAATAACGTGAATAAATGGCCAAGAAACACATGAAAAGAAACTCAAAATGATTAGTCAGCACGGAAATGTGACTCGAAGCTGGGCACAGTGGCACTTGCCTGTGAGCCCCAACACTTGGGAATCTGAAACTCA
This sequence comes from Apodemus sylvaticus, assembly GCF_947179515.1. NCBI lineage: Eukaryota > Metazoa > Chordata > Mammalia > Rodentia > Muridae > Apodemus > Apodemus sylvaticus. Next base: position 83,611,775 of record NC_067475.1, on the reverse strand, counting down.
TGCCATGGCCAGGCACAGCTTCGGGTCAAGCCTGGGCCACACAAAGTCCTTCAAAAAAAAGAGTCTGAAGTCAGCCTGGGTCACAGGAGAGGCAGTCAGAGAGGGGAAAAGAAAACGGAAGCAAATCTACAGTAAGACCTGACTTCATGGCCACCAGTAATGACTACAACCCCAAGTCAGAGCCAGGCAGGACAGGACACCTGGGGACGCAGAGCTGAGGAGTCCAGAGCTGGTCTAACCCTGGACACTTGAGAACCTGCCTCCAGAGAGGCTGACAGTATTGAAGACGATGAAAAACAAGAGCACTGCATTTTGCCAGTGGAGAAGTAAAAGGGCACCAAAAAACAGTTGGGCAGTTACTCAGACCGTCATACTCAGTTACCACACAAACGAGGCATTCCATTCTTGTCTACATCCTGGATAGAAGGAAAAACACCTCCACACAAAAATGCACACCAGTTCTCATAGTGACACTGTTTACAACAGCCCCAAATGGTAGGTAACTGATGCATGCTATCAACTAACAATGAACAAAATGTGGTGGTGTGGCAATTTTGAAGTTCTGATTTCTTTCAAGGAAAACAAAACACAGAACTATTATAAGAATAGGGTTCTGTTCTTATATCCCAGGTGTGGGATGTGCAGCTGCTCAGGACCATCTGCAGCGCTGACTATGATTTGCCCTGTGCTCTAACAGAGGCATGATTGTGCCAGCTACAGACAGTTTCTGAGATTATGTGACAACTGAAATTCAGGGAACCTTTAAGAGGGTATATAAATGCTCTGGCCCTGAAAGGTAGGGTGTAGATTGGTGGCTGTTGGTTGGTTGTTGGTCATGGTTTGGTTTGCTTGTTTGGTTGTTATTGTTTTTGGTTTTTCGAGACAGAGTTTTTCTGTGTAGCCCTGGCTGTCCTAGAATTCACTCTGTAGACCAGGCTGGCCTTGAACTCAGAAATCCGCCTGCCTCTGCCTCCCAAGTGCTGGGATTACAGGCGTGCACCACCATGCCCAGCTAGTCATGGTTTGTTAAGTAGTCTTACACAAAGAAGAAACAAGAAGGAGAAGAAATTAGATATTCTGACACAAAGATCAAACTTGTCACAAGGCACTCAATGCCCCTAATCTGCAGAAAGTAGTCTCAAGAGGACACAGATCACAGGAATCCACTCTTATGGGAGGGAAGTACTGGCAAGCTGACTGACTGCTAAGGGTTTTAGGTTTTTTTCACTAGAGGTAATAAAAGTTGGTTTTTTTGTTTTGTTTTGTTTTCTTTTTAACAGTCTCTTGTCCAGGCTGGTCTTGAACTCCCAAATAGTCAATGACAAAATTTTAATTCTCCTGCTTTGATCTCCTGAATACTGGGATTATGGGCATATACCCCAGCCAGGCTTATGGTCGTATCATGCATGGGAAATGCTGTACCAAATGATCACTCCCATCCCACGTACTTTTCTAAAATTAGATCATTGTGATGACTGTGCAATAGTGAATATTTTTTAAAATTATTAGGGATGGAGGGATGGCTCAGAAATTAAGAGCACCTGGAGCTCTAGCAGAGAGCCTGGGTTTGGTTCTGAGCACCCACATCAGAAGCCTCAAGACTGCCGGTAACTCCAGTCCCAGGGATTGATGCCTTCTTCTGGCCTCTGAGGATACTTGCACACAGAGCATAAATGTGTACTCAGGCCCACACACATGCACATAAAATAATGAGATAAATATTTATACAACAATAGAAAATCCCAGGGCTGCAGACGCTGTGGAACCCCAGCACAGCATGCATAAAGCACTGCGAAAATAAATCCACAAACAAAGCTAGCATCTACAGACTTCAGTCACAAGAGGGCAGGGTGGCTCAATGGGAAGGTTCCTGCTGCCAAATCGACAACCTCAATTTAGCCCTCGGACCCTACAAGGTGAATGGAGAAAACAGAGTCCTGCAAGGTGTCCTCTGACCTCCACATAGGTGCAGTGCACTCATGCCCCTAAACACACCCAGACACACCAGATACACCCAGACACACACACACACACACACCAATGCACTCACACAAAGGCAGTATTTTTTAAAACTTTAGTGGCTATCTGTATATGTTATGATAGCTTTAATTTTATTTACATTTTACAATGTTTTCTAAAAGTTACAGCTAAGCATGCTTGTTTAAACACTAACTTCAGTACCTCATTATAAAATAAGGACAAATCTGCAGATACTGGCTTTAGTAGAATGGTAAAGAGAAAATTTGTCAAGTTTTAAAGTATAAGAAAAAACCAAGGATTCACTAATTACCTATTAAGAACTACAGAGCCAGGCAAGGTGGCGCTTGTCTATAATCCCAGCAACTTGGAAGTCAGAAGCAAAATGATAGCCTAAGAATTTAGGGTCATCCAAAGAGACATAATAAGGGCAGACCAAACCAAACAAACAAACAAACCAAAAACTCATGATTGGAATCTTTTTTTTAAAAAAGATTTATTAGCCGGGCAGTGGTGGCGCACGCCTGTAATCCCAGCACTCTGGGAGGCAGAGGCAGGTGGATTTCTGAGTTCAAGGCCAGCCTGGTCTACAGAGTGAGTTCCAGGACAGCCAGGGTTATACAGAGAAACCCTGTCTCGAAAAAATCAAAATCCAAAAAAACAAACAAAAAAAAAGATTTATTTATTTTATTTATATGAGTACTTTGTAGCTGTCTTCAGACACACCAGAAGAGGGCATCAGATCCTATTTAGATGGTTGTGAGTCACCATGTGGTTGCTGGGAATTGAACTCAGGACCTTTGGAAGAGCAGTCAGTGCTCTTAACCGCTGAGCCATCTCTCCAGCCAGATTATAATCTTTATAATAAAAGAAAAAAGATTCCCTGTGGAAATCCAAACAGGCCCTCCCACTCATACCTCCACACATTTGTACTGGTTTCTCATCACTGGAAAAGCAATTCTCTTCAGCCGAGACTCATGCCAAAGGAAAGGCAATTGAGGTCCCAGAGGAGCAAGCAAGTAATTCACAAAAGCCTCACAAGCGTCAGGAGCACTGGACTCCTGTGAGCCTTCCAGGAGCCTCTAGAAAAGAGCCTGTAAATCTCAATCCGCAGGAGATCAAAGCTTGCAGACACTCAGCCAAGGGCATCTAGGCCAAGAGGCCAAGCAAGAATTCAACCCAAAGTGACATGAAGTCAAAGGCCACGTCCTGCAGTGTCCGGGGAAATGGCAGATCCAAAACAGCTGCTAAAAACATCAACTTGAAATCCGTAAGAGTCGGTGAAAGACAAGAGGGTGGCATGCGGCTCTGTGTGCAGTGCTTGCTTAGCATGTGCGAGGACCTGAGTTCAAGCCCCACAGTGCAGCAGGCAGGGAAAGGACCAGCTAGAGACAGGCAGACCTTAAAAACAAGTTAGGAGAATAACCATTTCAAAATCCAGTAAACTGCGGCAGACCCCATGGCGCTGCCAACCTTCACGGGGCAAAGGATGAATGGAGACGGAGAGCGTCACTTAATTCTTGCCCCAGCTGTTAGTGAGGAAGTTTCCTAAGACCACGTAGGTTTCACATGTGTGTCCCAGAATTCTCTGTGATGTTTAGACCAGCTTCTCTTGAAGCATCACATCACCACTGTCAGTTTTTAATTCTGCAGTCTGGCCATAATCCAGATGGGGGCAGAGGAACTGAAGCTAAGTTTAAGCAGGGAGACATTTTTGCATGGAGACCAATATTGTCAAGAGTTAGACTTATTGTAAGTTAGACTCATTGGCCACGTTATGGCCAATGTGTGTTAACACTCATCACATCCCTGAAACAGAAACTAGTGGACTCAGCAGGGGAATGAGAAAACTATGCCTGCTTCCTGAATGAGAATGCCTAGCCCACCTCAGGACTGGAACAGTCAACTAACCCCTATACTCTAGTTCAACCTGAGCCTACTCATTTGGTAAAACTCTTTGGGTTGTGTTTTTCAAAACCATCAAAATGGAAGCTACTCTCCTACTCAGTAGAGGCCCGGGGCCAACACCAACCACCTTATCAAAGGTCAGGTCCCACGACCGCCTCTAGGCAGTGTGCAAAGGGGCTCTGAAAGTGCAAACAGTGGCTTCTTCCCCCATAGGCTAACATTAACACTAGAGCTGCAAAACAGCCAGCCTGCTAGCAATCAGTCCAGCCAGGTTAGACCACAATATCCGACTGCTACTAACCCTGCCCCAGAATCTGGTGATTTCCTTTGTCCACCAATCCCCCTAGCCTCTGTGACACTCACTTTGAACCAGTAAATAAGAAAATCAGCAGGGCAGCGGTGGCGCACACCTGTAATCCCAGCGCTTGGGAGGCAGAGAGGCAGGTGGATTTCTGAGTTCAAGGCCAGCCTGGTCTACAGAGTGATTTCCAGGACAGCCAGGGCTATACAGAGAAACCTTGTCTCGAAAAAAGAAAGAAAAAGAAAGAAAGAAAGAAAGAAAGAGAGAGAGAGAGAGAGAGAGAGAGAGAGAGAGAGAGAGAGAGAGAGAGAAAAGAAAAGAAAAGAAAAGAAAAGAAAAGAAAAGAAAAGAAAAGAAAAGAAAAGAAAAGAAAAGAAAAGAAAGAAGAAAAGCAGCAAAAGGTAAAGAATGGCCCAGGTGAGTTAAATCAGCATGTCATTAGCCTGCACACTCAAAGTAACTCTGTAGACCAGACTGTCCCTGAACTCAGAGATCCTCTCGCCTCTGCCTTCCAAGCGCTGGGACTAAAGGTATGCACCATCACACTTCACCTAAAAGAAGGCCTTTTTTTTTTTTTTAAAGATGAAGACCAAAGACAGAAGACTTCCAGATGCCAAGAATGGCCTGGCCCAAAGAGAATTGGGGCAGTAGAAACGATCTTAGAAAGCACACATTTCAGATCCATTCAAAGTTAGGCAAGAAACCCTTTTTTGTTTAAAAAAAAAAAAAAAAAAAAAAACAGAACAGAACAGTTAGAGCTTTAAAATGTCAATCCAATCATCTTTTAACTAAGAAAAATGCACAGGCTTACCATCCTCTTCCTCCCTGTCCTCAGGACAGCCTTGCCAACAATCTAGTCCATGTAACACCAAAAACATCTGGGGAAGAGGGACCTGTGCGTGCGTGCATGCGTGCTCACGCACGTGCTCATGTCCCTTCATATATTCCTAAGTTAACATTCTAAACTTTCTATTGTCCTTTTCTTTATTGTTGCAAAGCATATATTTCCTGGTGTACTGTAAGTTTTGAGTTTTAAGTCAAACTGTCCGTTCACTCTGGTGGGAATGCCACAGCCATTTTCCACATAGCATCTATTTATTCGGAGAAATAAGGAGAAAATAAGAGTTGGGAACAGGGCCTCAACCCCTCCTAGACTTCATCTCCCCAGCTACTTTCCTCACAGTCCTCCACACTTGACTTCTCTGCCAAAGTCTACCCTGTTCTGTCTCTGCAATGAAGACCTGCAAATGTCTGAAACTTTAACATTTTACTATCAGAATCAGTCAAGATGTAGATGGAAATGTGCGCTGTGGTGAAACATGGTGTGTGCTAGTCTGGTCCTTCTTAGTGGAAACTGAGCATGGCTGGAGTGATACTGGATTCAGAACTGTACTGTGCTGTTTAGCTCTTACAGATGTGAGTATAGACAAATCAAAATGGGAGTGGATATTTACTTCAAGTGAAATGTTTCCTTCCAGGGGTATCTAAAAATCAGCTGGCCATTCAATTAAGTAATTTTCAGTGTTTTTGAAAAAAACAAAACCATATTTGCCAAAGTTCTCCTGTCCCCAGTCACTAAGAGCCACTCACTCTCTTGGCAGCTAAAGACGATTGCCAAGCTCGCTTGGCTTATGCCCTGGCCATCTGTGGCAAGCTAGTGGGATGCTCCCTTTAAAGACGGCCATTAGCCCGAGTAATCAACCTTGGTTTCCTTTCCGTCCCTCTCAGCTTCGATGGGGCAGATTTGCCTTTAGCTGTGCTTTGTGTAATAACCTCCAACAATCTGCTTTATATGCACTTACAGGTATGAGTAGAAGTCAAAATATATTACAGGTTCTGTAATATATTTTCACATACTAACTATATTTCACATAGTAACTATGTGAAACTTAATTTTCTACCCATTAAAAACTTTTCTTTTTAATTATTTATCAAATTTTCCTTATTTTTCTTGGAATGCACTCCTGAATTACAATCCCATTTGCTGTAAAATTCTGTGAAACCGTTCATTGTGTGTTAAAAAACATTACCCTGTGTTCAGGTCGCCAAGGATTTTGATTTTTTTCATTTAATTAATTAATTAACATTTTAAAATAATGAGCAGAGGGGCAGGACATAATGATATACACTTACACCACTTGGGTGGTGGAGATAGAAAGACATCCTTGGCTACCTAGCAAGTTTGATCTCAGCCTGGAATACAGGAGTCCCTGTCTTGAGATGCGGGGGTGGGGGGAGTGGGAAGACATATAAAGGAAGAAATGAAAGCCTGATCTATTAATTTAAAAAGTTGGATATAGTGGCGCTTGCCTTTTATCCCAACACTCAGGAGACAGAGACAGGCAAATCTCTGTGAGTTTGAGTCTAGCCTGATCTACATAGGAGGTGGGGGACGTACAGCAGGCCTCTAGGCCACAAACGTCTCAGCAAGGTCAAGTTAGGACTAAGAATCCACAAGGTCTAGGTGTCAGCATGGATTCCCCTAAGTGATGAATGCCCGGTGTCCCTGAAGAGACCTCAAAGATCTGCCACTGCACATCCTACAGCTGGAAGGCCACAGCTAGTCACCAGAATGGGTGACAAACCTTGAGTTCAAAGGCAAGTAGAAATGACAGAGAAGAAGATAAAGCCTCTTAAATTATCCAACTCTAACATAAAGATTGTCTCACAATCTGTATGTTTCTCGTGTCTTTACGTGTCTTGTACAGCGGCAATGCACAGACTTAGCACGGAAGCCCTGGGTTCCATCACCAGCACCACAAGAATGAACGAGTAAGCAACTGAAAATGTCTCCATGCCAGCTCACTTTGTAAGACGAGCTTTAAAATGAAAACTGAGCCTTCTACAAAATCCACACTGCATTCCCCTTCCCGGCAGATCCTATTCCGGTTAGCAAGATCACAATAAGAAAGCACCAGAAAGCAGCTGGCTTTCTACTACAAAAGTTACTGCAAAGCGGTGTGCTTCCAACTGTGGCAGCCCATATATTCTGATTAAATGACTATATGGTAGGGCTGGCTCGGTCTGTAATTCTTCAAAAGCTTCCTAGGAAATTCTGAGGAGTTGGCCAGGTTTGGGACACACTAAACTGATTAATACCCAAGCATAAAAGTTACTTTCTGCTGTGAAAGGGTGGTATTTGTAAGTTCACCCAAGTTAACTGCTGTTACTTCTTTCTCCCTCTCCTCTCCCCTCCTCTTCATCTCCCCTTCCTCCTGCCCCCTCTTCTTTTCTCTCCTCTATCTCTGCACTGGGGTTAAAGCCACAAGGAAGCACTCTACCATTAAGTTACACCCCAAGTCCAGGTATTTTAACAAAAGCATCAGAGATTGTACCACATGTTGCAGATTAAAATACACCACCTTTTTAAAGATACTTCAAAAAAAAAAAAAAAAAAAAGCAAAACATCATTTGCATCACAACCCAAGCAAACCTTCAAGAATTATCATTAATAATCTGTTTTGGGAATCTTATCAATGGGTGATGTGGTGTATAATCACCAAGCATTGACTGGACGGCACAGGTAAGGCCTTCTCACTGCACACCAGCATCCCAGACTGACTGGCAGAACTGAAGCCATGGCCTACATCGTCACACCATGAGTCTAGGTGCCGTGGTTTGACGGTTCCTATGCTTTTATTCTTGTTTTGTGTTTTCTTTCAGAAAGTCAAGATTTGTGATGCAGAAAACATCCAAATACAGCAAGCACACGCAGAGAAACACCAAGTAATGGGTGAGTTAAAACTCATCTTCAATTAGTTGGATTAGTTTACCCACTCTCTTCTAAAGAGCACAATAGGCTACCTTGCCACACAGACTTCTACAGACTGCAAGCTTTGTTAGAGCTCTCTCAGGTGTGATCTAGCAATGAAAGGCACCACCCCCACCCCCTCACATACCTCTCCACAAGGGCTGGAAGACACTGAATATCTACGTTTGCACAGACTGATTCCTGCTGCTGACACTGGCTGAATATAAACCCCTGGTGCACTGATATCTTGCTCTGTATGGCATTTTGAGAAAACTAATGATCCAATTCTCCTGCCCTTAAAAAGAATTCAATTATTTTGCCGGTGTCTTTGAGAAGGCATTTTCTTTTCATCTGGGAAATCTCCTATTTTACAGAACTGTATCTAAGCGGTGATAATCTTCCCAAGATGCTGGTGGGTTCTTCCAAAAGACTGGTGCTTGATTCTCGAACATTTGCTTGGCATTACGGCCACACCACTCTTTCCTTTCTCTCCTCCAGGTCTGCCAAGATGCCAATTGTTCTATCTTCTACTTAAAGAACACTTTCTGAATTTTTTTGACTTCATGGAAAGGTTTTAATTTCACAGGAAAGAAGTCAAGCTATGAAACTCTAGAACAGCAGCGCAGCCCTCTGCTCTGCCCCAGCAGTCTTTGCCCAATAAGCCCAGGGTGCTTCCCATATTTCCAACAAGGCCCTGCTCTTTTCAGGGCCTGCTCTGCATTTAATGAGTACTGCTCTCTACACACACATCATGTTACCTCCTGTTTTCTCAATTCTGCTACTTTTTCTGCACAAGACAGTTTAGATGGACAATAAAATTTTAGTCTGTCTTATACAATTAATGATCCAGAATGCACCTATACAGAAAGCAAGAATGCAAACAGAACCACAACTTTCTTTCCCCCTCAGTCTGTGTAAAAGGCATATCTAAGTCCTAAGGCCCACTATCTCAGGATGGGATTCTATCTGGAGACAGGATCTTGAAGGCTGGTCACTCTGGAAAAACAAGTCAGGGTTCAGGTGCAGGCGCCCACTCTTGACAGTAGCATGTTGTCGCCCACTGCAACTGTGATCCTGTGAGAAAGGCGAGTATTCTGCCCCTCATGTAGTCTACACTTCACGAGAAGGGAAGTAGGTTCTTGGTAAAGCAAGTCTCAAAGCCTACATAAGGTTAAGTACAATAATTTGCTGGTTCTGAAGATAAATGGGGGGAAAATCATTTATAAGAAAAATCTAAATTAAAACTCAGCCTAAACAAAGAGCGAAATAATTACCATTCAAATAGGCTGATATTTCTCTTGCCGAGAAAAAGGTCATTTAGTGTCTTATTATGATTTAAAGCAAAGGTTTCATTCTATGCTGGAGATATCAGAATAGTGAGTTTTAAGTTGTCTCAGCTATGATTTTGATGACACACAACCCTATTTTCTCTAATCTTTAGTCATTTTCAAAGCAAACTCACAACCTGAGTAGTAGTGCGGTCCTGCAATAAGGCTGCCAAGAGAGACATCAGCCGTGTTCTACTGGAGGTGAAACAGGTGAGGGAAAGCACTCGCCCTGAATCAGGTCTCTAGTAGGTCACAGTGCCCATCCCGGGTCTTCTTAACTAGCTCCAGGCACAAAACAGAATTAAAGAATTAATTTACCCTATACCTACTGCTTCCTCTCAACCACTGATATTTCTTTCCCTCCAACTGTATTTCCATCCAATGGTTTTCCAAAGCTATGGTGCTTTAAATAGAAGTCACTGCAAACTAATATAATTTGAAAAGGATAGCAACTTATAAGCAACCTATTCATTTTAATTATTTTTTCATTTTATGTGTGTGATAAGCTCCGTGGGTATGCATGTTCATGTGTGTGGGCACATGTGTGTGGGCACATGTGTGTGAATAAATGTGGAGGCTCCAAGGTTTACTCTGGCATCTTTCTCTGTCACTCAGCACTTTAATTCCTGAGTCCCCATCTTAACTCACTAATTCCAGCAAGTCTAACTGACTCTCTTGCAAAGGTATTCCCTGCCTGCTGGGACTCTGGGCAGCTACCACACCCACGCAGCTTTTCATGTGAGGTTCTGGAGATCTGGACTGGTCCTCAGGTTCCAGGACAAGGGCTTTATCCACTGAGCCATCTCCCCTCACTTTATATGCAACTTACCTTCAGCCTGTTTCAACACTGTTGATCCTGTCTGGGTTATAGGCAATTTTAAACCGGTTGTCACGCAGAGACAGAAGAACCCAATCTCTGAAATGAGAAATTTCCCTTCCATTCTGAAACGGGGTCAGAGAAAAAGTGAACCGAGCAAGAAGCCCCAGCAATGAGGAGTAGCTAGGTGCACACCTGCTAAGCGTTAAGGTTCTTAGAGGATTCCCTAAAAGTTCAAAGGCTCTTCCAGCTATGTGAGAAGCCGAAATGCTGTCTGCCCATTTTCCTGCACACTGTGTACTAGGATTAGCCTCCACATCTCCAGTTTTGCATCTAAAATTGATCTCAAGTATTTGGGTCAACAAAAATAAACATGATCAAGAAAAACAGGAATCAAGGGGAAAAAATAATCACCCAGCAAAATGAAACATTGCTTTCTAGGAAGCCCCCATCTAGGATTAAGTCCTGGACCCTCTGTTATCCCCTTAAACAAAGTGTTGTTTGAAGTCTATCTGCTTCAGAATCAGCTGCAGACTTGAACACAGGAGTGCTGCCTGTGTGCTGCTGTCGGAATAAGCAGGCCATGGTAAACATCTACAGTGTACACGCCACTGTGTTTTCTGTCTCTGAAAGCTGATTCTAAACCTCAGTGACACACTTCCAGAACACCGCAGCAGCAGCAGCAGTGACAACAAAGGCAGCAGTTGTAATCCCAGTAGCAAATACACAGGCACCCACACATGTACAAACACACACATATGTGCATGTACACACTCACGTGTACATGTACGTGCACACACACACATACTCACATTTCCATGTACATACACACACACACACTGCTAGCCCTTGCTGTGGGCCTGAAAATACAATGTGGGATTTACATATAGTTTTCACTTTAATAGTAACAGACCCCCTGTGAGGTGGACATTGTAAGTCTCTTGGCCCTAAAGGTAGTCAATCCTGTCTTTGATGTCTTAGGATGTATCTTGGTAACCCTCCCCATAACTAACAAACAAAACACCACTTCGAGAATTTCCTCCTCATCCTGGCTGGTCACCATACGATGGTGCAGATATCTTGAAAATGACCAAACACATCACCTGAGCTGATATTTGAGGGCTGCAGCCTGCTCTCTACTTTCTTCTGCACTCAAACATTTTCTAGGGGCTGGGGTGTGGCACGACAGGAGAGAGCCTGGTCCTTATGAGTGATAGGAAACTGCTCTCCCTCTAAGCTGGACCTCTGACTCTCTGCATTCATTTTCTATTGCCCAGAATTATCTGAAAATTCTCCATTAACAGTTTCTTTCCCATGTGTTTCTTCACTGAGAGAGGATGTCTTCTCTTTTAATGTCCACCTGTCATTAACTGGGATTTTGGGAAAGAAAGGAAACTAAGTCACTGGCTATTCTATATCAATTTTTCCATGAAACTCTATGTGTGTGTGTGTGTGTGTGTGTGTGTGTGTGTGTGTGTGTGCCTGCGTGCACGTGCTGGGAATTGGGGGGTGTTGTGTTTCCCTTTGGTCTCAACAGGCTAAGATAATTCCAAGCCAACAACATAAACCTTGAAAATGACCAAACACATTTCTTTTTTTTTTTTTTTGAGACAGGGTCTCCTATATAGCTTTGACTGTGGGGGAACTCACTATGTAAACCAGGCTGTCCTAGATCTCACAGAGATTTGTTTGTCTCTGTCTCCGCCTCCCATGTGCTGGGATTAACTTGTGCTCCACCACACTTGGTGCAAATACTTAATGCATTCAGTTACCTAAGAATATGAAAGAGAACTTACTCTGTTAAAAAGGAGGAAAAAAATGGGAAAAAATAAAAAGAAGGCCTATGGCTAGCCTATCTGCTTGGTATTTTTACTTTGGCCATAAAACCCAGCATGAGGTGAGGAAGAAGGCCCATCTGACAAAGGTGCTTGGCACCAGGCCTGAGGGACCGACCGGAGTCTGGTCCCAGTAGCCCACATGGTGAAGAGGAGATCTGACTCCTCAAGCTGTCCTCGGCCTCCACAGATGCTCCGCCCGCATCCTTACATGTTCGTGCAAAATATACAAATAAATGTCATTTTAATTTTAATTTAAAAAATACAAAGAAGAGGCAGCTAGAGGAACCAATGAAGTCTCAGGTTTCGTTGTAATAAACACCACCCAACCAAAAAACTGAATACAAAAACAAATGCTTTCTCTACACACGGCACCATTCAGACCGCAGTTCTGCCGCTTTAACACTTCTGGCAAAATTTCAACTGAAATAAAACAAAACAAAACTATTTTTACTAAACAAACATTAGGGGGAAAGAGGAAAGGGGGAGGAAAGCTTTCGTGTGGAAAAGTTAAAAATACAATAAAACGAACCAATAGGACCGTTAAATCAGCACAGCATGGCAGCCCTCTGACAGAGCATGCACTGCCCTTCGTGGGAGACTGCAGCCTACTGTGAAAAGCCCCAAACAACAAGTGTGAGGTCTGACTCGCAGGGCAGCCTTGACAGTGAGAGGCTCAATCAGGGAAGGCCAATCCGGCTGCCATACAACAGCATGGCCAAGGCACGTCTCTCTGGGCTAAGGCTGCTCAGGGTCAGAACCCAGGAGGCCAGAGCCAAGGCATGGCTGCAGGAGGCAGAAGCTGAGGGCTTGGGCCTGGAACTGCAAGCATGAGGAGCGCAGTCTCAAAGCCTGCCTCCAGGGTCAGACCTAGTTCCTCCAGCCAGGCCACGCCTCTTCAAACAGTGCCACCAGCTGGAGACTAATATTTAAATGCCAGAGACTATGGGGGGACATTTCTCATTCAAACCAGCATAGTGGCAGGGACTTTCCCATCATATAAAGCTGTCCTGCTGAGGCTGATAGACAAATAATAGATCATAGAGAGACTATGTCTTCACTGGCAGAGTACTGACAAGACCAACACGCTGCAGAGGACGTGTCAAAGCCTTGCTATGCCACATCTGGTGCTACTGCAGGTCAGTGGCCACAAGCAGAGATGCTGGGCAGAACCAAATCCCCGAGGCTGTGTGAGCTCTGGAGGCCACAGCTGAGCAACGCTGCCTGCAAGGAGCTCACTGCCTGCAGCAGTGCTCACGAGACACTCGACGGCACAGACTTGGAGTCCTGGAACTGAGGGCTCGGGTCTAGCCCACAGTGGAATTCTAATAGAAGAAGAGAGAAAAGTGAGGGGTGGGTCAGGACCATGCAGACCAAGGTTTTAGAAAATGAGAGGCTACACAGGTTCTGCGTCAGACTCCACTCAGGAGAAAGCCAACAGAACCAGGGCTAACGCTGACGTTCTGCTGAGGAACACTTGTTGCCTCTGCTGGGTTCCGAGCTCACAGACCGCAAATGCACGCCTCTTACACTGTGCAGGGTCGTGAGGCTTGTCTCTGTTTAAGGGCCTTTACGTTGATAAACTCCCGAAAAGTCTGGATGAGGTCAATCTTCTTTTACAAAGGATGCATGAACTTCTGGTTTTTGTCCCTGAGGCCTGGTTTCCAAGCCTACAAAGGTGGAAAAGGCTGAAGACAGAGAGAAAGTCAAGCCAGTTTTGCTCAGACTGAGAACACTCTGGGCCCAGGAGCACAGGAGCTCTTGTCACTGTTCACCCGAGAATGCAAGCCCCCCCCCCCCTTCCCTACATCCTCTGTCTAAAGGCCTGGATAACCTCTGGTCTAGAACCTTGGAAAAAGAAAAGTAATTTTGTGAACTAATCTACGAAAATGCACGCTGCGGGATCATATTAAACAGTGAAGTGGGCATAGGGGGCGGGGACAGCAGGAGCTCGGGAAGCTGGCCTCGGTCAGCCTCCTGCTGCAGCTGCCGCCTTCTGTCAAAGTGCAGATGAAAGATGCTAATGGCCAGCAAGAAGGGCCTCTCATAGCCCCTTTGCCCCGGAGGAGCAGACAGAGGGCCACAGACAAAGGGCCACCAGCAAATGGCATTCAGCATAGGACACTTCCAATGCGACCCAGACGGCCCAAGAGCTGCTGCTCCCTCCCACTCTGTCTCCTTGCCCACACTCCTCCCCAGACGACCAGGGGACAGGCGGCTGGAAGGGAGCTGCGCTGAGAACCTGACTGATCAAGAAGGTCTAACTGCTCACACAATAGACACCCACAAGAGCTGAACCTAAGGACATAAACTAATTTGGAAGTTCAATGTACAAGCTTTTCCAACTTATTGTTTAAATGTTCATTGATTTTAAAAAGTGGGTAACATTTCTATATTTCTCCATCTTCAAATACATTTGCAAATGCAGACAAGCTAATGTAGAGTAGGAAAGGACAGATACAGGGAGGCAGTGCCGCAGCATCACCCTGCTCTCACCCAGCTGTGACTTCCAGACAGCTTCTCCTCCCAGGACCCATAAAGAAACGCCAACACACACAATCTACCAGATTCTTCAAGCCCCAGTGAGGAAAATGCCTTGCCAGAAAGGTAGACTTTGAAAAGATGAACACCAAGCACAGGCCCTAACCTGACCAGCTACCTCTCTCCACAAATGGTTCTACAGACAGAGTATTTCAAACTCAACTAGAGTCACCGGTTTCTTTCTGAGAGATTTCTCTGTCAGGCCAGGAGAGGTACCTAAAACACAGATGTTATTGGTGTTTGTGACCTGAAGCCATAGGATGTTTAACCTAGAACAAGGCAGGAAGAGGAGCTCCAGGGCAGACAGTTTCAAGAGCAGACTCACATCCACGCGCCCTGCCACGCGCTCTGCCTACCCTCAACGCCACTCTCACTGCTAGCCCTCCCCAGAGCCCCACGCCAAGATGATCCTTTCAAAGAGTCCTTCATGAACACCAGTTGACTAACAAAACCAAAGGGACCAGGTTCAACAATATTCCTTGGTGTCCCGTACAGAGGGGCTCTCATAAGTTATGGAAGCTCTGTCTGTGTGGCTGGGAAGGGGTTATCCTACCCAATCACTGAGTACTACAGAGATAAAGTTAATTATTGAAAGACAAGTAGCCTTCCGCCTCCATGCGCCTCAGTACCCCCCATAACAGAGCAGCCCTTATGTATTTACCTGCTCTATGCTTGGCTTCTAGATACAATTTAGTTTAAATAAAGTGTTCAGGGGTTGAAAATGTTTGGACTTGTTTTTCCATGCTAGTTTAGGGCAAGTTTCTCAGTTAACACTTGTGGACAAGTGTAATGTGAGTCCTTTCTAAAGAAGTCTTACCCACTAAATCTTCTCTAATCTAGTTGATAAACCTCCTGATTTCATCACACTCTGAAGCAGGCACTCTAGGAATCACCTTCAGATCTCTGCTATCTAGGGTTGATATGCACTCCCAAAAGCAGGGATACATAAAGCCACATCCTTGTTAACACCCCAAATAGCTCCATGCTTCTGGTGTCAGCAACTATTCCCCCAGACCTCCTCAGACAAAAGAAGAGACACCTGACAAAGCAGTCTGGTGGGCGGTTCCCCGAACCCTGGACTTCAAGCGTGTCTTCCTGGACACACTAACTGCTGTCAGCTGTTGGAACTCCTCTTCATCAACAGCCTCAAATGCCCATCACTAAGTAACCTTCTGGCATTTCTCTTTCCCAAAGCCCTACAATCACTCTTTGCTAGAAGACAACCAACGTCCCAATCTTGAGGCAAGGTAGCCTTCAACAAGACCCCAGCTGGGAAAGGACAGTCTAGCACAGGGACTTTCCCTGGGTCACAGATGAGGATGAGGGGACTTTACGGATGTTAAAGGCAGTTCCTGTTACCACTTGTTTCCCTAAGTCAAAGCACCTTGGGGAGCAGGGGAGTGAAACTGCTCAGTGGGTACAGGCTCTTCCCACCCAGCCTGATGTGTGCATAGTGGAAGGAGTGACAAATGCCCAAGACTTGTCCTCAGACCGCCACAAGCATGTCATAGCATGTACATATCTACAAACATGTAGAAACACAAGAAGAAATTTAAATATATATCACTGTACAGCACAATGAACAAAAATAAAAGGTGGAATAAAGAAAATAACTCACTACTAAAGGCAAATACTGAACATTTCAGAATGAAGTCATCCTGGTTACATAACTTTTTCCTGAACAGAATCCAATATGGTGAGCATGCTTGCTGTGTGAGTATGTGACTACGATCCTCTCTACACAGGTGCACTACTGGACACTTGCTAATCTTTGGCTGTATATTAAGGAGATGGCTACCATTCTAAATACAGTATGATAAACTTACTCCACTTCAGGAAGTTCTCACAAGTGGACTCTCTAAAGTCCACACACTGATATTTACTAACCACAACTTCTGTAGAACAGTTTTAAATACTCCACAGAAACAGTACAGTACCCTTGTTTTAGAGAAAGAAACAAAGGTGCAGAAAGCGTTAGCAGATTGCCACCAGCTGATGAGCAGATGTCAGCGTCAAGGCCAGGTAGCCAGGGCCCATGTGAACCCTCGTCACTGCACTGCAGCCCTGCCGCAGGTAGGAAAACAATATCCTGCCCCAGTGAGCCACTGTGTACCCACCTGCACTCAGGCCAGCCACAGCCACAGAGCTCCTGGGACAAGAGCCCTGGCCTGGCTCAGTTTCTAACTTCTGCTCCCTACTTCTCCTTGTCAGCTGTCACTGCAGCGCAGTCTATGGCTCTCACCGACTCGCTCCTTCTCAACTCGCCAGCCTAGGTTCCCACTTCCACCTCATCCCCAGAGCCAAAGGCAGCAAAGCCAGAAACGGTTTAGGTAAAAAGAACTAAACAGAAGCTACGTTCACAGTTGCACCTTACTGCCTAGGAGCCAAAGCCCTGTGTTCTCTCAAAACCATATTCACTCTTTGAGCACAGAGAAAGTTTCTAACTTACTGATTTGAGCAATATGTTCAGGGCCTTTGTAGCAACTGTGAAACCAGTTTATCATTTCCACTGGACTCGCTCTTTGCTGTTTTCTTTCTGCAGTGTGGAAGACCAAAGCCAGGGCTTCAGAGATGCTAGCCAGCAACCTTCTACGAGTTAGACCCCCTTCCCCATACAGCCTTCTAATGGCTGTTTTCTTGAAGCCTTATTTGACAGATTTGAGATATTTAAATACCACCTTGAGATATTTCTTAACCTAAGGTTTCAAAGTACTCACTGCAAATCTAATTAAAAATAATGGCAGTCATTAATGGAAAGTATAGTAATCATTTGAATAAAGATTAGTTGAAATTCAAATTTTTAATAAACTATTTTTAAACTGTTACATTTACTGCCTGTGTGCCTGTGTGTGCCTGTGTGTGCCTGTGTGTGTGTGTGTGTGTGTGTGTGAGAGAGAGAGAGAAAGAGAGAGAGAGACAGAGACAGAGACAGACAGATAAGACAGACAGACATAGGGGGTGGGGTGGCAGACAAGACAGAAGGCAGCGGGTGTGAAGGCCAGAGGCCAACTTTCAGGGGTCGGTTCCCTCCTTTTCCCATGTGGGACCTGGGAACCAATTCAGCTGGTCATGCTTGGGAGCAAAGGCCTCTTTACCTGCCGAGTCATCTCAAGACCCAAACCTCTATTTTTAAACTGAAGATGAACTAAGGGGGAAAACCATTTTAATGTACTTAATCATAGTGCAGCACCTCCAAACTAAATATAAGCCCCCAGCAGCATCATGGACATTTTAATTTGCCTCCTAGAGCTAAGCTGTATTTTAAATAAACAAAAAAAAAAAAAACAAAAACAAAAACAAAATAACCTCCCCCTGTTCTTTTACACTGAGTTTCTGCAACTTAACACTGCATTTTCTCAGTTTATGTCATTAGCCACGTCGTGATGCATGCAAATATATGGGAGTACACAGACCTCTTTTCCCTCATCTTAGGCTGGAGAAGGCAGGAAGAGGAAGAGCAATGCTCACACCACAGCTCTGACACTCATGACTGCACATGTGAGAGAGAGACACAGTTTGGTGGCCTCCTCACTGTCCTTTAGTCTCAGCCCTAAGCCTTTTGCATCTGTGAGAAGAATTCGCAGAGGAGAACAATTACTTCATGTCTGAGGCTCAGCAAGCAGCATGAAACGGGGCTCAGCCATCCTCGTCTCGGAAGGCTGAACAACTTAGGCAAGGTAATACCTAGACAAACAGGCAGAAACCGGGCCTGGTGCTAGCCTTCTAGCCAGAACCTTCTCTCACTTCCACGGTTCCAGCTGAGGTCTGCTTTCTTATGTCACTTATCATTATTAGCACGCTGGTCAGTGGCATGGCAGAGTGTGCGGGTAGAGGTCAGGCCGACCTTCTACAGCAGGGCTCCCCTCCACCTGTGTCAGGGCAGCCCTGAAGAGCCTGCATGAGGAACACTCCCCACAGGCTCATGGATTTGAGAACCTTCCATCCCCAGTTGGTGGTGATGCCTAGTCCCTGCTGCCAGACAAGGAAGCCACTGGGAGGAGTGGGCCTGTGATGTTCGTAGCACCGCCCACTTCCTGCCCTCGCTCAGCTTCCTGTCCCAGGCACCTGCTGACACTAATGACCGCACTGATGAGAGTCTGATGGTCTCCTCCTCTGCACCGGTCAGTAGTCTTCAGCCCTAAGCCTCCGCAGCTGAGGGAAGCACTGAAGCTCCTACCATTAGAGACTCTCCCTCAGGAAGCATAAGCCAAAACAAACTCCTTTCTGTGAGTGACTGTTGTTCACAGTACTTCATTACAAAAGCAAAAGATAATATTCACGTCAAGCATTTTTTTTTACCTGAGCCATCTGTTTTCTGAGAGTATGAGCATGAAGTGAGGAGAAACAGAAGACCCAGGATGCTAAGAGCAGGTGCACATTCTTAATACATTCATTTAAAAACGAAGTTTGGTGAGTTACACAAGGGATATGTGCTCCTCGTTATAGTAAAAAATGCACACACAGAAGGCATGGTTAGCCTGGAATCCCAGCACCTCAGAAGTAGATGCAGAAGGATTAAAAGTTCTCTCTATCACCCTTAACTACACAGTTCAATACCAGAAAAGAAATTGTCTTTTTCTCAAAAAAATACAAAATACAAAATAAATAGCATTTCAAATTGTGGAGCAGGAACAGACTCAGCTCATTTCGGCCCACGAGGCCTTTGCTTAAGTTTGGATAAGAGGCTGGTCCTCTGGGGGGAAACTTGGGCAGAACCCCCCCACCAAGGGTGAAGGATGCTTGAGGGGGGAGGGGGAAGAGGAGCCCACTCTTCCCAGGAAGAAGTATGCTGAAGTTTGCTAACCCAGTAGGATAATCTCCTGTTTCCAAAGGAAGTGATATATGCTGACTTGCTACAACAAATATCCCAAATATCCCATGCTACCTTTCTCCAAAATGTCCACAGGAAAAGGGCCTGCCAATACTCATGCACTGTCTGCACAGTGCCTAAAATGCAGTGCTCAGTGCTTTTTATTATTACTACTATGATTATATCTCTTTTTAAAAATTGCCCAGCCAGGGCTACACAGAAAAACACTGTGGGGGGGGGGGGGGTAGCCAAAGCAGGCTAGAAAAATAACAAAGCCTAAGCCTAAGTAACTGTTTTGTTCTAAAAGTCTATCAACTACAACTCAAAGAAAGCTTAAGAAAACACAATAGTAATGTCAGGGCTGGACTACAGCTCTAGAGCACACCAGTAGATCAGTGTGCATAAAGGTCAATCCTCAGCACCAAAAAATGGTAATTCAAGTAAAATCATATTCTACAAAGGTATCTTTGAAAATCAATAGGAGGGCCTCTGTGACACAACTGTGATAAAAATAAATGCCAACCTGCACAGAGCAGAATCAAATGGCTAAAATGACGACGCACTCCGAGCTGCCCAAAAACATGATTACGAGAATACGAGTTATCTTTACTGACCACATGAATAATTAGAGGGTCAGCAAAGATACAAATCACCAAGAAAACATCATCGTGAAAGAGTAGGAACTTCTCGCCGCTGGACTAATACGGCAGTCTCCACCTACATGGTCAGCATCCCTAAAAGACATGTGTGTTGGCAAAACCCCTGAATCCCAAGTCCCTCCACCTGGCCTGCTCTCCTCCCTACCAGTTCATCCCACATTCTTCCCCTTCACTGCAGAGTCTCTTAACAATGCCTCTTTCCTCTCCTTTGATTCCCAGTTCCAAAGAGGAAATAAAAAGGAAATGTAAATAGTATGTAAGTGAGGCAGGCCTTAAACTACTGACACCCAATCCATTGCCAAGAGCCCTAATCCACAAACTGGCACCGTAACTCAAATCTGCAAAGGCCACACCCAGCTCACATCCCCGAACTAAACAGCTCACTCTGCCATGCTTCTGCTGAGCATTAGGCTCCTTTCTTAACCTGGAATTTTGGTTTGCAATGACTCAAAGAACTTGGGCCCTAAAGCCTCCATACCTAGGAGCCTAAGCGGGCAATTAGGGATAGGCTCCCCACCAACTAGAACCCAAATGTGGTGAACTAATGAAACCCTCCCAAGCCCCCTAAATATACTAATTAAAATGGAGCCTCGTTTTACAACCTGGGTTAAATGGATTAAAAGATTAAGGACAAGAGAAAAAGCACTTTCTCCATCTCTCACAGTTCTGCCTCCAATTGCACAGACCTCTAATGACTAGAGTAGGTGCTGGGAAGGCACCTAATTACCCAGGAATTATACCACCCCACCCGGAACCAATTTCAGGATCAGAGATCAGCTTCTCCCAAACACAAAGCTGCTAATTAAGTTACATGAAAGTCCAACTAACAGGCAATTTGAATGTGGCATTTGTCCACCTGAAAACAGACTTCCATAAGAAGTATTTAAACTCCCAATAGGAGCCATTCCTGGTGGACAGCACCGTAGCACCCTTGGGTAATTATCATTAAAATGCATGAAAGCAGAGACTCACCTCTAGGATTCAACCATTTCCAGGAAACAACAAAAGGACTGTCTGCCAAACCAAGCAATGGCCCACAGGGTCTACCTGGGCTGTATATAGGTAAAGGGCAAGCCACCTCTAAACTCACCACACTTCTTTAATTAGAATTCAGAAAGATGTGACCACAGAAAAGGCTGTGGGTTGTGTATGCCAAGGCGTGGGCTGACGAATGCCCAAACCTTCTCTTAATTTCTCACAATTAATACACACACACACACACAGAGAGAGAGAGAGAGAGAGAGAGAGAGAGAGAGAGAGAGAATTGCTCAGTGTTCACAATTTGTTGTCATTTTCTTTACATGAACTTCAACAAATAGACAAAGGAAGAATCCAGAAAGCAGATCCATTCACTTTTTGCCTAGAAATGCTCAGGAGAGCCTGTGCGGCTGAAGTGGAGCTGTACAACCTGCCTGTGACCAAACAATTACTTCCTGTGAGTTCCAGAGTATGGGAGGGCTTGGGGTGATGGGGTGGGGGATGGGGGGTTGTTGAGGGAAAGCAAGTGGATACTTACAAGGTCTCATAAGTTATCCCTGGCTACGAGTTAATTTGTGTGGTAATCCCACCAAAACAACAGACACGTAGGGATAAAGGCAGAGAACAGAGTGAGTGCTACAGCTGCCAGTCAAAGAACACCAACGCTGCCAGCCAGCAGTGCAAAGAAGGACCTGCATGTTTCAAAAGGAACAGCACCAGTCAGCACCCAGACGGAGGCCCTGATCTCCAGACATGGATAGGATACATTTCTACTGTTCTAAGCACCAGTTCGTGGTCCTTTGTTACATCAGCCCTAGAAAATGAACACAGCACACTTGAACGTGGTTCCCTTTCTTCCTGTCCTACTTTATCCAGCCCTCAGCTGGCAAGTGTTCCTGCAGTAGCACAGAGGGACCTCAGGGAATTCCCAGTCTGGATGGTTTAGTTGGAGAGTCCCCCTCCCACATAACTGCACATGATAAGCCTTGTCCCAATGTTACTGCTTCTCTACAGCTCCTAGCTGCCTCCTCTGGGCCCCAGCCTGCCCCAGTACCATCCAAGTTCCTGACATCCTGAGTCACTGGGTGGGGCTGGGGGAGGAGGGAGACACAGATGGGGGTATACAGAAGTCCCCTTCAGCATGAATGGATCTGTATTGATCTGACCCACCCCAGTTTCTTAGAGTTCTCAGAACACCTACAACTTTTACCTAATTAATATCCTCTTACACCCCAACATCCTCCCTACCTCATTGCCTCTTTCGTACACGCAGCTTCAACTTGGCCACACGCCACAGCAGACAGCCTGGGCATACACATTGCCCAGGATATTGAGTGGCCACTCCCACTCAATAACTGAGCTTTTTTCTGTTATCAGGTCAATGTTTTCTGCCAGACACACTTTATAACAGATAGACTGCTTGAGAAAGGTTCTCAGTTCTCAGCTGGAAGCTACAGTGCCAGAGCCTTACCCACCTGTTCACCAGTATGCCAAGGCACGCTAACACCAGGCTCACCCAAGGCTCACACTGGTACAACTGGATACCATCTGAAGAGACTATGAAGGCATGCTTGGTCTGCTAAAACCCTGAGCCAGTGATGACAGGCAAGACTGAGTAACAACCTCTATCTCCCAATTCCTACCTACTATTTGACCCTAAGAGAGCACCTCTGCTTCTCATTATTTTATCACCAACAAAAGTAATTTTGAAATGTGATCCCTTAGATGTCTCGCCCTGGTCCAACACTCTTCAAGCCAGAGCCTGCATCCGAATCACCCAGAGGGCTCCTCAGCAGACAGCTGGGCCTCTCCCCTGGAGCTTCTGACTCAGTAGACCTGGGTGGGGTCTGAGAACTCAGCTGTAGGACAAGTTCCCAGGTACAGCTGAGTCTGCAGGAAGGGCTACCCTTGGGAAGCACTGCTTAGGGTGGCTGGCCCCACACTTGGCCCCAGTCCTCCCTTGTAAGGCTGTGATGCTGCTGGCTTCTCCCTGCCCAGCCCCTGCTCTCACTTGGGCAGAGCCCTGATGGTGGTAGTGAACACACGCTCTCCTGACTAAACCCTGCTTTGAGGTCAACCATGCAGTTCCCCCACTCCCTAGGCCAGTAAGGGGTCACGATGGACAAAGCCACCTGTGACCGGAGAGATCCAAGGAGGGGTGCATAGGGATGCTACCCCTAAGAAAGAGACACCAGACACGGGTTGTTTTAGGCCGTCCTTTGGGACGAGGCCTGCAATGTGAGCCCACTGAGCACAGCCAAGCAAGCCGGTAGAAAGAAACCAGCTGACTGAGCCACACCAGAGCCACCCTGCCCCTGGCTGCTGGTTGGGTGACAAGATGCTGTGTTCATTGTTGGAGCTGGTTGAGTCAGGGTTTTCTGTTTCTTACCGTTGAAAATAATCACAAAGCAAAAAAGCAAGTCAACAGGACAACTCATCTGCTCCCACCACAGTGGCTTGCAAAGTCCCTAGTCCTTGCATACTACGAAGCATGTTTAAAATTTCCAGATTATTTCAAGGACACAGCAGAACATTCAAGGAGGACTAAAATTATCAAGAGCATAAAATTAAAGTTCAGATCCAACACATGTTAAAAGATCCAACTCTGAGATAATCTGAAGAGCCGGGCTCATATTCCTAGGGGTTTTGCTAGGAATTATCCAAAGAACTGAACAGCTTCCACAGCCCAATCCTGGGCATGGAATCATCCCACAGGAGCACACTGTCAGCATCTCCAAGAGGAAAACGAGTTTCCAACCTATTTTCCTTAGCATTCAACACCAGGGTAGACAAGTGTACACAGAGAGAGGGAGGACTCTTGTGTAATATGTCTGTTCTCTGCTTCCATAGATCTGTTACCTTAGTTTATGATTATGAACAGCTTTTCTCATTTATAAAATAAGAATAACACCACATATCTACCTGGCTATCTATGGATAATGCATTTGAGAACAATCTGTAAACCACAAAGTACAATACCACGGCAATTACTTAAATCCAATTTTAATGGATTAACTGGATTTAGCATGGCCCTTTGTTTTGTTTTGTTTCTTGAAGATTAATCATCAGCCCAGAAGACTTCAACATTCTTATTGCACACATCTATCTTAGCTATCCCTGGACACTGCTTAGGTGGCAGTGCAGGTAACTCACGGCTGAGGTGACAGCGTGGGAGGATGACATGAGTTATCCTCTATGCGTGCTGCACGTGGTCGGTCTGGCGGCCACACTCCAACAAGCGGCAAAGGCAGCGCTGGGTATCTCAGAGCATCTCACAGGCAGTCCTGCTGCCAGAGGGAGAATGGTCTGGCAGAGAGAGGCACCTTCTCAAAGTCATTCTCTCTGAACCAAACCCAGAGTTGAGAGGAGAGGAGCAGAACAGCCCTCTGTACCTGTTTCTCAACTGACGGAGGTGCCACCTTAGAGAGGAGACCGCCAACAGCGCGTAAGGCTGCTTTCTGGAGAACAGGAATCACCTTTAAACAACTGGAAATCCTCAGCAATTTTTTCTTAGTCTTATGTTTTGTCTGCATATGTCTGTGCACAGGCAGTTGCCTGGGACTTGCAGAGGCAAGAATGGGCCTGGAGTCCACTGGAACTGGACGTAGAGATGCTTATAAGCCACCATATGGGTGGGTGTTGGGAACCAAACCCGGGTCCTCTGGAGGAGCAGCCAGAGCTCTTAACTCCAGTATCTGTGAATACCGTCTAGACTGCCGCAGTAACCAGGTGTGACAACATATTTTTCCTACGGCGTGTGATGGGGGTTGGGTGGCCAGACACTATTGCTCTCAGTCAGATTTCACATGTGCAAAACTCTTAAGGGCAAACTAATAATTTGATGACAACTCATTTAAAAGAATAACGAGCTCCCAGGAGACCCCATAATCTTAATGCTGGTGTTCCCAGACAGAGAGTACTGCCTTGGGAAATTATTTTAAGTATTAAAATCCCAAGCTGTGCTACTATCTTAAGCAACAAGAAGTCTCGAACACCTTTGCAGAATTAATCAAAGCTGCTGCTGTAGTGTGAGCGGGGCCCATTGAACACAATGTAGAGCCATTCAAACCACAATGCCCACCGCCTAACAGCAACCTCACACCAACAAAGCGTCCATCAATTCAGCCCTCTCTAGAGGCGTGATTTTCCAAAGGCATTTCGAAATTTGGGTTCCCAAGGCTTAATAATAACCCGTGTCTCCCTTACTCACAGTTGGACCAGCCGGACAGTGGTGGTACACGCCTGTAATCCCAGCACTCTGGGAGGCAGAGGCAGGCGGATTTCTGAGTTCGAGGCCAGCCTGGTCTACAGAGTGAGTTCCAAGACAGCCAGGGCTCTACAGAGAAACCCTGTCTCGAAAAAACAAAAAACAAAAACAAAAAACAAAAAAACACAGTTGGGCCTTAGCTCCTGCCTCAGGTTCACTTCTCGGAGTCTTTCCTATGTAGGCTTCAATCCCATGGGCTTGTCTGCCTGGGCTGCTCCGCTGCCTGGCTCTCTTTGCAGAATACTCATCTACGAAATGGGCTCCCTAAAGTGATTCTGCAGCTGAACACTATGTCCCGTAGCAATAAACAATGAGTCAGCCACAGAGGCGCAAGTGGAGCCTTTTAGTCTTGAGCTAAACCCTAGCTCTTAAGGTAAACCACCTGTAGGCAGGAGCAGCACGAGTCCCACTGGACAGGACCACTTGCCACTTTCATACAAAGCCCACCTCTCCTGCTGTGAATCCACTTGCTCCTCCAGGGGCCACTGACATTAATGAAGGGACTTGCCTATTTTTATTACACAATAACACTTAACAATTTTTGAAGGATTAAAAAAATTATTTGATATGGCACTACTGAAGGTTCAAATACTCAGTATAAACTCACAAATACACACAAAACTAACACTGCAACAGTCTGTAGAAAGATGTATTTAAATAGCTAGAGACCGTGAAAAGCTGCTAGTTCCAGTAGTTTTTTCTTAATTTCAATTAAAGATAATAACTAGTCGGGTAGTGGTGGCGAATGCCTTTAATCCCCCCCACTTAGGAGGCAGAGGCAGGTGGATTTCTGAGTTCAAGGCCAGCCTGGTCTACAGAGTGAGTTCCAGGACAGCCAGGGAACTGTCTATCACAGAGAAACTCTGTCTCAAAAAACCACCAAAAAAAAAAAAAAAACCCCAAAATTTAAAAAAGATAACTATATAAATGACTAAAACTTTGTTAATAATTTCACAACACAATTTTTACAAATATTTTTAAAGGTTTCTGTGGTTAGAGAACAGTTTTAATGTATAGCATGTTAAACCTGTATGATTACAAAGACAATCCTCACGTTAAAGCCATGAAGACCATGCCAAAATTCATCCACTCTGTACCATTCTCTGGGCCCCAGCCTGATGCAAGGCACCAAGGAACTTTACATTGACAGAGGCCTGATGAGCAGTTTCCTGAAACATTTGATAATTGCAAGTAGCTCAATTTGAAGCCACAACCTCTAACACTGATGCTAAAGCTGTAGCTTTACCAGCAATGCCTGACGTCAGTCTTGGATACGGAGAGCATGTTAAACGCTAGAAATTGAATTCAAAGACTAATGTTTAAAAGCATGATCTTGCAGTTTAGTATCTAGCAGCTTTCCAAGTTATTGAGTCTGGAACTAAGGAATCAATAGAAGGAGTATTAGGTTGGCCCTTGGGTACCACAAAAGGCAATTTCCGCAAGGAGCAAGCATCCTGTGTTAACACTAATGTCAGAGTGCAGCGCAGGTCAGGAATATAGCCAGAGCAAAGGGAGGGAGGGAGGAAGAAGCAGAGAGGACACACCACCATGTGTGAAGGACCCTCAACCACAAGTGACCTTCTGTGCCTGTGCCATCCTTAGGAGTCAGTAGTGTGGTACCAAAAAAGGCTGATCTCAAGAGGAAGGAATCATCCAACACGTCACTGGGATGGGAATAAAGACCTGGCTGAAGAGGGCCAGAAGGCTCTCTCAAGTTGAGCCACACATCCAAGGCTGCTGGTCCTGAGAGGGTATGAAAGGAGTGAAGAGACCCTCGTTCCCACCGCCTTCCCTCCCTTCCTCCCTCTGTCCCTCCCCCCCCCCCGCCCTCCCCTCCCGTGCTGTATACAGCTGCTAACAGTAGTAGTAGACCAGTGTACTTGCTCCTCTCACCCAGACCTTGAAGCTGGAGGAAGCGCCCAGCTCAGTTCACGACACACTAGTTCTGAGGCATCTAAAGATGGCAGGAAGGTTTCAGTAGACACTGAGACGTCTAAGTAGAAGGTGCAATTTGTTTTCCACATATACATATACATACACACACATATGTATCAGAACAAGATAAAGATTAAGTGTCTGGAGTGCACCTTGGTGACTGGGGTGGGGAGAGAGGGTGAAGGGGGAGGAGAGCAAGAGTGATCGGAAATTGTCTTCTCTCACAGAGAACTGCAAAAAGACAGGATAAGTCACTTAAAGATGTCAGAGCAGAATGAAAAGAATGCCTACGATGGTCACAAGCCAGACCCTACCAAAGGATGAACCTTGTTTCAGCTTTCTGAGAGTAGTGACAAGCTCCTCCCTTCCCAGCAAGCCCTGGGGCTGAGGGATCTCCTCCAGACTCGACGGAAACTTCCCTCAAGATGCAGTTGCTTCTGCCAACAGCTGGACCCCTCCGTCGCTGAGAGGCCACGGAGTCTTGTGGTTTCCAGCTCCCAGGATCTTCCTTTAACTGACTGGCTTTAAACTGCTTCAGCAACACGCTCTGCTGCTGATCCCAGGCAGATAAAAACACATTCTGAAACTCAAAAGGGACTCGGTGTACAGCCCAGTGGTAGAGTGCAGGCTGGGGTTCTATGCTCAGCATGGGACAAATTATCACCAGCAAAGACCCTTCCACACAGAGTGTCCCTGGCCAGGCAGGGTTTGTTATTTCTATAATTCTTTTTAAAGCTAAAATAACAACATTATTCATTCCTTAGCAATCCTTAAAAAGTTTTCAGATCCTATCCTACTGTGCTCCAAAAAGGCTTATCAAAGAGATGTGTACTGGGGAGCCAGCCGGCTTCCCAGCCTTCACTCAAGCAAGGGCTGAACCTGCTCTGGTTTGCTCCCTCTCATCCCGAATCTCCCAAAGCAATCTTTCTTCTTTGGCAAAGTAGATTGCTGCTGATATCTGAGAACACCCAGGGGAAAAGGAGGGATGGGGAAGAGAGAAGGAAGAGAGTTTTCAAATAGTGCTTTCCTGGCTCGCAACCAAATACAATTACAGAGCATCCACAGAAGATGAAGTCAAGAGAACACAAACAAAATCGTCACCAAGGCCAATTACACTGACAGCTTCCTCAACTGGAGTATGAGGTAACGGGCAAGCCCCTCTGGAGGCCTCATGGTCCAGAATCAGCCATGTCCTGGTCAGGCCCAGCCCAGGCAGCCTTGGCAGTGTATCTCAGTGACCCATGGCTGTACCAATCATGCTTTCTCATAAAGCAGACTGTTTTGTGGTCAAGATTATTTCTCTAGTCTCAAGTTGTTATAGTAGTAGCTGCTCCAGGACATCAAGGCAGAAACACATGATTTGCTGAACTGATGAAGGCAGTTCAACTGACTTCAAGTCCATATGTCATTAAAAGTGGGTCTCCTGGTGCAGTTCATTAAGTTATTTTTTAAAAAAGCTATCGAAAGGCATAAAGAGATACTAACAACTTCATAATTAAGATTAATGATAATAGCATTAAAACAGAAGGGAACCCTAAGGCTGGGCTGTACCCCAGAGCATGAATGAATACTCACATGAATTACTAGACAGATAAACAAGAGGCAAATCTGCACAGAAAGAATTCCAAACAACTTATGATGATGTTTCGTAATTCTATGCAATAAATCTGCATATGAAAAGAGGCGGTAAGGAGAGCTCACAGCGGGGGAACCCTGACAGACAGCAAGCCCAAGCCAGAATCAGAAGAGAAAGGAACACTGCCCACAGTGACAGGGTGGCAAGACATCTTGTCTTTGTGGCCTTCCTCCTGACTCCCCATGAGAAAAATTACCAGACAAACTGAAATTCAAGGACACTTTACAAAATACCTAACCCCCTCAAAAAAGGTCATCAGAACTGAGGAACCAACTCTCAGACAAATTGAAAAACAACCATGCCCAAGAAGACATGACAGTTAGAACTGTACGTGGGATCCTGGAGCCCAGAGCCCAGGGGTCCAAGACCATCAAGAGAAGCAGCGGGGCCTTAGCAGGTGAGTAACCTCGGAATGTGCTGGGTTAAAACACGATATAAGTATCCATGCACTGATGCAAGTGGCTGCACAACAGAGGAGCTGACTTCCCACCCAGAACTCAGGCTGCAGATGCCTCAGCCCTGCAAAGAAACACTAACAACATCCAAAAACAGTCCAGAACTCGGGTAATAGGAAAAGACCAGTGTTGGCTTCGCGGTGATAAATGTACCAGCATACTAGAAAATGTTAGCAGTGACAACAGGGCATCATCCTGAGTGACGGTTATGCAAGCCCCCTCTCTGTATCGCTGTGCCTTTATTACAAATCTTCATCTATTCTAAAGCAAGTCTCTGAGCATTTGGGTCTCGGCTTTGGTTTTATAAGATGTGGTCCCACGTAGTTCAGGAAGGCCTCACACTGAGAATGTAGCCAAGGATACCCTTGAACTCCTGATCCTCCTGTTTCTGCCTCCCAAGTGCTCCGGTTATAGGCAAATGCTACCATGTCTGATCCAAACATTTACTTTTAAAGTCACGAGATAGTAAACTGGTGTGAGGGAGTTTTTAAAAAAAAAAAAACAACCAAACAATGACAATTTTGCAGTAGCTCGTCAATGAGCAGTCCATACCTGGGTCAGTGACTAATTTACCCATCACGTAACACTGCACTGAGGTAATTCTTACAACTCCAGAATCTGCATTCCTAGAAATGGACACAAAGAAGACCCTCTAAAGGAGCCTTCACCTATGTCAGAATAGAATCCAGGAAGGAAGGAAGGAAGGAAGGAAGGAAGGAAGGAAGGAAGGAAGGAAGGAAGGAAGGAAGGAAGGAAGGCAGGCAACAGGTTAAAAGCAAATAGGCTGGAGACAAAATAACAGCAGTCCTGGACCGACTGCTACCAGCAGCATGAGGTACAGTGAGGCTGTACCTCAACAGCAAACCACGGCTACGGAGGCTCAAGGCTGACAATTGGGGAAGGGTGTTTCTGAGGGAACAGAGGGTTGTAAATCTGTGATGCTTGTACAACTGGGAACAGGCTACAACTAGAGTGAACAGTATAGTACATGAATTATAGCTCGAAAAAGTCACCGCCAAGAAGGGTGTGCAGCAACCATTCTTTCTGGGTTAGTCTTTGCTTCGCTTTAAGACAGAGGCTTCTCTCTAAGTAGCCTGGCTGGCCTTGAACTCAGAGACTGGCTCGCCTCTCGTTCCCAAGTGCTATTAGGCAGCATTTTTTTTTTAAATGAAATAAATGAACTAGAAAACAGATTTGATCTCAATGTGAGTAAATTACTCCATTCATGGAAAGAAGAGAAAAAGAAGACAAAAAACCGGAATAAAATGTAAGCACTAAAGGTCAAAGTGTTTATGGAAACTTTAATTCACTCTTTATAAGCAAAGATACAGACCACATACATGTTATACATGCACATACTGACATAGACACACATGTACCATCTAATGCCTGTAAGTTGGTAGAAAACTGACAACGGGGCTTGTAAAATGGCTCAGCAGGTAAAACCGTCACTTTTATTCACAACACCCAGAGTTCAGTCCCCAAGCCTCACACGGTGGGAGAGAACACTCTCTCTCAAGTTGCCCTCTAACCTCCTCGTACATGCCATGGTGATGGGCACATGCTGTCTGTCTGTCTGTCTG
Source organism: Apodemus sylvaticus (assembly GCF_947179515.1). Lineage (NCBI taxonomy): Eukaryota > Metazoa > Chordata > Mammalia > Rodentia > Muridae > Apodemus > Apodemus sylvaticus. The sequence goes on along the minus strand of NC_067475.1, from coordinate 83,580,994 downwards.
TCTGTCTGTCTGACACACCCAGTCAGAGAATTAATAAATGCGACTTGAAAAAAGAAAACTGACAGAAAGAAACTGCCCTGAACTATGTGTGATGGTGCACATGTCTGTCCCCAGCACCCAGAGAGCAGAGACTTCTGAAGTTCAAGGCCAGCTACAGAGCAAGTTCTAGACTGCCCAGGCTACATGAGATCCTGTCTCCAATCATAGGGAAAAAATGCTATTTCTAATTAAGAAGAAAAAGATAGTGTATGTAATGCACAAGGCCCATGGTTTGATCTCCAACAATACACCAAACTAAATAAATAAATAAAAATTAAAAACAAAACAAACTGGCAGGAAAAAGAATTTAATTCAGGTTTGTTTTTTAGGTTTTTTTTTTTTTTTTTTTTTTTTTTTTGAGACAGGGCTTCTCTGTGTAGCCCTGGCTGTCCTAGAACTAGCTCTGTAGACCAGGCTGGCCCCAAACTCAAGAGATCCTCCTACCTCTGCCTCCCAAGTGCTGGGATTAAAGGTGTGCACCAGCACCACCACCACCACCACCAGGCTACTAATTCAGCATACTTGTTACTGACTGCCACACTACACACAAGACAATACAGGTCGTGGCTGGTGTGTTATGTTCAGCACTGGGCACAGAGTGTGACCCCAACAGATGTTTCTGAACAAGAGGGAAAGCCTAGGTATACCACAGGAAGGCAAGGCTGGGGGCAGTAAACAAGACAGCACTGCCAACAGGTTTCTGCATCATTTTAAAGCAAAATCAGGTTAACGACTAAAGAATGTAGACTACACAGAGGGCAAAGAGAAAGGAAGCCTGGAGACAGTATTAAGCACATATACAGACATATGGAGACTTGACATGTCTGGCCCGCAATGGCCTGCCCTTGCCCTTGCTCTCCTTACCTCTGTTCTTGAGAAGGCTCCTCCAAATCCTCTTCAGAATCACCCTGTAGTAAGAGAGCATCCATTAACAGCCGTTTCAAAGAAACACAATCACCAACAGTGGAGTGATAGCTGCAGGGAATGCCTACAAGTGACTGGTGTAATAGTCGACAGCTTTAGGGCGACGCTGCGGTGCTGGGGCTGCCGAGATGGGTCAGTAGTCTAAAGTGCTTGCTCATAGTGAATCTGAGGCTAGCAAGACTGCATAGTGAGACCCTGTCTCCAAAAATAAGTAAATACATGGTAATTTAATTAAAAAAAAAAAAAGAAAGGGCATTGTTTAGCTCAGAATTCTATTAAAGAATATGTGTTAAGCTTTGACATCAATAAAAAGGCTGCTAATTTTGTAAATTAAGTAAACACCAGCTTAAAAGCTCTTCCATGTATGTCAGAAGGAAAAAGCAACTGAAACATCAGCAGGGTAGACACAGGACAAAGCCAAGGCCAGCTCAGCGCCCACAGTGCCCAGACCAGGTAAGGCCCAGGTGGCATTCCCCTTCCTGATGTTTCCAGGCTCCTGACTCTCCAGCTTCTCATCTCTCGCCCCCTCCTCCTGGTGCAGCTGACCCTCTGGCCTCTCCTCTTATCTCTTCCCAGGGTCATCTGCACTACAACTTCAGCGTGTCGGAGTCTAAAGGGATGGCTCAGTGGTTAAGAGTCATAACTGTTCTTCCAGAGGATCTGGGGTTTAGTTCCTAGCGCCCATATGACGTAGCTCATAACCACCAATAACATCTGGCTTCCCTGTCCATCGGACAACCACATACATACGTAAATAAGAATAACTAAAGCGTTTCAAACCCGCACTTTATCACGTTAACCCACACTGAGACTACAAGGCTAAGACTGCTTCTGCCACCCCATCTCTCAACCACACTGCAGACATCCCAATGCCCTCCCTCCAAGGGCAAATCTCCAGCCTCAGAGGCAAGCCTTGCTCTACCCCACAGCAGGCCAGCAGCCAGTCTCAGCAGGGTCCCTGCAGGCATGGCACACTGCTAACAGCTTGGTCTTACTTCCAAACACCAGGCCCTACACTGTTCTCAAGCGCCACTCCCCAGGGAACACAGGTGTCACAAGCCTGGAGAGAAGCTTCTGACCTCTTTCAAGCCAGCCCCACTTTTGCTGAGGGCACGCACCACCACAATGCTTGACCCCTAGGTAAACCCTCCAACAGGAAATTCAGATCTGTCCACTCTGCTCACTGGCCCACCAGACAAACCCCAGGCCTTCGCTGTCAGAACATCCAGGGCTTTCTGCTGTGCCGTGTTACTCCATCCTGCAAGCACCAATACAATACCCATCTCCCTCCACGTCACTCCTTACCCCTCCCCCCCAGCATATGCCTTTTCAGTGTCCCTCCGTGCTCAGTACTTGAGGGTGATCCAAAGGCTGAGGCAAAAGGGTGGAGAGTTTCCAGCCCAAATTGGGCTGACAGTGGGACCCTGTCTCACAAAACAAAATGCCTCCAAGAGCTCAGCGGTGTCCAGAGCTATACTCTGAACACTTTCAGGGAGGGTCTGCCCAGCTCAGCACTGGCCCTGACACACCCATACCCTCCCTCTCAACCAGCAGGCTCCGGTTGCCATTAAAATGTCTCAGTAGAAACTGAACTACTTTGTCTACCGGGTAATACTTCAGGGTAGGGCCCCTTCTGGCCTGAGGCCTTAAGTGACCCCTCTGGGAGACACTGGCCCTTCTCTCCATTCTTAAACACTAGAAGGCGGCCCTAGGCTTCACCAGCTTCATCTGTTTAACAAAACCAAACTCCCAACAGCAAACCCTCCCTGTTCCTCCTACCCGCCCCATGCCCCAGGGCCCTTGCACTGGCTACAGCAATCCCAGGCTGGCTCAAGGATCTCTAGAGTTCAAGGGCAGGCTCAAGGATCTTTCAAAGCAGCATACAGAGCCCTTTTCACTCAGAGGACTGGGGTCACAGTGGCAGGTGTTCTGGTTTCCAGTAACACCAGCTGTACCTGAAACAGAGCCTGGCCAGCAGGCTCAGTGCAACCCAGCTGTCTCTGAGATGCTAAGAGCTCTCAGGCTTTCCCACAACTTCTAAGCAACTTTCTCTGGACCAAAATAAAACGTGAAGTTACTTCCCTCTAGCACAGACTCTTTATCACCACCAAAGTACTTGTCAGAGGATACAGAAACATAAGATCACAGCCAAAAGTGGCAGCCCTGGGGCTAAACACATGCCGAGTTCTAATCCCCCCCACTACTTTCTTACTGCAGCAGCTGACTTACCTGCAGCATGCCTCATTGTCTTTCAGGTATAAACCAGGCAAAACACTCCACACTCTTTAGGGTATGGATATAGAGTGAAAACTGCACGGTACTTAAATGATGCAGACAGTTCTCAACCCAAGTTAGTCATTATTTTTCAATATTGACAAAAAAGAGATTAAGCCAAAAATAAACCTCTATGACAGAAAGCTTTCCAAATACTAGTTAATGATTCACTGACCAGATTTGCAGGTATTGCATAGCACTGTGCCTGGGATTAGAAACAAACAAACAAACAAGCACAAGTTCACTGTACCGTTCTGGTTTAACCTTCCGCCAATTTCTATTATCCATAACCTCAGACTTAAGAGCGGAGGAAATCAACAAGACATGGTACTTTTAAAGACAAAGTTTCCTTCTTCATCCCTAAGTCAGTAACGTTCAACTGTGCTATTCCAATGCTTGGTGTTTGCTCAATGACTATACAGGTGCTGGAGCCCCAAGCCAAGCTGGCCCACCCAGCCCACCAAGGCCCCATGTATCTTCATCTCTGCTCTTGGGAAGTCATGAGCGAGTCCAAGCAGACTTGTGGCGTTCACAATTACAGGACAGCGGACGGACGCTTAGGCATTCCATCTGCCATCTTTAGGACTTGAGTAACTTCATGGATAAAAAAACATAGGGCCAGATGTGACAACCTCCTCTCCTCCAAAGGCATCATGGGTGCCTATTAAATGCCAACTACATAGGGAATATTGTGGCCACAGCAGAACTCTCAAACCTCAGCAGAGACAAGGCACACATGGTTATTGAAACGCTACAGGAAATTCAGAAAGGAGATGACGGCCACAGCATAGCAATCTAAGACTCAGAAAGGATCGGGCCATGAAGTGCTGGCAAGCCAGAGTCAACATCCATGGTTCACACCACAGACAACACCCTGGGCTCAGCAGGCCCAGCACCAGCCTGGAGGAGAGTCCCAAGAGGAGTGACAAGAGAAAGAGACAGACTGCTAGAGACCCCCAAAGACCATAGCAGGTCAAGGGAATATCACCATATATACATGGATCAGTGAGGTGTGCAAAGTTTGGTATCTTAGACAATCGCAACTACCACTGTACAGAGCCATATTGGGGCAGTCTTGCACTTGGTCAGAGTTTGACTTTGGTCAAGGTTAACTTCTCCCAGTTAGCCAGGATCCTGCTCCACCTAGGGTGGAGTGCACGTAGTAAAGGTTAAGTTCATTGTTCTTCCTGGTATAGGGATTCCTGAATTAAACAGGTGACCCACCCAGCTGCCGGAGCAGTCAAGACGAAGACCTCCAAGAGAAGCTAGACAACTTCCACCGGAACTCAGCCTGGAGTCTGGGGGGAGGGTTTGCCCAAACTGTTAAAAGGTCCGGCGCCATTAAAGTTTACGGCTTTGATCAGTGAACATTGACTTAGCCGTACGTTCTTTTCGCCGCTCTTCCCTATGACCCCAAAATTCTCTCAACAGGTAACCCAGTTTACATGTAGCTGCTGGCGGCTACATAGTGGCGCCCAACGTGGGGCGACCTGGCACGAGAGAATTTCTTGAGGTAGCCCTATCCAGCGAAGCTTCGCGGAAAAGGTGAAAATTAATGGTGTCCGCACGGTAAGCAACATAGAGGGCAAAACTAGCGCTAGTGAATTCGTGTCTATGGTTGTGAGTGCAAGGAATGGATACAGTTTTTCAAGCATACTGCGTGGACCCAGCGCAGGACTGCTTGGGTTGATAAGATAGGGAAATATGGGGAAGGAATTTGGTAGGCATTTGCCCAAAGCTCGTAAGAGCTGATTTCGGCGAAAAGAAAGGGGTTTTTAAAAATAGGCATATGTCCACAGCTTCTAAGAGCTGTTTAAAGAGGAAAATGGATGCAATTGCTTAACAAGCATGCTTAACTTTCTGTGTATCTTTCCGTGTTTGTCCCGGTGCACCGACTGTCTATGTGTATGTTTATGTCCTCTCTGTGTCTTTGTGTGAATGACTGTTTCATGTTAAAAAGAAAAAATTGGTAAAGATTACATCTGCTGGTAACCTCTTGAGCTAGCCACAGTTTGTGTGGGGATTGATTCAAAGCCACGCTGCAGCAGCGTAGCTCACTCACCCAAGACAGAAACATGGCTGGGGAAAAAGCCGCTCTTAAAAGCCCAGAAACCTCGAGATTTGGGAAGACTTTGGTTTGGCTTGTGAAATTCATGTAGTCGCTTTATACTTGTTTTTAATTGGTTTTAATGATATAAGGCTTTACATTTCTTGACTAAAGAGTTATAAATTAATTGGTTATTATGTAAAAGGTATAGTGTTATTAAGAAAAGGTTAGTTTAAAACTGGTGATTCAGTGTTAGAGCTATCTTAACTAACTACACGTGGCCTAACGCCACTCATGCTTTGTTCTTGTTTATAATTGGATTTAAAGGTATATTTTGCATGTCTTGACTATAGAGTATTGGCTTAAGTCACTGCACATGATTTAAAAGGTATAATGTTATTAACAAAAGTTAGGTTAAGGCTGGTAGTTTAGGGTAGTCGCCATTTTGAACACGTGGCATGATGGTTAAGGCTGGTAGTTTAGGGTAGTCGCCATTTTGAACACGTGGCATGACGATTAAGGCTGGTAGTTTAGGGTAGTCGCCATTTTGAACACCACGTGGCATGACGCAATCCAGGAAATACAGGCCTTTGGGACGCTCCTAAATTGGCATGGTGTTTCATGTGAATCTTGGCCTGGAGATTAGACTTAATGAAGATTAAGATTTAAAATATTGTCTCTTTAATAAGTTACACTGTTATACACTTGAACATAAGAACTGGCATACAAACCTTGTGCTGTAAATATGTGTTTGCCATTGATTTTAAAGAAAATAGATTGTTTAAAATTGAGATTTGCTTCCAAAATTACAATTGTGCTCTAATATTGCAAGAAAACATTGAGTTACAATAAAAATCAGTGTGTCATTGGCTACAGTTTTCAGTTTGCAGGCTCGTAATTAACATTTTGTAATTAAGATAATTTTGAGAGTGATACAGCTATGGGTTTTAGAGGCCCATTGCCTCTTTTCCACAAGTTTATAGGCTACAATGGTAGGAGCAAAATTTAACCCTCCAAGATTAAAAAGGAGATCTCAGTGGAAATGTATTTGATATCAAGTAGGTTCCTTTGACCATGAAATTACAGGTTTCTTTTGTTTAATCCTCAAAATGTCCTTGCAGGACAGATAGTTTGGGTCTGGTCTTAGATAAAAGGCTCAGATTAGAAGATATTTACATTTGAGGAATCTCATACCAGTCCTTGCCAAGGACTCAAGGTGGATCCTAGGGCAGATAAAAAAATTTACATTTGAGTTAATGCAAAGCTTAGAGCTGCCTCAGGGGAAGCTAGTGAGGAAGTTTTGAGAAATTGTTTCTGCCTTACAGGCCCCACCTAGGGAGTGTTTGGCTTTAAAAAAAAAAAAAAAAAGGTTTTTGACTTATCCAGGTGTGGGTTAAAATGCAGTTCAAATCTATGAAAGGTCAAGGAGGCTATAAAAGCATTAACATTTGGCCTGTCTACTCCCTACAAAATTATTGTAAATTTAAAGGGTTGGTTTTTTACTTTACATTCTGATAATTATAAAAACATTTGCTTCTAATTTTAAAGAAACAACAAAGCAATTTCATTAGAAAGTTTTTGCCTCAAGGAATGGCTAACAGCCTTATGTCCTGTGAGAAAAAAATGTTTGTCTCTCTTTCAATACTAGAAGTTAAGATCTTAAAATTTTCAGTGTATAATGTTCATAGAATGTTTGTTACAGGCCCTTGCTCCTATAGACTTTTAGAATTTTTAGGTAAATGGCTTTCAAAAGTTGTTAGGATATATTAATTGGCTTTATCTTATATTTACCTCATTTTAAGCTTGCCACAGAAGGTCTTAAACCTCTGTTTTCAAGGTAGGAAACATTTGTTCCTTGCTTCAAGCAACAATCAAATTTATTATTAATGGTTGGTCTATTACATGGTAAGCATTTTTAGGCAAAATTAATAATTGTTATCCAAAAGATAATTTGTACTATCAGATCACATGTTTATTCCTTTAAGTTTCTCCCTGCTTCAACACAGATACCTGAATTGGGTGCTATAGCAGCTATTTTTAAGATGTTAAAGGTCAAGCTTTTAATAATAGTAGATATACATAGCTCATGGTTTATAATTGCTTAAGATTGGTCCATTTTTAATACTGCTAATTCTTAATTTCTACAGTTTATACAAATGTGATTCAAATTTCTAAGAACAAAGGATATGTTCTCTAAATGACTGTCCTTTAGGTATTTGAAATAATTTTATATTTTGTGCACATCAAATTATAAAGATTTGTTCTTGATGTCCTCAATTTCTACCTCTACCACGTAATGGTGTTAATCCTAGAGGACTTAGTTATTATAGATAAATGATATTCATATTTCTAATTTAAAAGATTAAAAAAATATGTACATGTGACTAATGATTCATTTTTAGGCTGTCTAGTTGCAACTGCTCTAACAGAAAAAGCAACTATATTTTATATAATTACATAGTTATTGCCTATGTTATGGTTTATACTTTGTGTTCCAACTTAAATTAATAAAACAATATCTTCTTGGAAGAAAGAAGAGAGGGGAAATTGTGTCCCTGTGCATATAATTTAAATTATGCTTACATGTTTTTAAGAAAAAAAAAAAAATTTTAAAATTTGGATGCCAAGAAACTCCTTGCTAAATGTATATGACATCTTGTAATTAGACATATTGATGTCTAGGTGAAATGAAGGAATTCACTTACTAACATATGCCATGATCCTGATTTAATATTGGGGGAGAAGGCATGTCCTCTGTTTTTTCCACAGAATGCTGCAGAAGATATGCTGACTGTGTGCTTGCTGAATGCCCAGACCATGGTAACATAAGAGCTATATTGGGTATATGTTCTTGACTTACCTCAATTGTTAAATGTCCCAGGTTAGATAAATTGCCTAGCTTCAAGCTTTTAGACTTTGTGGGACAGAACATGGAGACTGTTATGCTAGCTTAGGAAAAATTAATTAGAAGAGTTAAAATGACTCTTCTCCTTATTGTGCTCAGCTGACTCAACCATAGACTGGTCTAGAAATAATTCCAATTTTGAAGATTCCAATTTTGAAGATGGCTAACAATCTTCAGCCAGCTGTGTTAATTTAACATATAGTCTCCACTTTTCCTGAGAAGTAACAGCTTAATTCTTGATTCACAAGGCTACCTCTCCCACCTCAGAGGCCAAGCTTTGGATCCTTAAAGTTGTTAATTTACAACTGAATTGGATACTTCTGGGACAAGTTAATCCTATTCCACCTTTAACTCTTGACCTTGTCTGTTAAGCAGACTGGCTGTCTCCACCCAGGCTCACCTGGATGGAGAGATTACATGTCTGTTAAAGACACTTGCAGACCCCCCTGGCTTCAAAACTTACACAAGTGGATCTCCAAAGAGGGAGCCACATAGAACTCAGATCTATGTGTGTTTGTTTTTGAACAAACATGGGTACCAGCGAGACGTGCGAGGCAAAGCACTGCATGGGGAGGTGAATTTCTGCTTCTGAGTCCCCAGGAAGTACACCTAATTGCATAGGGGTTAACGTCGAGAGGCTGTCCTTAAAATAATAAGGGAGCCTATTACCCCTCCTCTGAAAAAGACGTTATACAATATTTAAGAGGAATTACGGTCAATGCTTCCCCTCCTGGTTAAGGCCCGCCTTCTTATGAAGGATATTTATCCACTTGTTTTCTACCTCCTCGTGTTCAAATTAATAAAAAAAGGGAGGACATGTACAGAGCCATATTGGGGCAGTCTTGCACTTGGTCAGAGTTTGACTTTGGTCAAGGTTAACTTCTCCCAGTTAGCCAGGATCCTGCTCCACCTAGGGTGGAGTGCACGTAGTAAAGGTTAAGTTCATTGTTCTTCCTGGTATAGGGATTCCTGAATTAAACAGGTGACCCACCCAGCTGCCGGAGCAGTCAAGACGAAGACCTCCAAGAGAAGCTAGACAACTTCCACCGGAACTCAGCCTGGAGTCTGGGGGGAGGGTTTGCCCAAACTGTTAAAAGGTCCGGCGCCATTAAAGTTTACGGCTTTGATCAGTGAACATTGACTTAGCCGTACGTTCTTTTCGCCGCTCTTCCCTATGACCCCAAAATTCTCTCAACAGGTAACCCAGTTTACATGTAGCTGCTGGCGGCTACATACCACTAGCTAATGAAAAGGCCTGTGTGGTTTCTGAACCACACCGCTTTGGATTCAGGATGCTGGATAATGGGGGGTGGGAGGGGGAGGGAAGGGTTAGATCTGTAACTCTAACAATAAAGTCAAATGGGTTCTTCTTTCCTCTCATTATGACTGATAAACAATTTTTTGTATTACTATACCAAGTAATTTCCTAACAGGAGACTACATAACAAAAATATATAAATAGAGCTGGAGGATATAATTCAATGCTACCAGTTGCCTGGCATGCGTAAGGCTGAGGCCCATCCTTAGGACATTAAGAAACACACATACACACACACACACACACAAATAACATCAGTATCAGCTTAACCACAGAGCCCATCACACAGAGTTATCTGCCCTGGTGCAGCCCCTTCAGCAAGGGAAAGTGTTTGTTTTCCATGACCAAGCTTATGAGTTGGCAGAGAAACCACCAAGATGACAAGCACCCTGAGGCTCCTCTGAAATTAGTATGACAAATACCCCACTCAGTCGGTGAGAAAACTCGTTACAAAACAGAGGTGTGCTGGGCCCAGATAGAGCCCAGCGACTAGACCACATGCCTAGCACATGCAAGGCCCTGGGCTCAACCTCCAACAACAAAAGGGTGACTTAGGCTAGTGGGACGCATCAGGACCCAAACCTAGACACTTAGAGACAAGATGGTCTGGCAGCTTGTAACAAGTCAGTTCCGTTTTTTTTTCTTTTTTTCCTTTTTGGTTTTTCAAGATGGGGTTTCTTTGTGTAGCCCCAGCTATCTTGGAACTCGCTGTGTAGACCAGGCTGCCCTCAAACTCACAGAGATCCACCTGGCTCTGCCTCCCAAGTGCTAAAATTAAAGGCATGTACCACTACTGACCAACTTCAGATTTTTTTATGAATGATGAATAACAAGTTCTTAATCACTTACAGTTCCAGAAGAAAAAGTTAAAATAAAATACTTCCAAATAAGTAACTGTATAAATAATCAATATTGGGCAACTCTATTATTGTTCATTGAACACAACATCGTGATGTTCTAATTTCACCTCTCATTGACAACTTTTAGGGTACAAAGCCAATTTCTGGTCTTCCTGAATGGATGGTATAAGATTTACATGGCACCTACAAATATTCTCCAGACTCTTATGACATATACAAGAAAACCTTTTGAAAATAATTCTAAGTTCTTTGAAAAGAACTCCTTCCAAATGACCTTCTTTAGAATACTCTGTATCTAAGATACATACATCCCTCCTCCCTGCCCAGGCAGCATATGCACAGTGGCACAGTATCTAAAGGGCACACATATAGAGATGATAGATGCAGAAAATTACTGTGAATACTAGTTTCCCTTTCACTCCACCGTGGATTAAAGTACCCTAGGTATCAACACCTCTGTGGTGAGTATTCTGGAGTAGCACATTTTCAATCCTAACCATTTTTATCAGAACAAACTGAACTATGCGCGTTAAATAAAATCAAGCCAGAAACTGGACATTTTATAAAATAACTTTTGAGCCTATAAATGATGTAATTAATGTTACCATAGGCCTTGACATTTCCATTCCTGGGCACAATCTTTCACACACGCAGAAACAAATACTGCCCATCATTTATTTTCCTGTCTGGGTTGGCCTCCAACACTACCCTGTTAAGACATAGAGGCTTCAGTTGAGCCCAAAAGCAAAGGCACACCAGGACATCTGGCCCCAGGAATTCTGCTTCCTGGGATCTTGGAGACACTCTCACTTGATAAAACTGGTGGTAGGAGCCAGGGCCAGTGGAAGACATGCATTCCTGTACCTCCAACTAACTCAGGGATGAAACAGGAGGACCGCCTGAGTGGAGGTATCTGAGACATTGCAAGGCCTTATTTTAAAGCAATGGCAAACAACCATAATGGAGAGAGAGAGAGAGAGAGAGAGAGAGAGAGAGAGAGAGAGACGACGATATCACAACTGTAGTGAAAGTGTCACTGTATCTAAGGGACAAAGACCAGGAATGATATTCAGCATACTTCAGTACACAGGGCAGCCCCCAACAATGAAGAACTCTCTGGGTCAAAGTTCACTCATGCTGCTGTTAAACAACTGATATTCACAAATATGACTAAAGTAAATACACCAAGTGCTAAGTACAGGGTCTCAGTTAAAGTTACGACTGATTTCGGCTTTGAGGCTTTTGTTGTTTTTTGTTTTGTTGGTTTTTTGGGTTTTGGTTTTAGCTTTTGTTTCCACTCTTTTCAAAACAGATGTATGATTTAGAATCAAGGGTTAAAAATCCAGTTGGGGATATACTTTTAAGAGAAAGAAAAACTACTTTACTTGCTAGTGGGTCTTATCCTCAAAGGGTGGGTCTCCTGGAGCCTGATGGCCTTCTGGAAAGACCTGAGAAAATGTCTCCTAAAAATCACCTCTGCCTGTAAGCTGTAATTCATTGGCCCTGGTCAAAATGAATATTCCAAATATCTCAAAGCCTGCACTGTTGCCGCTTCAGTGAGAGAGAGACCGGTAAAGCTGGAGACTGCAGAGAAGAGTTCAACACCCTGATTCTAATGCTGCCGCCAGCACGGGAAGAAATAAACACTTTAAACAGGCAAGCTAATGTTCTCTTATCACTCCAAACACACACCCCCAAATGCATTTTGGGTCTCTACTACACTCCTGGTGAAAAACGGTCATCAAAATTATGTTTAAGTGGTTACCTTTTGCAAGTCAATGAGCATTTCCTGCATAACTGAAATATGCAATTCAAGACAAAAGCTTTGCAGTACCACATCCGTTGCAGCCTGAAGCCCTCTACGCTACAGATTCCCAATAAAACGTTAGCAATTATTTTTCCACATGTAATCATTATATCATCGTAGGGGGGGTGAAAAAACCTGAAATTCAGGTTCTTAAGTGGGTGTGTTCCAACAGGAATTAAAGACACTTGGAGGAATTCCAAGATTATACTCCTTTAAAGTCACTTCTTCATCCCAAAGCTACTTAGGCTAATAGCAAGTACCACTCACTAACATTTATGAAATCAATATTCCCATTGTGTCCAACCTCCAGCCACTTGCCATCCACACCACACCCGACTGCTTAGACACAGCAGTGTAGACCCAGAAGCAAGTCCTCCGCCCACCCTGGACCACTGACAAGCCAAGGAAGCTGCCACTAGCCAGGCGCAAGGCTGTGAGACATACAAGCCTGCTGAGGTGGCCTGGACACCCAGCTTCTGAACTTGGGGCGGCCCTGACTCACACCCTGTCACATGGCGCGGGAGGAGGTTGAAGAGCCACCGTTGCCAGGTGTTCAGGCTCGGCATGACCGTTTATTTGCCATGCAAAGTGACCTGAGCGCTCCTGTGCCACTGGGGGAAGGCCGGCAACCTCCAGGCCTCTCCTCCCTCACACGCCCACACCCGCCCTGTCACCGGTCCTCCTCACCTGAGTGGGCAGCAGGAGTTCCCCTTCTTCTGCCTGCCACAGCTCCACCACGTTCGGCAAGGGCTCAAACGCTGCACGGACACCAAAAAACACACCGCGTTTGTAATGCACGGAAAAGAAACGCTTCCTGTTTCCTCGCCCGTCCCCTCGTGCCACCCGCCTGCCCCCAAACAAGTCTCCTTCTCCCCTCGCAGGGCAGGCCATCCGACGGGTGAGCCAAGGATGCAATACAATGCCCAGCCGGCGACCCCGGGGTCCAGAAGGTGAGGGCGTGCGGGCTTGGTCAAGACCAGGGGATGAGGCCGCCGCACCAGGCACGGCGACCCCCAAGCCACCGGGCTAGGGGAAACAAAGCTGCAGGAAGCCGGGCGCGGCGAGGCACCCGCGCGCCACACAAAGCGGGGGATGCGCCCGGGGCGCAGGGGCCCGCGCACAAAGGCTCCGGGGCGCGCGCGGCTAGCGGTCCCTGAGCCCCGCGCTGCCCGTCCCTGGCCCGGCCTAGAGCCGCCGAGGGGACGCTGCGATCGCAGGGCTGCAGCAGCCCGTCTTCCCCGGCCGCCCGAGTCCCCTTCCTCCGCGAACCCTCACAGATTTCAACAGTTCCCTAAAAGAAAGGGGGGGCGGGGCGGTGGGGACAGCCAGCCCCGACGACGGGCTGACCTTGTCCCTGAGCCCCTCCCGGACGGCAGCAGGACAGCAGGACCTGGAAGACGCCCAGCAGAAGGTTCACGGCAGCGGCCGTGCGGCGGTAGGCGCCGGGCTGCGGGCGCCGGAGCCCCGCCATGGTGGTGCTCGCCGCGCTCGCTCGCAGCGATCTCGTTCTCTAGCTTGCTGGCGCCGCGGCCGCCTAGCCGCGCCCCGGGCCCGCCCCCGCGCCCTGGCCCCGCCCCGCCTCCGGCCCCGCCCCCCGCTGTTGGGCCCGCCCCCGCAGCTGTTGGACTGCTGCTCAGCGCCGGCGCGCCGCTTGCTCCCGAGCGCGTGTGCTCCACAGATAGTAGGGGATGGAACGCGGCGGGGAGCGGAGGGACGAGGACAATGCGAACGCTCACAGCGCGCAGCACGTGCCCGAGGGCCCCCAGAAGCTTTACTCTGGGGGCTGGGACTCGCGGCCCACGGGGAGAGGGTGTTCTCGTGAACTTTCCTGGGGTTCTCTTTGTTGATGACACCGGGGCCACGGTGGGGGCAGTAACCCCCCGGGGGAGGGGTCCTGGGAATGAATCGTAACCCAGCGCCTGGCCTTGAACAGGATATTAGTGGAAATATTGCTGTGGTTGTCAGGAAACGCGAGTGCAGCCGCACAGCTACTGCCAGTTATGCAGCGAGGATATCCGGTGGCTGCGAGGTCTGTAATTTAGAATAAAAAGCTCTCCCAACACCCGAGAGGCTGACCTCAGCGCCGCGTGGCGGTAATGCGCTCAGCGCCCTCTGTGGAGACTGTCCAAGTCCTGACAGGTGGAAGAGCTTAGGTTAGACCTTCAAGAACCCTGCAGAATGTACCAACAGAATCAGACTGCAAAAGTGAGCCAGCCACTTCCTAAACGAAGTTGAAGTGGAGGGCACGCTCGGCTGCCGGTTTCCAACATTAATAAGCACTGTAAGTCATATTTGGAAATGTAGTTTCTGCCTGCTTTTTAAGTTGATTTGCTGTGTGCAGCAAACGTAGCTAGTATGAAACTCAGAGTGTGAGCTGCAGGAAGTGATGGTGTACACCTGTCCGCTTACATTGATCGTCTGTTTAACTGTTTCTGGAGCCTTCCAGTCTAGACTATGGGGAAATAAAAAACGTGGTCCCATAGCAGGTCAGATGCTGGACAAGGACAATATGAACGATGGATGCTTTCTTCATAATACCAGACTGTGAGCCCAATCTCGTTGTCTGGATGTAACTCTAACTGAGGTTAAACCACCTCCTGATTTCTTTGCCATATGTAACACTTGATTAGAGCAAATGTCCACATGAAGACGTACTTCACTTTGCTTTGCCCAGCTCAAGCAGCTCCAATTATTCCCTCTTTGCCCCCCTAGATTGCCAGGGTATGTCCCTAGCAAGGATGTCCTGTCCTATCCCATTGGACCCTCTTTTCCCGCTTCATTTTACCTCTCTGGGTTTCTATTTGCCCCTCGGATGCTGAAATTCCCTCACTGCATTCAAGGGTCTCAGAAAAACAGAAGCCTATGTCCTGGGCCAGTGGCGTAGCCTGGCTAGCATATGGAAGGCTCTTGGTTCAAGTCACAGTGCCACACCAAGAAAACCATAAAACCAACCTCTGAATAGCCCACCCTAGGGGTTTCAGTCTTCCCATACTGTTTATTATGATAATATTGCATGCTAATTTTAATGTTAACTAATTTTAAACCCATACTAAGAAAACCAGCAAATGTTGACAAGTCTAATTTAAAAGTCATGATGCAAAACTCCACCAATTTTTAAATGATTTTACCTTTTTACTAATAAAGTCCCCTACTAAAAAGTATCACCGTCTTGATGAGAACTACTTAAAAAACTGAGGAATATTGCCGTAGGCCATTATTTGAGTCGGCTCTCATTTATTCTTCTACCAAAGGTTTTCCAGGGTGGCCTGCTACTTCCACACTGAGGTCTTTACAAAGTGGGTGATTGACCGGCGTTCACCAAGCCAGAAGCATGTATCTGTCGAGCCTCGAGGCTAGAGAAGGATCCAGGATCACACAGCTGTCTTCTTAGATAAATCTGACCCACGCGGCCTTCTCTGGAGGTATGCCTCGTGCTGACTCATGAGCACAGGAAGGGACGGCCCATTAAGCAGCTTCCATGTTTTGAAGTAAAATTGTTCTCCAAAGATAACTGTGTATCTCTGCTGTGTTCCTGCTGTCCCCATCGATGGCAGAGCCACAGACTGTTAGAGCTGAGAAACTGAGGAAAATCTTTCTTTTTTGTTTTTAAGATTTATTTTATGTATGTGAGTACCATGTCACTCTCTTCAGACACACTAGAAGAGGGCGTGGGATCCCATTGCAGATGGTTGTGAGCCACCATGTGGTTGCTGGGAATTGAACTCAGGACCTCTGGAAGAGCAGCCAGTGCTCTTAACCGCTGAGCCATCTCTCAGCCCTTTACTCTTTTTATTTAATGTTGTTGTTGTTGAATCTGCATCATAAGTTCAAAACATAAAGCAAAACACAGTGACAAAAAACTCGCCTCAACTCTGCCTAGTGGCCCAGGCCTATAAAAACTGGTTTCTAGCAATGCTGAGGCAGGAGAATAGCTCTCTAGGCCATCCTGGGGCAACAGAGTCTATACAAAGAAAGACCACCTAGGCAACTTTATGAGACTCTGCCTCAAAATTAAAAAGGAAAAGAAGGCTGGGGATGTAGCTCAGTAGCCCGGCCCTTGCCCCATGTACAAGGCCCTGGCTTTGATCTTCAGCACCACAAAACCACAATATGATAATATCAGTTTTTATTTTAAAACATCCATGATATGAACAGTATTTTTTTAGAGTACAGATGAAAAGCGAGTTTATACACAAATTATATCTCAACACATCCTACATAAATTTGACTCAAGTGGTAAACCCAACAACCCAATGATCTAAAGATTCGGCATGCTAAGTCACAGGAAGTACTGTGAAGATGAGCTGTGATAAGGCATGCTAAGCATCACTGCTCAATAAATGCTACAAGTCATATTACAGTTAATTCCCATTGTGGAGATGTGGCACACCTATAAAGGGGTAAATGTGATACTAATGCTTCAAATGCACAAACTAGCTATTGATTAATATACCATTTATCATTCAAATGTTAGAATAATTCCTATATATGGAGCAGCCCTCTGCTGGCCCATCCTTCGCTTTTAGGCCTCACCTCAATGAAACAAGACCAAGAGTTTCACTAAGCCACGGGGATCTAAGCCTCAGCTCTGACTAGAAGGAAATTCCCACAAGCAGGGTAGAAACCTATATTCCTGGGATGCCAACTGCTGCCTTAACTCAAAGGCATTCTTTTTGCTACACCATTTTTTTTAGAATTATTTTTACATTTATTTATTGTGTATATTGGTGTGAGTGTATGTGTGAAAGTTAAGGGATAACCCATGAGGTCATTCTTTCTTTCTACCATGTGGGTCCCAGACTCGAACTGTGGGTCATGGTTAGAGGTAAGAGCCCTTACCTGCTGAGCTGTCTCATTAGCCACTTGCTATAACCTCACCTCATCTTACCTCCTGAAACCTCCAGTATCTACAATTATTAAGAATTCTCTGCCCTAAAAGAAGGCCCTCCCTGCAGGCACAAACTAGGCATGTTAGGTTTCCCAGGTTCTGAATTGTTAGGAATACATTTCTTTGCTTATAACGTACCCACTCTGTAGTATTCTTTGACAGCAGTGTAAAACAAGCTAAGACACTAGGCATTTTCTCGGCATCCTCTTCCTCTCATGCCCAAACTTTAAAGCAAGAGTCTCGGGATGTAGTCCTCTATCCCTTTCATGCCTTCTCTGGATGGACTCATGTAGTCCTGTATTGCCATTATCTTTAAGGATATGAGTCTCAAATTTTTAGCACATCTGGAAGCTCTACTCTTAATGCAACTGTCTGCTTGTCACTGTATTATAAGCATCTCCAACAAGACAGGTCTTAAATTATTAATTCCATCTATCCAGACTTACTACTTCCAAATCTTAAGTTCAGGTTATGGTACCACCATCTACCTAGTTCCTTGAGCCAGAAGCCAGGAATCATTTAATTCTTCTTTCCTTTATTCCCTTTAAATTTATCACAAAACCATAATGTGTCCACTTCCAGAACATTTCCCATGGCCTGCCTTTCCACCATCCTGTTAACACCACGCCTGCTCCCCAGTCTCTCACGCAGGTGCCTGTGCATCCTTGTACTGGCCCCTCTGCTCCCGAGTTCCTTCATCACAACTGTACCAGACCCAGAATGGCCATTTGAAAATAGAGCCCCAGTCGGGCGGTGGTGGCGCAAGCTTTTAATCCCAGCAGGCAGATTTCTGAGTTCGAGGGAAGCCTGGTCTACAAAGAGAATTCCAGAGTTCCAGGACAGCCAGGGCTACACAGAGAAACCCTTTCTCACAAAAAGAAAGAAAGAAAGAAAGAAAGAAAGAAAGAAAGAAAGAAAGAAAGAAAGAAAGAAAGAAAGAAAGAAAGAAAGAAAGAAAGAAAGAAGAAAAGGAAAAATAGAGCCCCAGTTGCACATGAAGCTCTCCAGTAGTTTTCTGTAGCAGAAACAGAATTTACACTAGAGTAAAGCTGTCCTGTAAGCACTATAAGCGATCTGTCCGTGCCCACCTTCTGACTGCTTAGCCTGGCCTTTCCAATAACCAGTGCTCTTCAGCTCAAGGTCTTCATTCTTCAAGCCCAGTACTAAACCCATATTTGAGCCTTTGAACTTTCTTTTCTTTTTAAGATTTATTTATTATTTTATGTAAGTACATTGTAGCTGTCTTTAGACACATCAGAAGAGGGCATCAGATCTTATTAAGGATGATTGTGAGCCACTATGTGGTTGCTAGAATTTGAACTCAGGACCTTCAGAAGAGCAGTCAGTACTCTAACCCACTGAGCCATCTCTCCAGCCCCTTAAATTTCTTTTATTACATATTTTTTAATCTTATCCTGGAACTGGCCGTTTGGACAAGCGTGGCCTCATGCTCACAGAGATCTGGGAGCCAATTCTCTTTGCATCACGTGCAAAGCCAGGGAATAATCCTGGTTATCGGGCTTCGGAGCAGGAGCCTTTACCTGAGGAGCCATCTCAACAGCCCTCACGCTGCATTTTCTCTGCTGAACTCCCTAAGTCCTGATCGGCACATCTGACTCTTGCAGTCCATCACTCACGTAGTGCTGTTGTGCTTGCTGTACAAGGAGTGTCCAGGGCAGAGTGGCTGGAGTTAACCATGCTAAGCCCTAGTTCAAGGATGCCTAAAGCAAACAGAGCATCGCATTCTACAGACTCACCGACTAAAGGCCAAGCCTCGGGGCCAGGAACTATGTCCTGAAAGAGAAGTTCCTCTTTCTAATCCGGCATTGAAAACTCATGGTACCTGCATGACTATATACTTCATAAGAACCCAATGGAACGAGCACAACCCTTATTTTATTTAGAAACTAAGGCTAGGAGGTGAAACAACTAACTCTTGTTGAAACTCTACCTCATCTCATCATCCTGTCTCTTGACAAGAATATAAATTAGAAACCTTTTTTTTAATATCAGGTTTTAATTCTACTTGATATAGGATATTTGTAGTAACGTTTTTAAAAAAAAAAAAAAAAAACCCTACGAAGACCAGCTGTAAAGCTTACGGAATGAGCTGCAACTAACTATAAAAATGGCCTTTCCCACGTGCCATTACAGTGATAATCTGTCATCTCTTTCTTTTCAGTCTCCATGCATCTAAGCATACAGACCTTGTCCTTCTATGGACCTTTGTATGTACTGACGTATGGCCTACCAAGACAGTTATCCATATAAACCTCAAAGGTAGAAAATACACTGAGTAATGAGTTTCACGTTGAGATTGAAATTGTCTGCTTGAGGAGTCAAAATGTATAGATCCCTTACTGCATCCTTTCTTGTTTTACTCCCTCATTGGTGGAGACAATAAATTGTCTAAGAGCAGCAAGAAAATTGAGGCAATGTCTTGGTAACATGGTCTTGGGGAAACCATTACTTAAGATCCTACATACCCTGGGACTCAGAAATGCTGCCTCCATTTTCAGCTTCATCACCATTTACATCTTAAAGCAGTGTTTCTCGGTCTTCCTAATGCTACAGCCCTTTAGTACAGTTCCTCATGTTGGTGACCCCTCAACCCATAAAGTTATTTCATTGCTACTTCACACTGTAATTTTTGCTGCTGTTATAAACTATAATGTAAATATCCTATATGCAGAATATCTGATATGTGACCCTCAAAGGAGTTGTAGCCTACAGGCTGAGAACCACTGTCTTAAACTATGGGAACTCAGCTGCTGAGAGTTTCCCATTGAGAAATCATGCTAGAAATGCTCATGTAGCATTCATGATGTACAAAGCCCTGCCTGCCCTCAATACTTTGCATGTAAGTCATTCCTTCCCTCCAATAACCCCATAGAATATAGGTACTGCTATTACTGTTTTATACTTGGGGAAATAGAGACACAGTGTCTTAGTACATTAAGGCTTCTATATCAAAATACTCTAGGCTGGGTGGCTTGAAAATGACACAGACTGGTTCCCCACAATTTTAGAAAGAGGAGTCTGAGGTTAACATAGATCCAGTGTCTGGTGAAGGCCCAACTCCTAATTCCATCTATTCAATATGTCTTCTTATCACAGAAGTGGCAAGAAGTTCTCTGGGGTCTTTTGACAAGGCACCAATCCCATTCCTGAGGGTTCCACCTTTGTGCTAGTGACTTTTCTAACCCCTGTGACAGGATGTCTGACAGAAACCACCTGAGGCTAGGCTCCACCTCCTAAAAGTTCTGTCACCTCCCAAAACCGCAGCACCAGCTGGGACCAACACAGGAGCCTGTGGAGACATTTCATCTTCAAACCATAACAACTAGCCATGCAGTGGTGGTGCACGCCTTTAATCCCAGCACTTGGGAGGCAGAGGCAGGTGGATTTCTGAGTTTGAGGCCAGCCTGGTCTACAGAGTGACTTCCAGGACAGCAAGAGCTACCCAGAGAAACCCTGTCTTAAAAGCAAAAAAAAAAAATAATAATAATAATAACAACCCTTGCAACCTGACCGCTTGTCAAAAGTGTCACCTCCTAATACTACAGGTGAACTAGAGAGGACACTAGCATCTGGCTCCTAGCACACAGAAGAAGCAAGGGGTCAATTGCTCAGTCATAAGACAGTGAGAACAAAACTAGAATTTAAAACAAGTTCTTTTGGTTTTTTTTCGAGACAGGATTTCTCTGTGTAGCCCAGGCTGTCCTGAAACATACTCTGTAGACCAGGCTGGCCTCGAACTCAGAAATCTGCCTGCCTCTGCCTCCCACGTGCTGGGATTAAAGGTATGCGCCACCACCGCCCAGCACAAGTTTTTAATCTATACTTTAGTATAGTATAGTACACTATTCTATACTAATCTATACTTTATAATTAATCTATACTATAGTTTAGTACTTAAACTATACTTAATCTATACATTGGGACAGTACTTCTTAACTTCGTCAAGAGAACATGTAGTTGAACTCCTGCTGACCACAGTGATCATCTGAACACCCGTAACCAGATGTAAGCGTATAGCTTAGTGGCTGAGCACTTGCCTTGACATTCTCGAGGCTCTGGGTTCAAACCCAAGACCAACACCAGCAACAACAAAAAGCATGTAACTGGAACTACTAAGCAGAAGTCACAATGGGACCAGAGACGTGGACCACTCTTAACACAGCATCAGAACCATAGAGACCCTTTGTGGTTATTGAATGTTCCAGGATTCCAGAGGCAACTTTATCAGGAGCAACAGAGATGGGGTGGGGGGTGGGGTCTTCCTTCCATTTAACTGAGGTAACCCTGTTGTACTGTATGAGTGAAGTCCTATAACTCAGCTGTTGAGGGAGCTCCCCAAAGTCACGGTATACCAGCTTCCAGAGCTAATGAGCATTTATCTGACTCGTCCTCTCTGCAATATGCTTCACAGTCTATTAGACACTTCACCTCCATGGCCTTTTAAAAACAGTCATAAATGATACATACTCCAAGTCCTTTCCACTTCGAGCTTTGAGTGGTTTTCTGCCCAAACTTGAGCTTGCAAAGCAGAAACCTGAGCTTTTAAAATTCATCAATTTTTACTGCTTCAGAATTTACCATGTAGAGCAACTTCACAGCTTCCTGAGTTAGCGTGCCTTCAAATTACAGTCATGTTAGGCTTGGCACATAAAGTTCAGATCGCAACCTGCTGTTTCAGGACTTGTAAGCCACATATTTTGAAGGAGGAGTGATAAAGGGGGCGTCTGTTTTCCTCCCATATACCTGGCAAGCCCATCTGGCATCACTTGGTAAAGTTTATATATATATATATGTAAACAGGGGGAGGGACAGGAAACCCCGAATGAGACAAATCTGGATGGACACTGCAGGAGAGGAGAGGTGGCTCATAAAATGATGTCACCAAGTCAACTTCAATGCCAGACTAGCAGAAACTATGGCCTTCACAGATGCCCTGCCTCAATTCTCCCCTCTGACAGAGGTCTAAGTCAGAGTCTCCTTCACCAGGATAAGGCTCTCTTAGTCCCTCCAAAGGTCACATACAACTGCCACTGACTGAGCAAGGAACACCCTGGTAAGTCTTCTTACCCTCTGCCCATCTTCCCATGATCAGCGTCCCTTTTCAGAGCTCACAAGAACAGGAAGAGCCAGGCACAGTGGCACAAGCCTGTAGTTCTAGTTACAACAGGCTATGGGAGGAGCATTTCAGCCCAGAGGTTTGAGCCCAATCTAGGCATCAGGGCAGTTCCCCATCTCCATATAGACAAACAAACAAATGTAATAAACAGGTCGGACATGTAGTATACACCTAAAATAAAACAGCAACAAAATGCCCAACAATGAAAGGACCAAATGCTCACCTAGGTAGGCAGAGATCAAGAGAACCTCCCTCTGAGTCAGGATTCAAACCCAGGCAGCCTAGCCCCTGATTCTACTAATATGCCAGTGCATTTTGCTACAACAGGCTAAATTCAGTACATGTGTATTCTTCCCACCCCCATCTCTGTCCCTCTTTATCTCTGTTATGAGTGTGCCTGTGTGTGTGTGTGTGTGTGTGTGTGTGTGTGTGTGTGTGTGTGTGTGTGTAGAGAGAGAATAAAAGTATGCCCTTCTGGATGGGCTAGAATTGCCGATTCGGTTACTGAGAAGGACACCCTCACAGGAGGACAGAATATGGCGTCTGACTTCACACCCTTTGAGACACGTGGCCCTCTATGCTTCCATAATAGAAGCTTCTGATCACGATTAGTGAGGGCCTTCACCTGCACTGAGAACTAATTCCATGTAACTCAATCCTCACAGCTTGGCTGGCCATTGCTGGTGTGGAGAGAAACAGCCTTTCAGCCTGGGAAGAACACTGTAGCCAAACAAGACTCTCAGAGACATAACCTGAGGCAACTCCACCGCCAACAGTAGCGTGGAGGAAACAGTAGGAAGGAAGCATCACCAACTGGAGCCCAGCTCTTAAGAGAGTCCTTGAGACAATGGCTGGGAGCCAGGGAGCAGAATCACAAACAGCTGGAGTGGGAACCCCAGCCCATGGCTGCGGGCTGCTGGGGGAGGGCTGTGGGGAAGGCATCACACAGCTGCACGCCTGAGACATTTGCATTTCCAGAAAGCAATGGGAAATGCAGGACTGGGAGACAGAGCACTGTGTAGGGCGGGGGAGCGGGGACTGCGGTTCCCATTCTCGCTGCCTGTGTGCCCCCCCCCCTCCGCTCCTCCCTAGGGCCCTCATCCTGTGTGAGCACTTTAAGCTGGAAGCGGTGTGCTGGGGTTGGAACCTGAGGGTGGATAAATAGCCAAGAAACATTGGCAA
The DNA here is from genome assembly GCF_947179515.1 of Apodemus sylvaticus. NCBI lineage: Eukaryota > Metazoa > Chordata > Mammalia > Rodentia > Muridae > Apodemus > Apodemus sylvaticus. The sequence continues at coordinate 83,557,613 of NC_067475.1, read as the reverse complement.
TTATCAGTGGTTGAGGAAATATGTATGCAGGTTTCAGCAGTAACAATATAACAGTAGCAATAACAATATTAGCAATTACAATATTAATATTACAATATTAGCAACTAAAGGTCCAACCCCTCCACCCCCTTCCTGAGACTTCCCAATAGATATGATATGGAATGACTTACCCCACCCATCATGAAATTTTTACTATACATTAAGGATTATCTGAGTACTGAATTCTTTTTAAAGATTTACCTCTGTTTGTGTGTGTGTGTGTGTGAGAGAGAGAGAGAGAGAGACAGAGACAGACAGAGACAGAGAGACAGAGAGAAACTGTTGGCAGGTTCACATGTGGAGACAACAGGGCAGGTTTTGGGGAGTCATTTCTTCCCATTATTATTTTTTAAAGATTTATTTATTTATTTATTTATTTATTTTGTGTATATGGGTACACCAGCACTGTCTTCAGATATACCAGAAGAAGGCATCAGATCCTATTCCGGATGGTTGTGAGCTACCACATGGGTGCTGGGAATTGAACTCAGGATCTTAGGAAAAGAGTAGTCAGTACTCTTAACCTCTGAGACATCTCTCCAGCCCTCTTCCCATTATTATTATTGCTATTGTTGTTATACTGCTATTACTTCATTATTATTATTATTAATTACTATGATTATTTTGAGGCAAAGTCTCTTGTGAGGTCTCTGTCTCTGTGTTTATTGAACAGTAGGGTGACTCTCCTGTCATTATCACCAGAGTTCTGGGTTCACAGATATGCACCACCCAAGTCCAGCTTTTTATGTGGGTTCTAGAGCTAAAACTCAGGTCATCACAGTGGCGTGGCAGGTACTTCCCCCACTGGCCTGTGTTCCCCACCCCTGAATAGTTTGTTATTGATTGAGTGCCTGACTTGGAGGTGTAAATCAGGACAACTGTGGTAGCATTTTATTTTATTGTATTGTATTTAGTTTTGATGCTGGGGATTAAACCCCAAGGCTTAACTCGTGCCAACGGTCTATATCTCCAGCCTTGCAGTATTGCTTTATATAAGTTCATAGCACCAGAAAAAAAAAAGGTGAATTATTGTAAAATTTAGTATGGGGAAGGATTTGAAGAACGCCACTCCTACAGTACCAAAGACATTTTGAGACAATCCCCTTCCTTGAAGAAAACCTGAATAAGGGATAAGAGCCCTAAAAATGGCCATGCCCTTGGCATAAGTGCTAGCCACTAGAGTTTAGAGTAAACAATTTAAATATGTTTTGCAAGTTATTTATGGCAGTGTTATTTATAAGAGCTCAAACTGGAAAGAGGCCAGGTAAAGCCCCTAAGCATAAAAAACAAACAGTTTGACAGCCTCAGGGAGAAAGTATTCAATGACAAATATACATAACACATGGGTATACATTTTAATCCCATTAACAGGAAGAGGTAAGGAGGGTGTGCTAATGAAAGGAACTTCCAGGGCTGGAGAGATAGCTCAGCAGTTAAGAGCACTGACTGCCCTTCTGGAGGTCCTGAGTTCAAATCCCAGCAACCACATGGTAGCTTATGACCATCTGTAATGAGATCTAATGCCCTCTTCTGGTGTGTCTGAAAACAGCTACAGTGTACTCACATATAATAAATACCTTAATAATAAATAAATCTTTAAAAAAAAAAAAAAGAAAGGAACTTCCGACTGGAAAAATGCAAAGGAGGAAGATGTCTGAAATGTGGGATGTGTGAAGGAGAAGGAGACTGGGCTCCGCAGGATCATCTTGGGTGAGGGTGTTTGCTTACACACAAACTGTTACTCAAAAACAGCCTAAGTGGCTCTGTGCTCCTTTCCCTATCAAATGCAGGAGGCACAGTGAGATACCTCAAGGTAAAAGCACTAGCTGCCAAGCCGGAGGGCCTGAGTTCAAATCCTAGGACTCACAGAGTACAAGAACTGACCTCAGCAAATTGTCCTCTGACTTCCACAGGTGTGTTGTGGAAATGTGCACGGGTAGCATTCCTGTACACACACACACATGCACCCACACTGACACTGTATTTTTTTTTTCAAGCATCAATCTTGGATGCTTGAGGGAGATAAACCAGCCTGGGAGTGGGGTCATTGGGAAGAAAGCCCAGGTTGGCAATTCACAAGGAGCAGGTTCTGGACAGGAAGTAGCTAGATTGGTCCTAGTTGTCCAGGGGAATTGGTGTAACAGAGTCAGATCTCTGGAAAAATGATGCTCATATATTAAAATTAAATACGTTTGGCCACCTCTCAAGAAAAAGCCCGTGTGTTATCTTAGATGAAAGGGGAATGGGTAGGTAGGATTTGATAGAGTAAGGCATGTAGAAGCACGTTGCTGGGGGAAAAATGCCTTATAATGCTTGCTGTTAAGATGAAGAAGGTGTTACGGTGTAATCATACCACACCATACAAATACCCCCTGCAAAGGCGCGTATGTGCAAGGCTTGGTCCCCAGTGAAGCACTATGTAGAGGTAGGATTCTGGGAAATAATTGGATCATGATGGCTCTGACCTGTGTACAGATTAGTTCATTGATGAGTTCATAATTTGATAGACTATGGTGGAAACTCGGGAGCTGGGACCTAGTTGAAAGGATTAGGCCCTTGGAGGCAATCCGATCGCTGTCCTCAGTCCCTCATTCTCTATTTCTGCTTCCCAGGATGCCATGTCTTGATCAGCTCTGCTCCACCATGCAATCTTTTCCTTGCACGCTTCCTCATGACAAATGAGCGCTCAGGGGCAATGGGTCTAAACCTCCAAAATCATCCACCAAAATAATTGTGTCTTCCTTTAAGTCATTTTCTCAGGCATTCCAGGTTACCCTCCAACAAGACCTGTATCTAGCACCAGTTTTCAGGTTATTCCCCAACAAACCTGAACCTCCAAGTTTCAAGCCTGCCCCGGCCCCTTCACTTCCTAGCAACTACCATTCAGGAGGAAAGCAAACATTTAAGTTTATGGTTTGGCTCCCAGCACCAGCCAATTGTGTTAAAGGCCATAATGGCCTCCCAATCAGATCTATACCAGGCTAGAAACCCCCTTCCTGCCTCTATAAATGCTTGCCTGAAGCTGGGCTTGCCCCCCACCCCATTTCCTCCTTCCCCGTTCTCCTGCGTCAGAGATGGTGGTGTGGCCCAAGGTCCAGCTTGAATAGAGTCCCTAATGTGATTGCATTGGAATCGGCTCTTGGTGGTCTTTTGGGGGGGGGGGGGGGCACAAACGTTTCCTGGCACAGCAAAATCAAGAGATGGTTTTTTTGAGACAGGTTTTCATGTGCCCCAGGTTTTCTCCAAACTTACTATGTAGCCAAGGATAGACTTAAATCCCTGATTTTCTGCCTCCACCTTCTAAGTTTCACCCAGTTCACGTGGTACTGGGGATCAACACGGGACCGTGAACACCATAGGCAGCCCTTCTTTCTTTTCAGTACTATGGACCAAGCGTTTCACCACTGTGCTACAGCCCTGTCCCTTCTTTCTCCATTTTTTAAAAAAGATTTATTTATTTATTATATGTAAGTACACTGTAGCTGTCTTCAGACCCTCCAGAAAAGGGAGTCCATTATGGAGGGCTGAGAGCTGCCATGTGCTTGCTGGGATTTGAACTCAGGACCTTTGGAAGAGCAGTCAGTGCTCTTAACCGCTGAGCCATCTCTCCAGCCCCCCCTTTCTTCATTTTTTGAGATGTTGCTCATACTGACCTCAGATTCCTAGGCTCAAAGTAATCTTCTTGCCTTAGCCCAAGCCTGGCTCATTTTGCAAATTTTTATACTTCTAAACTCCAAAAAGCATTAGTAAGATAATCTTTCCTCTAATTGAAGCTGTACCATTTTTCTTTCTTTTTTTTTAAAAAAAGATTTATTTATTTATTTATTTTTATTTATTTGAGTATACTGTAGCTGTCTTCAGACACACCAGAAGAGGACATCAGATCTTGTTACAGATGGTTGTGAGCCACCATGTGGTTGCTGGGAATTGAACTCAGGACCTCTGGAAGAGCAGTTAGTGCTCTTAACCACTGAGCCATCTTTCCAGCCTGCTTTTTTTCTTGACCATTTATTTAATGAGATTCTTTTTTGGCAAAATTTTTGGTGATAGATAATTCAGACACACTTAAGTCAGTCACGTTGTCAGTTAGTAAAATGTTCTAAAAATACCAAGTCAATTATGATTTGTGTGATGATTTTATAGTCTGAATATTTAAAATCACATAGACACTGACATTCATTCACTTGGGACCATTATCAGAGAATATACACACACACACACACACACACACACACATGTCTATACAGGTATAGTAAAAGCAATAAGACATTCATTACAAGTGTCCAGAACTCGACAGGTTTTAGGATTTAAATAACACTTTCTGATCATTTCAATGTGCAAATCTCATCTTTCGAAGAACAGCATTTCATCGTTTGGCTGAGCCTCGCCAGTCGGTTTCACCAAGGCTTCTGAATGACGCCTGCCTCATGCTTGCACTTACACACGCACACACGCCCCTTGATTGCTTAGCTTCCAGAGCCAAGAGTCAGCTTCTGCCTCATGCCTCAGGGGTATCGGATTTCAACTTACACTGTCTGAATTTTGTACACGGACGCTTTCCGCTGAGTTTCTTCTCGCCACCAAGGAGTCTCAGATGCATTCTCCAGCTGCTGTTGAACATCGTTGTAACACTAGGTGCAGATTTCAGTGTGCATACAGCTGTATTTCTAGTTCACAAAAAGTAGCATCTCTACCAAATACCAGGAAATCTGTTCAATGGAGGTGGGGTTTTGACTTTATCTTTTTTGATGACCTCAATTTATGGCATTTATCCTGGGCCTATGATTTGCATTCCATTTATAAATGTGTGCACATGTGCGCACACACACACTGAACCTAGCATTTTTAGGCACTTCTCCAGCTTTGAGTTTGCAAGACTTTGTACTAATGGGGAGACAGAGTTACAGCTCTGAACATTCCCTGCCCCTGATCCAGAACATGTGTTACCATCTCACACACTGTAAAGTGATTCCAAATCCCTGCCAACAGGGCATAGGCTGCATTCCAAACAGCCAATGCTCAGGGACAGCAAATTGTAAAATAGAACTAGAGCGTGCCTTTCCTTTAATTTTGTGTAAACCTGACTATGTCCATCCTACCTTCCCATTTCTTATGGTCCCAGCCCCCCCCCCCCCCCCCCCCCGTCCCCCCAGCCCCCTTCTCCCGCAAATACAAAACAGCTTTTAAAATTTGTGTGCCTTGAAAGATAAGGGGCTTGCTTTAAAACCTGTCCTTTGTTAAGGTCTAATTGCTGCTGCCTGTTCCAAGCTCTTGGTGAAGGTTTGTAATCAGGAAACGGCAGGACAGGACGGGGAGACCATTTAAAATAATAAAGGGACTCTCACTCAACTGATGAGAGACATAAACAGTCTGACCCTGATCTCCTGGGAGTAGAAGTCTAGGATTTCAAATGCTGTATAAACAGTTGCAAAATCTCTGCAATTACCCTACAAACGAGTTCCTATCAAAGATGACAGATAAAAAAAATCATGTGTTCTCAGTTCTGTGCTGGTGCAAATTCTCAACCTGAGTTTACAGTTAATCTATCCCTGGACTAAAGTAAGTCTGTACACTTCAACAAACGTGTGAAAACTTGACTTCCATTATGCGACCACTGAGAACTGTAAGTGGAAAAAGAAAAAGGGTCATTAGGCCCTGGCACTGGGAGTGTCTTGGATATAACAGGGAAGATGATGGAATCTCTTCTGAAGTCCCCAGCCTCACAAGTATCTGAGCAACCCTGACTTGGCTTCTACAATTACTCTTCTGAATCCCAACAAAAGTATCACCTGACGAGGTCTACACTGTTTCTTTGTGTGCTGAACCCCTTCATTTAAAAAAATTAGTTAACATTTTAAATATCCAAAAAAGAATACATATTTATGGTATACAACATGTTACAAATTATGTAGACATTATGGAATGGCTGCATTGACTTAATTAACGTTTGTTTCTTATGGTTAGTAGATTTCAAAACCTACCATTGGCATTTCTTAAGAATATATTTGATGTAGGATCATTAGATCCTACAAAGCAGACGTATATGTACACATAGAACCAGGGTGCTAATTAATAATTCTCAAAGCTAATGCCAGAGGGTGGATTGCCAAAGCTTTATAGAAATGGGTTCTACATACTTTCAAATTAAATCTCATCCATATGTAAGCAAGCCGCGAGTGGTGGCGGCTTGGTCCTGTTTGCCCCAACTTTATTATCCAGTGCCAGCTAGTGAGTAAATATACCTGGATAGCTACACACTGACCCAAACCCATTTTGAAGGTGATCTTGGATAAGAGATCATTGATCCACTGGCCTCCAGGAGGCCTGACGACCAGGACTAACTCATAGTCCAAGCACAGAGTGACTTTAGACAGATTCTGAGCCTCAAGGTGCTTAGCCACAAAATGGGAAAGTTAAGATTTTAATGTACGGCCGGGCAGTGGTGGCGCACGCCTGTAATCCCAGCACTCTGGGAGGCAGAGGCAGGCGGATTTCTGAGTTCGAGGCCAGCCTGGTCTACAAAGTGAGTTCCAGGACAGCCAGGGCTACACAGAGAAACCCTGTCTCGAAAAAACCAAATCCAAAAAAAAAAGATTTTAATGTACGTTTCCAGGCAGATTGCTTTGACTCTGATCATTTCAATCCTTTAGGGAATGAAAAAGATGTTTAGCAGAAAGTGAAAACATATATACATATATATTGTAAATATATATGGTCATAAGCAGCCTTATATAGTTTTCAAAAGGTGTCATGTCAAAGTCGGGGAGGCAATACGTAAGATTATAAAATAGAAGAGAACAATTAATTCTGTTTAATAGATGTCTCCATACCCTAAGGAGTGCAATTGTATAACACTAATGATGGATCCTCTTTCACTGGCAAGACCTAAGTCTGTCTAATGAAAAGTCCTACTTGGGAAACGTCCTCTTTCATTCAGCAGACACTGTGCTCAGCATTTACCATGAAAGCCAGCGACTAGAAGCAGGTCTATTTCTGGACCTCTGTGAGCCCCAAGCCAGGATGCTGAATTCTCTGGAAGGGAGGAAGCAAGTCCCATGCAGCAGTGAGAAGGAAGCACTGAACCTTCCACAGGAAGCAGAGGGGATCGTCCTCAGAGGAGAAGCTGGCTGAGCCTTCCACAGGAAGCAGAGGGGATCGTCCTCAGAGGAGAAGCTGGCCGAGCCTTCCACGGGAAGCAGAGGGGATCGTCCTCAGAGGAGAAGCTGGCTGAGCCTTCCACGGGAAGCAGAGGGGATCGTGATCGGCCGTGGAAGTGTTAAGTGGGGACAGGCACGAGTTTCAGCAGCACGACAAAGGCAGGCTTCGATAAAAAGGTGGCATGTGAGAAAATATTTCCCCACAGCTCGGCCGAGCACAGCTGAGACCTCGCACAGGAGGGTGCTGCGGGAGGCCCGTGTGACTGGAGCTGTCCCTGTGAGGGAGAGGCCTGGCAATGGGGTCAGAGAGGAACAGGTGCAGGGGTGTGAGCACCCGAGGCCACAGCAGATGCGCTGACCTTTACTCTGCAATCATTTAAGCAGTCCCGACCGAGTTTTAGCAGGGTGACATGTTCTGCTGTGCACGCGATGAGGCTCCATCTGGCTGTTGTGCCCCTGTTGAAGACAGGGAGGCCATTAGCCGTCCAGCGAGGAGGCCCGCGGAGCAATCCAGACCAGACGTTGTGGTGGGTTGTGTCAGCCATTAGCAGTGGAGGGGCTGAGAGGCAGTCAGGTTCCAAATGTGTTCTCAAAGGAGATACAAGATTTTCCGAGAGTATATTGCAGCGGGATGGCTCAGAGGGGGGAGAGCTTGCCACACAAGCCTGAGGAACTGAGTTCAGTACCGGGAGCTCACGTAAAAGGAAGGGAAGCAGGGAATGGACTCCATACTTGTGTATTCGGACCCCTGCACAGTGCTTTGGCACATGCACACCACACATATACACAGGAATACACACACATCAAACACACACAGCAGTCAACAGCAATTTCAAATAAAAAGTTTTAAAAATTGACAAGAGAACAAAAAGACCTGGTGGATGAAAGGCAGGGACACCAAGGCTGACTCTGGTTAGTAGCCTGAGCAGCCAAAAGGATGGAGTTACCATTGACTAAGATGGTGATAAAATTAATTGTGCAACTACAGTTTTAAAAAAATGGCCAATTTAGCAAAATGCTCATTCTGTCATTCCATTGCTTTCTCCGCTTTACACACAAGCTTGCTGTTTTGTGGGTCCCTGGTTCTCCTGTCTTCAGTTACCCCTCTCCCCTCCTTCCTCAGCCCATCTGAAGTTTGTCCATCCTTCCTCAGCCCATCTGAAGTTTGTCTATCATTTCTGTTCCACCTGCTCCAGAAAGCCCATCCTCCACATAGCCACAGAAAATAACTGTGATCTTATCTTTAAAGATTTATCTATTATGGCTTCTGATTTGTTTATTTTAGTAAAATTATATTCAATGTTGATTTTGTTTTCTCAATCACTCTTTTCATTAAGGTTTTATATTCTTCAACTTTTAATTATTGAGAGACAGAGAGGTGTATGTGTGTTATGTGTGTGTGTGTGTGTGTGTGTGTGTGTGTGTGTGTGTGTTTGTATATGTGGATGTACCTGCAGGTAGGGATGTGTGTGTGTGTGTGTGTTTGTACATGTGGATGTACCTGCAGGTAGGGGTGTGTGTGTGTGTGTGTTTGTACATGTGGATATACCTGCAGGTAGGGGTGTGTGTGTGTATGTATGTGTGTGTGTATGTGTGTGTGTGTGTGTTTGTACATGTGGATGTTCCTGCAGGTAGGTAGGGGTGTGTGTATGTGTGTGTGTGTTTGTACATGTGCATATACCTGCAGGTAGGGGTGTGTGTGTGTATGTGTGTGTGTGTGTGTGTGTGTGTGTTTGTACATGTGGATGTTCCTGCAGATAGGTAGGGGTGTGTGTGTGTGTGTGTTTGTACATGTGCATATACCTGCAGGTAGGGGTGTTTGTGTATATGTGTGTGTGTGTGTGTGTGTGTGTGTGTGTGTGTGTTTGTACATGTGGATGTACCCGCAGGTAGGGGTGTGTATGTGTATGTGTGTGTGTACTTGTCATCCTGGGTGTACTTGCAGGTATGTGTATCTGTGTGTGTATTTGCGCATGCTCGTGTGTTTGTGTGCTAGGTATTCATGTGTGCGGGTACTTGTGCGTGAGGAGTGTGAATGTGCACACATGCCAAAGCCAGAGGTTGACATCGGATGTCTTCCTCTGTCACTCACACTTTTACTTTATTCTAGACAGGGTAGCTCAGTGAACCTAGAGCTCACCGATTCAGCCAGGCTGACTGGCCAGCAAACTCAGTCTCTCTCTGCCTCCCGGGGCTGCGGTTACAGATGCTCACAGACACTCTTCTTTCACAGAGGTTCTAGGGATCTGAACTCCAATCCTTATTCTGCATAGCAAGCACTCTATTGACTACAGCAACTCCCCAAAGCCTAACTCCCAACACTTCCCTCTTCCTCTCCACCAGGGGCTTCTCAGATGGCTACCCCTGCCTGAATTAACAGGCTTTCCCAGGGCCACATGCCAGGCTGCACTGTGTTCAAGCCTTGCTTCACGCAGCCTGCCAGGACTTCTCTTCCTCTGCCACCGCTGGAAACTACCTAGACCATTAGCAGCCCAGCACCCCCTGAACAATGACAGCACTGCACAACAGCATCCCCTGAACAATGACAGCACTGCACAACAGCATCCCCTGAACAATGACAGCGCTGCACCACAGCATCCCCTGAACAATGACAGCACTGCACAACAGCATCCCCCTGAACAATGACAGCACTGTACAACAGCATCCCCCTGAACAATGACAGCACTGTACAACAGCATCCCCTGAACAATGACAGCACTGCACAACAGCATCCCCTGAACAATGACAGCGCTGCACAACAGCATCCCCTGAACAATGACAGCGCTGCACCACAGCATCCCCTGAACAATGACAGCACTGCACAACAGCATCCCCCTGAACAATGACAGCACTGTACAACAGCATCCCCCTGAACAATGACAGCACTGCACAACAGCATCCCCTGAACAATGACAGCACTGCACAACAGCATCCCCCTGAACAATGACAGCACTGCACGACAGCATCCCCTGAACAATGACAGCACTGTACAACAGCATCCCCCTGAACAATGACAGCACTGTACAACAGCATCCCCCTGAACAATGACAGCACTGTACAACAGCATCCCCCTGAACAATGACAGCACTGTACAACAGCATCCCCCTGAACAATGACAGCACTGTACAACAGCATCCCCCTGAACAATGACAGCACTGCACAACAGCATCCCCCTGAACAATGACAGCACTGTACAACAGCATCCCCCTGAACAATGACAGCACTGCACAACAGCATCCCCCTGAACAATGACAGCACTGCACAACAGCATCCCCTGAACAATGACAGCACTGCACAACAGCATCCCCTGAACAATGACAGCACTGCACGACAGCATCCCCTGAACAATGACAGCACTGCACGACAGCATCCCCCTGAACAATGACAGCACTGCACAACAGCATCCCCTGAACAATGACAGCACTGCACGACAGCATCCCCTGAACAATGACAGCACTGCACGACAGCATCCCCTGAACAATGACAGCACTGCACGACAGCATCCCCTGAACAATGACAGCACTGCACGACAGCATCCCCTGAACAATGACAGCACTGCACAACAGCATCCCCTGAACAATGACAGCACTGCACGACAGCATCCCCTGAACAATGACAGCACTGCACAACAGCATCCCCTGAACAATGACAGCACTGCACAACAGCATCCCCTGAACAATGACAGCACTGCACGACAGCATCCCCTGAACAATGACAGCACTGCACGACAGCATCCCCTGAACAATGACAGCACTGTACGACAGCATCCCCCTGAACAATGACAGCACTGTACAACAGCATCCCCCTGAACAATGACAGCACTGTACAACAGCATCCCCCTGAACAATGACAGCACTGTACAACAGCATCCCCCTGAACAATGACAGCACTGCACAACAGCATCCCCCTGAACAATGACAGCACTGCACAACAGCATCCCCCTGAACAATGACAGCACTGCACAACAGCATCCCCTGAACAATGACAGCACTGCACAACAGCATCCCCTGAACAATGACAGCACTGCACAACAGCATCCCCTGAACAATGACAGCACTGCACAACAGCATCCCCCTGAACAATGACAGCACTGCACAACAGCATCCCCTGAACAATGACAGCACTGCACAACAGCATCCCCTGAACAATGACAGCACTGCACAACAGCATCCCCTGAACAATGACAGCACTGCACAACAGCATCCCCTGAACAATGACAGCACTGCACAACAGCATCCCCTGAACAATGACAGCACTGCACAACAGCATCCCCTGAACAATGACAGCGCTGCACAACAGCATCCCCTGAACAATGACAGCACTGCACAACAGCATCCCCTGAACAATGACAGCGCTGCACAACAGCATCCCCTGAACAATGACAGCGCTGCACAACAGCATCCCCCTGAACAATGACAGCGCTGCACAACAGCATCCCCCTGAACAATGACAGCACTGCACAACAGCATCCCCCTGAACAATGACAGCACTGCACAACAGCATCCCCTGAACAATGACAGCACTGCACAACAGCATCCCCTGAACAATGACAGCACTGTACAACAGCATCCCCCTGAACAATGACAGCACTGCACAACAGCATCCCCCTGAACAATGACAGCACTGTACAACAGCATCCCCCTGAACAATGACAGCACTGCACAACAGCATCCCCTGAACAATGACAGCACTGCACAACAGCATCCCCTGAACAATGACAGCACTGTACAACAGCATCCCCCTGAACAATGACAGCACTGCACAACAGCATCCACCTGAACAATGACAGCACTGCACAACAGCATCCCCTGAACAATGACAGCACTGTACAACAGCATCCCCCTGAACAATGACAGCACTGCACAACAACATCCCCTGAACAATGACAGCGCTGCACAACAGCATCCCCCTGAACAATGACAGCACTGTACAACAGCATCCCCTGAACAATGACAGCACGGCACAACAGCATCCCCTGAACAATGACAGCACTGTACAACAGCATCCCCTGAACAATGACAGCACTGCACAACAACATCCCCTGAACAATGACAGCACTGCACAACAGCATCCCCCTGAACAATGACAGCACTGCACAACAGCATCCCCTGAACAATGACAGCACTGCACAACAGCATCCCCTGAACAATGACAGCACTGCACAACAGCATCCCCCTGAACAATGACAGCACTGCACAACAGCATCCCCTGAACAATGACAGCACTGCACAACAGCATCCCCTGAACAATGACAGCACTGCACAACAGCATCCCCCTGAACAATGACAGCACTGCACAACAGCATCCCCTGAACAATGACAGCACTGCACAACAGCATCCCCCTGAACAATGACAGCACTGCACAACAGCATCCCCTGAACAATGACAGCACTGCACAACAGCATCCCCCTGAACAATGACAGCACTGCACGACAGCATCCCCTGAACAATGACAGCACTGCACAACAGCATCCCCTGAACAATGACAGCACTGCACGACAGCATCCCCTGAACAATGACAGCACTGCACAACAGCATCCCCTGAACAATGACAGCACTGCACAACAGCATCCCCTGAACAATGACAGCACTGCACGACAGCATCCCCTGAACAATGACAGCACTGCACGACAGCATCCCCTGAACAATGACAGCACTGTACGACAGCATCCCCCTGAACAATGACAGCACTGTACAACAGCATCCCCCTGAACAATGACAGCACTGTACAACAGCATCCCCCTGAACAATGACAGCACTGTACAACAGCATCCCCCTGAACAATGACAGCACTGCACAACAGCATCCCCCTGAACAATGACAGCACTGCACAACAGCATCCCCCTGAACAATGACAGCACTGCACAACAGCATCCCCTGAACAATGACAGCACTGCACAACAGCATCCCCTGAACAATGACAGCACTGCACAACAGCATCCCCTGAACAATGACAGCACTGCACAACAGCATCCCCCTGAACAATGACAGCACTGCACAACAGCATCCCCTGAACAATGACAGCACTGCACAACAGCATCCCCTGAACAATGACAGCACTGCACAACAGCATCCCCTGAACAATGACAGCACTGCACAACAGCATCCCCTGAACAATGACAGCACTGCACAACAGCATCCCCTGAACAATGACAGCACTGCACAACAGCATCCCCTGAACAATGACAGCGCTGCACAACAGCATCCCCTGAACAATGACAGCACTGCACAACAGCATCCCCTGAACAATGACAGCGCTGCACAACAGCATCCCCTGAACAATGACAGCGCTGCACAACAGCATCCCCCTGAACAATGACAGCGCTGAACAACAGCATCCCCCTGAACAATGACAGCACTGCACAACAGCATCCCCCTGAACAATGACAGCACTGCACAACAGCATCCCCTGAACAATGACAGCACTGCACAACAGCATCCCCTGAACAATGACAGCACTGTACAACAGCATCCCCCTGAACAATGACAGCACTGCACAACAGCATCCCCCTGAACAATGACAGCACTGTACAACAGCATCCCCCTGAACAATGACAGCACTGCACAACAGCATCCCCTGAACAATGACAGCACTGCACAACAGCATCCCCTGAACAATGACAGCACTGTACAACAGCATCCCCCTGAACAATGACAGCACTGCACAACAGCATCCCCCTGAACAATGACAGCACTGCACAACAGCATCCCCTGAACAATGACAGCACTGTACAACAGCATCCCCCTGAACAATGACAGCACTGCACAACAACATCCCCTGAACAATGACAGCGCTGCACAACAGCATCCCCCTGAACAATGACAGCACTGTACAACAGCATCCCCTGAACAATGACAGCACGGCACAACAGCATCCCCTGAACAATGACAGCACTGTACAACAGCATCCCCTGAACAATGACAGCACTGCACAACAACATCCCCTGAACAATGACAGCACTGCACAACAGCATCCCCCTGAACAATGACAGCACTGCACAACAGCATCCCCTGAACAATGACAGCACTGCACAACAGCATCCCCTGAACAATGACAGCACTGCACAACAGCATCCCCCTGAACAATGACAGCACTGCACAACAGCATCCCCTGAACAATGACAGCACTGCACAACAGCATCCCCTGAACAATGACAGCACTGCACAACAGCATCCCCCTGAACAATGACAGCACTGCACAACAGCATCCCCTGAACAATGACAGCACTGCACAACAGCATCCCCCTGAACAATGACAGCACTGCACAACAGCATCCCCTGAACAATGACAGCACTGCACAACAGCATCCCCCTGAACAATGACAGCACTGCACAACAGCATCCCCTGAACAATGACAGCACTGCACAACAGCATCCCCCTGAACAATGACAGCACTGCACAACAGCATCCCCTGAACAATGACAGCACTGCACAACAGCATCCCCTGAACAATGACAGCACTGCACAACAGCCATGGTTGGCCGCTTAGGCCAGCGGTTCCTTTCTTCTGCGTTGTGCTGTCCCCTGTGCCTAAGGACTTGTGAGACATTTCAAGGCCTGCTCATGTACACCCAGGTGAGCTGATTCTACAAAAGCGTTTCTTTTATTTACAGCTACAAATCTCTCAACAACCAGAGAAACACTCCTGAATTCAAGAATGCCAGCTTACCTCTTACAGTGCCAGAACGTTCACAAAGGACTTCTGAAATTGTGTCCTCTCCATTTACAAGGACCTGCTGGGTTTAGATAATTTCTAAGAGGAAAAAAAAAGGACACTGAACATTGAGAAGGCAACTTACAAAGGAAACATTTAGCTAACATCCACTAATCAGTGAGTACATACCATGCATGTCTTTTTGGGTCTGAGTTGCCTCACTCAGGATGATATTTTCTAGTTCCATCTATTTGCTTGCAAAACTTAGGATGTCTTCATTCTTAATAGCTGAGTAGTATTCCATTGTGTAAATGAACCACATTTTCTGTATCCATTCATGTGTCGTGGGACATTTAGGCTGTTTCCAGCTTCTGGCTATCACAAATAAGGCTGCTATGAACATAGTGGAACACGTGTCCCTGTGGCATGGTGGGGGCATCTTTTGGGTATATTCCCAAGAGTGGTATAGCTGGGTCTTCAGCTGACCCCTGCTGTTAAATTAGGGAAGGCTGAATGAAGCTGAGGGCGACCCTGTAGGAAGACCAGCAGACTCAATTAACCTGGACCCCTGGACCACCAACCAGGCAGCATACACCAGCTGATATTCGGCCCCTAGCACACATACAACAGAGGACTGCTGGGTCTGGGTTCAGTCAGAGACGATACACCTAACTCTCAAGAGACTAGAGGCCCCAGGGAGTTTAGAGGTCAGGTGGGGTGGGGGGTAGGGATATCCACATGGAGATGGGGGAGGGGAGGAGGTATGGGATGTGGAACAGTTGGAGGGTGGACAGGGGTTGGCCGGGACAGGGGTTAGCAGGGTGGGGAATAAAATATGAAGTGTATAAAAATAATAAATAAAAAAGTCTCACAATAAAATAAAATAAATGCAAAAAAGGAAGCATTTAAATGGGGGTGTGTTTTCAATTCAATGGGTGAGTTCATGACCATCACGGCAGGAGCATGGCAGCAGGCAAGCAGGCATGGTGCTAGAGCAGTACTGAGAGCTTATATCCGATCCACACCTTGCAGGTAGACAGAGACAGAGACTGGGCCTGGCATGGACCTGAGAAACCTCAAGCTCCACCCACAGTGACACACCTCCTCCAACAAGGCCACACCTCCAAACCCTTCCCGAACAGTTTCACAAGCTGGGGACCAAGCATTCAAACATACAGGCCTGTGGGGACCAGTCTCATCCAAACCACTACAGAACCATGTTGCCAACAGTGTTTCTCTTCTTGGCTGTGTCATCTCTCTGTGTCACTAAGCTGATCAAATGGCTCCAAGGATCTTACCTCAAACTCTTTTTCTAACTCCAAATTCTCCTCTGGGCTTGATCTTAGCTAACACAATGGCTCTCCCTGGGAAAGATCGGCTCTTCAAACTCAGAATGCTCAGAACTGTCTTAATAACCCCTCCTTCCTAAGACGGGATTCTCCTCTTATTTCTATTTTGGCTTCTTGTACAATGTTCAAGCCCACAGTAGAAACCTGGTGACTTTCAATTCTTTCCATTCGCTTAATCCTAATAACAAGACTGAGTTTTTCTCTTCAATTTCTGGCCTTCCTCTTTCCACTCACAGAATAACTAATGGGAACCTCCAACATCCCTTTTTGCAGTCTGCCTTGCTGCTGGTACCAAAGACTCCTCTAAAATACAGATTGATTTTCCCTGCTTTAAAACTTTGAATAAAGTCTGAAGTCACAGAGGTGCCTCTAAGGCTTTCTACATCGATTCCAGACCACGGTTCCAGCACTGCACTCTTGCTATTCCTCTCCACAGTTACCTTGAACACCAGGAATGAACTGTCTTCCCTAAAAGCCCACTAAACCTAACAATTCCATGTTCTTGCTGTGCTGATCTGTACAGTAACTTGCCCATTTCTTTCTGATGCAGTTACTCACAATACAAAGTAGTCACAATATAAAGAATATAAACACAGCCATGTGCTTCGTTAAGCTTCCCTAAACTATGTGTGTGTGTATACATACATACATACATACATACATACATACATACATACATATATAAGAACAACACAAGTGATGAAGCCAGCTATGTAAGCATAGACTTCATAATTAATTGTACAAGGGTGAGTGCCAGAGGCCCCGTATCTTACCTAGTAAAGCCTTCTGCAGCTCTGAGAAGAAGTCAATATCTTCTAAGGCAGATTTGCCTGTCCACTCGTCTGTATCGCCCTAGGTAGAGTTCACTACTCTCTCATTTATGTGTCCTTCAAGTAAAGTTAATTGCTCCTTTGCTTCCTTCCCTTCCTCTTGTCTTATTTTAATTTTTATTTTTCTGGTGTTGGAGATGGGACCTAGGGCTTTGCTTATGTCAGGCAAATGCGCTACCACTGAGCTGTAAGGACCTCCGTGTACAGGAGTCATGTATGGAGAGCACATGAGCATCAGTAACCTGTAAGATGGTCCTGATGTTAGCCTTACTCTTGAGATGCTTGAATGCCCTTGGTTCCATTTAGTTTCCATGCATATTTTGGGCAACATTTCTGAACAAACGAGCAAATCAGCAACAATCATGCAGGAATGTAAAATTGAATTTGCTCTGAAAAATGTAGCTTAACAGGCCCCTCACTTAACCATTGGGCCATACTGTCTGAACCATGAAGAGCCAGTTTGACTTCATCTGGACTGATTTTTAAGATGAGACCAGATAAAGCTAAGGTGACAGAGGGATAGATGATAAAAGTGGAAACTCAGAGGGCAGAAGTGAAGCCAGCAGCTACACCAGAACCTATGTTCTTCTCTCTCGTACTGGTATCTCTAATCCAGGGCCTCTTCTGGGAAACCCTGGGTGAGTTTTGTTTTAAGTAGTTTACAGACGCAACTACCAGATTTCAAAGCTCAAGTGATATAAATAACTTGGGGTGGGTTGACAGAAAACCCGTGAGAACTCCCGCAGCAACTGTGTGGGCGAAGGCATCTCTTCACAGCAGAACGGAAATCACTTAGCGGAACGAAAGGGCAGGATCAACCTAACCACGGTCCTGATAGGGTAAGAGACCACAGAGGAGCAGAGAACTGGACACACACACACACACACACACACACACATCTGGATGTGCTCACTGTTAATATCAAAGTGAAGTTGTTGACTAAAGGGATCCGAAGCATCACCCTTTGAATAAGACATAGAAAAAGTGGAACGCCATCTCTATGAACATTAAGATGTTTTAAATAACAACAGAATGTGCTTTAACCACCAACAGTCTACCTGCAAATGGTAAATATTTTTATATTATCTCTATACTGGAGACCTAAGATAGGACCTATCCTATGTTAAATATATGTTCTCCTACTGAGCTATACGTTCAGATACATATATCTACATATTATATATACATACATTATATACATTAAACGTGTGTTTGCATGTGTGTAAGTGAAGATGAGTGCATATGCCCACAGAGGCCAGAAGAGGGTGTTGGATCCCTGAAGCTGGAGTCATAGCTGGTTGTGAGACACTCTATGTGGGTGCTGGGAACCAACACAGCCCTCTTATGAGAACGGTACTCAATCTTAACTAACTGAGCCATGTCTGAAGTCCCATAGTATTTTTTTTTTTTGAGGCACAGTGTTATGTAACCCAGGCTGACCTTAAACTCACAAGCTACAGGCCTCAGCCTTCCAAGTTACTAAGATTACAAAAAAGTTACACACACGTGTACATGCACATGCACAAACACACACAGACACACACACACACAAGAGATACAGACAGACAGGCAGGCAGGTAGACAGACAGACACAGACACATATACATCATGAAAGACAAGCTACAGCTAACCCATTACCAAATGTTAAGAAATGACATTTGTAGAAAACTTATTTCAAAGCACCTAAAATATAAAATTCCCTGCTTTTGTAAATCTCCAGTACTGTTCTTGGTTTTCCTAAACCATAAAGGGCTGCTAAGAGGAGACATGGAGATTGTAGAACTTGGTTATTCTCCCTCAGGACAGAGTGCTGGAGAAGAGCCCAGGCCCTTGGGTGTGGTAGTGGAGCTCTGAGCCCTAGAAGACAGGTTTCAGACTGGAAGTGAGGAGCGGAGTCTCAGGCACATACTGGTGATCAATAACTATATCTCTTGACTACCTCCCACACAGAATTTCATTCAAGGCTGGGGAAAAACATAACCATATTGTTGGACAGGCAAGACAAAGGTATCCCACCTCACTTTCCAGCAAAAGGTCTGGATTTAGTGTCTTGTCACTGGGATTAAAAGAACTCCTCCCAGCCGGGTGTGGTGGTGCACACCTGTAATCTGAGCACTTGGGAGGGAGAGGCAGGCAGATTTCTGAGTTCGAGGCCAGCCTGATCTACAGAGTGAGTTCCAGGACAGCCAGGGCTATACAGAGAAACCCTGACTCAAAAAAACAAAACAAAACAAAACAAAAAAGAACTCCTCCCTAGCCGCCAGGTAGAGTCACAGATGCCTGCAGCTTGAGGGACTCAGAAGACTGACGCAGGAGACTGATGCAGGCAGAGAGATGGCTTGAGCTCAGGAAGCTCAAAACTAAAATAAAACAAAAATGAAAAACAGGAAGATGGCCCAGTTGAGAGAGTAAAGAGGACCAGGAGCAGCCACAAGGCGAAGGCCGCCTCCTACACCCTTTGTAAGTTCATGAATATCAATACACCTGCTCACCGCTCCAACAACTTCAAACATGGCCCGGATACATATTCTTTGAGTTTTAAAAATACTTTTTTAAACAGAGAGTCTCATACCATTGATCAGGCTGGCCTTGAACTCTCAGTAATCACCGAGAGCTTTGATAAGGTATGAAACAGCACACGGAAACAGAAACTTTGAATTAATTCTTTGAGAATTTCATACAATGTATTTGAATCCTATTCACTCTCCCAACTCCCCTCAGATTCACTCCTGACCCTACCCACCCAAGCTTGTGTCTTCCTCCTTTTTTTAAAAAAACAACTCATCAACTCCAATTTATGCAACCCACAACTCTAGGGGTGCACTCTCCCACTGGAGCGTGACCTACCTTTTAAAAATCTCTCTCTCTCCCCCTATTTCCCTTCTCCCTCCTTCCCCTCCCTCCCTTTCTCCCTACCTCCTTCCCCCTCCCTTTCTCCCTCCCTCTCTCCCCTCCCTCCCTTTCTCCTTACCTCCTTCCCCCTCCCTTTTTCCCTCCCTCCCCTCCCTCCCTTTCTTCCTCCCTCCCTTTCCCCCTCCTTCCCTCCCTCCCTCCCTCTCCTTCCCCCTCCTTCCCTTTCTCCCTCCCTTTCCCCCTCCCTTCCTCCCCTTCCTTCCCCCTCCTTCCCTTTCTCCCTCCCTCCCTCCTTCCCTACCTCCTTCCCTCCTTCCCTTTCTCCCTCTCTCCCTTCCTCTCTTCCTCCTTCTCTCCCTTCCTCTCAGCAGCTTCCAATTGCCAATAGCTCCTCAAGCAAGTAGGAGTGGGACCTGTGCCCACCTCACCGCTCTGTATTGGAATCTTGGCTGGCTTGAGTTTGGGCAGTGTGGTGCATGCTGCTGCCAACACACTGTGAGCAGGTATGCCACCACCGCTGTGTCTGTGTCGGCTTCTTCAGTCTCTCTACCTGCCTAGGGAGGGGGGCAAGTGTAAGATGGAGAATTCTTAAAAGAAAGGATTTTTGGGATGGGATAGGGGCTTTTTTTTTTTTTTTTTTTTTTTGGTTTTCCGATACAGGGTTTCTCTGTATAGTCCTGGCTGTACTGGAACTCACCCTGTAGACCAGGCTGGCCTCGAACTCAGAATCTACCTGCCTCTGAAGAAAGATTTTTATATTATGCATTTCCCTTAAAATTAAAGCACAGTCTCATTCTGCCTGAAAAAGGAAATGTTGACACGCGTTCCAGCATAGGTGATCCGTACGCTGAACTAACCAGTTCCAAAGAACAAACATTACGTAATGCCATTTATGGAAGGAACTTAGTTGATTCACAGATAGAGAAAGCAGAAAGGCCATTGCCAGCAGCTGCGGAAAGCTAATGGCTAGCTTTTCTTAATTTTAATGTTTGTATATTATTTTATTATTTTGTGTGCGTGAGGGTTTTGCTTACATGTATGTAGGAGTACCACGTGTGTCTGGTGCCCACAGAGGTCAGAAGAGGGCACTGGATCTAATGGAACTGGAGTTAAGAATGTGAAGGTAGTTGTGAACTACCATGTGGGTGGTAGGAACTTGAATCCCTGACCTCTGGAAGAGCAGCAAATGCTGTTAACTGCCAAGCCACCACGCCAGGCCCTGTGCAAGTTATTTTTAAAGAGCACAAAAGTTTCAGATGGAGAAGATGAGAATGTTTCTGAAGGTTGGATGGTGTCAGTGAATATACCTGATGCCATTGAGATGCACCCTATGGGACAGTCAAGGTGACTTTTTTTTTTTTTGAGACAGGGTTTCTCTGTGTAGTCCCCTGTTGTCCTGGAACTCACTCTGTAGATCAGGCTGGCCTCGAACCCAGAAATCTGCCTGCCTCTGCCTCCCAGTGCTGTGATTAAAGGCATGTGCCACCACTGCCCGGCTAAGGTGACACCTTTTACATTATGCATATTTCACCATAATTTAAGACATTTAAAAAAGTGTCAAGTCTTGGCTGTGACAGTTCTCTTGCTAGCTCAATGTCCCTATTTTAACACGGTGGTAATCTATGCCTGGCTTTGCAAACAGGGCACGGCTCACAACACTGCATTAGCTCTTAGTATCTTTTAAATCGCAGCTGGCAACTTGACAGTGACTTTCTCATGTTCTGCCTACAGTGGCCAAGCTGCTGGCTGCAGGTAGACATGCACCCTTTGTTTTTATAACTTGCCTTGAACATGCGTTAAGTTCTTGATAAAATAACTTCTATTCTTAGTTTTAATGTTGCTTTCCTCCCTTTCCTCATGAACATGACCCAAAAGGTTTTCAATTCCGCCTACCCTTTTTTTTTCCAAGTATGAGCTCCAAAGTTGAGTAGAAGGCTCAGGCCTTGTGATACCAAAGCACCGCATTCCTGATTAGGAACCTTCCATTCCAGCCTAGACAATGTTCTATTAAACAGAGCTTCGCATCCTGCCTCAAAACCAGGTCAACAGTACACACTGGACATTTTCCTTCATTCCTTCCTCTAGTATGGCTGCTTCTCGGGGGAGGGGGTTGAAGAGGACACGTCTGAAGCCCCAGTTCCTCTTTCTGCTTCTGTGGCTTTTACTTCCGCTGCCACCAGAATTCCCCAGGGGCTGCTAATGCTTTCTCCTCTTCCTCTCTTCCGCCTGATTTTGTTTTTCTCCCAACACGTCTGGGTTCTTCCCCGTCTCCTGCTCACACGGGTTGCTCTGTGAGTCTCCCACAGGATGCTGGCAGGCTGTTTCTGTCACACAGGACTTGACTCTCTACTCCCAGTGTGGAGTTTTACCCTCACAGCCCTGGGTGGCTAGCCCTGGTACAACCGCTCAGTGCAGACCTTGAGTGAGGGGAGTCAGGTTCACCCTCTGACTGGTGTCACTTGTTCATCGCCACCTCTGGCTTCTCAAGGTCCATGGGGACTTTAGCTCCCACTGAGGCTCTGAGCCCCAGTCCATGCACTGGGTAAGCTGCCTCAGGAGACTACACATTCAGCAGGGCCTTTACAACTGCCGTCATGTAGGTGACTTATAATCTCATGGCGGTGCAGACTTGTAATCTCAGTACCCCAGAGCTGGAAGGAGGCAGGATTGCTATAGGTTCCGGGCCAGCCTGGGCTACTGAGCAAGTGTCCAGCTGGAGAGACATAACAAGAGCTCATCTCCAAAGACCAAAGAAGCAAGCACACTGGGGAATAACATCCATCCTTTCAGAGGGCCTCTGCTCTGGCAGAAGATCAGAGTTCGGTTCCCAGCACCTGTGCTATAGCTTCAGCCCAGGACGTCCAACATTCCAGGGTTCCAGTGTTCGCATACGCCCTACCCCGATATACATAATTAAAAAGAAATAAAATAATGTTAAAAAAATAAGCCCACTATTGTCAACAAATCCAGTTAATGGGCTAGGAGAGAGGCCTTGCCTACCACGAACCAGGCACTGGTTTCCATATTTTGCACCAGAAACTAAACAATCTTAAAAAATAAATAAAAAATAAATAAAAATAAAAAGCAAATCCTATCCTCTTCCATCTTCAAATGCCACCTCAGGTGATGATTGTTCAGGTGACTCTGCCCTTCACAGTTAGAATCATTTCTTCAATGTTTCATTCTGGAGCTGTGGTATGACAAAACCTGATCACACCAAGCACATTCCACAGCGTACACAGTGACCTGGTCATGGAAAATGGAACTTTATTTCTATATTTCATACAAAACTAATCTCCCTCTCATCAGTCTACAAAGTTACTTTTGTCAAAGAACCTAAGCTTATTTTCTACATCAACTTATTTTCCATTTTAAGTCCCAGATCAGGAGACTTCACCACAGCTTTTTAATTTATTTTTTTATTTCAGCTATTTCTGAGACTCGCCCTCCTTGCTTTCCCACTGTATTGTTCAGCTCTGGGGACTTCCACGATGATATCAAGGACCGTGGTGTATGATCCTCTGTCTGCTCAGTCACCTGCTACGAAGATGTCCGCTGCGGTCTAGCAGCTCCTGGAGGCTTTAGGGCCAATTCTGGGCCATGGGAATCCTTGCCGTCAGCGTGCTCTTTAGTCCTCTGACCCGGTGCCCCTGCCTTGTAGCATTTGTCTGGGGGATGGGAAGTGCCTTGCCTTCTGACAAGCAGTGCACAGCTGCTTACCTTAAACTCCTAGCACCCCTAGCTTCCCTCTCTTCTCATCTAGCCTCAGGGTTTACACAGCAAGGGCTCACCCATTCTGGTCAGGGACCAGTGTTTGGATGGGTATGATCTTGTCCACTTGACCTGCCTGGGAAGAAGGAACCACCTGTTCCTTCTGTCTAAACACTGTCTCCATCAGACTACGGGCATGTCTGTGGGACACTGTCTTGATTTATGATTGACATGGGAGAGTCCAGCCCCATATGGCCGTCCCTGGGCAGGTAGTGGTGCTGGGCTGTGTAAGAAAGCTGGCTGAGCCGGAGCAAGAAGGGTAAGCGACCAAGCAGCCTTCCTCCTCCTGTGGTTTCTGCTTCTGTTCCTGCCTTGACTTCCCTTGGGAGACTTGATGTTTTCTCTTTCAGTCATGACATTTGTCACAATGAAGAAAACTATGAGTCCTCTCCCCATCTTTGTTTTCAAGATACGTTTTAAGAATTTCACATGTATAGGTGTTGCCCTGCACATCGTCATGTGTGCCACATGCATGCAGTGCCTAGAGAGGTCAAAAGGGAGCACTGGATCCTTAGGAGCAAGAGGTTCAGATGGTTTCAGATGCCATTTAGGACCCAAACCCGGGTCGTCTACGAGAGCACCGAGTGCTCTGACCAACTGAGTCCTTTCTTCAGCCCCTCCCCATTGTCCTTCAGTAAATCCCTCAGCTGCCTCTGATGAACATTGAACAAGTCCAGGCACCTCTGCTTTCCTCTAGCACTGAGCAGGGCCTCGCTTGAACAGTGAGAGGGGGGATCCCACTGCAGGCCGCGCAGTCAGGGGGAGTTTGTGAACACAAGGGTGGATGTGATGTTACAAATGACCTGGAGGCATTGGACTAAGGAAAATCCCCCTTCTGAGCAACACAATTACCAGGTCTTTATAGAAATCTGTACCTATGAGCTGTTGCATTTCTCTAGGGCTAGGTCAAGAGTTACAAAGACTGTTTTCTAGAAAAAAATTAGCATTAACTTTACAGATTATAATCCGCCAACTGAAAGAAAGCAAGGAAGGAAGGGAGGGAAAGAAGGAGGGAGAGAGGAAGAAGGAAGGCAGGCAGGAAGGAAGGACGGAAGGAAGAAAGAAAAGAAAAGAAAAAAGAAAAAAGAAAAGGAAAGGAAAGGAAAAGAGAAGAGAAGAGAAGAGAAGAGAAGAGAAGAGAAGAGAAGAGAAGAAAAGAAAAGAAAAGAAAAGAGTCCTCACATGGCACGGGATCCCCAGCCAGGCTGAGTCTGCGGCTTGCTCTCCAATTTTTATGACCAAGAAAGTGAAGCAGAAGTAATCCCAGCGCTGACAGAGAACACGCTGCTTTGCTTTAGTTTGGGTCCTGGTCTGGTCTGGGTTTGGCTGAGTGGGTCTGCCATCACCTGTTTCCATTCTGACTATCACTGCCAACTCTGTCCTTTTAGCCAACGTTTAAAGATGCTCAGGACTACGGCAGCATCACTGAGGACAGACAAATAAAGGAAAAGCCTTGAGCACTAAAGAAAATGCCCTCACGAAACACTCGTGAAACACTGATGCAAAGAACTTTTACAACTTTTTTTTTTATTATTTTTCCTTCCAAAACTTAAATGACACTTTATTTAGCTGTAAGAAAAGTTAACAACATCATCAAAATTACTCCAAGCCAGAGTCCATGACCTTCAACTGCTGGCCAGCGCATCCCCTGCCTGACCTCCACCCCACAGTAAGTCTTCGCTGTTGTGCGAGGAGAGGTTTACTCTTTGTGCACCTCCGCCCTGGCCTGCTCTAGGCTCTCATCACTTCTTAGCCAGATTAGTACAATAACTGTAACTACTATCCTCTCCCAATCTTGTCCCTACCAGCTCCATACCAGAAACTTTCTATGACTTTTATCTTAAGTGTCCCTCAAAAGTTAATATGCTAAAGGGCTGGTACCAAGGCAGACGTTATTGGTAGGTGGAGCAACCTTCAAGGGGTGGGACCTAATAGGAGCCTCTGTCAGTCATCAAAAGTGTACTCTTTTTTTTATTTTTTTAAAGATTTATTTATTGTTATATCTAAGTACACTGTAGCTATCTTCAGACACACCAGAAGAGGGCAACAGATTTCATTATGGATGGTTGTGAGCCACCATGTGGTTGCTGGGATTTGAACTCGGGACCTTCTAAAGAGCAGTCGATGCTCTTAACCACTGAGCCATCTCTCCAGCCCAAAAAGTGTACTCTTGAAGGGGATGGTGGGACTCCGGGCCCACCCTTGTGCTCTCACTCAGTCCTGGCAATGGAGTGAGCGACATTGCTCTGTCCTGTGCTTCTACCACAACACGCTGCCCTCCCACAGGAACGAAGTTATTAGTGTCAACCATTCCCAGACTTAAACCTCTGTCACCACGAGCTGGCTTTGAACTCACAATGAAGCTGAGGATGACCCTCCTGTCTCACCCTCCCAAGTCCTGACACCCAGAGTGTCACGGATGGTAGATAGGCGCTGAGCTGCATCCCTATCGCATAAAATATTTTGTTAATAATATAAGTCAGATGGTTTACAAAATTTAGTGACAACTATTCTATATCGCAGAGTGACTTTTAAAAATACAAACTTGAAAATGTTAATTCTTTTACTTAAATAACCTCTCTGTATGTATGCCTCTGTGTCCCTCTCCCTCCCCCTCACCCCTCCCCTTCCCCCTCAGCCCCCCCCCCCCAAAGTTTCATACAGCAGACTGATCTCCGCCAAGTAGCTATGCAGCTGATGATGACCTTGATCTTTTGGTCTTCCTGTGTACATGTCCCTGGTGCTGGTATTTCAGGCATGTACCATCATGCCCAGCTCTTTTCGGTAATGGGAACTGAATCTAGGTCTTCATATATGCAAAGCAGTCAAACACTCTACCAATCAAATCCCCAGGCCCAGATCATGGACTTTGTCTTATCTCCAAAGACGCAAACCTATTACAGTTGCCACACGCTTTGAGAGATTTACCACTCCAGTCCTTCCTTGGCCATGGGGCTCTGCCTTTCTCATTCTGCCATAGTTGGTTCTGTTTTTTCCCATGAGAGTCTTCACACATGCTCGTGCCATGTCTGTATTAGGTTTCAAGTTCAATGCCCCCAACTGCCACATGAATCTACAGTCCTCAGTTAAACCTTTCTAGGATCCTGCATTGGTGCCATGGCACATCTTACAGTTGCTACTTAGGGTATTTGTTCAGTGTCTTCCAAAGTAAACCATTCTCTTTACGAGACCTTGATTGTCAGCACACGCTTACTGAATGAAAGAATGAATGGGAGAACCAGCTTTCTCCCAATAGTTACATCTTAAATCAGGAAATTCAAGAGGTCCTCAGACTACCTCCTCATGGGATCTTGATCTACAGTTTTTCCACCACTGTCGGCCCTGTACTACAGAACAACCACAGCCTTACTCTCAACTTTATTTGAAGCTAATGAATAATAATTTACAATTACAAAGAATAATGCGCTATTTCGTGAGTACCTTGCCTTTAAAAATCAACCCTGATCCACAGATTCATCGCACAGGAGACATTTTTTTTCTCTTCTTGCAGGACTAGAGATAGAGCCCAGGACCTCCCATGCTGGCCAAGCACCCCACTGCTGAGCTGCAGCCCCTGCCCACACACAGGGGATTCTTAAACCTTAGGTCTGGAGCTGTTCAGCTTCAACCCGTCCGAATAAGGGTTCTGCTGGCTTGATTCAGTTACAGAATCTGCTGTGGAACAGTTACCAAACATGGGCAGAGACGCCTCCGAGCAGGGGAAGGGTGGGGGGGAGGACAGGGTTTCAGCTCGAAGTTATGTAAGAGGAACATGCAAAAGCACAAAGCTCTGCTTCCCTTAAAAATAGCAAATTCTGACGATGTCTAAAGAGCAGATAATAAGTGCATCTTAGTTGCTGGGTTAGTAGCTGGGATATAAGATTCCAGATATCAACACAGTGTGATAGGTTTATATGGCTGCTGCTTTAAATAATGTTAGACCCTTGACCTCATCAAGAAATGTATGTGCTGTAGTTTTCAGAAACAGTGTAATAAATACCATTTCTCTTTCACTGACAATGAGTCACAAATGCTGACCTACAAATGCTGACCTACAGACTGCCCCCAAACAAGACACATTCCAATAGTTCATTTCTAAGTCTGTTGTTAGGAGCCGGGAACATAGTTTCCCATAGATACAATTTTAGACGAGGTAGTTTTGATTGCTGGATATGGCCAAAGGAGCCCGTAAGTAATTTTATGGAGGTAACACAATGAACTTTATGAAGTTGATGAAGGTAGAACAATGTTTCTCTGTAAGAAAATTGTTTTCTATTTTCAAGTTACGATTTCTGGAAGCCTCTTCCACTGGCCTGAATTCTAAGTGAAGAAGTGTCGAGGTTGGCAGGAGTGTAGGGAGATCTGGTGAAGTTTGGCTCCGAGGGCAGCACACCCATGACAGAGCCAGCAGAGCCATGACAGGGTCGGGGCAGCCATGATGGGGCCAGCAGAGCCATGACGGGGTGGGGCAGCCATGATGGACAGGGGGCGAGGGGGTGCAGCACAGCCATGACAGTCACTCTGGCCATGGTACTTTTTACTGGTGGGGATTTCTTTTTCTCTAGCAAGAATTAGCTGTGTTCAGAGCATGACAACTCTGCTGAGCACCTCTGTACTAAAGAACAGTGTCCACCTTATTAACTCTCCAAACACTCTCAACATCTCTGAAACCATTTTTACATGCCTTTAAAAAGGGAACATGAAGGCTTGGGGGTGTTGAGTAATTTACCTAAACTCACACTTGGAGCTGGACTGAGCTCAAGCCTACTTCTATTCCAGCTCCACTAGTTTCAGGTGTGAGGACCATGTTCCAGGGGGTAGTGGAACATTTCCAATCACTCGCCCTGTAATTCTGTATTCAATAGCTCTGACCATATCAGCCACTGCCCTCCCAGGCAGCTGACTCAAGACCACAGAGGTCTTCTATGCAGACAATGCAAGGAAATTTAACAGCTACAAGACATTCCAATAGGAACAGGCAAAGCCAGAGGACAGCTTCAGGCAGGTCATGTGAGCAGGCACTACTGCAGAGGGCCCTTGGAGGGAACTGGACTGCAGTAAATCTAAAACGGGTAACCTTCAAAAGAAGGCTTGCCTGCAGAGGTCTCAGGAAGCAACCCTGGTATATCAGAATGAGCAAGCGGCTCTAGAATTTCTGCTTTAAAATAATTAGTGTCCATAGGGTGGAGGTGGGAGAATCTCCCTGTCAGGTAACCCTATCAGTAATTTTCTGCAATATTATCGCTTTTCCTGTCAATAGATTAGTAGCTATGATCACACATATATTTTTCTCTGTATTAAAATGCAGTATATGGCCCGAGGACATTATAAGCAATAATAAATTACTTTTTTTGATTTTTAATTTTATTGGATACTTTGTTTATTCACATTTCAAATCTTAACCCCTTTGCCAGTTTCCCCTCTGCAAAGCCCCTATCCCGCGGGGCAGTGGTGGCACACGCCTTTAATCCCAGCACTTGGGAGGCAGAGGCAGGTGGATTTCTGAGTTCGAGGCCAATCTGGTCTACAGAGTGAGTTCCAGGACAGCCAGGGCTATACAGAGAAACCCTGTCTAAAACAAAACAAAACAAAACACCCCAAAACAACAACAACCAAAAAACCCCTATCCCATCCCCCCTTACTCTGCTTCTATGAGGGTGCTCCCCCACCCATCCACCCACCCACTCCCACCTCACTGCCCTAGCATTCCTCTGCACTGGGGCATCAAGCCTTCACAGGTCCAAGGGCCTCCCCTCCCACTGATGCCAGATAAGGCTCCTTCATCTCCTTCAGTCCTTCCCATAACTCCTCCATTGGGGTCCCTGTGCTCAGTCCGATGGTTGGCTGCGAGCATCCCCGTCTGTATTGGTCAGGCACTGGCAGAGCCTCTCAGGAAACAGCTGTATCAGGCTTCTGTCAGAAAGCACTTCTTGGCATCAGTAATAGTGTCTGGGTTTGGTGTCTGCAAGTGGGATGGATCCTCATGTGGGGCAGTCTCTGGATGGCCTTTCCTTCAGTCTCTGCTCCATTCTTTGTCCCTGTATTTTAACAGGAGAAAATCTGGGCTAAAATCTTGGAGATAGGTGGGTGGCCTCATCCCTCAACCAGGGGGCCCATGCCTAACCTCTGGATATGGTCTCCACTGGTTCTCCCTCCTCTGTGGGGTGTTTCAGCTAATACCATCCCTCCCGTCAGGTCCTGGGAGGCTCTTGCTTTCCTGGCATCTGGGACTTTCTGGTTGCTACCCCCAGTTCCCCATCCCCCATTGCTCCATACCTCTGTTCAATTTCCTGACCCTCTGTACATCTTCCCATGTCCTCACCAGACCTTCTTGTAGAAGCCATACCTTTTAAACAAGTATAATAATCTTAAATAAGAAAATAGAAAATATATCAAGTAAGCTGTTGACCACATGAAGCTCAAGAGGAAGGAAGACCAAAGAGTGGATACTTCAGTACTACTTAGAAGAAGAACAAAATAATCAAGGGAAGTAAAGGGTAGGAGGGACTTGGGAGAAAGAGAAGAGGGGGAAGAGGAGGGGGAAAAGAGGGGAAGAATCTGGTGAGGACATGGGGAAAGATGTCCTCTCTCATTCACTTTGGTGAAATTGAAAACTGGTGGCGACACTTTGGAAGTCAGTGTGGAGAATTCTTAAAAACCTAAATTAAGTCTCCACATGACCCAGGTACATCACTCCTTGGCATACGCCCAAAGGACTCAATATCCAACTGCATGAATACTTGATGGACTGGTCATTACTGTTCTGCTCACAACAGGGCGGAAGTAGAAATAACCTAAATGTTCTTCAATTAATAATGAAAATACGGTGTATATATAGACTATGAAATACTAATCAGCTAAAGAAAAAATGAAATCATGAAAACTTCAGGTAAATGGATGGATCCAGTAACTGTCACATTGGATGAGGAAACCCAGACCCAGAAAGACAAACACCACAGGCTTTCTCTTCTGGGGCTCAGAGCTCCGATTCCTCAGGATACAAGTGCACAACATAGGGTAACTACAGAAACCAGGGAAGATTACAGGGGCCATGGGGATGGTGGGCTTGGGATAAAAAGCAGATTATATGGAGGGAAAATGGGGAACTGGAGGGGGGTTTAACTGGGAGGGGGATTAGAGAGGAAGAGGAGGAAGAGGGATAAATTACTCTAAGGGTGTTTGAAGAAACCCATAGGGAATTGTACTATTTTATATTTGTCTAAAGTTACTATATATTTATATGGAGAGGGGCATGTATATATAATATATCGACACACAACAGTATTTTTTTTTTTTGATTTGGTTTTTTTGAGACAGGGTTTCTCTGTATAGCCCTGGCTGTCCTGGAACTCACTCTGTAGACCAGGCTCAGAAATCTGCCTGCTTCTGCCTCCCAGAGTGCTGGGATTACAGGTGTGCGCCACCACTGCCCGGCTCACAATGGTATTTTTTAAAAATGGGGCATAAATTTAAGAGAGAGATAAAACATGGAAGGGCGTGAAGAGGGGATTTTATATGTTTATACAGTAAACATAAAATTTAAAAATAAATGCAATAAAACTAAAGGTTATAGTTTTTTCAAATAAGTATCAAGTCCTGGGCTCCAGGACAGGGAGAAACTTCCAAAGATGCACTCACTCGAGCTGGTGCTGGAATGAGAGATTGGGACCCTGGGAAGGGTCTAGTTCTGTGGGTTTGCCTCTGTGGCTTCCTGCATACTTTAACCTTTTAAAAACCATCTGGGTACATACATGCCAAAGTGTACATCTGGAGGTCAGAACAACTTTCAGGAGTTGGTTCTCTCTTCACCCTGGAGGTTCTGGGGGTCCTGGGAATCCCACTCAGGTGAGCAGGCTTGGAAAGAGGTGACTGTTCCATTCTTTAAATCCCTGTATTTCCTTTAGATAGGAAAAAATCTGGGTTAAAATCTTAAGAGATGGGCTATCTCCAAGGCCCTTCATACTTCCTTACAGTAACTATTATTCGCCTGATGTAATTGTCCTCTTGAAGCTTACTGCCTCCTGCCGACCTAGGCCTCGTCCTGGAAGCTTCCAGAGTCCTCACAATCTTACTAGGCCTAGAATGTTTTCAGCCTCTGAGACTTACTGTTGAATAAGCTCACACTCTCTAGTTCTTTCTGAACTGTGGCTGGCTGGTTCAGCTCAGCTGTTCTGACTCCAGCTCCTCAGCTGACTGATTCAAATGGGCTTCTTTCTCAGCCTCTGACTGAACTGCTCTGCCTGGCCTCAGACTAACTCTGGCAATCTGTTGTACTCTTCTGGGTCCTTCTCAATCTTTGGCTCACTCGTCTTTACCTGTGTCTAGCTTGTTCTGTCTCCAGCCCATCTCTCTGTAACTGACCCAGTAAAGCTGCCTCCTCTCTCCAGCTGTGCTGCTCCCTCTTTTTCTTTTTTATTCTATATATTCTTTATTTACATTTCAAGTGATTTCCCCTTTCCTGGATCCCCCCTCCCCAAAAGTCCCATAAACCCTCTTCCCTCCTCCTGCTCCCCAATCCACCCCTTCCCACTTCCCTGTCTGTGCTGCTCCCTCTTATGTTGCCTCTCTATCCTCTCTTGAGAGTCAGGCATAGTCTGTTCTGTCAAATCTTTTTTCTGATTCGTCATTTTGTCTGCCACTCCATTCGGTATTATTTCGCACATGGGTGCTCCCTTCTACAAACTAACTTTACCTTCTTTGGGATTAAAGGTGTGTGTAAGGGCGTGTCTGTATCCCAACCAGTAAAGGTATGTGCAAAGGGCTGATCCAGACCACAACTAGAACCAGGGTTGTTTTTCAGTGAATAACACAGTCTCGGGGTTCACAGTGTGACCTAATATCTTACCACAATACGTCACACTACCTTTGAACCTGCTTGTTTACGTTTGTGTCACCAGTCTCTAAACCAAGTTTTTACAAATATGAGCCAGTAAATATCAAACATTCTGAATAGTGGAGAAGAGCACCGCACACGCGTGGGTAACATGTACAAGCAATGTCCTGAACAACTTCACTGATCCTTAAAGTACCGGGACATAAGGGAAGGGATGGCATTTTTCTTATTTGGAAAATTTAGTTTAATGAAACACTGTGGAAATGTGTCAAGAAAAAAAAATCAGGCAACACAGGCGTCAGACACTGGGCAGAGACACTGAAGCTTCCTGCCAGCACCCAGCAGGTCTGTCATCAGCATCAGTGGAGTCTAGAATGGAAAGTGGGTGAAATGATGGTGGTGAGACTGGGAAGCCCAACTGTGCAGGAAGGGCTCAAATTAAAGCAAAATACAAAATACTAACAGGGCAAATCACGGAAAGTGCCGCTGAGCGAGGAGAAGCCTGAGTGGCAATCAATCATTTGACACAGCTGAGAGGACTGAGGGGAAACGGCTCAATAGCAACAGCTGCCTGACAGCCGGCTATAACTTACAGTACAGTTACTGACAAGCAGCCGTGAGAGGCTTTTGGAGGCTGGAGATTAGCATGTGACCCTTTCATGTCAAATACTGGGGGAGGTGCTGGGCCAACAGGAATGAAAGGGATGAAAATCAACATGGCCTTGGGAGCGTCTGTCTCTTTAGATTATATTTGGTTCTAACATTCTAGTCTTATTCCTGAGATGATCTTATTATACACTTAACACTGTGGCTCACTCTAGCTGTCACTGCTGATGTCCTTCTGCTGCAGAAGCTGAAGCATCTCCTCAGACACTTGACCATGGCTAAGCAAAGGAACTGTGATATCTAGACACTGCATTCCCTGAAGTCATACTACATGAACTATTGACACAGTTCCAAAAAGGAGGCTCTTCTTTGGGATCTGTTGAGGAAAACACTGCTATTATTTTATATGCCATTTTTTGTCTTAAAAAAAATGAGCATGGGCCATTTCAATCCCTGTAGATATAAATTGACTTTATTGAAGTATATGCAAAGGCAGAATATTTTTTCCAGTCGACTTAAGAATTAAACCAAAGAGCCGTAATGGAAACTCACTGAGCAAGGTCAAACCAGTCAGATGTGGGTCTCCAGCGCTCACCTAGCACCCTGCACTGGAAACAAACACAGGCAAAAGGCAGGTTACTTAAACATGCTAACAACCACAACTGAACCGAAAAAATGTACATCTGTTCGATTTAAACGACTTAAAAGTTCCCATAGTTACTTTTCAAAATGTTATGAGAAACACGATGCCTTCCAAGCCCAGGTTTACACAGTAACCCAGGCTTTCTGCATCCAATGCAGTCTCTGCCCTGGGAAGTGGTGACTGGAGAGTGTTTTCAGAAAGCACTTGCCCGTTGGCTTTCCAGTGCCAGTCTTCAGCCTGGTGACCGTGGAAAATTATGTTTACTCTTCCACTAATGAAACCTAACTAAATGCAAAATTGTCCACAATTCTGTTTTGATAAAAGAGTCCCAGCTGACTTTAAACAAATCTTTTAAACAAACAAAACAATTTCTTAGAAATAAACTACTTGTAGATGGTTTTTCTGTGGAGATGTTCGAGGCCCTGGAGTCTGCCCTTCCTCTTCTCCTCTATAACCCTCAGCTCTGCCTGGCCTGTCTCGAGCTCCTTTTAGAAGATTAATTCTTCATGAATAGGACTTTTTTTTTGGTCAAGGAATTCATTCTCAGAACTCCCACAAATGTGCCAAGAGATATGTTTAGAAATGTTCTTTCAATATAGTCTGAAATAAGATGAAAACCAAATGTCCGCCAATCTTGGCTCAACAAATTTACATTACAAATTCATGAGACACAGTAGAGAGAAAATGAGTGAATTAAACTGTGGTCTCACCTGGGACGATATCTCCACATTTTAAGTGGAAGACAAACTATCAGAAATACACAAGGAGTGACCTAACTTTTGTTTTTGTTGTTTCAGAATTAATAGTTGAATACTACAGGGACAAAATGTTCCCAATATTGCATAAACTGTTCAGGAACACATGAAATGATAAAATATCCAAATATCTTTTAGGAAGCAAATATAACATGGGTACTAAATTTATAAAACAATATTTCATAAGAACATTGTAAATATACTCAACATCATATGAAGAAAACAACTCTCTGCAATCAAGAGAATTTTATACAAGGGAAATGTGGATGGTTATACAATAAGAAACACATTAACACCATTTTCCTCAGTAGATTTAAGATCATAACACTTTCTAGACAGAGAGGAAGAAAACTCTTTGACAAACCCAATAGGCATTCTGTCTAAAAATACTCAAAGCATAAATAAACAAAATGTTCTTCTATGGTTATAAGCATGAAGAAACCAACTTGGTGCTGACTTCCTCCCTGATGGCTAGCCTTCATAGGACTGGAAGGTGCTATGTAGGCTGTTTAGAGAAAAGAGCCATTGTCAGTCTTACCCAGCTGTGAATCCTGTGAGTTAACTAAGCTGGCAAGCTAGGCCCATAGGTGCAATAACGGTACAGATGTTATGGGAGTAACCCACCACTGTTTGGATTTAATGCCCACTCCACAGGAAGAGATAGCTGGTACTATAAAACGGGCCAAGAGCCCATGCTTGTGAGCATCACATTGTGCTCTCGGAACAAAGCATCAAACCAGGACCTGAACTCATACCTCTACATGCAGCAAGGTCTCATCTGGGAGCTGGGCATTGTGGTGCATGCCTTAAATCCCAGTACTGGGAAGTGAAGGCCGGTAGATCTCTGTGCGTTCAAGGCTAGCCTGGTTGAAAGAGTGAGTTCCAGGACAGCTAGGGCTACATAGTAAGACTGTCTGAAAACCAAACCAAGCAAAAACTCAAAAGAAGAAAAAAGAGGGTGGGAGGGAAGGAAAGAGGAAGAGAGGGAAGGACTACCTCCCCAAATACAAAGCAGATGCTGTCACTGGGCCTCTTCCCAGACTCTAGCACCACGAGCTAACTGCTGACTTCTTTCTACATTACCCAGATGATCGAGTTTGGACAGACAGACAATAACCTAGGGCAACAAGCATAAACTTACACACAGGCACTGAAGGAGAAGCTTGTAAGTACCACCATTTGAACTCCCCCAGGTTCAATCCTTACCACCACAAAAATTAATAAAATTTGATTAATATGCAAAATCATATTTGATTAATATGCAAAACAAATCACCCTTTGGTATGTAAATAATTCCAGCTAAAAGATAAAATATAAGAGAAAATTCCTTGTAGATGGAAACAAACAAACAAATACCCCAAATACATTTAAGGACATAAAAATAATTGGAAAAATGACAAAATTATGATATTGAAAGAACACCCAAGAATACTTGACTCCAAGTCAACATCCTTTTGAATTGAAACATCCTTTTTCTTTTTTATTAATTTTTTGTTTTTTGGTTTTTTTTTTTTTTTTTGAGACAGGGTTTCTCTGTGTAGCCCTGGCTGTCCTGGACTCACTCTGTAGACCAGGCTGGCCTCGAACTCAGAAATCCACCTGCCTCTGCCTCCCAAGTGCTGGGATTACAGGTGTGCGCCACCGCTGCCCGGCTTTTTTATTAATTTTTATTAGATATTTGCTTTATTTACATTTCAAATGGTATCCCCTTTCCTCGTTACTCCTCTGACAACCCCCATCCCATCCTCCCTCCCTCCCTCCCTCCCTCTGCTCACTAATCTCCTGCTCCTATCACTTTCCTGACTGGCATTCCCCTACTCTGGGGGCACCTTCACAGGACCAATGGCCATCTTCTGCTACATTTGTAGCTGGAGCCATGGATCCCTCCATGTGTACTCTTTGGCTGGTAGTTTAGTCCCTGGGAGCTCTGGGATACATATTATTGTTCCTCCTGTAGGGCTGCAAACCTCTTCAGCTCCTTGGGTCCTTTCTCTAGCTGCTCCATTGGGGACTCTATGCTCAGTCTATGGGTTGGCCGTGAGCCATGGGTGTTTTGATCCACCCTCCAATAAGGATCTAAGTATCCACACTTTGGTCTTCCATCTTTTTGAGCTTCATGTGGTCTGTCAGTTGTATTTTGGGTATTCCGAGATTTTGGGCTAATTAATATCCACTTATCAGTGAGTGTATACTGTGTGTGTTCTTTTGTGTCTGGGTTACCTCACTCAGGATATTTTCTAGCTCCATCCATTTGCCTAAGAATTTCATGAATTCATTGTTTTTAATAGCTGAGTAGTATTCCATTGTGTAAATGTACCACGTTTTCTGTATCCATTCCTCTGCTGAGGGATGTCTGAGTTCTTTCCAGCTTCTGTCTATTATAAATAAAGCTGCTATGAACATAGTGGAGCATGTATCCTTATTACATGTTGGAGCATCTTCTGGGTATATGCCTAGGAGTGGTATAGCTGGGTCTTCAGGTAGTACTATGTCCAATTTTCTGAGGAACCGCCAGACTGATTTCCAGAGTGGTTGTACCAGCTTGCAATCCCACAGCAATGGAGGAGTGTTCCTCTTTCTTCACATCCTCTCCAGCATCTGCTGTCCCCTGAGTTTTTGATCTTGGCCATGCTGACTGGTGTGAGGTGGAATCTCAGGGTTGTTTTGATTTGCATTTCCCTGATGATTAAGGATGTTGAACATTTCTTTAGGTGTTTCTCAGGCATCCTTTTTGTTTTCTTAGATGAGTTGCTTTGAGTTAATCTACAAATTTAATGCAAAATGGCATGAAAGTTTCTGGACTTGGAAGTAATATTCAATTTCAAGTCAGTTTGTCAACTTTGGACTTAGGGAAGAATGGACTGTAATGGGGCGGGGGGCGCATGGTGGTGTTCCTCTGGGGAGTGAACTTTCTACCATAGAATCTTAGAGTCCGATCCATTCTCCTCCCCTGGTTTGTTGCTGGTAGTATTATTAAATCATCCAGTTTGCAAAAGAAGCTGAAAAGTCTCAACTTTAATGAGACACCACGTAGCCTGAACATGTTCATGACTGATTTAAACATAAAGTGGGGGCTGAGGATGTGGGTGGGGCTAGAGTGCTTGCTCTGCATGTCTGAGGACCTAAGTTCAGATCCCCAGCATGCATCTGCAACCTCAGCCCTGTGAGGTGGATAGGGCTGGGGGCGCATGTCACTGGCCAGCCAATAGCCGAACAGTAAGCTCCGAGTTCAGTGAAGAGACCCAGTCTTTAAAAAAAACCGGGCATAGAGTGGGGAGAGGGAACGTGTAGAGCCCACTGCCAATAGAAAGACAGGGCATCAAGTGAAGGAATGGGGTTGCCATTCCACAGTCAAAAACACTGATCCAGAATTGTTCCTGTCTGAAAGAACTGCAGGGATAGATATGGAGAAGAGTTTGAGGACAAGAAGGTCCAGTGACCAGCCCAACTTGGGATCCTTCTCAAGGGGAGGCTCCAAGGCCTGACACTATTACTGATGCTATGGTATGGTTACAGACAGGAGCCTAGCATGGCTGCCCTCCGAGAGGCCCAACCAGCAGCTGACTGAAACAGATAAAGATACTTACACCCAACCAATGGACAGAAGTCGGGGACCCCTGTGGTTGAATTAATGAAAGGCTGGAAGAAGCTGAAGAGGAGGGTGACCCCATAGGAAGACCAGCAATCTCAACTTATCTGGATCCCTGAGATCTCTCTGACACTGAGCCACCAACCAGGCAGCATACACCCACACACACATACAGCAGAGGGCTGCCGGGTTTGGACACAGTCAGAGAAGATGCACCTAACCCCCAAGAGACTGGAGGCTCCAGGGAGTAGGAAGGTCTGGTGGTAGACAGGGGTGGGGGTGGGTGGGAGATATGGGATGAGGAACAGTCAGAGGGCAGACTGCTGGGAGGGGGATAACAATTGTATGGTTAAAAGATTAAAGAATAAATATCAAAACAACAAAAACAGGGCACATAGGGAGATAGTGACAGAGAAAAGATACTTGGTATTGACTTCTCTTCTGTATACACACACCCACACCCATACTATGGTTGGATAAATTAAATCCATTTTTGTAGATCACATCTAGTCTACATACTGCTGAGATTTGGTTTTTTTGGAAATAAACTTTTTTTGTAAAGGGTCAAAAAGCAACTATTTTTGGTTTCATAATCTACTCATAATCTCCATTTCACATTCTTATTTATAACTCAAGAATACAAAATACAGTAAAAGAAGGTATGTGCATAACTTTGAATTTACCTTTCACAGAAATAGTTTAACAATTTACGTTGACCCTGAAATTCAACCTCCAGTACCCCAGAAGAGTCCAGTACCCGACATGACCTCTTGTCACATCTTCCTCATTTTCCTAGAAGGCAGTCTTGGGTAAGCAGATTATGCATAAGCCACTAAGAGGGTCAGCTCCTCCTGGCATAGAGGGTCTAGGAAGCTGCCCTCCGAATCCAGCACCCGCATCGCTGTGAGACAAGGCTCTACCGTTTGTTATACTTAGCCAGCCCCAGCTCATGTTACACAGCTGGCTCAGCCACAGCTCCACCGCTCTGCTAAGCAGCACCTGTGCCTCTGCTGGGCTTGCCAGCTGTATTTATTTCCTAGTTTCCTAAGTATATATGATAAAGTTAAGGGTAGTGGCACAAACCAGAGGCAGCCCAAGAACTTATATGCTACCAGTGACATAACAAACATCAGAGGGGATCTCATATACACTTCATTTAGCAAGAGTCCTTGGCCCCTGTCCAGCCTCTAGAAGTCATTTCAGTGGTGTGATCTGACCTGGGACAATGATGAGACTTGTCAGGATAATGTATAATTATTTTCCTTTTAGAATCTCTTAAAATTGGAACAGGTACTATTTGAGAGATAGACAAGATAACATATGAAGAAGATTGGGTAGGTGGAAGTCAGCTCCCTAATATCTTAGAGCGGCAGGACTTGAGAAGATACCAAGATTCCCAGGGGCTGCACACTTTACTCAGCCGGGCTAGATCCTAGATCACGTATAACATGACCCCAGGCCAACTCAAGTTGTGCCTCATACCTCTTCAGCTTGACAAGAAGAGCAGCCCAAAACTAGCCTGGCTAGTCTGTAAAGCTGTGAGGAATACTTTAGGTTTTACCGGTGTGGGACTGGAATCTGGGCCATTGGTTCAGGGACACTAGGTTATTTGATAGTTTTGGGAATCTTGGTATCTTCTCAAGTCCTGATGCTCTAAGATATTAGGGAGCTGACATCCACCTACCCAACCTTCTCCTTTCTGCACTATCGTCACAGGATGAGGCACCTCGCCAGGCGTGTTTCTAACACAGGGCACTGCATCAGCGACCCCCCTCCTTCTTGAGTCTCTATTAACCACTGACCGGCGCACCAGTGGCTGACATGAACACGCCCCACCTCACTGACTCGCCACCATGCTCCTGAAGATCTAAATCACGATCCACC
This sequence comes from Apodemus sylvaticus, assembly GCF_947179515.1. Lineage (NCBI taxonomy): Eukaryota > Metazoa > Chordata > Mammalia > Rodentia > Muridae > Apodemus > Apodemus sylvaticus. Next base: position 83,517,649 of record NC_067475.1, on the reverse strand, counting down.
TGCTTTCAGAACAGCACGGCAGCAACTATGAGGAAAACATACATTCCACAGGGGGAAGCAATAAATTAGTAAGTTAGTTCTGAATTTCCATGTTTAGTATTGTTTTTTTTTTTTTTTTAATATCTCCCCCTTTTCATTTGTGGCCCAGGCTGGTCTCAAACTCACAGCAATTCTTCTGCCTCAGTATCCCAAGTGCTATGACTAAAAGTATGAGGGGCCATACTAAGCTCTGTGCTTGTTTCAAACATCAAATTCTTTACCCAGTGAGAAGGTCTGTTGCCCTAGCAACATAAACTGACCCCAAGAACAAACAAAGGTGGACCCATTTGCACTGCCCACAACCAGGAAGGGATTAAGTAGGCCCAGAGCAACTCCTGAAAATACAAAGGCCTGATTCACTAGCAACTGTCCTGGATGCCATTTGGGTCACTTCAGACATAGAGCACTTTGCTCAAGAAACGTAAAGAAGAGCAAAGTTGAACAGCATGATGATATCAAGGCGTGCGTAGTGGGCCGCCATGCTGGCTCTCGTCTTTAGTTTGTAGTGTCTGAGAACATTCCGCGTGACTGAGCTGAACACTCTGCAGAGGGCTGGGGGAGAATCATACTGTTTTATGTGTTTTAAGAAACACAGACATTCCATCTTCTAAAAGGGCATAAATTTAGACAGAGAGGCCCTCGGCTTGTTCTTTCCAGTAGAAAGGTACCAAGCATTAGCACAAAGAAGCCTCCATGTCTGAGGAATTATAATTCTAAATCAAAGGACAACAATTTGCTGCACTTTCTCATTTGCAGTTTGCAAAGATGTGGCAGCAGACTGAATGTCAATCACAAATGTTTCCACCAAATATTGAGATAAAGTGAAACAACCTTTTGGGTTTAAAGGTTCTTTCTGTGTCTGTTTGTCTATCTATCTGTGTGCATGTTTCTATCTGCCTTTGATTCAGTATTTAGCGTTTGAATGAAACTCAGAAACTCTATCATGTTGTCCTTGCTCTTGAAGACTCCCATGGACCCTGACTGATGGCATGGGTGTCTTTGTTTGCTCCACCCCGCTTTAGTGAGTACTGTGGGACACACTTACCAAAAACAGAAGAACATCCTTATTGTATATTTTATTTAAAGCTAACAACAACTAAACAGATAGATAAATAATTATACAGATGATAAACTATTAACAGAGAGATGATATTGGGTAACATTAGTTAGATGTTTAAAACCTGACATATTTACAAGCTCACAGACCCTTGTTCAGCACCAACATTTTAGTCTATGTAGTCAAAGTCTTCTGGAATTCCAAAGTTTTTATCAATTTTAGATTCTTCAAACCCAAATTTTCTTTTGGCCCAGGATTTTATTGCAAATATGTTATCTAAAAAAAATTGAAAAAACATTTTTGAGAATTAAACACACAATCATGAAACATCCTAGTCTAATTATCTGTATCCATGCTGACCCTCAGATATATTAAAGTAAGAAGTGGTTTGCTCCTAAGAGTGCTGAGGGAGAACAATACGGACAGGGCAGCTTCCTGGAGTCTCTCCCACATTTCTACAGAGGCCGGGCTCCATTTCCTCAGCAATTTCAGCTGCTCTTGCTCTCAAAGGGGGCATTTTCTCTCCAGACCTCTGTTCTTTCAGTCAGACAATTAGCCAGCCTGAGGGACCAGGCGAGAGGGGTAGAAAGGGTTCTCCTCTTACAATAACACAGAAACAGATGTGTCCTCGGCATCCTCACAGGGGATTTATATCGTCCTACTGAAAAAAGGGTTGCACCTAGGTAAAGGAATTTAACCTGAAGGGGAAACCCCAAATTGTATAAAAAGGTTTCGAGACAAGGATCTTCACCCCAGTGCAGTAACAAAAGGGAGGCCAATGGCTACTCCTCAAGCGTCACTGCTTGGCAGAAAGGGATGCGGACAGAACCAATGCACAGAGGCCAACCCTGCAACTCTACTATTTCTCGTATATTAAATAACGTTTAATTAAAATGCTTTCTACAAACACAAGAACAATGGCACAGGTTTTCCAAATCTGTCAGAGTATAGTGCATTAGTATTAAAAATGAACACAAGATTAAAGCAAGACGTTCCTGAGCACCAAGGCAGTGCCATGTCACTCCTCCTAGCCACCAACCACGCAGCTTACAGTGTGCTAGAGGCAGAAACTTTGAAAAAAGAAGATTGACTTAGAATGAAATCATTAAGGTAAGATCTAGCAAAATCTTTTTTTTTTTTTTTTCAAGACAGGGATTCTCTGTATAGCCCTGGCTGTCCTGGAACTCACTCTGTAGACCAGGTTGGCCTCGAACTCAGAAATCTGCCTGTCTCTGCCTCCCAGAGTGCTGGGATTGCAGGCATGTACCAACACCCGGCTAGGACCTAGCAAAATCTTATTGGTGTCTTTATAGTTAAGACACAAAGAGAGCTTGATCATTGGTTGACAGAGGAAAGAAGACAGGAGGAATTAGGAGGAGGCAGCCATGCGCAAGGCAAAGTGGCCTCAAAAGAAACAGGACCCCAGCCTTCAGACTAGTGAGAGTAGTCATTTCTGTTGTTAAAACTACTCTGTAGTATATAACCTGCCATCTTCAAAGTCAATACATGGAATTGGAGCTTTCTTTATAAACTATTCCATGGACTTGTTTCTAAGTATTAAATAAATATAAATTTGGAATTCAATTTTCTTTCTAGAGTAAATACTGCTACTTCAAGTGGAACAAACAGTGCTATACCCTAACTAGATAGAAACACTCAACTGTATAGTGTTTGGGTTTGGTTAACTACACACCACACACACACACACACACATACACATACACACATACACACACACGCTGCTCTTCCCACTGCTTGCTGTGCCTTTCTTCACACAGTACTGGAGGGAAACCATACACCACACACACACACACACACACACACACACACCACACACACCACACACACACCACATACACCACACACACACACACACACACACACACACACGCGCGCGCGCGTGCGATGCTCTTCCCACTGCTTGCTGTGCTGTTCTTCACACAGTACTGGAGGGAAACCATACACCACACACACACACACACACACACACACACACACACGCGCGCGCGTGCGCTGCTCTTCCCACTGCTTGCTGTGCTGTTCTTCACACAGTACTGGAGGGAAACCATACACTTTTATTCACGTTGTGCATGGTGGGACAAAGTGAGCATGTGTGAGATGGTTCATGCGTGGAGGTCAGACTCAGCTCCCCGCCTCGGCCGCGGGTCTAATTTAGGTCCTGAGCCACCTCAGCCTCCTGACCAATGTATCTTTAATCCATGAGTCCACTTGCTTCATTTGCACACTCAAAATTTTATATTTCTCACACATATATCACATTTGTTATCACTGTCATTGTTCTTAGCATTTTGGGAAAGAAGGTCTTCTGTAGCCCAGGTTATCCTTGAACTCAGTACACAGCCTAGACTGGTTTTCCTGCTCCAACTACTGAGTGCTGGGATTTACAGACATGTGTCACCATGCCTAACGACATATTCCTCACTTACACTTCACCTGACACAATGTCTGCTCTTTTTCTCTTCTCTTTTTTTTTCACTAAAGCACTATTTTGTTTAGGAAACAACTCATAATAAAATAAATATAAATAAAATAAACATGATAGACAGATAGACAGATAACTAGGAGGCCAAAGAGTTATTAATATTTCCTATTTGTTTTATTATAAAATGGATTAGGGGAAATGAAGTTAAACATTCTGTGAAACACAAGCCTGTACTAGCAGCTGGAAACTGGCACCCCTGCCTGTCTCCGAGGCTAACCTGAGGCTCGAGCCCTATACACACCCTCCCGTGGGGGCACAAAGGACTAACACATGGGCAGCATTAGACTGTCCCCAGGTGGAGACACTCAGTCACCACCATTTTATTATCAAATATAAGGAAACATCAGGGGCCTTTCTGACAGGTTTAATCTTATTAATTATACTAGTGTATAAACCACAATTATCACTACTTTCTTTTATTAGGACACACAGAATGCACTGGTAGGAGAGAAGACTTGACACAGGATGGAATCTCACTATGTAGTCCAGGCTGACCTTAAATCCAGGATCTTCCTGCCTCAGCCTCCCAATTACTAAGCTTGTGGGCAGGTGCCCACACCTGGTGTCACAGTGCCCTATTTACTCCTACTTCTTGATGTAGACCAGAAAAAGAAAGCAGGCTTCCAGCGAAGAATCAGAAAGCCGGTCTGAGTCCTGCTGCACAACACATTGTGGCCTTGTGCTCCTTAGACCTTGATTCTCCTCACACAGAGGGCAGTGATCACGACTGCCTTGAGGATTACCACAGAGCAGAGAAGAGAGCACTCACAGGCACTCCTGACAGTGAAGCCGCAAAGAGCCCTCAGACACATCAGCGCTTCAGCACGAAGACAAACCTTCAGGATCCCATGATACTCCCACGTGGATTATAAAGTCAAATCCATGAAACTTAGGGCTGCAGATACAGGTCAGTGGGAGGGCGTTTGCCTGCTGTGCGTATGTGAAGCCTCATATTCGATCCCCAGTACCAAAGAAAAGCAAAACCACATGAAACTTCAATTACACCTCATTAGATATGTAAGTTCAGTAACCAGAAACTTAGCTTATGAAAAGTCATACAGAAGTTAAACCTGGAGCTACTGTTGGCCTCACAGAAATAACTTTATAAAGATGAGTCACGGGGCCTTTACTGCAGTTACTCCTACTTACCAGTCCATCGATTGGCAGCTTCTTTAGCTACTTTATTTGCTTGACCTGAAAAAAAAAGATAAAATATGCAGTTATTAATACATATAAAACTATCTCTAACACTCTACAGATATGAACCAATATATTACAAATTACACATATATTAGAAATTACCATGAAAAAGCTCAAATAGTACTCTAACATTGTGTCTTAAAAATTTCTTCAAATGCTCAAGAAAATTTTAGGTTATTCAGTTACACTCAGAAAAGAACACCTTCCCTTTTCTAAATCTCAATCCCCACTGTACTGACTTCTTTAAAGTACAGGCTTATTCTATACACTTTGCCTGTTTATGAGCTGGGTAGCACAGCACAGGTGTGGAGGTCAGAGGTCACCTTGTAGAGGATGTCAGATCTGGTGGCAAACATTTTCATCCTCTAAGATACCTTGCCAGCCTCTAAAGTACAGGTTTAAATGAGATGTTTCTGAAACAACTTACTATAACAGATGATAAAAACAATTTAGTAGCAAGAGTTTTATTGTATATATTCTTACACTATGATAAATCTAACTTTAAACATTTTTAGAGACAAAGCCAGGCATGGTGTTTCACACCTTTAATCCCAGCACTTGGAAGACAGAAACAGGGGATCTCTTAAAGTTCACAACCAGACTGGTCTACATAGTGAGTTCTAAGAGACTTTGTCTCAAAATAAAACAAGTCAAAACAAACATTTTAGAGGCAAGAAAGTATCCCATAGGAGAAAATGTTCCATTTACTTTATACATTAAATATATGATCTTAGCCAGGTACATGGCTGTTACTTCATGCTAGAGCTGAGACAGGAGGATCTCAGGTCTGAGACCAGCATGAACTACACATAAGAATTTGTCTCAAAATAAGACAAAAACATTTGGAGTAATAAATACATGGCTTGCTACTAAATGTGTCTGTGCAAATATCGTTCAAGTCACCTTAGATAGAACCTAACAATGCCATGTTAGGGCAGAAATATTACTTACAATGATATCTTTTTTTGTTGCTTGGTTGCTTGATTTTTGGGACAGGATTTCTCTGTGTAAAAGTCCTTAATATCCTGGGCCCTGCTTTCTCACAGAGATCCACCTGCTTCTGCCTCTCGAGTCCTGGGATTAAAGTTAAGCACCACCACGTCCTGCTGACATTTACGTTTTTAAATAATGTATTCACTTTATGTGCGTTGGTGTTTTGCCTGCATGTACATGTGTGACAGTGACAGAGCCCCTGCAGCTGGAGTTACAGACAGGTGTGAGCTGCCACGTGGGTGCTGGGAAGTGAACCCAGGTGTTCTGGAAGAACTTAATTCTGAGCCGTCTCTCCAGCTCTGATGTTTATTGTTTTATTGAAAATAACAAGTTATATATGACAGATTTCACCCTATCAAATCAGTGGACTGTACGGTCATTCGCACTATCTTAATTATTAACAATAGGAAACTGTGCACACAAAGCAGACAACACCCCCATCTCTGGCCTCCATTAATCACCCAGTTGCTTTCCATGTTATGTCTCTGTGGGGACACTTCATGTGAAGGAAAACATGTATTCCCTTGAATTTGGCTTTTCTCCATACGCCAGTATTTTCAGGGTTCATCAATACCTATTAGTTTTTATAGTAATACTCATTTCACAATTTGCTTACCGATGTGTCTGCTGACAGACACTGGGCCATTTCCACTAAGCCAAACAATACTTGCATTGAAGTACTTTTAATTCTCTTGGGTGTAAGAAATAGAATTGCTGACTTGCATGGTCTGTATTATTTTGAGGAATGAATAATTTGAGGGGAGTCTTTGTTTCTTTGAGACAGGATCTTACCTTAAGTTCCTGGCTCATCTGGAACCTCACTATATAGGTCAGGCTGGCCTTAAACCTGCTAATCTTTCTGCCTCTGCTCCCAACTGATAGGATTCTAACCATGTGCCATTAGACCAGACCTTTACTTTTTAAAGTAACTGTACCACTTTGTAATCTGACCAGTTACACAAGGGTTCCAATTTCTCCATGTCCTTGTCAACACTTGTGATCTTAAAACCAAACCAAAACCAAAACTGTAGCCATCTGGGGCTGGAAAGATGGCGCAGTGGTTAAGAGCATTGGCTGCTCTCTCAGAAAGCCTGGGTTCACGGAAGCTCATAACCAATCATAACCATAGTCCCAGGGAATCTGATCCCCTCTTCTGGCCTTCATGGGTACTTCGCTTACATGGGGCATAGGCATATACACAGGCAAAGCACCCAAACACATAAAATTAAAAACAGAGGGAAAAAATTCCATCCCAAAGAGTGTGAACAAACATCTTTTTATTTTTTTCTTTTCTTGTTTTTTTTTTGGGGGGGGGGGGGGGGATTTGGTTTTTTCGAGACAGGGTTTCTCTGTATAGCCCTGGCTGTCCTGGAACTCACTCTGTAGACCAGGCTGGCCTCAAACTCAGAGATCCATCTGTCTATGCCTCCCAAATGCTGGGATTAAAGGCGTGCGCCACCGACGCTCCCCCAGCCCCCCCCCCCCCCCCCCAGTGAACAGACATCTCACTGTGGTTCTGATCTGCTACTGAGGAAGGCTGCATTTTTATTGGCCATTTGTTTATTTCCGTGGAAGAGCATTTGTTTAATCTGTTGACCACTTAAGCTCACATTTTGATCATTTTACTACTGAATTATGAGTTCTTTATGTATTTTGGATATTGCCTATTTGTCAAATAGAACATTCTTCTCATTATTTATCTTCCTACAATAACAATTTTGTTATTTGGAAAAGTTTTCAGTTTTGGTAAACTCAAGCATGCTCTCCTTTGCCGTCACAGTGATGCTGGTTAATCCTAGGAGGAAATACACGCCTGTGCTTCCTTTGGAGAGAATTGGAGTCTGAGCCCTTACATTTCGGTCTTTGGAACATTCAGTTTTTGCTATGGTAAGCAGTAGGTCCAGGTTAATTTATTGCACTTGTAGATCTAACTGTGCCTAACAGCCTTTAAAGATTTCTTTTTCAGCTCAGTGATCTAAGAATCCACAATCCTGATTACAATCAGCCATGGTGACTTCTGGACGTGCAGTTCCATTTCACTAACCGATTTCTCTCATGACCCAACATCACACCACCTCAACTGCTGGGTGTTTGTATTAAATTTGGAATTAATAAAATTAGTCTTCAATATTTAAATAATATAATCTTTTTATTTTGGGTCACTTTTACTTCTATATGAACTTAAATACTACTCTATCAACGCCTGAAAAACAAGCAGGTACAACTATGATCGATTCTTCACTGATTATGGAGATTGACATCTGGAGTGTTTTCACCTTAACAATATTAAGTCTTTCACCTCACAAACCTGGAATGTCTTTCTATTAACTGGCATCTTTTTGTTTCAACAGTGTTTCACAGTTTTCAGACACATCTTACCCTTCTGATAGCTTTATTCATAGGTCATCTGATCTGTATTGACACAATGCAAAAACACAAATTTTCCTTTTTTAACTTCAGTTTCACTTGGTTCATTGTTAGTATACAGAGGTACAAATGAACTTGAGCATGGTAATGAAATCCCAGCATCTGAAGTGGCTGAGGCAGAAGAATAAATAATTCAAGGTCAGCCTAGACTATGCAGCCAAACCCAAACAATCAAAGAAAACACATATGGCTTTTAAAGTATTGACTTTAAACTAGTGCAAACCTCTGACATTATTAGTCATAGTTTTAGGGATGTTTGCTTCTGTGTATATAAATATTATTGAAAATTTCTTGTGGGGACATTTATTTCCACATATATAAATATGCTAAAGATTGTCTATATAGCTACAAAAATATATAATCTAAAAGCACTGGCTTTACTTCTTCCTCTTCAAGCTATTTCTTTTCTTGATTGACTGCCCTGGCTAGAACGTTTAGTACAGGTGGAACTCATGATGAGGGTGGACTCCATCAGGAGGACGGCCTCTGCACAGAGTGAGAAACTTCACGTCCAGTACCAGTTTACTGAATACTGTTAATTACATAAGACTATTACATTTTTAAAAATGTGTTTTAGTACCCACCTTTAATCCAGCACCCAAGGAGCAGAGACAGGGGTCAGGGGGAATAATTGTCAATTAACAGGCCAGTCTGGTCCACATAATGAATTCCAGACCAGCCAAAGCTGCATAGAGGCCTTGCCCCGCCCCCCCAAACAAAAACAGAAACAAAAACGGAGCAATTATTTTTCACTTATTTAGATAAAGATTTGGTTGTCTCCTCCCACCAAGTTTTATTTTATAAATATCTTGCATTTTTGGCAGCTTATCTTGTTTTTCCCAGGCACAACAAACCCTGCATCCTCAAGATTAAATGACACATCATCAAGATGAAGAATCCTTCTCCTGGGCTGCTGGACTTGGCCGACTGGTATTTTATTTTGTTGAGATGTTAACTATTAACTTAATTTTCCTTTCATGTTATCTCTGTCACCAAGTGTCAACCTACAAAGTTCTCTAGTGCTCAGCTTCAAAGATTTACTTAAACATTCAGTAGAATTCCATCACTGGACGCCGCCTGCATCTGTACATGCCTGCGTAGTTCAGAGGTCAATCTGCACCCTTACATTCATGTTCACGTGATTTCAGCGAAGGGGCACTGGGGGTTTAACCCAGGCCACGCCTCGTGCACGAGGAGCAGGGAGCCACAGGACTACACCATCCCTCGTTCAACTGCTCGTTCAAAGTGTTCTTCAGTATTCAAATATTAGAGCTTCAGCTATTACTAAGGAATTACCTATCTGTCCCTTTACTTCTTTAGGCTTTTGTCCCATGGATTTCATAATTCATGTTTTATCTGCATATATTAATTACTTTTATGTTGCTATGATAAACACCATGACCAAAGGCACCCTATGAAGAAAAACATCTATTCATTTAACTATTCATTATAATAGAGTTCCATTAAGGTCGGGGGCAGCAGGCAGCAGGCAGCAGGCAGCAGGCAGCAGGCAGCAGGCAGCAGGCAGGAAGCAGCAGGCGTGGGGAGGCCTGGGGGCAGCAACAGGGAGCTTCAAACACAAACAGGAGGCAAAGTGCAAACCGGAATGGGTAAAAAGCTTCAAACTCTCAAGACCCACTTCCTGGGAAACTTCCTCCAGCTGGGCTGCAGCTCCGAACTCTCCCCAAACAGTGGCACCAACTGGAACCAGTATTCAAACGCAGGCGCTCCAGGGGGCGTTACTCTCTGAAACCATCACACAACGTTCTGCATACACAACGTTCTGATTCGTTGTCTTCATCCTCAGAAGCTGCATTTTCCACACTAGCAATAACACACCTCAAAGTCTATTTTCTTTGCTCTTAGTGTAGCTGCTATGGCCCCTTTCAATTACAATTGTTGAGTCTTCCTCCAGCCTTTTATTTTCAACATATTTTTGTCTTTAAATAGGAGTCTCTTCGAGGTGGCATATCATATCATCAGTTGACTTATTTCCTTCCATTCTGGCCTTCCCAGCCTTTCACTGGAAAACAGGCCATTTTTACTAAGTATAATTAGATACTGTTTACATGACATTCTGTCATTTCCCGAATATGATGGTTTAAATGAGAAATGTCCCTCATATTCTCTCAGATTTGAACACCCGGTCCCTGGTTGGTGGCACTGTTTGGGGAGGTCACAGAACCTTCAAAAGACAGAGCCTTACTGGAGGAAGCACATCACTGGGGTGGGCTTTGGAGCTTGGATCGCAGGGCTTCCGTCTGACGCTTTCTTCTGTGTGTAGTTTCCAGCGTGTTGGCCAGCACTTGGCTCCACGCCTCACTCACCACTGTGGCCTCACCCTCAGAACCACACGCCAAAGGAACCCTTTCATCCACAGGTTGTGTTTGCTTGCAGTGTTTATCATAGCAACAGAAAATAACGAGTGCTCTTTGTCAGATGTCCCTTTGTCCTTCAATTTTTCTAAAACTGATGTTTGTATTAAGTAGAATTATTTAAAGTTTTTCTGTCTTTCTCCCTTTCTTCCTCAAAATTCTGCACTCTAAAATAATGTAACACACACACACACACACACACACATACCAAAACTGAAAATAAAACTCAGGGTAGCTGAGTGGTGGCACATATCTTTAATCCCAGCACTCCGGAGGCAGAGGCAGGCGAATTGATGAGTCAAGACCAGCCTGATCTACACAGTAAGTTCCAGGCAGCCAGGGCTATACAGGAAAACCCTGTCTCAGAAAATAAAGAAAGAAAAAAACTCAGTTTTGCTTGCCAGAAAATACTCTACAAAAGAAATTCAACCCCAGCTCCCCCACTGGTTTTTGTACCAAGTACTCTGGGAGCGGGATTTTGGTACTATCCTAAGAATTCTAGATTTATCTTTTGATGACTATCCCAAGGATTGGCACTAATGTCTTTAGCATTCTAGTTTGACAAATTTCCATCCCAAGCTTTCCTGCAGGTATGCAGCAGTGGCCACGGACTATACTTTATATACATTGCGTGGTTATTTACAGACAAGAGTACTTCACACAGCTGTCTCCTAAATCAGATTAAAAGGTAAATATATGAGATATATGTAAATTGTCTATTTACTTAACTAGTAGCCTTCACTGGTGATTTACTTCTTCATATAGACCACCTTAGGTGCCAATGTTACTTTACCTCCATCTGAAGAGCTCCTCCCTTCAGACTTCTGAAGGGTTCCTCTGTTACAAGCTACTAGATGCTCACTAAGATATCTTACTTTGCCTTTTGTCTCTGGAGGACCTGTTTCGGGAAATACAATCCCTGATTGGCAGCTTTCCTTCAGTATTTTGAATACATCCTCCCCAAGGCCCCCTCCCTGCTACAAATGCTTTTGGCCGCTGGCATTTCTAAGTATAAATAAGTGGCTAATCTCAGTGAAGTTCCCTGATTACAATGACTTGTTTCTTGCTACTTTCAAAATTACCCTTAATTAAAACAATTTGATCATGATGTCCTGCAGGTCTCAGAACCTGACAATGTTTTTTCCTCTTCCTAAGATCAGAACATTTCTACTGCACCATCTTTCATTCTGTTGACTCTTTCCCAGTCAGCTCAAACCGTACTGTACGCAGTCTGACCTCACTTCAGATACTGCAGCTCTAAACTCCAGAGTTTCTGCTCGGTCCTTCTTGTGTGGCTTCTACTCCTTTCCTAATGCTATGTGCTCCGTGAGTTGCCTAGGCCTTCCGTCGTCTTTACACATGGTCTCCTCTGGCGAATGTTTGGAACAGCTCGCTAACCTTGTCTACTGAGCTTGCCCCTGCTCCCTCAGAGCAGCCTCTCTCCTGCAGCCTGTGAGGTACACTCTCTTCTTTCTTTGCATGTCCTATAATATTTAATACAAAACTGAGGATTTAAAAATAGACCGTGGCTGCAGGGCTGCAGTGGCACACGCCCATGCACCGTGGCAGTCAGGTGGGGACAGCGCGCCCAGTGCTCAGGGAACAACGCAGGATTTAAGTTTCCCAGGTCGGCCTTGAACTTCTGATCTTTTTGCTCAGGCCCCCAGACAGGTGGGACTGTAGGCATGTGCCACCACACCTGGCTTACTTTCAAGCATTTTTGTGAAAATTTAGTTTCTGTATCTAGTTTTACTTAGTCTTGTACAAATAATGACTAAGGTGGCTAAAATAGTATTTTTTAAAAATAAAATTGTTGCTCTGACTTCTCACTTTCCTGGTTACTTACAATTAAACTTGTGAATGGTATCAATTATCAATGGTATCATTGAACTGCAAATATTTCCTGCAGACAATATTTAAAAAGAGATTACTATTGGCCACATCTAAATGAACTATGATCAGGAAATCCTGTCCCACATGAACAGAGGAGAGCTTGGGTAAGCCTCGTTGTTATAATGTGGGTCTATGAGTTGTGCTGTCAAGAGCTAAATCCTATTACAACCAATTTCTAAACCACATAATCCTTTAATCCAATTCTTTCTGACTAACTTGATAGCTAATATCCTATGAAAACCTTCATTATAAAAAAGGACATTAACATTTGGGGTCAGAAGTTAGAGCCTAGTAAAGTTATTTAAATTTAATGACGGTATTTCTGACATCTGCTACTAACAAATTTAAGTTTCTTAGATCTATGGAAATTGTAGTTTTCACTGAAAAAAAGGTCATGAATAATTTATTGCATATATTGCACGGTGTAGGAGGCTGGGCAACAGCCAGAGTACAATCTGCCTCATAAAAATTTTAAAATAATTGTTTAATTTTACAGATATTTTCCTGGTCTAGCAGGAACTGCACTCCTTTCTGAGTCCAGTTACACATATGTGAAGCTAAGATGTCCTCAGCTCATGGCCATCGGTTTAATATCTAACTTTAGTTTTTGCTCTCTTCAAATACACTAATCTGATCCTTGGCAACAAGCAATCGGCTATTAATCCAATCCGGTGTAACTGTCATGTCAGAGATAGCTTGCCTGTCAGGACCATTGTAATGTCCTGCCCCACTGGTTCTGCCTCTGATCATGACTCTGTTCTGACACCTTATTTGGTTCAGTCTGCATCACACTTTCCTAGTCTGCACAACTGGAGACACTGGCCTGCATTCCAAGCAAGCATTGTTCGCTAGGTGATTTTAGATCTTTGTAAGTACTCCCGAGCTTATTTTGGGCATTTAAGCTACCTGGCAATAGCTGGCTGTTTTCAATCTTGAGTCTCATGGTGTATGAGTGATGTTTGTAAGTGATGCTGGCCAGGGTCATCTGCCCAAGGAAACACCTGCTGCAGTACCATAAGAATCACAAAGTGACAAATCCCCACTAAGGAGGGCAAACACACGTACAGCTCCTAAAGAGAGAGAGAAAGGGGACATGAAGACAAGCAGTGCTGTTCCCAGTGAAGTGGTGACAGCCACGGCACAGCAGCCAGCTGGTGCTATTCTTTAGATTTTCTGTTTTGGTTTAGTTTTTGGTTTTTTCTTTTTTTTTTTCTTCTTCTTCTTTTTTATTTTTTTCAGATTTCTCTGTGTAGCCCTGGCTATCCTGGCACTATCTCTGAAGACCAAGCTGGCCTCGAATTCAGAGATCCGTCCGCCCCTCTCTCCGGAGAGACAAAGATTTCACAGAGATGGAAGCAAACTCGTTGACACAGCTACTCTCAACAGACTCAGTGCTCGGGGAGACATGTCTGCTCAGATTCTTTATCGCCATAAAGAAAACAAAGTGCTTTGCTATACCGGGGGCTATAAAGTTAGCTATTTCAACTGAGGGTTGTGACATCAGTGAACCCAGGATGCTCACAGCAGCAGGAGACTTAGGAGCTGGCTACCAGGAAGCTGGGCCCGCTATTCTTCCACTCTCAAAAGGGAAAGGTCACCTGCTCAAGATACAGTTGTGTGGTGTGCCTGAGGTCCCGAGGCGCTTCACAGATCTTTCTTCCCCAGGCTCTGTGATCAATTCACATTCTCAAGTGTTTCCAGGAAGCAAATCTGGTCCTCAGACCCTCTACTGGTCTGCTCCTTGCTCCCTGCAGTGTCAGATGGCCCTTGCCACTGTTTCTTTAGGGCAGTGCTTGCTCACTTAGCTAGCTTGTTTCCTTTTGTTTCTGTTCTACACTTCTTGGCCATAGCCAAGGAAGAGCTTTTGTTCTGTGTCTCTACTGTATGGTCATAGATGTTTCCTAGGGCAGGTGGCCCTGACCAGGCTGTAATTCCAGCATTCTAGAGCCTGAGGCAAGGGAATTGTCAGCTTGAAGCCAGCTTGTGCTACATAGAGAGAACTTGTTCTCAAGACAGCATGCATAAACACGCACGCGCGCACACACGCACACACACACACACACACACACACACACACACACACACACACTCCAGCTAGGCCACCTTAATTATAATCCAACTTTGCTAAGGCTACTTCTAATGTACCAAGTAGTCCCAGTTTTCTCAGAGTCTCAGTCATGTACTATGTCTGAGTTTTAAAAAGATACACTTGGGGCTGAAGAGATGGCTCAGCGGTTAAGAACACTGATTGCTCTTTCGAAGGTCCTGAGTTCAAATCCCAGAAACCACTTGGTGGCTCACAACCATCCATAATGAGATCTGACATCCTCTTCTGGAGTGTCTGAAGACAGCTACAGAGTACTTACATATAATAAATAAATAAATCTAAAAAAAAAAAAAAAAAAAAAAGCCGGGCAGTGGTGGCACATGCCTTTAGGGAGTGCTGAGAGGCAGAGGCAGGCGGATTTCTGAGTTCCAGTTCAGCCTGGTCTACAAAGTGAGTTCCAGGATAGCCAGTGCTACACAGAGACACCCTGTTTCAAAACAAACAAACAAAAAAAAACAAAAAACAAACAAAAAAAGATACACTTGGTAAAGTTTGCCCTAAACAAAAGTTAGTTAAATAGAAAAATATGGGGAAAGTTATACATATTTTCCTAAACAGTTTAATGTTATATTTTTATAATTTTTTTTTACAATTCTGTGTTATAATTTTATATTCTATAAACATATAAATAATACCAAGCTTTGAGGGTTCTATTTTAAAATAGAAGAAGGGCAGGTAGGAGGGCTCAGTGGGTAAAGGTGCTTGTAGTACCAAGCTTGATGCTCGAGTCAGACTCCTGGGGTCCTGATGGGGAGAAGAGAGAACCGACTGCTCTAAGCTGTCCTCTGACCTCCACACAGTCTGGAAGAAAGTCACCGGTACGTTCAAACAGCAACCTTACAACTTGGCATGCTCTTGCATTTATCTATCCCCTTTCCTAGAGGTAACAGTAAATGTCCTCAACAGACTGGAGGTGCCGGAGAGCACCCTGCTCCTTCCCCGACCTCTCAGCTTCCTGGGTGACTTATGCCTGATTGTCCTTACCCTGCTTACCTGTATTTTCCTTACTCCTGAAATCATTTCAGTAACAAAGCTATGGCCGCCACTCAAGGCTGGACTGAGACTCTTTAGCAGAAATCATGAGTAAGGCATTGTCTTTCTGTTAGATGACTGAGCACAACCTGGAGCGGGCTTCGGAAGGAGCCCGTCTTCTCATAAACAAGAGAAGGATGGTTTCCAGGCAACTGGAGATGCAAAGTTTCCTGTTACCAAACTAAAGATGCTCAAGTTATGATGTAAACTTACGTATCTCTTCCACAACCTGGGGGTCACATTCTCTGTACTTTTCCACTTCTGCCCTAAGTTTTTCCCGTTGGTCTTGAAATGAAGACAGTTCTTTTGCAAGCATGGCCCGTTCTTCCTGGATGTAAAGGATTTCATGTACAGTTAGGCCAAACAAAATCTGATGTGTAATGAAGTAATAAATTTCAAAAATACATGTTTTTGACATGCTACATTTATATACTCAGTTCTTGGTGTCCATGGGTTCTGCATCTGAAGATCCAACTATCCACAGATCAAACTACTTAAAAAACACAACAAAACAAGGCAAAAAACCCCCACCTGTACTAAACATGTACAAAAGTTTCTCTCAATGTACTAAATATGTACAAATTTCACCCTCTGAATGATACAACATAACAAATGTTTACAGATCATTTTGCTGTAGTAGAATTATAAGTAATCTAGAGATTACTTAAAAGATATGATTATAAAAGCTATATGCAACTATTATGCCATCTCATTGACATATATTACATTTATATCTAAATATGCACTTTACATAAATAAATTACACAAAGACATATATAATTGACATTTTAATTTATGCATTATCTGTGTGGATGTCAGAGAACAACTTGCAAGAGGCAGGTCTCTCCTTCCATCCTGAAGGTCCTAGGGATTGAACTCAGGCTGTCAGGCTTGGCAGCAAGAGCCTTTACCTGGTGAGCCCTCCCTGGCCCAACTTATTTTAAATAAGGGTCTTGAACATCTAGATTTTAGTATCTTGAAGGTCTAGGAGCCAATCCCTCTGTGGAAACTGAGGTATGATTATACTCACACATATGTACAGTATAATAAGCCAAATTCTTATTCTTTGCTGAAATCTCAAGTGCTATTCATAGATACTGAATAATTAAATAAAAATAAATATGTTGAATGTAATAATTGTAAGCAAGCAAGAACAGATGGTTAACAGGGATGAACTCAAAGATGATGCATCAGGGGCAGCTTGCACTACTTTTTGGGCAGTGCCATGGCTTGTGCTTACATGTGTAAGTCATAGTTCCTGGCAGCATCAAGCATTGAGCAATTATCCTTTAAAGAGTGTTTGAAAAAAGTTCTAGAGATTTTTCCGATTTTAAATGATTAACCTTCATAAATATTTAAAAGGATCAGAAATGGCCTCCTGCCATTTTTCTTTCAAGGTGAAAAAAATAAGGCTTTGAAATAGCACGAGTCCACAGACAGGACCTTTGACATTCCAGGCAGTCTTCGCCAACTCAGAGATGCCACAGTGCTACAGCTGTGTGACTAACACTTGTGAAGTCTGAAAAATAATTCCACACAAAATCAAATGCTAGTAAAGATTCCCAGATAAACTCAAGGCAACAGAAACCAAGGAGTAAAACACCCACTCAACAAAGACAAGACCAAAGATCAGCACCTTAAATTACAATCTTCCCAATCTCAGATGACAAGATACCACATAAAAACACAAGTATTAATAGCCAGGACAACATGTCTCCACTAGAGTCCAGTAAAGAAAACCCAAACTGAGGGAAAGCTAAAAAGTAGAATAAAAAACCTCAAACAAGAAGCTCAGAGCTGGCAAGCCTCAGCAACAGAACACAGGAGATAGAAGAGAGACTCTCAGTCACTGGAGCCAGAATGGAAGGACTGAATCCCTTAGTCAAAGAAAACGGTGCATCTAAACACACCAGGCACAAAGTATCCAGAAAATCAGGGGCACTACAAAAAGCACAATTCTATGAATAATAGAATAGAGGAAAAGGAAGAAACCTAAGCCAAAGGCACAGCAAATATCTTCAACAAAATCAAAGAAAATTTCTCCAACCTAAAGAAGATAATATCTATCAAAATATAAGAAGCACACAGAACTCCAGACTCTGGACTAGAAAAGAAACTCCCCACATCACATAATAATAAAACATTAAACATATAAAACAAAGAAAGATTATTAAAAGCTGCAAGGGAATAAACAACATTTAAAGGCAGACATATTAGAGTAAGAGCTCACTTCTCAATAGAGACTCTAAACACTAGACCGGCCTGGAGAGACTCTAAGAGACTCTAATATACCATTGCAAATTACTGCATCCAGAAAAACTTTTTATCACAATAGATGGAGAAAGATATTTTATAATAAAACCAAATGTAAGCACTATCTATCTACAAATCCAGCCCCAGAGAAGGCACGAGAGCAGTGGTTCTCAACCTTCCTAACGCTTATCCTTATGCTATGGTGAATTCCCACCATAACACCATTTTCATTTCTACTTTATAACTGTAATTTTGCTATTGTTATGAATCATAATGTAAGTATATGTTTTCTGATGGTCTTAGGCAACCCCTGTGAAAGGGTCATTGACTCCCAAAGTTTGAGAACCACTGCACTAGAGGGAAATCTTCAACCTGAAAAAGCTAACAACACCCAAGACAACACAAGAAATAAATAGTATCAGATCAGCAATCAATCAAACAAGCAAACAAACAAACCCTCAGCTACAGTAAAACAACCGGAACCAGCAGATACTGTCTATCAATCACTCTCATCATCAATGGTCTCAATTTCCCAATAAAAAGGCGCAGTTTACCAGAATGGATCCATTCATAACAGGCTTCACCCTTAGCCGCATCCAAGAAACACATTAACATGAAGAATAGAATTCACCTCAGGGAAAATGATGGAAAAAGATATCCCAAGCAAATGGACCTAAGAATCGAGCCAGCAGAGCCACTTGACTATTTCATCAAAACTAGTCAGAAGAGACAGGCAAAGACACTACATACTCAAAGGAAAAACCCACAAAGCGGACACGGATACTGCAATTCTTAACATCTATGCAGCAAACATAAGGGTACCCAAGTTCATAAAAGAAACTCTATTACAGCTTAAATCACATATTGACCCTCACACATACATGGTCCTTTAGATTTTAGTTAATTCCAGATACAGTCAAGTTCACAATCCAAAACAACCACAAGTCTACTCCTTGTCAGGTTAACACACACAATCATATCTCCTTAAGTCATGCTTAACTTCTAAATGAAAACAATAACCAGGTCATAACTACATCTAACATGATAAAACTCTCTAACATACAATATATACATACAATGTAAGAATATTATATATTTAATCAGGTCATAATTATGCCTAACATTATATAACCATACCTTATACAACTGCAAGCTTATTATAAACTTAGAATAGGTGCCGATGTCCCTTAAAGGCCATTCTTTCCGTATCTCAGACTTAAACATGATAATCAATGATATTCTCTTAACTGATGTTAGATTACACAATAAAGAAATGGAGGAAAGAAAACACAAATATCAATACAAACACAGCCTTAGCAAAATATGAGGGAAATATTCATGTCAATTATAGTCCTCGCTTCTGCAACTGGTCACATGGACTTAGCTGGTATTTGTAACTGCCCATTCTGTATTTCCTCCACCCTCACCAGGCATTTCAGCAGGTCTTGGCTCTTTTCTTGGAAGAGTGACCCATACCTTTACTCATAAAGGGTATGTACCCTGCTTGGATTAGGCTGCTGTAGTTTCCTATGATTCTAATCACCAGACACAATAACTCCAAGGGTGCTGAACTAGGACCAGTGGTAACTGAGCTGAGGGCAGATTTAGAGGTGTTGAGCTAGGAGTGAAGAGACAGGCACACTAAACAAGAGAGGCTTGCAAGAGCTTGGTCACTGAGCAAAAACCATATAAAAACAAGTTAATGTGTTTCATGCTCAGAGCCGACGGAACCTGAGCAGGGCTGGTAGCATGGTCCACCTGGAGCTTAAAGCAGGGTAGCAGAATCTACATGTGTTACCTATGAATCATTATAACGTCATCAACATAGTACACCAATGTGATATTTTCTCTTTCTCTCTCTCTCTTTTTTTGTCTGGTTTTTCGAGACAGGGTTTCTCTGTATAGCCCTGGCTGTCCTGGCACTCACTCTAGACCAGGCTGGCTTTGAACTCAGAAATCTACCTGCCTTTGCTTCCCAAGTACTGGGATTGAAGGCGTGTGCCCCCCCCCCGCGCCCCCCCCCCCGCACCCCCCCCCCCCCCCCCGCTCGTGATATTTTTATCAAAGAGACAGATAATTAATATCTCTTATAAGTTATGTCACAGGACTGGAGAGTTTCTATATCATGGAAGTAAATCTGTAAATGTAGTCTACTGGCCTTGCCAACTGAAAGTAAATTGCTTCTGATAGTCCATATGAACAGGTAACAATAAAAAGGCATTTTCCAGATCAATAGATGTATATCAGGTAGAAGGTGTTCATGAGAACACCACATCTGGTACAGTAGCTATAACTCAAGGCATGACTTGCGATTCAGAGGTCAATGTCATTCTCCATGATATATCCGTTTTCTCCATTGGCCAGACAGGAGGGCTAAGAGGGAAGTGAGGGGATCATCACCCCCAAATCTTTCAAGTCCTTGCTGGTAGCACTAATTTCTGCAATTCCTCCTGAGATGCAATATTGTGTTTTGTTCACTATGTTTTGCTTTCCCTTGGCAGAGGCAACTCTAAAGGCTTCCATCTGGTCCTTTCGACCATAACAGCCTCACTCCACAGGTCAGGGGACCAATGTGGGAATTCTGCCAACTTCTAAGCCTATCTTTGCTGATTACATTCTGGGACTGGGAAAATTACCACAAGATGAGTTTGAGAACTTCTTGTGAGTTGGACTTCATTTATCATCTGACCTCCATAAACCCCCCAATCAGAAGGTCACAATGCTTGTTGGGGTTCTCCCTACCCAAGTCAGTGTCAGTTCAGAACCAGTATCCAACAGATCCCGGAAAGTGATTGTTTCCTTTCTTCAGTGTACAGTCATTCTTATAAAAGGCCATATAAAGAAAGGCTAACAGTAAAGCTCGGGTATTTAATCAAGATCTTTCTCCAGGGGAACCTGGCATCCCTTCATTTAAGGGTTCTTGGGTCCGCAAACTGGCTCAAGTCTGGAAACTGGTTCACAGGCTGAGATTTCTCTCTGCTATGATCCAATGTACACTTTCTTTCATTTGTTGTTTTTTCTGCTTATATAGTTCAAATAAAAATGCAGTATGCTTTTTATCTATTTCATGCCTGAAAACACCATGACTGATTAGTCAGTACCAAAGGTTCATTTAAGTCATACCACCATAAACATCACTTTGCCTGTGCTGCCCATTATGAGTTAGGCTATGATGGACATCTGTTTGTCTGTGCTGCACATTATAAGTTAGGTTATGATGGACATCTGTTTGTCTGTGCTGCCCATTATGAGTTAGGCTATGACGGACCTCTGTTTGTCTGTGCTGCCCATTATGAGTTAGGCTATGATGGACATCTGTTTGTCTGTGCTGCCCATTATGAGTTAGGTTTTTATGTTCCTCTCTTTGCCTGTGCTGCCTGTTATGGTAACTATGCACACCTTGTCTTGGCCAGTCAGTGCTGCTACCTTGGCCAGTGCTACTCCGGGGCCCAATGAACCCTTTGCATTTAATTCATCAAATAGAGCGAGCAGCAGTGTCTCCAGGTGTAAAGTCTGGCACAGGGAAAGGTGACAACAGAGCTCTTCAAATGTGCTGGGGCCTCTCCACCACTCTGTCTTATATGATTAGTGAAGGGCGTGTCTTCTCGGCCTGCCATAGCGAGACATAGAGAAGACACACTGTGGCTACTCTAGCATTGCAGTTTCCTTGAGCCGTAAAATCCCGTCATCAACACTAAGCCAAGGGATATTAGGCATATTCTATTCTTTCCAGTAGGCCATCTTGACATATGCTTCAGCCAGCCAGCCATTCAACAGACTTTTGATGTCACTTAAAACTGAGCAAACTTCCATATTAAACATAGAATCTCTTCTACTCAGTGGGCCTCTATCAATAAATTCAGCCTGATTCACTTTTATGTTCCTTCCATCATTAAAATCCATTCCCACATGTATTCCCCAAACTTCTGCTTGAATAAACTACCAAAATCATTAAGCTTTGTAATAGCGTGACATACATCCTGGAGGACTATAGCTGCTCAGTCTTTACAGACAAGTATTGGTGGCTCTGGGGAACATCAGTATTATCTTACTTAGCATCTCCTTAAAGGGAAAATCATTGCTGGGTTATTGGACAATGAAGGACTAATTTTTCAGTCAATACTGGAAAAGGCAGTATTTCAGGGGGTGTGAGTGGAGGTGCATCTTCTGCTGAGAGTGGAGATACTTATTTCCTCAGGGGAGATAAACCTTTGAGAATCTGAGGGTTCAAAGTTCTTAACCTCAGTAGGGTCCTCCCACACATCTTCATCCCAAGCTAGAGGATCTCATTCTTTACCAGTTAATGTCCCCACTTTAACATCCTTAAAGGCTGGGACTTGAATTTTTGTAAATTCAACCAGTCTTATAAAGATGGCTTCAGTTTGACTTTCTGAAACTTAAGCTCTGTAGCTGTTGAAAAGAAGATTCTCTTCCAGGGCACACTTAGGACCTTTAGACTGTTTATGTGCCCCTGAAGCTGGTAAATTTTATCACTGAGTGCACTACTGTCCTTCACTGTGTTCTGAGATGCTACAAGTTTCTTAGTTTTAACACAGAGCAGTTTTTTTTCCTTTGTCAAATTATCCAGAGATGCTCTGAGCAACAAACCAGCATCATAATTTTCCTTATTTTTCTATAAACTGTCAAAAATTTTATATATGGAGTCACCAAATCTGTTGCCTCTCACAGCTGGTGAATAATCAAATACATTTGTCTATAAAATAGTTCATACCATGGGGTTTCAATACTGTTTAAGTGTCTAGGAGAGGCTTCAATAACTGTAGGTGTTGGTAATTTGAAAACTTATTCTAGATGCGTTTAAATTCATTCTTATACTTTTGTTGCTCTGGAATCACTTCTGGTACCAAATATGTATTAGTCAGGATTCTCTAGAGAAACAACTGATAGGATGGATAAACATACACACATACATATTTACATATATACATCTACATATGGAAAGAGAGAATGAGGAAGGGAAGGAGGGATGGAGAAAGATACAGAGACAGAGGCAGGGGATTTATTAGAGTGGCTTACAAACTATGGTCTATCTAGTTGAACAGTGGCTTTCTATCAACAGAAAGTCCAAGAATCCAGTAGCTGTTCAGTCCACGAGGCTGGTTGTCTTGGCTGGTCTTCAGCACACTGGAATCCTGAGGAAGTTGGCTCTAATGCCAGGGAAAGAATGGACGTGCCAGTTAGAGAGAGAGCAAGCAGGCAGGGAGAACAAGCTTCCTTCTTCCATGTCCTTTATGTTGCTTTAGGTTGCTGCCAGAAGGTGTGGCTCAGATTAAAAGTGGATCTTCCTACCTCAAAAGAAGTGGATTAAAAGTAGGTCTTCCCACTTCAAATGATTTAATTAAGGAAAAAAATTCCTCACAAGTACTCCCAATCACTTGGTGTTAGTTAATTCCAGATTTAGTCACGTTGATGACCAAAAACAGCATCACAAGAATATTATGTTGATCATTTATGTGCCAAAAGATTTTACAACTCTTAAAAAATGTACATAAGTATTTAATAGGGCTTTCTATGTACCAGATGTTCCTTTAAGCTTCGCAAATATTAACTAGCTTAATCCACACAATAACCTAATGAAATGTATTTTATTATTCCCCATGTAACAACTGAGAAAATTAAGAACAGAGAATTTAGATTTTTCAACCTCAGGCAGTCTGGCTCCAGGATTTACGTTTCTATTCTGTACTAATAGACACACATGCACACGTTTATATTATTATATAACTTACAGAACACAAACGTACCGTCTATTCTATACTAATAGACACACATGCACACGTTTATATTATTATATAACTTACAGAACACAAACGTACCGTCTATTCTGTACTAATAGACACACATGCACACATTTATATTATTATATAACTTACAGAACACAAACGTACCGTCTATTCTGTACTAATAGACACACATGCACACGTTTATATTATATAACTTACAGAACATAAACATACCGTCTATTCTGTACTAATAGACATACATGCACACATTTATATTATTATATAACTTACAGAACACAAACGTACCGTCTATTCTGTACTAATAGACACACATGCACACATTTATATTATTATATAACTTACAGAACATAAGCGTACCATCTATTCTGTACTAATAGACACACATGCACACATTTATATTATTATATAACTTACAGAACACAAACATACCGTTTATTCTGTACTAATAGACACACATGCACACGTTTATATTATTATATAACTTACAGAACATAAACGTACCGTCTATTCTGTACTAATAGACACACATGCACACATTTATATTATTATATAACTTACAGAACATAAACATACCGTCTCTTGCCGGCCAACTCTAGCTTTCTCAAGGCTCCTCTGTAAGTCTGCATGCCTCTGGCTTCCCTCTGACAGCTGGAGACAGAATCAAACATGGAATGAGTGGCTGAGAAGCTGCCTACAAGATGCCTTTAGAAGACAAAATGAAACAGTGTTGGCTCAGCTCTGTGTTAGAAAAAAAATATTAAAGGCTACACTGAAAATTTTTTCTAATTTAAAAAAATTATGAATCTTTAGAGTAGAATTAAAGAAAGGTGTCCTAGTTAGGGTCACTGTTGCTATGATGAAACACCATAACCATAAACGGGAATTCGTGGCAGGAAGGTTTTATTTGGCTTACACTTCCACCTCCAAGTCCATTGCCGAAGAAGTCAGAACAAGAACTCGGAGCAGAATCCTGGGGGCAAGAACTACTGCAGAGGCCATGAAAGGGTTCCTCACAGCAAGCTCAGTCTGCTTTCTTTAAAAAAGCCCATTATCAACAGGCAAGGATGGCATCATCCACAATGGGCTGGGCCCTCCCCACCGGTTAATTAATTAGTAATTAATCCCCATCAGTTAGGAAAATGTTCTACAGCAGTGGTTCTCAACCTTCCCTTTAGTACACGTCCTCATCTTATGGTGACCCCCAACCATAAAATTATTTTCCTCGCTACTTTATAACTGTAATTTTGCTATTGTTTTGAATTTTAATATAAATATCTGTGTTTTCCAACTGTCTTAGGTGATCCCTGTGAAAGGGTCATTTGACATCCACAGGTTGAGAACTGCTGCAGAAGTGGCATTTTCTCAATTGGGGATTCCCTCCTCTCAAATGGCTAGCCTGTGTCAGGCTAACATAAAATTAGCCTACACAAAAACTAATTGTTTTCTTATATGATCCAAAAATATAATACCTTTAATTTTTTTAATTTTTGTTGTTTCTGAGACAGGGTCTCACTATGTAGCCCTCACTAGCCTGGGACTCAAAGAGAATGGCCTGTTTCTGTTTCCCCAGGTGTTGGGACTAAAGGCCACAGCACACCCAACCCTAATAGGTCTTCAACACTTTTATATAATCTTTAGTTCTTTCCCATCTCTATCACAAATAACCTCTACTTCAAATTACTTTACTTAGAAATTGGATTTGAACATTCAAAAACATCTCCTTTAAAAACCTCTATTTAAATTTCATTTCACTTTGACTAAGGACACTCAAAACCTCCACAGGCTGTTCCATGTAGACCTGTACGGTGCACTTCAGTAGGTCTGTACCTCACTCTTCCGGATAAGAGACCTAAAAGGAGCTGCACTCCACACAGTAAACTCTCACAGGACAAAGACTCTGTTACCTGATGCCAATTCTAGACAGGTTTAATTGGATATTTAACTAATGTATTCATCTTATTCAGCTTAAAAAGCAGATAAATTCCATGTGGAGGTCATCCAGACAGTGAGTATGGAAAATCTACAAGCATATCCCTGGAAAAGACTGACAAATTTCAGAGTACTCCTGACCCCTTAAAACTGAGACTCTCACCCGAGTCTGAGTAAATAAATAATCACAGCAAATTCCCAACACCCAGTGTCTACCACATCTTTTACTATAAGCTAAGAAATGTCAAACTCTGGAGAGAAGCCTTCTTAGTATCTCCCATGCCTCTGTCACTCTGGAGTCACAGACATCTGGGAAATAATTGAGGGCTGCATTCATTTAATTTATTAGCGGAAAAGAAACTGACTTCTCCCAATATAAATCTAGTTGTATAGAGGGAGATGAGTATTTAAATACCAGTCTTACTTAAAATTCAGAAACAGCATCTTTAGGAAATGGGTAGCTCTACTGTCAGGACGCCTCTACCTTTGAAAGTATGACCAGGAAGCACCCCCAAGCTCCTTGTACTGCTTCTCCAGGCTCCGGCTCTGAAAGAGCACAAGTCTACAGGCCAGATGCTGGCAGCGGAGCAGTTGTGCCTCTTCTAGAGACACTAGCTTCAGTTAGAACAAAATGCATGTAGCAGCTTTCTGAGCCAAAGCAAGCTTCAAGGCTTTAAATTTAGCAACAAAATCCAGTTCTCCAATGAAGATTCCAATTTATTTTCTTTAAACCTCCAAGTTTAAAAAGTTAATATTCTATATCCTGAAGGATCT
Organism: Apodemus sylvaticus; assembly: GCF_947179515.1. NCBI lineage: Eukaryota > Metazoa > Chordata > Mammalia > Rodentia > Muridae > Apodemus > Apodemus sylvaticus. Next base: position 83,491,302 of record NC_067475.1, on the reverse strand, counting down.
ACCTGAAATAATCTTTAATTGTATATACCACTTCAATTCAGGAACAGGGGAATTCTCCAATTAAAATAATACACGCACATATTTAAAAACATGGAAGTTTTTATAAAATAATCAGACCATTAGCCTTAAAGTTAATAATTATGTAAAATGAACATGCTAACATGCATTTTATATTTTTTTGAATGAAACACTCAGGTACATGTCTACTTATAATCATGAAGCACTACATTCATGTGTTGTTATGTAAAGCACCTTGGTAATACCAGGCACAGTCTAAATGACAGGATCCTAGATGCTTCTGCTGAAGCAGACACTGACCCCAAACCCATGGTAGACGCAGCTCTTGCAGGCTGCCTTTGCCATCTGACTTTGGGCTCTGCTGGGGTTTTAGGTTTTTGCTTGTTTTGATCTGTAAGAGGTCATGTGCTATACTTCCTAATAGTCCCTGTGGAATGAAATCAAAGCAGGGCTCTGAGGGGAAGGAACCGAGATGTTCGCCACTGACTACGGAGCCGAGAGTCAGTAGTTCTTTAGCTGCTGTTCCACTGCCTGAGCTTCCCACGAGAAGCAACGCGCTGAGCGCTAGGCAAGCACCGCCCTGAGCCACAGTCCTAACAATTTGCTCTCATACATTTCTTAGATGATGCTGATCCCGCTGATTATGGGCCCACAATTTTGAGAAATACTGATCCAAATAAAAATTTGTTTTCTCTGAGTAGCAAAACCAACTGAAATACATAAGATATTAATAATAGAAAAAATATAATCTAGCTTCTAAGAAAAAGAACATTACTGCTATACATTGTTGTTTGAACTAGAAATATCTCCATATCTCTCTGTATTTAGAAACTGAAAGTCCATACTTACAAAAAACTTAAAAAGATATTATCTTATATTATCAAAAGTATTCACTACAAGATCATTGAACTCCGGGGTACATTAGGACCCAACACTGCTGCTGTGCGCTCTGGGGGTTTTAGGACACACCCACTATTCTAGTCTCGTACAGAATAGTTCCACTGGTCAAAATTCTCTGTGCTCTATTTAGTCACCCCTTCCTCCGCTAGCCTGGCTTCTTTCACTTAGCAATACGCACTGAAGTCCTATTAAACTCCAAACTGTCCTATGGTTTATGATAACTAATTTCTTTTCATCAGTAAATAATATTCTAGTATCTGGATAACTTACAGTTTGTTCCTCCATTAAGCTACTAAACACTCTTGCTGCTACCAAGTGTGAGTAATTATAAATAAATCTTACTATAAATGTCTATACAGATTTTGTACAAATATAAGTTTTCAACTTACTCTGATAAATATTAATGAACACAACTGTTGGGTCATAGGGTAAAAGTTCATTTACTTTAATAAGAAACTGCCAAACTGCACAATTTCTGTCCCAAATGGACAGCTCCTTTGCTCTGTATCCTCCCAGCATCTAGTGGCCATGTATATGTGTGAGTGCCTGCCTGCATGTGTCTTGTGTGATGTGCCTGGTGCCCATGGAGGCTAAAAGCGGGCACTGGGTCCCTTGGAACTGGCGTTAAAGGCAGCTGTGAGCCACCAAGTGGGGGCTGGGAACCAAATCTGGGTCCCTGGCACGAGCAGCCAACGCTCTTAGCTAAGCCGTCTCTCTAACTTCTTTTAATTTTTTTTTAATTGTGGAAAAGAGACATAAAATGAATCCTTTAACATATTTTATTCAATGACATTAAATACACTCAGGCTGCTGCACCAACATCACGACTGTCTACTGAAGAACACTTTCATCATTCCACACAAACTATCCACTAGCAACGCCCTCCTGTTCTCCTGACTCTTCCAATGTTACTACCCGTCTGCTTTAGCCTAAACTCCGGACATACATGGAACCACAGAATATCTGTCTTTTTGTATCTGGCTTATTTTACTTAGCATGCTTCAAGGATCATCTATGCTGTAGCACATACCAGAATTCCATTCCTTTTTAAGGCTGAACAAAATTGTGTTCTACGTGTACATCACATTTCATATACATACTGATGGCCATTTATGGTCTCCTCCGCTGTCACGAGCGCTGTTATGGACACTGGTGTACTGTTTGAGTCCTCACTTCAAGTTCTCCACACCTTGCTAACACTTATTTTCTTTTACTGTGATAATGTCCACCTCACTGCGTGTGACATAAGTGCTGAACTTACATTTTTGGAGTTCTGACATTTACCAGCAGTGAAGAGTAGGCTAATTCCTCACAAGCTCCCCCAGAGTGGATACTGCCGTCATTTAAAAGGTGGCTGATCTTATGGATGAGAGAAGTCACACGCATTACTGTTTGCATTTTATTTCTTATGTTTTTAACATCTGTGCACATATGATGTGCATATGTGCACACCTGCTTGCCATGATGCTCCTGTGGAGTCAGAGAGCAAGCATGAAGGTTGGCCCTCACTCTCCACCTGGAGACACCTCTGTTTACTTCTGCATCTGCCGGGCAGATGGCCACGAGCCCCCAGGGACAGCATGCCTCTGCCCATCCGTGCAGTGGGATTCATAGTTACGTGCTATCTCACTCAGTTTTTCAAGTGTTCTGGAGATTTGAACTCAGGTCCTTACAAATGGATGGCAAAGTGCTCTATACTCTGAGCCACCCACCCCTTGGACTAATTTCAGTTATTGATATTTAATAAATCTTCACATTTTTATGAATCAAGTTTTTTCCCTGTAGTCCTGAGAATTGAACCTAGACCCTTAAGTATGCTAAATACGCAATCTAAAGCTAAACTATACCCTCAATCTCATACATATTTTTCATTGTTAAAAACTTATGAATTCTGTATTGTATTGCTCACGCTGTCTGAGTGGTCGTGCACATCACAGGTGTGTACAGAGGTCCACGATAGTTCTGTGGAGACAGTTTTCACATCCAACCCTCACCTGGGTTCCATTTAGGCTTCTCCACACAGCCTCACTCTCTTGCCTATTCCTAGCAACACCAATGTTGAACTACAGCAACACTGTATTTGTTCAGTTTTCTGACAGGCACAAATCTTAACAGTGATTATGTTGCAAGCGGCAGCAGGCCAGACAAAAAGTTGAGCAACTGTCTATTGCTGGTTCCTCCTCTCAACTATATTCTTGGTCCTTTATTGGTTTATTACATGAATTAAAAATAATTGATAAAAACCAAGTGGGTGTTGGTCATCACTAGCTAGACAGACACAAACTGATGTTTTTATAATGGACATCCTCACTCAAGTGTACATACTTTTCTTCATTTGTTTGTTAAGATTTAAACTTGGTTTTGGTGCTACTAAACGACAGGCAACGATACCAGTCACACTAACATTTGAAGTGAACTGAAGTGTTAAGGGGAGTCAACATGTAAATGTGTAGCCTTGAAAATATGAAAATCAACAAATTTCAAAGTTGAACTTGCTTTATATCTAGTCTAAAATTAAGTTGATTAGAAAAGAATTATAATAGAGGCAAGTCATGGTTATAAATACATATAAATACTCGGAAAGTGATAGGACTCTGTATCTGAATGTGATCCAGTACAATCGTAAGTCTGAACCATGCCCTGAGTCAAAAGCTCAGTTCAAACACAAATGCAGTAACAGGGTTAATTTTTATGAAATGTCTATAAAATACAGAGCAGCTGGAGTTGCTATTAGAATGTCAATACTAAAATCTATAAAATACTGAGGGCCTTTTGGGGACAAAATACAGTAAACAAACTGAAATGAGCGTTTAAATGGCATGCACGCTTCTGACACTCTGCCGCCACCTGGCGGCAGGGCATTACAGCCCGGCTCTTGCGGACTGGGTCTTTTCCAGACTGGTTGGTTTACAGGGGAATGTAATTTTGTAGAGTGACTCTCACAGGTTTGCATCTCCTAGGAAACACAGAACAGTGTCTGGAGCAGGGACTATAGAATCTGAGAGCTAGTACAGGGTCATCCTTTCAACCATATCATGAAGGCCCTACAGTGAAGAAGAGTAATTTCTAGGGCTGTCTGGAAGCCTGGCCTGAAGCTGCCTATCAGAGAGCAAAACACACAGTAGACATTGTTTTACAATCTCTGACAACTTACATGTCATTAGACATTTGTGCATTTCAACAGCTGTAACCACTGAATATTTTTAAACTATTTCAAACTGTTTATCAAAATACACACATATTTCCTTTTCCCATCTCCAATATACCAGTTATCCTCTCTCTGCAAACAGTATTTAACTCTTAGTTACCTGGGACAACAGGAGATAGTAATAATACTCAACTTAAAAGCATGTCTTCATTTGAGGTGGAGAACAGAGGCTCACTGTGCTGTCCAGGGCGGCCTCTGGATACCCTCCTCCCTCAGCCTTCTGAGCAGTCAGGATGCCCAGCTTACAAGGCTTCAAATACATATGGATGTTATTTGGCAGACCCTCTTAGTTGCTTCTCCAAAGCCTTTCTTTCTTAACAGAGTTCCAATTTCTATTCAGACTACAGTGGTAACGTGCTCCAAAAGAACAGGGTGCTCCCCAGAACAGCCCTTCAGTGCAAGGCTGTCAACTCAGACTCAGCCAATGAGACATAAGCCCAGCCTGCTTGGGCAAGGGGGCATGCTGACATTTTCCTCTTGTATAAAAGATGGGGGTGGGGATGAAGGAGAAAGGGAGGAAGAGAGGGAGAGACAGAGGGAGGGAGAGGGAGGGAGGGAGAGGGAGGGAGGGAGAAAGGGGGGCAGGAATGGGCAGTCTATTCTCTGGGCACTGTTGAGAGAGGACTTAGGAGTCTCAGTAAGTACTTACAACCAAACAGGGAAAGCCAGAGGTCAAAGGCAGTCTAGATAAAGTGCAGTGCAATTAGCCACCCTGAGAAGGCTACCTGCAGCTTCTTACCTCAGATAATGAATCCCTATTATGCAACCCAATTTGAATTACTTTTCTCTCATTTGTTTACACATACATAAAAATGTCAACAATAAAGCAGGAGAGGGAGACAGCTCAGACGTTAGGAGGGTGTACTGCTCTTCTACAAAACCCAAGCTGCTATAACTCCAGCTCCAGGAGACACAACCACACACATATACAAAGAAGTCAAAGTAAAAATGTTAAATGCTTTAAGAATGTTAATAGTATTTAGTTTTAAGTGAGTAATATAAAATTTATTTTAGAAAAATACCAATGTGACTATTTTTAAAATAACAGGGTAATGTGAACTTCTGTAGCTTGGAAAGTTCCTCCTTGCTAATGTCTATCAGAGACATCTGAAGGAAGCTAACTGGACAGAAAAAAAAAATGACGCATAACCCATAAAATAGACACCATAAATACACTAACCAAATTGGCTGCTCCTCTAAGAGGGCCTGGTCAGAGGGTTCTCAGGGCTAAGGGATGCCAGCTGGGCTCGCCCAGGGACTCAGGGCAGGTGTATTTAATCAGGAAGAGACACACAGAACCTGTTGACACCAGCAGAGTCTACACAAGCTGGAATTTGATCTGCAAGCTGAGATTACTTCAGGTCTCACCTGAATGTATTCAAACTCTGAGAGGGCAGCCCGTGGCAGTGCATACAGTTTTAATTTGCTGAAGTGGTGCCATAAACTTGGACAGAATTTACTAAAGTGTGTTTCATGGAACACTAATGACTCAAGAAAACAGGATAAGGAACACTTGCATATTAAAGACTCAGAGAATTCAAATTAGTTACTTTTGTGAACCCAGGGTTCCAAATTCTTTTGCTTACAGAACCTCCTTTTCAGTAACACACTGCATCTGTTACCCAGGATCCTGTCAAGTATAACTCAGGTAAAATGGTAAAACAATGAAAACAATGAAGTTAAAAATACACACTTAATCGTTCTCACATAGCGTTCACTCACCAAGCCAAGGTTTTAAAAAGTCAGGATTACACCGGGGCTCCAATCATCATGACGACTTGGTGGAAGTCATTTTTACTGCGGTATGTTATCAGGTGGAGGAAAGGACAACCTAGGGAGGGGACAAGGCTCCTAGACCAAGTGCCCAGCACTGGGGCTGAACCAGGCTCTCATGTAGCTGGAGTTAGGCAGGGCGCAGTGATTAACATGATTGTTCAGCACTTCACATCTCTATGTGTCTCAGTTTCTGCGGTGCATGTCACCAAAGGCGAGCAAGCGCTAGTCCCTTCCGACAGACGACCCGCCGGTGGGTCTAACTACACAAAGGCTTCTTCGTGCTACAGAGGAAGTGCAGAGACAGCATCTGTGACGGGCAGTGCTGTTGATGTTTCCAGATTGCACATGTTGCCATGGGAAGAACTACTGTGAATCCTTTCCTCTCAAGTTATTTATTTCCGGCATTTTGTTAGATGGAAGTAACAGCACCACTCACTCTTCATGACTGTGTGGTAACGACACCATATCACAGTGATGTGCTGCTGAGGGGCTTACTTTAATATCCTGCACATCAGTCATAATGCTTGTCACAGCAAACAGTCACTAAACATTCACCAAATGAATTAACAGAGGTAGTGCCTGTCTTTATTTTTTATTTTTTTAAATTTCTAGTTATCAACATAGTCCCAAAGTAGACCTAACCTTTGAGAACTCAATTTTAGCTGTAAAAATATCTATATACCTATTTCTAAACCCTGGAGGCGGTGGCGGTGGCCGAGGGTCCAAACTGAGACCATCTCTTACTGTCTCCAAAACTAACACAACAAAATCCAGCTACATGTTCTTTCCCTTTCAGGATGAAATGCTCACTATACACCAATTCCTGAACTAACTTCCGAACCAAATCCTGAATAAAGAACTACAAAAGTTCTGGGGGAGCGACTTCCTAATTCTCACCTGTCTAAAACCCCATTGAATACTGTGATATTGAATACTGCGATATTGAATACTGCGATATTGAATATTGCGGTATAGCTGCTGCCATGCTACAAGCCATTTGGAATTAAAACATGCTAAGAAGTCACACGTTTTAATTGCAAATTTAAAATATTGCATTGACTTTTTAAAAATGTAAAAAAAGTGCATACGGCATTTTCTATACTTAATTTGTAATTGTACAACTCAGTCCTTAGTGCATTCAGGCTGTTGTAATCAATCCCCAGAACTGTCATCTGGTCAACAAGATCTCCCTCCCCAGTCCAGACCTCAGCAACCTCAGCTCTACTTTCTGTTTTGAGTCTGGCTTCACTTCATGCCCAACACAAGGGGAATTATTGTAGCAATCTCCTGAAAGACAAATACACACTGTGCACAGAGTGGTGGAGCGAAGCCCTGCCACGCTCCTCACTTGGGCACGGAGTCTCTCAGCCTAAGTGAGGGAAGGGGACCAGGGGAACCTGCCTGAAGGTCTCGCTGCCCCAGCAGAGAGCCTCCTCCATAGACTGAAGTCAGGACGATTGCTCAAGAATTAACTTCAAGGCCATTCTTGGCTTTTAACAATTATTTTATCTTATTTTAATTATACTGGGGGAGGCTCTTTGCACTTGAGTCCAGGGGCCCTTGGAGGCCAGAGGTTGATCCCTTTGTAGCTGGAGTTACAGTGGCTGGGAGCCATGAGGTGTGGGCGCCAGCTCAGGTTTTTGTAAGAACAGAATGGATTCCGAACTGCTCAGCCATCTCTCTCCAGCCCCCTAACAATTTCTTTACATCTTTTAGGGTACAGAGAAATGTCACTTCACTTGGGAGTTTGTTCAGGCTACACACAAGAGTCATTACAACAACGACTTGTGAGAGGGGTCCAGTCAGTTTCTACTGTCACCTGAGCTAAAAAATCGCTGCTTCTGGTATCAAATACCAAAACATGAATTTCAAAAGAAATGAGAAGGCAATGTGCCTTGCTATTTGCAGCATCTCTAAAAGAAGCTTTTCCTGCCTCTGGAACCCTTCAGTTATGAGACTACAACTGCATCACAGCTACTAAAGGGGCCAGTTTAAAAACCATTTCTTCAGGTCAACCTATATATTTTAGCTTTGTATAAAAAATTACTATACTGTGAATTACTTTCAGCAAAATCAGTAATATCTTACTTAACCACATTAAGCAAAGGGAGGGAAAATAACAATATTGTCTTCTAATGCTTATAATCTAATGTTTTTAAGCATGTTAGAAAAAAATATAAATTTATTCTGGCAGGATATTTTGAGTTTCCTCTGCTTGGTGTACATAACCATTAAGACATCCCATAATAGTATGACCTCAATGTGACTTTCAACTTTTATGCTTCCATGACCACACAACAAGTCTCTTCACATTCTTCCTAAGCTAAATGTCAGCTATGCACTGAATGTAATTGTTTGTCTTCTCTTAACAGCATGGGCCACATAGTGAAAACACATAGATGCAAATCTTCCTTTATCACCTCCTAATAGTGTCTCCTTGGGCAAGTTTTCTGATATGTAAAACACAGTTACTATCAATATTGATGTCTCAAACAGCACTCACAAGCTCATAACTAACCCTCCCTAAGCAGACACCAACAACCCTTTGCAGCAGTCCTTAGCGCCTCTCCACACAGCTCCACCTTCCATAAACCAGTGGTTCTCAACCTGTGGGTCGCGGCCCCTCTGGGTGTTACATGTCAGACATTCAGTATATCAGATATTTACATTATAACTTGTAACAGTAGCAAAATTACAGTTATGAAGTAGCAACAAAATAACTTATGGTTGGGGGTTACCACAGGAGGAAATGTATTACAGGATCACAACATTAGGAAGGTTGAGAAACACTGATCTAAACCTAACCCACCTTTCAGTTCAATAAAACAGTTTCTAAGAACTCTTTGTTAACTATACATATTTATAGCCTTGTCTTTGGATGCGAGATTTCTCAGTTTGATGAAGTCACTTGACACCAAGCCTGATCACCTTCCACATGGTGAAAGGAGAGAATTGATCCCTGTGGGTTATCTACTGATTTTTACCTATGTGCTATAGCACATACATACGCCCCTATACATACAAATGAATAAACACACACATGTGCTATGGCACATACATACAAATGAATGAACACACACATGTGCTATGGCATATATATATACACCCCTATAATACAAATGAATGAACACACACGTGTTATGGCAGGCACATATACCCCTCCCTATACATACAAATGAATGAACATACACATGTGCTATGGCATGCACATATACCCTGTACTGGCTAGTTTTGTGTGTCAACTTGACACAGGCTGGAGTTATCACAGAGAAAGGAGCTTCAGTTGGGGAAGTGTCTCCATGAAATCCAGCTGTGGGGCATTTTCTCAATTAGTGATCAAGTGGGGAGGGCCCCTTATGGGTGGTACCGCCTTTGGGCTGGTGCTCTTGGGTTCTATAAGAGAGCAGGCTGAGCAAGCCAGGGGAAGCAAGCCAGTAAGAAACATCCCTCCATGGCCTCTGCATCAGCTCCTGCTTCCTGACCTGCTTGAGTTCCAGTCCTGACTTCCTTTAGTGATAAACAGCAATGTGGAAGTGTAAGCTCAATAAACCCTTTCCTCCCCAACTTGCTTCTTGGTCATGATGTTTGTGCAGGAATAGAAACCCTAAGACAAATTGGTACCAGCGTAGTGGGGTATTCCTTTGACAACCTGACCATGTTTTGGAGAGGACTGTGGAAAGACTTTGGAACTTTGAGCTAGAAAAGCCATTAGAATATTAAGAGCTCGGTGGAAAGTTCTGTAGGAGCTTGGAAGACAATGTTAAGAACAGTGCAAAAGATGGGGGCCGGGTTTGTGAAATTTCAGAGGGAAGATTAAAGACTCTTACAGTGGCCATGTTTTGATTGTGAAGATTCTGTGGTTTTGGTTAGCTGGGCTGAAGAATCAGCTGTGAGTAACAAGATACCAGAACCATTAAAGCAAACCTTTGTGTTACTGGGACTATTGATGTTGGTTAGCTGGAGCTAAGAAATTAGCAGTGATTAAGAAGAGACCAGCATCACTGAGATGAAATCTTCTTGGAAGTATTTTCTGAGAGCACAGAGAGTGTGTTCCAGATATAGCCACAGTTGTATTTTGTGCTGTGGCTGGACTTGGTACTGTGTAAGAGTCACCCAGATGGTACTGGTTTTGAAGGCATGAAGGGGTCATGAAGAGCAGCTGAGACTCTTGGCACAGTGAGAGGCCACGGAAGGTCACTGGTGAGGTGCAGCCTCAGTTGCAATTGATGGCCCAGGACTTGAAGGGGTCATGCATAGGAGCAGAGGCTTGTCACCATGAAGAAAGCCTATGAGAGGCTATTGGTGAAGCCTAATTACAGTGGAAGATAGCAGCGTTTTGGAGATGCCAGTGCCATGAGATGACCACCAAGAACAGCAGCAGCAGTGGAGCACAGGCAGCTGGAGCCTAGAAGACAAGCTGTGTGCTACAAAGGGCAGATCTGGAGAAGTGACCCACACCCTTGGAGGAGCCCGGAAGATTGTGAGTTGGATCCCAGACATTGAACCATTGGAGTTTGAATTTTGCTTTTGGTTGTGACTGTGCCCTGATATGTTTCCCTCTTGAAGGAAGAAAGTATTTTAGTGGAGCCCACAGTTACAAGACTTTGAATTTTTAAAAGACTTTGAATTTTAAAGATATTGGACATTTTAAGGTGAATGAACTTTTAATATGTAAAGACTGTGGGACTTTTAAAGTAATTTAGATCTTGGGGATGAATAAAAAGTAAGGGTTGAGGCTTAATAGTGATGTGTTTGAGTGTCAAGTTGACAAGGGGTCAATTGTACTGGCTAGTTTTGTGTGTCAACTTGACACAGGCTGGAGTTATCACAGAGAATGGAGCTTCAGTTGGGGAAGTGTCTACATGAGATCCAGCTGTGGGGCATTTTCTCAATTAGTGATCAAGTGGGGAGGGCCCCTTATGGGTGGTACCGCCTTTGGGCTGGTACTCTTGGGTTCTATAAGAGAGCAGGCTGAGCAAGCCAGGGGAAGCAAGCCAGTAAGAAACATCCCTCCATGGCCTCTGCATCAGCTCCTGCTTCCTGACCTGCTTGAGTTCCAGTCCTGACTTCCTTTAGTGATGAACTGCAATGTGGAAGTGTAAGCTCAATAAAGCCTTTCCTCCCCAACTTGCTTCTTGGTCATGATGTTTGTGCAGGAATAGAAACCCTAACTGAGACATACCCCTATACATACAAATGAATGAACACACACATGTGCTATGGCACATACATACGCCCCTATACATACAAATGAATGAACACACACATGTGCTATGGCACATACATACACCCCTAAAATACAAATGAACACACAAACATGTGCTATGGCACATACACACACCCCTATAATACAAATGAATGAACACACATATGTGCTATGGCATGTACATACACCCCTATACATACAAATGAATGAACACATACATGTGTTATGGCATGCACATACACCCCTATACACGAATGATTGAACACACAGATGTGCTATGGCACATACATATGCCCTACACATACAAAATGAATGAGCAAACAAATAAATAGATAAATGCCATTTAAAAAATTGTAAGAGCCTTGCCTTTGTCCTAAACTGTGTAACAGAATACACAGCAAAGCTTAGCATTTGCTGCTACCATATTAAAAGTTATTTTATAGCTTTTTGTTAATTATTTTCAAGTACATTAGATAACCATGCCTTATCAAGGAAACTGCAAATCCTCTAGGCACAGATCACCTATTTTTACACTCAGAGAATTTACCAGCACATGGCAAATCTCTGGGAAGTTAACACATGATACAGACAGCACTGTTGGCTTGTCATTTTAGAAAATGGTGAACTTAAAACAAATTAAACTGTGAGTCCTTCAGACTGTCTTCAATGATGACCAAAATAAAAAACTGAAACGAGGAGAAAAAATATATTTCCTGATTTAATTTTCAAATTTCCTATAAGAATGTCTATCCTCAAGAGACAAGCACATTCCTGCACGTAATTGGAGTCAGTGGCAGAACAGGAATGACATGAAAAGGAAGGAAATGAAGAGCTGCCCCACCCCCACCCCAGGCCAATCTGGAAATAATTAACAAGAAAACTCAAAGGAAGTCGCAGACTTTCTACTTTGGCCTTCTGCAGAGGAGCGGATCCTTCACTGCAGCCATGAGTGTGGCCAATCAGGGGCACCTGGTCTTCAGGTGAGCAGCATCCTCCAGGCTGTGGGCCCCAGGCGTCACTCACTCCGCCCTCCATATAAAAATCACACTACCACACAGCTTCAGCTTTTCCTACCAAGCATGAACACTGACTTCTCCTTTTTGAATGGCCTTCGGTAAAATGCACGCCCTCAGTTACTTGCTCTGGTTGAGCAAGTAAGTTTCCCGTCTACACTCCTGCGCGAGCCATAATTTACCTGAATGTGCGACCACCATCTGCAGAAACCCTAAAGTAGCAGGAGCCTTGCACTTCACCTTCACCACAGCCCATGAAAGCAGAGTGGCCTCTCTCACAATCGGGGAAAGCAAGCCTCGAAAAGCTGAAGAAAAGCTCGCAAGTTTTCCCAGCTGCTTGAGGAAAACAAAAACCAAGCTCTGGGGTAGGTTAGAACAGTGCTCAGAACAGGACACAGCGGACCCAGGCAGAGGCAGGCAGATTTCTGAGTTCCAGGCCAGTCTGGTCTACAGAGTGAGTTCCAGGACAACCGGGGCTACACAGAGAAACCCTGTTTTGAAACACCAAAAATAAAAAAAAAAAATTAAAAAAAAAAAAAGAAAGAAAGAAACGAAACTACGTTTGGCCCTTTTCATTTAAGGTAAAGTATCTCTCTGCCTTATACCATAGGCACATGTTATAAGCACCTGTATAACCAATTTAAGATAGAACTAACCATCTATAAGGCTCAAATGTTCAGTACATTATTTGTTGAATCAAGAAAACAATCTTTATTCTCAAGCAACAAAAATCAATTATGACAGCAAATTTAATCACACCAATCCTAACACTAAATATAAAAGGTCTAACACACTAAAAGACAGAAATTGTTACTTTACATAAAAATACAAAACCCAATTATATATCCTTAGAAGAAACACATTGCATACAGAAAACATAAAAATAAATATGGACATGTACTAAACAAATTTTAACAAAAAAAATTTTTTTTCCTAATTGGTCCTTGTACCCATTGGTTTCACAAACACTGATTCAATCAGCTAGGATTAAAAAAATATTCAGGGGGAGAATGCATCTGTACTAGAAATGTACAGACTTTTATATTTTTGTCATTATTCTATAAACATAATTTTTTACAAAGAATTTACATTTATTAGGTAATAGTCTAGGTATGACTGCAGTAAACTGCACTCTGGAAATACCCACAGTAAGAACTGAGGGAAACCTCTGGCCCAAAGTTAAAGATGTGGGGTCCTTAGCCCAAGAGCCTACAGAGCCGAAACCTGTACCTGAAGGGCAGTGCTGAGCGGCCTGTGCCCCCTCAGGAGGACGCTCGGCCGAGAATGCTGCCCTGCCTACCAGTGTAACTACAGCCTCCAGCACAACCGCAAGCTGGAGGTACTCACTGAAACCGGAGGTACTCACTGAAACCGGGCCCAGTTCTCAGACACACAGAGATGGATGCTCTCAGTGTTTGTTTCTTGAAGTTACAGTGTTTGATATACTGTTTTTTCACCCAGTAAAAGATAACTAACAGAAAGCCTAACCTAGATTTATAAAAAGACTACAAAGCAATATACTTATTCAGAATATGACCATAAGTAATGAATTACTTAACAAGGTAATGAAATAATTAACAAAGGCTTAATTTCCAGAGGGGTCCAGAGGTAAAGAGGTCGAAGTGCTTTTGAAGACCCAAGATCTTTTACTTAGGCTCTGCCATTGTTTGGAGCAAGTCTTTAGTCTCATGCTTCTTCATGTATGTATACTTAAAGTATAGATTACACATGATCCCAGAAGCACCCCCCACTGTATGCCGTTGTCTCTCTCATCCGGTCACTTAGAAGTACTCACCGGCTGTGCTTGCTGTGGCTGGCTGCTTCACACTATCTCCATCCACACACTCACCACAGTCACCTTCCCTTATACATACATTCGAGCCTCCTTTTGACACACCACTTCTCTGAGGCCTGGCTGAGACACTGGCTGATATTCTGCGCTGTGTTGTCTCGTGACAGACACCACCCATTGGTACACTTCACCATCCCCTGATCACCACATCTCACTTGTGCTGCAGAAAATATCACAACCGGGGGTTTTCCTTCCACCCGTCTCATGACAGGGTCCTGACCTGCTTGCCTAAGAAACTGAACACCATTCAGAGATTGTTCAAGAACCAAACTTGCCTACTTCCAATTCACACCTCACAAACTGATGAAGCACTGTGACACACGTCTCGGAAACACAGCCTCAGCTGTTCTTATGATCTAGTCGTTAGGCTTTTCTGGATGCACAACCTAGCCTGATGCTGCTAATGGACATTCCTCTATAGTCATATTCGGAGAGGGGAGGGGAAGGGAAGAGGGGGAGGGGAGGGGAGGGAAGGAAGAGAAGGAGCTTGTTTTAGATAGACTGTTCCCTTAACAGAGCACACGCTACATTAGAAAAACACACGCCATGTTTACTACATTAGTAAACACACGCCATGTTTACTACAGGACACAGGCAGTGCATATCAAAACCACACACAACACTTGTGGTAAGACCTTAACACAAGCATAAAGAACAATTGTCTGTGAGCTAGCGGGTCTGAGACAAAGTCTCAGAGGTGTGAGAATCTGGCTAAAAACAGATGAAGGAAAATTGAACTCTCAAAAGTGATAAAAGCAAAAATCAAGACAGAAAAATGCAATAAGGTTTAGAAAAACAGCCACATGCCATAGTTTAGAATTTTGCCATGTTAAAGGTTTAACTCAAAATGGGACTACAGAGAGGTGGTAGAACCTTTAGTAGGTGGGGTCTAATGGAAGGAAATGAGGTCATGGGGGCAGTCCTCCAAAGGCATTGTGGGCACGGGCCTTTTCTCTTCCTATTTGCTCCCTGACTCATGATGTACTTTGGCCATGAGACATGTGGGGTCACATACTATGGGTTGTTTTATAGCTGGCTCATTTCCCTAGCATATCTTCACACTGTATTGTATATCAGAATTTATTCCTTTCTACAATGAATAAGCCTCAATTTTCATTTTCCCTTGGCAGGTATTTGGGTAGCCACCATCTTTACTAAATAAAAATAAGAACTCTGCCCTGACCATGGATTCTAAAACCTCTTCAGTATTATATTTTCATGTCTTTGGATACAAGAATTTTACAAGTCAACACTGAAGAAACCAGTGAAAAATCAGCAAAAGATTAAAATAAAATTCTATCTTCTCCCATCCAGATGGCCTGCGTGTATAAAATGGAGTTCCCCACCACGGCAGCAGGAAGCTCAGACAGAAACAATGAGACCACCACATGCTGATTATCCACTGACCACACCACTGTACCATGACAGGGAAACTCAAGTCTGCACAATAGTGCATGCATCTACACTGGAAGGCACACAAATCACACTAACCACACAATCCAGATATGATGACCCTCGGTAAAACCCAAATAAGCTGAAAGCATGCAGTAGACAAACACACAGACACAAAGGTCTAACAGCAGATTCTTCATAACCCGGAAGCATCCAAGATGTCCAAAAGCTCAATGCATATATTGAGACATAATGAATGTGTTAAAATTTATTCACTGACAAGAAAACTAAGCTATCAAACCTCTAAAGACACAATGGAACCTTAAATGCATTTTTTAAGTGCAAAAAGCCAATCTGTGAAGGCTACAGCACATATGATTTCATATGCAAGTTTGGAAAAGTAAAATTCTAAAGACATAAAAGGTCAGCTGCCTCCTGAGGCAGGACTGTAGTGAGGAGCCTGGGTTACAGATAGATCCTGTCTTGAGAGGAAGAGCGGCGGTTCCAGAGCTGAAGGACTAGAAGGATGGGCAAGCAGAGTAAGGCGTCGTCTCAGGCAGTGACACTCCTGGGTAAGACACTGGACTTGTAGACACATGAAATCATGCATTTGTCAAAATCTGTTGGTTGGTAGCACACACTTATAATCCTAACACTTGGGAGGTGAAGGCAGAACAATCATGGGTCAAAAATCTCCTCAAGTGCAATGCAAGTTTATGGCTGGCCTAAGTCACAAGACATTGTCTCAAAAAAACAAAAAATAAACCAAAAAGCAAAAGACCACCACCAAAAACCTCACAGTAAAGCAAAGCACAAGAACCTCATTCAATTCCCAGACCATGTACAATAATGTCAAGTGGTGCATGCTTGAAAACCTAGCACTGTGGAGCTGGAGACAGGAGGATGCCTGGGACTCTGTGGCCAGCCAGTCTAGCGAATTATTGAGTTCTAGTCAATAAAAACCCTGTCTCAGTAGGAGATGACAGCATTCTGGAAGACACTAAAGGTTGCCCTCCAGTGTCTGTCTGTCTGTCTCTCTCTCTCTTTCTCTCTCTCTCCCCCCCCCACAATCACCCCCACGGACCCCCACGCATCCATACACATAGGACATACACACACATGAGTGCACGCGCACACACCCTACACCCTTTCTCTACACATGTGGAAGAAAAAAACAGCCATAAAACACCTAACAGTGAGCCCCTAGCTCTAGCAGGCTCTAGCTAATAAGATATCAAAACTGGCTTGCCAACTATTATGCAAATATATATATTAATAATACATGATAAAAGCAACAGGAAATTATAAGAGTGAGACAGGAAGGAACAGATTAGGGCTTCTCTCTCCTTTTCCATCATTTCCTGTAAACCAACTCTAAAGCTGCCCCTCCCGGAGTCTACTGACTTTTTTTTAAAAGAACTAAAATACTAGGTAATAGAACATAGGAAAATAAAAGTGAAGCACGCTAAGGCCCTTCTAAGGTCTTGCGTTGTTATGGTTGTAGTGTTTGGGAGGGGAACCCGGGGCTTGTGCAAGCGACGGAAGCATCCTGCCACCGACTATGCCCCTAGCCATCCCTTTTATGAGAAAGAGATGGTAATTTTCTTTAGACATTGAGCCCAAATAAGAATACCTGTTTGAAGTTTAAAGGGAACCACTGAATGAGAAAAGCATTAAGGGAAGCACTTCTGTGCCACCATTTCGGTGGTGACTTACCTGAGAGTTCAGAGCCTCCAACTTGCGCTTCCTGGCATGAAGAGCCTTGCTCGGAAAAGCCCAATAGTAATTGGACGTCCCGATCCTCTCGCAGTCGACCATACTGTCGTCCACCAGGCTCTGGAGGACTTCTTTCACTGACATGGCGGCTGGGGAGAGAGCATTCGCAGATGCTATGTTAAGCAGCATCCTAAGGAAAACTCAAAAGCAATAACCAGAGAAACACTGCAGAGAATATTACAATTAAGAGCTAGGCATCTATGTGTTTACCAGAAGTGAGGTGACCAGGCTCAGGAGGCAAGCAGCGCAGGTCTTTCTTCCACACAGACCTTAGGAGCTTACGTGAGTGAATGTGTGCCGAGGCCATGAGACTGGAAAGGGGAGAAGAAAGAGGAGGTGCACAGGGTACCAGGACACGGTGGCATGACGGTGGCAGCTGAACACTGGTGGTGGGAACAGCCTGGTACTCAGAGGCGACGATGAGACAGGCGGGAAGAGCGACTAACCACAACAGAGTATACATCACAGCACCAGGGGAAAACCTGGAAACATGTTCTATACACAGTGATGGTCAATATATTTTAGCTTCAACTGTATTTATTTTTGTAGTGCTAGGGTTTGAAACCAGGTTTGAACATGTAGATAAGTGCTCTATTGCTAAGCTCAGACCTAGCCTTTTCAACCCACGCTGAAGACAACCTAGAACAAACAGTATAGCACCCCCCCAACCAAATTACAACATGGAAAGATAGAAGAGAGGACTCAAGGATTACCGCATTACCACGGGTGGGAAATACTGCAGTGTGTACCTAAAGCTTTACATGTATGCCTTTCCTTCTTGAAGAAATTTCCCTTGTGTGAATTCAGCCACAGAACACAAAGATGGACATACGTGTTTGTCAAAGCAATTTTTTAGTATCTAAAGAAATTGGAAAGTAGCATAATAATTGGATTTCTAAAACTAAGACTCTAAAATTGGACCGTAAAAATGAGAGGAGCCAGTGGGAAGGCTCCGTGACCCAGTGCTTGCCTGGCTCGGACAGGACCTGGACACAGTGCCCAGGACTGAAAAAGAGAAGAAAAGCCAGTGAGTACAATTTGGTCAAACCTTTCCAAAAGACAACTTAACAATACATAGTCAACCTGTAATCCCAGCACTTGGGAGGCAGAGGCAGGCAGATTTCTGAGTTCGAGGCCAGTCTGGTCTACAGAGCGAGTTCCAGGACAGCCAGGGCTACACAGAGAAACCTATCTCGAAACAAACAAACAAACAAACAAACAAACAAAGGAATACACAGTCAAACTCTGAGAGCTACACAGACTTTATTTTTGATTTTACTTCTGCAGACAGAGCCTAATGAAGTACCTGAGAGGCAGACAAACACTTAAGACAAAGGTTTGGTTTGCTTGTATTCCATAACCAAACTCCACAGAGCAGTCACACCAACAGCAGTGAAGACACCACCAGAGAGCACTGGCTTCAGAGGGGTAAGGCCCTGTGCTCAGTCCCCGTTCCCAAAGTTCTGGCACCCAGGACAAGACAGGACCCAACAGTCACTAGTGAGGATGCTCTGCTTGTTCTGCAGACAGTCTGTGTTTTCATTGTGAGTGGCCTTTCTTCAGGAGACATGCACAAAGATCTCTCTCTTCCTGTTCTTAAAATTAGAATCCCACTCTTAAACCTCACATAATCATTCATTTCTGCATTTGACTGTGACAGTCTCTCACCATGGAGATCAAACTAACTCAACTCATGATTTCCCAAGTGCAGAGACTGCAAAACTCCCTCACGAAGATCCGATTTCCAGAGGGTTGGAGATTCAACATATGAATTATGAAAGAGCACAGTTCAGTTCAGAGCACAGAGCATGTTAATTACACAATATTTTTAGCAGCAGCATTTGTACACAATGTAGATCAGTGAATCTCAATCTTCCTAACTCTCCCGCCCTTTAATATAGTTCCTCATGTTGTGGTGACTCCCAACCATAAAATGACTTTCACTGCTACTTTTTAACTGTCATCTAGCTACTGATATGAATAGTCATGTAAATATCTGTTTTCCAGTGATCTTACATGACCCATGTGAAAGGTTCATTCAACTCTCAAAGGGAACATGACCCACAGGTTAAGGAGCACTGATCTGAATAGTCAACAACAGATGACCAACTATGCAAGTTTGATAAGTAGTCACAGGATAGAATTCACTTCTAAAGCAGGCTATATACACATGCAGGCAAGGTGTTATATTAAACAGATACATAATAGCAAAGTGCGGCTCAGTGGTAGAGTACTAGGCTAAGGATGAGGCCAGTCCCCAGCACACCAGCTGCCCCACCACACAGACAAATAACCACACACACAAAACTGCATAAGCAGCATGCTTCCCTCATGTCAGATCTGTACAGATATACACTGACAGATAAAACTTCAAAATGTTTATAGTCGTGATTTTAGAACAGGAAAATTACAACGTTTTTCTTCCTTAGCTCAGCGATGGGAGCTGCTGTTCTACCCATCTCTCCTAAAACCTCTGAAACTGAGCAAAACTAACTTCTCCTCTGATTCTGTTCCGTCACACATTCTGTCATAGCAATGCAAAGTCTGACTAGCAGATAAGTGTAATTAAAAAATACAGACAAAATCACCTTGGGTGCAGAATCAGCCCTAAGGTCAATGACTGTCACAGAGAAAAGGGAACAAACAACAAAGAAAGGAAGGCCATTAGCAGGCGGTACCAAGGACAGGAATCAGGCACACACGACTGCCAGCCAGGGGGTCCTAGGAGAGAAGGGTCTTCCTCCATCTCCCAGGGAACCAACCCTGTAGCTGGTCTTTGCTACTCTGTGGGTTTTTTTTCCCACCCTTTATCCACCCAGTTTTCCCCCCTAAAACTAGACAGTAGAGAAACACAGATGGGGCTTGGGGGTGGAGAAAGAGGAAGGGAGGAAGGGAGAGAGAGAAAGAGAGATCTAAATCTAACTTTTTCTTTTTAGTTCTTCTTTGAGCACAACTACTAACAAACTGCAACCAACTCCCCCAAACAACCAACCACCACCCACCCAACTACCCCGAACAACCAACCACCACCCACCCAACTCCCCCGAACAACCAACCACCACCCACCCAACTCTCCCGAACAACCCACCACCCCCCACCCAATTTATTGGGGCTCTGGCATTTATATATCCTCTAAAAAATTCTCAGAATCCAAACATCACAGAAATATAGAAACTAACTACAACTGGCAAAAACACATCCCTGCTAGAGCATGAGGCAAATCATAGTCAGCTGCTGGGAAGCAGCCCCATATTCCTACACCTAGGATTAAAGTGAAAACATATTCTTATAATAGTTCTGTATTTATTAAAGAAACCAAAACTCCAGAATTATCACTACACAACCCTGCCTATACCTTCATGTCAATCTTCTGCCTCTAGAGCTCAGAGGCATGGAAAAGAAGTCACTTTCTTTAAGCTATCAAACTTATAATAAACAGTAATACAGCCTCAGGAAACTAATGCACTATGTAAAGGTATCATATTTGACAAACACTACCATAAATGAAACAATCTTTATTTCTCTTGAAATAAACAATAAAATAAGAGTGCACATGGGTAAAAGTATATATGCAAGTGCACATATGCATTCTAGGGCAGAGGGTCCAAACACAGAGACTGCGCTGATTCCTAAGGAGTGTCACATGGGGCTTTTACAAATACATTTATTTCTAGATGTCTGCATTGTCCATAAAAGGAAAGAAGACTGCAGAAAAGACTGAGTCCTGGGCCCCCAATCCCCCCTCTGCCAGTCTATTTAGTACTTACTGATGCCTTTCTCTTTGGGAGCAAGCTTCTCCAGGTCTTTCAGTTGGAATACATCTTTCTGTTTAAAAGAGTTTAAGAAGATGAGAAATACATGATTACTTTCTATTTATTATATTTACTATAGCTGTGTTCAAAGCACATAACACCAAAAAGCTATGTCTACAAATGACTACTGTACTAAAAATGAGCATTTTAGAACTAGAAGAAGCTATCTCATTCAATGCCATCCACTGAACTTAAGGCAGACATACTTCTACATGAGCACAGTTGTCTCTTCATGACTGGAACAAGAGCAGCAGCAACAACAACAACACATCTTCTCATCAAAGCAGGAAACCTAGCCCTGGTGGGTACCCTGCGCCATCAGATAACGTGCTGCTCTGACACTCTGATGTTCAGAAAACCAAAACCAGGAGGCTGGAGAGATGGCTCTGTGGTTAAAAGCACTCACTGCCCTTACAAAGGATCCTAATTTGGTTCCCAATATCCACATGGTGGTTCAGGGCATCTGATGTGTTCTGGCATCTGTGGCACACACATGGTATACTACATACATGCAGGCTAACACTCATACACAGAAAAATTTTAAAATAATAAATCTAAGAAAAACAAACAAAATAAATAAAAAAACAAAAACAAAAAACTACTAAGCTCAGTGATGGGAGGATTACCTGGGCCCCAAATTTCGAAGCCAGTCTGGGCAATACAACAAAGCCATATATCAAAAAGAAAAGAAGGGGGAGAGGAAATGAGGGAGGGAATGAGAGCCAAGGAAAAAAGAAAGCGGGGAAAGTCAGTCCTTTACTGTGTGCATCACGCTCCTCTGACGCAGCAGTCACTAAGAGTTAGACAACTCTCCACTTGGTTTTCATTTAAGGTTTTATGAAGCAGTTAACTCTTCGTGATTGAGAAACTGTCTAGCTCATGCAGTGTACCAATCACTGATCCACTTACTGACCCACATGCTGATACACTTAATATACACAGAGCGGAAATGCACCTATGGTGGATTTAATCTAGTGGCCAGGGGTCACTCTTGCTGACCACTGAGGTGTGGAAAAGCATCTGGTCAGGGCAAGGGACTTAGTCTGGAAAGACTAACACACTGAATAATTAGAAGGAAGCCCTGTGACTAGGATGGGCTAGGGGCCCACTACTTTCTAAATAAGCTGAAAAAGCAAGTTCAGGAGAACAGAAACTAAACCTTGATAATGCTCACGACCACTGCTCACCCAAACATACATGTTAAGAAACGGACAGGACATAATCCCAGCACTTGGGAGGCAGAGGCAGGCGGATTTCTGAGTTCGAGGCCAGCCTGGTCTACAGAGTGAGTTCCAGGACAGCCAGGGCTACACAGAGAAACCCTGTCTCAGAAAAAAACAAAAAACAAAAAACAAAAAAAAAAAGAAAAAAGAAAAAAGAAATGGACAGGACAGATAACTATCTAAAAGAAAGCATTTGCAAACTGTCTATCGACAAAGCAGCCTGGAATCTAGAAATACACAAACTGTCTCCAAAACAAAAGGAATAGAAAGTGGATGATGTTGAGGACTGCAACTGTGGGCTCCTCATGAGCTGTCCTTACTACAAATGTTTTTTGAAAACATTCCCAAAACATTGTTGGTGAACCATTCATGATTAGAAGCAGCAGGATACAATGCCTAGCCAGCACCCGTGATTAGACAATACAATACACGGTGCCTAGCCAGCACCCTCGATTGATTAGAGGCAGCAGGGTCCATGTACTTGATTAGAAGTGGTAAGGTACATGGTGCCCAGCCAGCATCTGTGATTAGAAGTGGCGGAGCTTAACTAGTAAGTTTTCTAATTAATTCAGAAGGTATTCACTTTCATTAGCGTGACCAAGAAAACAGACTATAAACATAACCCTACCATTAACATGTAGAATCATACTGCAATTGTTTGTTTAGAGTCTGCATTTTTCTACTTAGCACCACAGAGTGAGCACTAGGTCTTGACACTGTCTTGGAGAAGGACCACATCGAATGCCAATGCCATGACTGACAGCATAGTGACCATATTTGAGTTTGTTGGAATTTTACTTATCAAGAATGAAACTAGAATCCAAATTCCAGAAACTGAATTCCAGAATCCACGTTACCTTGGACCATAACATTGATTTATTCTGAATCCTGAGGGGCTGATGCCTAATAATTACCAACATTTGGCATAAGAGGATCCCAGATACACTGGGTCTCATTCAGGGAAAAACAGATGAGATGTTTTCCATTAGGTTTTCAAAGCTCACTGTTACACCCCCCACCCCATTGACAGTAAGCAACAACATACCACATCATAGCATGAAGATAAAAATAGGAAGACAAGAACCAACTAACAGAACTAACAACTGCAGGGAAACTCAGTATTAACATCTTTAAGTGGCTAGTCTTCAGTGTTGGTCTTTAGTGTCAAAATGCCATTGAAGGTGAAGGTGAACATTTTAAAATCAGAAATGGCCAACTTTGTTATTTGAGAAAATTTATACTCAAAGGATAAATAAAATCATTTCACTACTTTCCTTGGGTTTCTACTGCCTGGAAGAAATTAAATCTGTTTTTGCTCTAAGGCTACAGAAAAAAATTTTCAACTCAGTCAAAGAAAAAGAACCTAAAACACACACTTCATCTTTGGAACAGCAGTGGTGAGAGCCAGGCTTTCTAAAGTCCCGCGAACACTTTAACTGCTTTACTGAGAGTCTGCACTATCAAATGAAAAGGAGTTTTAGCAATGTAATATTTTATTTTACCATTTTCCCCCATCTGCATAGGATGAAAATAGCCAGTGGAGCAAAGGTCCTCCTGAGCCACAGGGACGATTTGGGGAGATGGGGGGAAGGGAGTACAAGGCCTGTTTGCACTTGTTTCTTCCTGAAAGAAAGGCCACATACAGGAACATGTAAAGAGAGTAGGCTCTGGAGCCTGGGTTTGAACTCTGACATTGTCACTCAGCGAAGCTGAAACTTTATTTCCTCTTAGTGACTGGCAGACATCTGGAATACATTAAGAAGTCCTGGGCATCATCATAAACGTTGCGCTGTAGACAGACTGGTAAACACAAAGAAGCAAGGTATTCGTGCTCCCCATAAAACCAGGCGACCCTCCTTGTTTAAAGCCGGCTAATGTCCACTCTGGTTCTCCGAGATCCTGGGTCAGACACCCTGTCTCCGAGTGCTCAGCTGTAAAGCAAAGCAGATGACCTTACGGGACTGCACATTGGTGAGTTCATAAAACCCACACTCGGCGACGCCCAGGCCAGGTCTGCACCCAGGCCTGGTTCACCAGCACTCAGGGAACTACTGCAACTATGTCAGACAGAAAGAGTCACCATCAAACACATGAGTCAGAGTGAGAGTACTTGTATAGGACAGTCCAGATAAAACCCCGTGGATAAGAGATACATCCCTTTCCTCTTCCTCAGCTCAGAAGAGCCAAAATTTACAGAACTTTTTGTGTCCCGGCAGAACCAAGTCAGTATGGGTCTCTAACAAAAAAATATCTTTACCATTGATTTACATAGCAGAAGAATCACAACGTACTGTAAAGATATATGTACTGTGAAAGACACAGAATACTAACAACATTAGGAGAAATAACTTACTGTCTCAAAAAATAGTTCCATCATCCGACTTCTCTTTTCGTCTGCACTCAGTCCTCTTTTTTTTGACTAAAGCATAACAAAAACAAAAACAAAAAGCAGCAGTTTTAAACAAAAACAGCATTCCACAACAATTTGGCATTGAACATTATCTTAAAATGTGTTTGATTCTAATAGCATCAGGTTTGTCGCTCTCAAACCTGGCCGAATACTCACTTCAATGACTATATGTCAACTCTTGAAGTAGGGACTGACAATTTTCTATGCAAACAGTGATTGAGAAAACATTCTGTGGAAATGTATTTTTATTTTTGGTTTTTGTTTTTCAAGACAGGGTTTCTCTGTGTAGCCTTGGTTGTCCTGGAACTCATGTAGGTCAGGCTGGCCTTGAACTAAGAGAGCCACCAGCCTGTCAGTGAGTACCGCCACACCCTTTGTTGAAACTTAGTATCTATAAAATGAAGCAATGACAAGCCTCTGTATTAACTTTCAGAAGGCTTGCCTTTTGAAAGAAAACAGATAGTCACTCATAACTAATTAATAACTACAAGCACAAATTGTAGCATAAATACACAGCACAGAGTTAATTAATCCCACCTGGGAAGGGAGACATGTTAATCTAGAAGGCTAGAGATGAAAAGGATTTGGTCAGACTAGGAAGTGGGGAGGGGTGCCCTGTGCAGATCCCACTCACAAGCACAGTGTTGTGACATCCAAGACACGCATTAAGATGGCTACTGGATGGACTGTGCAGAGGGAACAAATGGTCAGATGACCAGAGGCTAATTGGGAAGAGAGTGGGTCTCACCACGACAATGAAGAAATGCTCAGAAATTTCTAAAGCTGAGGAGTGACAAGATTAGAGTCAAATTCAAGTGTATCGGCAGGGGCTGGAGAGATGGCTCAGAGGTTAAAGACCACTGGCTGTGCCTCCAGAGGACAGGGTTCATTTCCTAGCACCTGCATGGTGGCTCTGTGACTTCAGTCCCTGGACATCTGTCCCCCTCTTCTGGGCGTTCTTGGCACTAAGTATATACACGGTATACAAATATACATTCAGGCAAAACATCATATACATAAAAAAAATTAAATATTTTAATTAAAAAGAAATAAACAGGCTGGGCAGTGGTGGCGCATGGCTTTAATCCCAGCACTTGGGAGGCAGAGGCAGGCGGATCTCTGAGTTCGAAGCCAGCCTGGTCTACAGAGTGAGTTCCAGGACAGCCAGGGCTACACAGAGAAACCCTGTCTCGAAAAAACCAAAAAAAAAAAAAAAAAGAAAGAAAGAAACAAACAGTGACAGGAATGTGTAGGCTCAAGAAAGAAAAAACTTATCCAGATAGAAAATGGAAGCCTGTAATATCTGTGAGTCATTATCAAATTTGAAAATAAGATAAGATAATATGTAACTAAAATACAGAATAATTCTTATTATATATATATGTACATATATATATATACACATATATATAATAATTTCTAGAGCTGAGGAATGACAAGATTAGAGTCAAATTCAAGTGTAGCGGCAGGGGCTGGAGAGATGGCTCAGAGGTTAAAGACCACTGGCTGGTCTGATATATAACATATCAACTTACATTCAAATTAAACAAAAAGAGGAGCCAAGTTTTTTCCAGGCAAAAATTCCAATGAAAATAAAAACAATTTGAGAAACAGCACTAGTCTGGGATTGGGATTCCACACTAACGTTTATTTATTAGTTGTTTACTAGGGGGTGCTAAGGAACAATGAAAAAGGTAGAGGAAAACCTTCCAAAGTTGGCTTTCTTCCTCTATGTGGGTTCCAAGGCTTGAACTCAGAAGGCCAGGCCTAGCATTAGCATTGTTACCCAAAGAGCCATCTCACCTGGCCCAATAGTTAAGTGTTCTGAATCCTTCTCAAAAACTGCACAAGATCATGCTGTGTGACACTGTATCCGTGGGAAACAGGAATAAGTGTCTAGTCTCAGCAGATAGATAACTGATGACAGTTCAAAGTACATATACCATCAAAGTTCAACTTGGTGAATTCATGAATTTTCTTGGGTTACTTGCTGGACTATGGGAAAGGACTTACAGGAGTAGAACTGACACAGACAGCTGCATCCCCAAAGCCTCCCCTAGGTACCTGACAGCTCAGAAGGCTGCAGATCTGGAGCACAGTGTACATCTTGCATCGCCTCAACAAACCACCCAGTGTCCTTTCCCAGAAGTTCAGTTAGTTGAGCCTCTCCCAGGCCGCTTGCCTGGTCTTTGTTTCTTCAGGGTGCTGCACTGGTCTTGCACTTTCAAGCTCATCTGAGTGACTCTCAGCAGTCTTTACTGGGAGTGCTGTGCCTATGTCAATTTCAGGGACTTCCTAAAGCTCTTTGGAGTTGTTTACTTCCTGTCTAAATTCAATGAGCTTTCCCTCAGGATTGGGTGTTCCACGGCTCCTTAGATCAACAGTTCTCAGCCAGTGGTCAAATGACCCTTTCACAGGGGTCACCTAAGACCATCAGAAAGCAGATCTTTGCATCATGACTTGTAACAATAGCAAAATTACATTTATGAAGTAGCTATGAAAATCATTTGGTTGGGGATCATCACAACATGAGGAACTATATATTAAAGAGTCGCAGCATTGTCAAGGCTGAGCACCACGGCCTCAGACCGTCCTGTTGCTTTACCTCTGTGTAACTATCTCTCCTGTGTAACTATCTCTCCTGTGTAACTATCTCTCCTGTGTAGCTATCTCTCCTGTGTAACTATCTCTCCTGTGTAACTATCTCTCCTGCACTCTTCTGTTTCAAGACCTTTCCATATCCTGTATCTTAGAATTTCTCCAAGATGCAAAGTTTTAATCTTGGAGGAAACTACTACTCAACAAATCATAACAAAATAAAACTGTTTATTAAGATGTATTTTTATATAAGAAGATAAAGACTGATTCTGTCCAACCAAAAACGCCATAAGAAAGCATCAGTCTCCAACACTTAAGAAAAGGATCTTGGAAGCACTCCGTATTTCTTCTGGCAACACTAGAAGCTAACTCATCTGACAGCACCAAGGTGATGCAGTGTTTCTTGATGAGTGTGTGCACAGGAAAGCAGCCTCCAGGTTCGTTCGCAGCCCCCACTCTCCCCATCTGTCCCTCTGGTGCACAGCAGTCCCCCAGGGATCCACTGAGCCTTTCCTCTCCTCAAATCTCTTCTTTGATCTCATCTTCTTTAGTTTTAATTAGCACTTGTGATGAGACCACAGATCTTTATATCTGGCCCTAAAGATGCCCCTGAACTTCCATCTCATGTATCTACCTGCCTGCTGGACAGACTTCAAACTCAACTGGTCCAAACTGAATCCTTTCTCTCCTACACATACTCCAAACTTGCCATTTGACATCTGAAGTCTCAGATATACTCTTTACCTATGCCAAAGACCTGGCGGCCATCCTAGGTGCCTCCATCTCTTTACCAATTACCAAGTTCTGTCAACGCTGGTTCTTACTCTAATACGTCCTGCCTGGCCCACTCTATTGCCTCTGTCTGGATCCAAGCCCTCATTGGCTATCTCCTGCAACTGTCCTCAGCTGCCTAAACACACTTTGTCTCATCCTCTAACAGAAACTGACTGTGAGGCTCCTTAAAACCTTTGATGGTTCCAGTCCTCATATCAAGCATCCTAAGAGGATGTAGAAAGCCCTTTGTCACCTGACCCAACTTACTATTTAGAGTAGCTCTCGCCCTCAAATTTACCATAACAAAGTGAAGAACTATGTAATTTGGGTCGTGATGATGATGATAAAATTATTCCTCCACCTAAAAGAAAAATCTCTCCTCTGCATATTCAAAGAGTTCCCCCAAAGCGTAATTTGGCATTCTCCCCACAGATTTCCCTCGGCTGAGCTCATAGGCTGAGCCTGTGTTCCCAGGACACATTTGCACTGATTGGTCTACTGCACTGAAATGTCAGCAAACTGAGAAAATTCAGAATATCCACTGTCCTTTGCCTTCTCAGGGCTTAGCAAGTGGGGTAAGTTAGACAGAGCAGACATACAGGCCAGCTCTGAACTTCAGGGCCACAACCTGTAAAACTGCCAACGCTAAGCTGCTCAAGTGTCAAAGCCCACCACACTCCTAAATACACACCCAGGGTGAATTAAATAGCAGGAAAGCCCGCAGCCATCACCTTGCTTGCAGAGAGAAAGCAAAGCACTCTCCCCAGGAGGGTACCAGGCCCCAGGAAGCTATACAGAACAGCTGTCTAAACCTCAGGTCCAAAGCTAGAATCCACGAGGGTTTTATAACCCTTCCCACACTGCTCCCTTGCAGTATCTGAGCCAATCATGAAGATCACACCCAGCAAAAGACTCCTCAGCTAAGCTTCCCTTCCCTCGCCAGTGCGTGCAAGCTACCGTATATACACTCAGCTAAGAATTTTAAAAAGGCTACTGCTGAGGTCACCCTGTATGAACCACACTGGAGTGCTAGTTATGGGGCTGGGTGTGCATATTAAAAAGTATTCTCTGTGGTTGTAACTTGCTTTTCTCTCTAGATTTACAAGGCTATGAGGGGTTCTGGGAGAGAAGTGGAAATCTCTTTCAGGTACAGTGCCTTTGCATGGCTGCAGGGACTTGGGCCTGACTGGAGCAGTGAGGGAACGGAGGAGAAATAGAGCAGAAAGCTGGGATGGTGTGGGCTGGGCTCCTGGATGGAGAAACTGCAGCCCTGCAGCTCAGCGAGGAGTTCATTATAGAGTTGAACAGAGGCAGGGGACTGCATCAGTGGGGCATTACGTGCTGATAAACACAGAGGCGGGGTTATTACATACATCTGGACTCGGAGGCAGGTTTAACTCATCTTGGTAACCCAAGAGCAGTCTCTCTAGGGGAGTGGTCTTCAGGTCATAAAAACGCGGAAGGGAGCAAAGCTGCGGTGTGCGTTCTCCACGCAGACTGTCAAAACTCGCATTCCTCTCCTGGGGAGACGTTGCCAGCTCTCTAAGCCTGAGGCTGGGGGGGCAGGGGAGTCTCTGGTGAGGCCAAGCTGGCCAACAGCACATGCTCACTCAGGACTTGACTCATTCAAGGCTCGCTCAGCTCCTGACATTAGGACTTTATCCTGTGGCTAAATCAGGAGAAAACAGCCCCAATCTGGGAGCAAGCTCCTAATATTTTGGTATTATAAACAGGTTCTGGAAAGTCCTTTGCGATCCCCCAGAGGCAAGCAATAAGGAGAATCTAATGTCCTGGGGAACATAGTTTAGGAAAGCTCTTAATTCAACAGATATAAACATATAAATACAGCTGAATTATATCATACATTTGTATTACTTTCAGAGTGATTTATCTCTGTCTTTTATGAGTTCTTACTAATCATAGTTGGAAACTTCCAAGGTCAGATTTAAAATAACTAATACTGTCTTGGTCAGAGTTTCTATTCCTGCACAAACCAAGAAACAAGTTGGGGAGGAAAGGGTTTATTCAGCTTACATTTCCACATTGCTGTTGATCAACAATGGAAGTCAGGACTGAACCTCAAGCAGGTCAGGAAGCAGGAGCTGATGCAGAAGCCATGGAGGGATGTTACTTACTGGCTTGCTTCCCCTGGCTTGCTCAGCCTGCTCTCTTATAGAACACAGGACTACCAGCCCAGGGATAGCACCACCCACAAGGGGCCCATCCCCCTTGATCACTAATTGAGAAAATGCCCCACAGCTGGATCTCAAGGAGGCACTTCCTCAACTGAAGTTCCTTTCTCTGTGATAACTCCAACTAGTGTCAAGTTGACACACAAAACTAACCAGTACAAATATAAAAAGGCCATCATACTGGCATTACAGACTTCAACAAGAAAGAAAAATAACAAGGACTCAGTCTTTAAAACTAGGGAGGGGTGTCTCCTTGTGGTAAAACAGGGATGCCTTCAGATTATAAAGGAGACTCAAAGCCACCTGAGGATTAGGACACTTCCTATTTGACGAGTATTTTAAGCTACTTTTTAGAGTCCTGTATCTAAAGAATCTTCTCCAATATACGTAGTTACAGAATTCCTCCTATCAGCCCTGTTGGTCATTTGTAATAAATGTTTTGAAAAAAATGTCCCTCTCAAAGTTAACCTCCGATTTCCAACTGTATGCCTATGCTTGTAATAGCTTACCTAACAAATCAAATCAGAATAATAATTCACGATTAGGAAAGAGGTCAAAAGTTTAACTTTGACCAGAATAACACTGAACTTTTTTCTTGCTCACATATAAAACTAATAGCAATACCTATGTGAAGCGTTAACAGTCATTAAATCCCTTTAGCAGTAGGCAACTGCCCTATAAAGAGGGTTAAATAGGAGGGTGAGGCCGGCACTTCAATAATACGGGAGTTCCTTTTAATTGGGTACTTTAATTCTACAAAGAGAAACATGATAGCACCAAACACTGGTAACATTGTTCTGAGTCTGGTCCTGGGCTCCTTGGGCCATTTCATGCCCAGGTGGCCCTGTTGTTAGTTTAACCACAAAGAAGCCGTTATCAGTTATAATTGCAGCTGGGCAAGTTTCATCAAATAAATGCCCTACGACCTGATCCTGGTCCACCCTGTGTAACGGCCACTTAACTAAATTAAGATATTAAAATCTGGGGTCACTCTAGCGACACATTGACATTCGATCGCCAAAAGTGGGAAGAATAACACAAAACTCTGAAGGTGGATGAAAACGATCCAAAGGGCAGAGTCATTAAGTTCGAAAAGACAGTGCAGATTGGTAGTAAACCAGGGTTAGCCCGCACACATGGGCCCCACGCTAAGGCAGAGCTGGGGGCGGGTGGGGGCGTCCTACCCTTTACTTAAAGGCGGGGTCGCGGGGTGGGGTGAGGGGGTGTCACTGCCATGATCTAAAGGCGGAGGGAAGACCTACTGGGCTGCTCCTGTTAGCCTACGAAGTACAGGGGTGGGGTGCGGCTGGAGTGAAGGGGAGCGCTGTGCCCAGCCAGTAAAAGGCCCCGGGTTCTAATTCCAGCAGAACCGAAGGACACTGAACAGTTCGGTGGCCAACTCCGCAGCGCGTGCGCCCTGGGGCTCTCGGTCGGGAGCCGCGGACCGGCCCCACTTGCCAGGCTTCTGGATTCGGTTCTAGAACGCTCTAGTCCGGAACCAGACCCATCAGGGCTCGGGCTCAGCAGTGGACGCGGGGCCAACCTCGAAAGGCCTGGCCAGGCGCAACCCCTGCCGCCGCGACCCCGAAGCCGGGAGATGCACGCGTCCGAGCCTCGCTCTTACCATATTGCGCGCAGCGGCCTCCTTGTTTGAGTCTGGCGCCAACAACAGCGTAGGGTGGGAAGGACCGGAGGAAGTGCAGGGGAGGTGCAACGACCCCTGGCGGCCCTCGTAGGCTGCGGGACTCGAGGGAGGAGCCTGGCCGGGGCGGGGCCTGAGGTGATGGGCAGGGCCAGCAGGGGAGGGGCCTGAGATAGGCAGGACCTGACTGAGACCAGACAGACTGGTCTGGGTTGGGCGGGCGTGTGTGCAGAAAGGAAAAGTAGGGGGCCTGGGGTAGAGGCTGGAGCACGACCGGCTTCCGTGCCCTTCCGGCGCCTCTGGGGTTGCAGAGTTGCTTGCTACTTATGTGTTCAATGTAGCTTTTATTTTTCTTTTTAAAGGCAACTTTTGAGTTTTCGCTTTGAAGTGTGTTCTTTTAACTTAAAAAAAATGGGGATTTGACTGCAGGAAATGAGAACATTTATAAAAGATTCTTTTCTATTTAATTCTTTTATCTTATTTTATTTTATTGTTTGGCTTTTTGGAACAGGGTTTCTCTGTGTAGCCTTGGCTACCCTGGAGCGCTCTCTGTAGACCAAGCTGGCCTGGAACTCAGTGATCTACCTGCTTCTGTCTCCTAAATGTTGGGATTAAAGTCGAGCACCACCTCTAGCCTTAAAAAGGACTCTGATAGAGAAGGGTGAGAGTGTATAGAGTAGTGCAGGATAGAGTAGTGCAGGCGTTCTGTATTGTGAGTGAACTGTAAATATTCTGGTTCTGCTCATTGTAAGAACTTAATAAGGAGTATGTGGAAGCTTTCTAAAGTATTTCTTGCAACTACTAGTGAATCTGTCTCTCAAAGTTTCACTAAAATCTTTACTTCATAAGATGGGATAAAGGTGATTAGCATAAGTCTAAAGCCTCTCCAAAGGAGAGTAATGATGGGAAGTGAGTATGTATCCAAACCTGCTTGCCATGCTCAAACCCTGACAACAGGTATGTAGCAGAGGTGTCCCTGTCGATTGTGTGACACAGAGCTTCGTCGCATCCACCTTTTTAACACTTTTCTAGAGCTCTTGATTTGCTCTGTATTGCAATTATTCTTTTTTTTTTTCAACCTTAGGTTTTCTGGATAGGACTTCCTGACAGCAAGTGCTGTGTTTTCTCTCTCTCTCTGCTATTATTATTATTATTATTATACTGGAAATAAGTTTATCCAATTGTACTGGTTGGTTTTGTGTGTCAACTTGACACAGGCTGGAGTTATCACAGGGAAAAGAGCTTCAGTTGGGAAGTGCCTCCATGAGATCCAGCTGTGGGGCATTTTCTCAATTAGTGATCAAGTGGGGAGGGCCCATTGTGAGTGGCACCATCCCTGGGCTGGTGTTCTTGGGTTCTATAAGAGAGCAGGCTGAGCAAGCCAGGGGAAGCAAGCCAGTAAGAAACATCCCTCTGTGGCCTCTGCATCAGCTCCTGCTTCCTGACCTGCTTGAGTTCCAGTCCTGACTTCCTTCAGTGATGAACAGCAGTGTGGAAATATAAGCTGAATAAAC
Organism: Apodemus sylvaticus; assembly: GCF_947179515.1. Taxonomy (NCBI): domain Eukaryota; kingdom Metazoa; phylum Chordata; class Mammalia; order Rodentia; family Muridae; genus Apodemus; species Apodemus sylvaticus. Next base: position 83,457,996 of record NC_067475.1, on the reverse strand, counting down.
CCTTTCCTCCCGAGCTTGCTTCTTGGTTGTGATGTTTGTGCAGGAATAAAAACCCTGACTAAGACAAATTGGTACCAGCATAGTGGGGTATTCCTGTGACAACCTGACCATGTTTTAGGGAGGACTGTGGAAGGACTTTGGAACTTTGGGCTAGAAGACCCATTCAGTCTTCTAGCCCAAAGACCCATGTGACATGCTGTGTAGGAGCTTGGAAGATAATGTTGAAAACAGTGCAGATGATGGAGGCCTGGCTTGTGGAATTTCAGAGGGAAGATTAAAGACCATCACCTGATAAAGACTATCAAGGTTGTGTTTTGATTGTGAAGATTCTGTGGTTTTGGTTAGCTGGGGTTGAAGAATCAGCTGTGATTAACAAGATACCAGAACCACTAAAGCAAACCTTAGTTTTACTGGGACTATTGATGCTGTTTAGCTGGAGCTAAGAAATTAGCAGTGATTAACAAGAGACCAGCATCACTGTGGTGAAATCTTCTGGGAAGTGTTTTCTGAGCGCACAGAGGCTGTGTTCCAGAGATAGCCACAGTTGTACCTCACACTGTGGCCAAACTTGGTAATGTGTAAGAGTCACCCAAGTGGTACTGGTTTTGAAGGCATGAAGGGGTCATGAAGAACAGCTGAGGCTTGGCACTGTGAGAGGCCAGGGAAGGCCACTGGTGAAGGTGCAACTCAGTTGCAACTGATGGCCCAGGATTGAAGGGGTCATGCAAAGGAGTTATGACTTGGCACCATGAAGAGAGCCTATGAGAGGCTATTGGTGAAGCCTAGTTACAGCAGAAGACAGCAGTGTTTTGGAGATGCCGGTGCCATGAGATGGCCACCAGGAACAGCAGCGGCAGTGGAGTACAGGCAGATGGAGCCTAGAAGACAAGGTGTGTGCTACAAAGGGCAGAGCTGGAGAAGTGACCCAAGCCCTTGGAGGAGCCCAGAAGATCTTGAGTTGGATCCCAGACATTGTTGGAGTTTGATTTTTGCTTTTGATTATGACTGCCCTGATATTTTCAAAAGGATTCTTCCTCTTGAAGGAAGAAAGTGTTTTAGTGGAGCCCACAGTTAAGAGACTGAATTTTAAAAGATATTGGACATTTTAAAGGGATTGAACTCTTAATATGTAAAGACTGTGTGACTTTTAAAGTTATTTAGATCTTGAGGATGAATAAGAAAGTAAGAGTTAAGGCTTAATAGTGGCTGGTTTTGTGTGTCAACTTGACACAGGCTGGAATTATCACAGAGAGAGGAGCTTCAGTAGGGGAAATGCCTCCATGAGATCCAACTGTGGGGCATTTTCTCAATTAGTGATCAAGGGGGTAGGGCCCCTTGTGTGTGGTACCATCCCTGGGCTGGTGCTCTTGGGCTCTATAAGAGAGCAGGCTGAGCAAGCCAGGGGAAGCAAGCCAGTAAGACACATACCTCCATGGCCTCTGCATCAGCTCCTGCTTCCTGACCTGCTTGAGTTCCAGTCCTAACTTCCTTTGGTGATGAACAGCAATGTGGAAATGTAAGCTGAATAAACCCTTTCCTCCCCAGCTTGCTTCTTGGTCATGATGACTGTGCAGGAATATAAACCCTGACTAAGACACCAATCAAGTAACAACTATACAAATGCAAGCAATTGTAGCCGCCAGCAGCTACATGTGAACCGGGTTACCTGTTGAGAGAATTTTGGGGTCATAGGGAAGAGAGGCGAAAAGAACGTACGGCCAAGTCAATGTTCACTGATCAAAGCCGTAAACTTTAATGGCGCCAGACCTTATAACAGTTCGGGCAAACCCTTCCCCCCAGACTCCAGGCTGAGTTCCGGTGGAAGTTGTCTAGCTTCTCTTGGAGGTCTTCGTCTTGACTGCTCCGGCAGCTGGGTGGGTCACCTGTTTAATTCAGGAATCCCTATACCTGGAGGAACAATGAACTTGACCTTTACTACGTGCACTCCACCCTAGGTGGAGCAGGATCCTGGCTAACTGGGAGAAGTTAACCTTGACCAAAGTCAAACTCTGACCAAGTGCAAGACTGCCCCAATATGGCTCTGTACATGTCCTCCCTTTTTTTATTAATTTGAACACGAGGAGGTAGAAAACAAGTGGATAAATATCCTTCATAAGAAGGCGGGCCTTAACCAGGAGGGGAAGCATTGACCGTAATTCCTCTTAAATATTGTATAACGTCTTTTTCAGAGGAGGGGTAATAGGCTCCCTTATTATTTTAAGGACAGCCTCTCGACGTTAACCCCTATGCAATTAGGTGTACTTCCTGGGGACTCAGAAGCAGAAATTCACCTCCCCATGCAGTGCTTTGCCTCGCACGTCTCGCTGGTACCCATGTTTGTTCAAAAACAAACACACATAGATCTGAGTTCTATGTGGCTCCCTCTTTGGAGATCCACTTGTGTAAGTTTTGAAGCCAGGGGGGTCTGCAAGTGTCTTTAACAGACATGTAATCTCTCCATCCAGGTGAGCCTGGGTGGAGACAGCCAGTCTGCTTAACAGACAAGGTCAAGAGTTAAAGGTGGAATAGGATTAACTTGTCCCAGAAGTATCCAATTCAGTTGTAAATTAACAACTTTAAGGATCCAAAGCTTGGCCTCTGAGGTGGGAGAGGTAGCCTTGTGAATCAAGAATTAAGCTGTTACTTCTCAGGAAAAGTGGAGACTATATGTTAAATTAACACAGCTGGCTGAAGATTGTTAGCCATCTTCAAAATTGGAATCTTCAATATTGGAATTATTTCTAGACCAGTCTATGGTTGAGTCAGCTGAACACAATAAGGAGAAGAGTCATTTTAACTCTTCTTAATTAATTTTTCCTAAGCTAGCATAACAGTCTCCATGTTCTGTCCCACAAAGTCTAAAAGCTTGAAGCTAGGCAATTTATCTAACCTGGGACATTTAACAATTGAGGTAAGTCAAGAACATATACCCAATATAGCTCTTATGTTACCATGGTCTGGGCATTCAGCAAGCACACAGTCAGCATATCTTCTGCAGCATTCTGTGGAAAAAACAGAGGGCATGCCTTCTCCCCCAATATTAAATCAGGATCATGGCATATGTTAGTAAGTGAATTCCTTCATTTCACCTAGACATCAATATGTCTAATTACAAGATGTCATATACATTTAGCAAGGAGTTTCTTGGCATCTAAATTTTAAAATTTTTTTTTTTTTAAAAACATGTAAGCATAATTTAAATTATATGCACAGGGACACAATTTCCCCTCTCTTCTTTCTTCCAAGAAGATATTGTTTTATTAATTTAAGTTGGAACACAAAGTATAAACCATAACATAGGCAATAACTATGTAATTATATAAAATATAGTTGCTTTTTCTGTTAGAGCAGTTGCAACTAGACAGCCTAAAAATGAATCATTAGTCACATGTACATATTTTTTTAATCTTTTAAATTAGAAATATGAATATCATTTATCTGTAATAACTAAGTCCTCTAGGATTAACACCATTACGTGGTAGAGGTAGAAATTGAGGACATCAAGAACAAATCATTATAATTTGATGTGCACAAAATATAAAATTATTTCAAATACCTAAAGGACAGTCATTTAGAGAACATATCCTTTGTTCTTAGAAATTTGAATCACATTTGTATAAACTGTAGAAATTAAGAATTAGCAGTATTAAAAATGGACCAATTTTAAGCAATTATAAACCATGAGCTATGTATATCTACTATTATTAAAAGCTTGACCTTAACATCTTAAAAATAGCTGCTATAGCACCCAATTCAGGTATCTGTGTTGAAGCAGGGAGAAACTTAAAGGAATAAACATGTGATCTGATAGTACAAATTATCTTTTGGATAACAATTATTAATTTTGCCTAAAAATGCTTGCCATGTAATAGATCAACCATTAATAATAAATTTGATTGTTGCTTGAAGCAAGGAACAAACGTTTCCTACCTTGAAAACAGAGGTTTAAGACCTTCTGTGGCAAGCTTAAAATGAGGTAAATATAAGATAAAGCCAATTAATATATCCTAACAACTTTTGAAAGCCATTTACCTAAAAATTCTAAAAGTCTATAGGAGCAAGGGCCTGTAACAAACATTCTATGAACATTATACACTGAAAATTTTAAGATCTTAACTTCTAGTATAAAAACAGAGACAAAACACTTTTTTTTTTTTTTAAAGCCAAACACTCCTTAGGTGGGGCCTGTAAGGCAGAAACAATTTCTCAAAACTTCCTCACTAGCTTCCCCTGAGGCAGCTCTAAGCTTTGCATTAACTCAAATGTAAATTTTTTTATCTGCCCTAGGATCCACCTTGAGTCCTTGGCAAGGACATTGTATGAGATTCCTCAAATGTAAATATCTTCTAATCTGAGCCTTTTATCTAAGACCAGACCCAAACCTACAAGGACAATTTAAGGATTAAACAAAAGAAACCTGTAATTTCATGGTCAAAGGAACCTACTTGATATCAAATACATTTCTACAGAGATATCCTTTTTAATCTTGGAGGGTTAAATTTTGCTCCTACCATTGTAGCCTATAAACTTGTGGAAAAGTGGCAATGGGCCTCTAAATCCCATAGCTGTATCACTCTCAAAATTATCTTAATTACAAAATGTTAACAATTACGAGCCTGCAAACTGAAAACTGTAGCCAATGACACACTGATTTTTATTGTAACTCAATGTTTTCTTGCAATATTAGAGCACAATTGTAATTTTGGAAGCAAATCTCAATTTTAAACAATCTATTTTCTTTAAAATTAATGGCAAACACATATTTACAGCACAAGGTTTGTATGCCAGTTCTTATGTTCAAGTGTATAACAGTGTAACTTATTAAAGAGACAATATTTTAAATCTTAATCTTCATTAAGTCTAATCTCCAGGCCAAGATTCACATGAAACACCATGCCAATTTAGGAGCGTCCCAAAGGCCTGTATTTCCTGGATTGCGTCATGCCACGTGGTGTTCAAAATGGCGACTACCCTAAACTACCAGCCTTAACCATCATGCCACGTGTTCAAAATGGCGACTACCCTAAACTACCAGCCTTAACCTAACTTTTGTTAATAACATTATACCTTTTAAATCATGTGCAGTGACTTAAGCCAATACTCTATAGTCAAGACATGCAAAATATACCTTTAAATCCAATTATAAACAAGAACAAGGCATGAGTGGCGTTAGGCCACGTGTAGTTAGTTAAGATAGCTCTAACACTGAATCACCAGTTTTAAACTAACCTTTTCTTAATAACACTATACCTTTTACATAATAACCAATTAATTTATAAATCTTTAGTCCAGAAATGTAAAGCCTTATATCATTAAAACCAATTAGAAACATGTATAAAGCGACTACATGAATTTCACAAGCCAAACCAAGGTCTTCCCAAATCTTGAGGTTTCTGGGCTTTAAGAGCGGCTTTTTCCCCAGCCACGCTTGTCTCTTGAGTGAGCTGCGTGGCTTTGAATCATTCCCCACACAAACTGTGGCTAGCTCAAGAGGTTACCAGCAGATGTAATCTTTACCAATTTTTCTTTTAAACATGAAACAGTCATTCACACAAAGACACAGAGAGGACATAAACATACACATAGACAGACAGTCGGTGCACCGGGACAAACACGGAAAGATACACAGAAAGTTAAGCGTGCTTGTTAAGCAATTGCATCCATTTTCCTCTTTAAACAGCTCTTAGAAGCTGTGGACATATGCCTATTTTTAAAAACCCCTTTCTTTTCGCCGAAATCAGCTCTTACGAGCTTTGGGCAAATGCCTACCAAATTCCTTCCCCATATTTCCCTATCTTATCAACCCAAGCAGTCCTGCGCTGGGTCCACGCAGTATGCTTGAAAAACTGTATCCATTCCTTGCACTCACAACCATAGACACGAATTCACTAGCGCTAGTTTTGCCCTCTATGTTGCTTACCGTGCGGACACCATTAATTTTCACCTTTTTCTGCGAAGCTTCGCTGGATAGGGCTACCTCAAGAAATTCTCTCGTGCCAGGTCGCCCCACGTTGGGCGCCACTATGTAGCCGCCAGCAGCTACATGTGAACCGGGTTACCTGTTGAGAGAATTTTGGGGTCATAGGGAAGAGAGGCGAAAAGAACGTACGGCCAAGTCAATGTTCACTGATCAAAGCCGTAAACTTTAATGGCGCCAGACCTTATAACAGTTCGGGCAAACCCTTCCCCCCAGACTCCAGGCTGAGTTCCGGTGGAAGTTGTCTAGCTTCTCTTGGAGGTCTTCGTCTTGACTGCTCCGGCAGCTGGGTGGGTCACCTGTTTAATTCAGGAATCCCTATACCTGGAGGAACAATGAACTTGACCTTTACTACGTGCACTCCACCCTAGGTGGAGCAGGATCCTGGCTAACTGGGAGAAGTTAACCTTGACCAAAGTCAAACTCTGACCAAGTGCAAGACTGCCCCAATATGGCTCTGTACAAGCAATTTTAGTCATTTTCCTTTTGGTCAACTTATATTAGGCCTGAAATCTTTAATAAAAGTTTTCTAGGTATTGGTTAAGTTTGGTAGGTTGCTCATCTATACACATAATTTATGTATTTTAAAGACTGAAGTCAAAGCACAAAGTCACTCTTACTCTCAAAACTTGAGCAAAAGGTCAGTTAATTAGAGCGTATGTGGTAGGGCAAACAGAGCAGCTAAGAAGTAAGAAGGGCTGTGTTAGTCCCTAGAGTTGTGTGGGCTTGTGGAAAGAAAGAACCTGAGTGCCGTGTGCTCCACAGTGTGGGTGACCCAGGGATCCTTGTCTCTGGAAGGCAAACACTTTGCTTTATAATCACCTCGCAAATACCTTTTAAATCCATGCTTTAAAGGAACTGGGATCATACCTAGCTACTTAAAATGCAAACTCTTAGGAGAGAGCCACAAACATCTCCCCCCAACCTTTTGGACTGTGAGTCCTGAGTCTCATCTGCCATGGGAGGGAGAAGCAGAACAGTTAACCACTTTAAAAACAAGAGTTTCATCTGCATAAGAAGATGAGAAGTACCATCTCCTCAAAGATGGGGACTTCAGGGCTAACTAGGAGGCTAGAATCTGTCAGTCTGTTAACGTTTCAGCCAAACAGGCTCTAGCCAGTTCTCAGACTGAGAGATTTTTCTTTTTACTTCTCAGTGGTGTTCTTGTCCCCCACACGGGTGGATCTGATCTGGTTCGCAATTATTCTGTGATAGCTAGCACGCCCACACACTTACTCTGGTTTACCTGGTGTCCCCATATCCCAGGATGTCACCTGGCAATGATGGTCTCCAACCACTCAGCAGCTGATGGTGCTGACAGGATGCTGTCAAGCTAGTGGAACAGTGGCTTGGGGGACTGGGACCCCAGTGACTCCAGAGCCTATTAGGCTTCTCCCACTCTCTAACTTCTAACACCCCGACAAGTAGTCTAGGATGACCTGAAAGCAAGATGCAGGGTCTGTTTGACTCTACCTCCCCAGGGCTGGGGTTATAAACACATACCACCATGTCCAACACTTCATGACATGAAGGATGGAACTCAAGTCTTCACACCAACAAAGCAAGCCCTTCACTAAGCTGCATGTGTGGTGTTAATAGGTATGGTTCCCCATCAACTCGTGTGTTTGAATGCTTGGCCCAGAGGGAGTGGAACAAACTCGTACCTGCAAATATGTAGGTGTGGCCTCGTTGGAGGAAGTGTGTCACTATGGAGGTGGGCTTTGAGGTCTCATACATGCTCAAGCTACGCTTAGTATGACACACAGTCTCTCCCTGCTGCCTCCAGTTCAGCATATAGAACTCTCAGCTCCTTCCCCAGCACCATGTCCACCACGATGAGAGTGAACTAAAACTCTGAAACTGTAAGCCAGCCCCAGTTAAATGTTTTCCTTTACAAGAATCGCCGTGGTATCACAGCAATAGTGACCCTATTTAAGACACTGTCTCTCCAGGCCCCTTTCTACAGAAAAGGGGGCCCAGTATTTTCATTTCACACCAGGCCCTGTAGATCATGGAACTGATGCTATGTTCATTTTTCTCAAGCCTATAGACTAGGGAGTTGCTGTTATTGTTGTTGGCTTATGTGCTGGAATGAACCTAGGGCTTTTGCTATCCTCTAGTAATCAGAACAGTGCCTGGGCATTCTGCTGGCCATGGTATATAATAGATTTCTCCACCAATGAAAAGAACCAATCAAAGCTGAATCAGAAGTATAAAGGCAGGTTTGTTGAGAGGCTGCCCTTGGGTGAGTTCACTGATGTCACAGGTGGAGATCAGGGAAGTCGTGAGCCCAGCCTAAAGCAAGGGAATTGTAATGGGGTTTGAGTGTGGGGTGATGACATGTGAGCTAGGATCTGGGATTGTGGCCATATAAGGTAAAGAAACTCGGAGACCAGGAGAGATGACGTTGCTGGGAATTTTCTCCTTGTGGGCAGGATTGGGGGGAAGAAGAGCAAATGAGGTTTCTTAGCTTGTCCAGGGGATGAGCAGGGTTTCTGAGTAAGCACTATACTTGCAAGCGTGCGTCAACAGCACTCATAACACTGCTAAAGTACAAGTCTGTTTCATCCTTTGGACGGTAAGCTCCTGGGTGATACAGGTTTCACTGTTCATCGTCGAAGTCTTCCCACTTAGCAGAAACTCTAGCCTGCCATGCGTGTTTGGACTATAGGATGCTAAGTGGTAGAGTGGTCCAAAACTGTATCTGCCTGCCCTGCCTGTCTCCTCACTTCCACAAGGACAAACTGTAGCTAGAACTGAATCCTGCTCCTCTGGAAAGAGATGCCACGGGCTTCACAGGAGATGTGTTCTGATTGAACATCTGAGGTACCGGATGACCGGAGGCACTCCTCTCTAAATCTGATAGACTCTGAAGAGCCTGTGATGGCAGTGGGACATGCCGGGAGAAGGGGAAAAGTGGACGGTGGGAAGCAGGAGGCCTTGTGCAGGCTCAAGGCCAGCTTGAGCTACATGATAGATTCTAGACCAGCCAGAGCAATACAGCAAGACCTTGCCTCAAAATAAGCAAAACAGCAATAATAAAAGTGAAAAACAAAGATTTGATAAAAAATAAATGTTATTTTATTAATGTCAGTTTGGGTCTTTATTCTATTTTCTGTTTGTTTCATCTCTCCTTGTAAGGCTAACTCTAACCACCTCTTTCAGAGTTCTAGTCTGTTCTGGAGAAAACATTTGAGCATGACAGCTTGGATATGGCACACGGAGACACTGTTTGAGAGGTGTTTTCTTGAACTTGAGGACTGTGGTAACAAGTTTCTTTGAGAAGAATAGAAACATCCACTTAGCATCAAGCTCCCTGACACTGAACTACCAGAGGATTGTTTGATCTAGTCTCTAGATGATTCTGTGGCTTGAAGTACACATCCAGCTGTAGTGGCTATTCCTGGTTGTCAACTTGACTGTATCTGGAATGAGCTACAGTCTAGAATTGGAAGGCTCACCTATGATCCTAATTTGGAGGCTCAGAGATATAAGTTTCTGACTTGGATCTTGGCATGGAGACCTTAGCATAGTGGCTAAGACAAGGAGATCTCCGAGTTCAAGATCATTTGGGATTAAAGGCATGGATGCACACGCCTTTAACCCAGGCCATACCCTCTGCTGGAGACCCACACGCCAATAATCTGGGCCATACCCTCTGCTGGAGACCTACAGCCTTTAATCTGGGCTACACCCTCTGCTGGAGATATATAAGGGCATTGGAAGAAGGAAGACTCTCTCTCACTCTTCCTTGCCTGCTTGCCTCGTGGGACTGAGAAACTGCTAGATCCTTGGACTTCCATCCACAGCTGCTGCTGATCATTGTTGGGAAGTTGGACTATAGACTGTAAGTCATTGACAAATCCCCTAACTATATAAAGACTATCCATACGTTCTGTGACTCTAGAGAACCCAAACTAATACACCAGCCATTAGGTATAATGTACAGTAATACAGAAATCCTTACTATGATGAACTCTGCATCAATATATTCTTGATCCAAGAAGTACTAGCTGTATGAGGTCCCTCTAGGGTCCCTGCCCCCTAGTAGCATCTGCCACAGCCAGCAGAAGGCCATCTCATCTTGAAATCTTTGAGGATTACAAGCAAACACACAGCCCATTGTGTCAAGATTTCTCCAACTCCTATTTCATATACATCCTGAATATTAACAAGTGGCTAGCAGCACAACCAACAAAAATAGCACTCAGGTTCTCTACTCTAAACAGTTTCATAGAGGTATTGCAATCTTCTATATGTTCTAGAACAGTTCCCACTCCCTGTCACTCAGGGAACCACCTGTTGAATAAATACTCAGTCCGCAGATGGAGAGAACAAGCTTTATTATAATGATTTGAGATTTTTGTGCATGGTAACGATATACACATGAATCTTGTTTCTCCCGTGTTTCAAGACAGAATTAATTTAAAGTTTTATTATAGACTAAAGCATCCAAAATACTGTGGTACGTATGTATCTACGAACATACAAACACATTGATGCACAGCGTCCGTTCTTCTATTTAAATAGGCAGTCAGCATTTCAATTCATAAAAGAACACAGGAGGAGGCTATATCATTATGAATGGCAGAAAACACAAGACCAGCAGTACACAGAATGTATGAGACAGATGTGTCAAGGTGGAATGTACAAGATCTTCAAAGAAATGAAAAGGGAACAAACAACCCTCATTCTCATAGGCAGCCTCCAAAGGCTGCAGTAAGGGATGATAAGAAAAAATGTTAGCAGAGGGTACTTGGTTGATAGCACAACATCCCATGTTGTAAAGCAAAAGCATTGAGGTTAAGGCTGTGTTGCTTTCAAAAGTTAATGGAAGTGCTGTACATTCATTGGAACAACATAGCTGATTATTAATCTCTTCTAGAATGTTAATGAATCGCATCCACACATTCTCCACAAACAGACCACACAATCAACTACCACACAGTTCATTAGAAAGTGTTTTTGAAGATTAGCATTGCGATTTTGTAGCTTACTGTCATTTGAAACAAAACCAAAAAAGTATTCCTTTATACCAAACAAATTTTTAATGGGCACTTAGTTTCCTTTATGGCAATACTAGATTCCTAGTTATCAAAAATATTAAAATAATTGTAAATTTTTAAACACCCTGCAACATTTACATAAAGTAACAGTATTAGGACTTTTGATTTTAAGGGAAATTAGGTAAGGTTTGCATCAGGCAGCTTCGATGTTATCCTACTTGGAAAGGTCTTGTTTTAAAAGCATTCACCCAAAAAAGAAATTCCTCTTCCCTGTTCAGAAGCTGGTGAACAGAGAGGCTCCACAGTTCAAATGCATAGAGAGACATTTCCCATTTGACGTGATCTACAGATGACCCGATGTTGATCTGATCTCTCCAGTTTCCTCCGTAGGTATTACCAAAGCATTTATGCTAACCCTTTCGAGTGAGGCTTCATATCCCTGGTCATGCACCGCTATTCCAGTTCATTCCCTGTGAGGACATACATACCCTGTACATGTAGTAGGAGCAGTCGTGTAACGGCTGCATGGACCAGGGGTACGTAGTGCCTCAAATTTTGTCAAGTTTAGGAAACTCAGGGGCTTATTTGGTTACAGAGACTAAAGTTTCATCAAAATCTTCCACATCATTTAAAAACCATCAAACAGTCATAATGACTTTCTAATTGTGTGTTTCTGGATAGTCAAGTACTCCCTACCACCCCGTGTCCAGCAGGGGAGGTTTATGTTGGGAGAAGATACACTATCGTTAACCTATAAAACCTAACTGTTTGTCCTTAGTGCCCAAGGGAAATTTGAATGCTTACTTTCTCAGTGCTACGTTATCATGAATGTATGACGGGTTCTATATACTTGACTAAGATCAATTAGACAGTAACAGTAGCCTAGAACAACAACAACAAAAAAAAGCCACTTATTTTAATAATCCTTCTCAGTTTACCAGAAACCATTCTGACCAAATGAGACAAGATTTCATTTAGATCTTGTCTATTTATATCTTAGTAGCAGCACTTCCCACCCCCCCACAAATATGCTTACCACAAAGAAATACAGTAAATGCACACACATACCCAAGTGCAGAATGTAGTGTTTCCTACAGCGCCCACTGCGGGTGCTTTATGATGGTGGAACAGAACTAGATTAAATTACTCTTTCATTCCAGTTCATACCAATATTTATGTGTTAAGAAAAAAAAAAAAACAACCCAATTTGTATTATTTCTTATTGATCTATCAAGCCTGATGCGATATTTTATATATGCGGCTGATTTGTTTATGAATTAATTTCTCACTTCACAAATATCTCAACGTTGTACAAAAAAAAAAAAAGAACTCATTTGATAAATTCATTTTCAAAATAAGAGTTGCACCGTGGAGGCACAACTCAGATGCAGAGCACACCTGAGGTGCTGGATTCCATTGCCAGCACCACAAAAAGAATCAAACAAAACCAGCCTGCAGCAGTCTCTTAAAAACATGTTTTCTGCTTGTGAAAATTAATGAAAAGTAATTTACTCATTTTTTTTTAAAAAAGCTTTCTTTTAAATAGCCAAGAAACAGAAACAGTCGTGCAGGCAGACCATTAATAAACAGCGCAACACATCCTCCTTTCCAGACTATAAGCTATAACTGCCCAGGGATACCTTTCTCCTCTATGCATGCCTCTGGCCCAGGGTCTAGGTGCACTCCTGACCTCATAGGAAGCTTGAGGACAGGGACACTGAACTTCATATTGAAGGCTTGGGCTGTAGGCACTGCCCAGCTACAGGGCTCTTGCTCAATATTTCTAAAGCCATGAGGAGCATCCCCAGCACCAGGAAAAAAAATTAAAACCAAAATATAAAATCAAAGACTTATTTTATGGTATTCAGAAGTAGTCTTACTTTACCACTCTAAAACTGGCATTGAATTTTATGTCTAGTACAGACAAGCTTGTATATTTTAAAATCCCACAGAACTAAAATAATAATAAGCTAAACACCAAGATGAATCTCTGAAAATAAAGTTTTTCCACCCAGATGTTGATTTAGTTATAATGAATTAAATAGACCATTAGAAGTAGCCAGATTTTCTTTCTAATTTTTTAAAAAACTTTTATATCACAAACATTGGAATTTTAAGATAATAAGCCATAAACATCGTCATTTGTGTCTGAGGGAAAATGTTTTTACAGTAGATATCTAAGGTGTTTTCAATGAATGACACCCCAACATTGCCAACAAATATGCCAAACACAACTTTCTTATTTGGTAGAACTGAGTAGGAAATCAGTGGAAAGAGAACACATGTAGGTTTACAGGATCCATAACAGGTAATGTTTCTCAAAATGCATTTATATCTAAATGAAAGGTAACTCAAACTCAATGTTTAAAGATTTCTTTCTTTGTTTTTCTTTCTTCTTTTTTTCTTGAACACAAAGAAGGTCATTTGACTGGAAGCCAGACATCACCATCATGCCAGAAAATGGCAATGCCGAAACCTGCAGTAGGGCTCACTCCACAAGGCCGGCCGCTTCCGATGGCAGCAGCCAGGCAACCGGCTGAAGGACGGGCTGGACAATGCTTCTGTCTTTCAGAAGTGCTGCCTATTCCCACCCACCAAGGACTCGTCTATATATTTATATATATATGTATAATACATTCTATCTTACCCTAACCATGTATACTTGCCCTTTTAATGCCTCTACTATTCATTAGACACTGATAAATAACCACAACATGCCCTTACCTGTAATGCTCAACAGAACTTTGGTAACACTTGCTCTCTAAGGGGAAATCATGAATCAATCACATGCCTTTGGTTGACACCATTCATCCTCCAAAGGGCTGCTTATGGCTCTCTGTCCTAGGACACTGGTGTCCGACTACATGTGCTGACGTTTTGCAGGAGGTAAAGCTTTCGCTTTCAGGACGTGGAAGAGGAATGACATATGAACACATGGCACATGAATGTGACTTCTCGTGAGTCCATTCCAGCGTGTTGATCTGAAGCTAGTAACCAAAGGGTCCCCTTGTTTTTGCTATGTGCCTTCAGGAGTTTCAGGTTTTCCTGAAAATATATTTCATTTTCTGATGCAAGGTGAGCAGACACAAGAAGGTGAAGAGAACACACAGAAACGATCTTTGATCAAACCCAGAAAATTTGGGAAATTTGCATTGATTCTGAAGGGCTCAACTCAAGGGGGCCCTGAGTCACAGCTGAGAGGATCTTGCAAGACAGCCTTGGATTTCTCTAAGGTAATTTATATGTGGTTGTTGATAAGCAAAAACATGTCACCAGAATAATAACACCTACTGTAAAAGTGAGGTTAGAAGGTCCCTTGGGTCTTGAAGTTAAATAAAATAGGCATCTACAAGTTTTGTTCTTGGAAGCTCTATGCAAAGTCTATCATTCATTCACCAGTCAACAGATAACGCTAATTCTTTTTAACGTCTGATTTGCAAAATTAGTTTAACTACAGAAATCCCTGTCCTATGAGTCATAGTTCACAGGTGTAAAACTTTGCAGTTTGTGTAGATTCAGTAGAAGAAGATTCTTTTTAAATCCTAAAAGTGAATTATGGAAATTGGATAAACAGTTTTTAAGGAAATGATTACATTCAGAAATAACCTTGGGAAGTTCACCAAAGATTCTTCCTAGTGTGAAAAGTCCTATCGTAATCTGGTCCCACATTGAGAACTCTGTTCCAGTTTCTAGTGCAAGACCTCAGTACAGAGCTGTCCGCAGTTACTGTAAGTACCGATAGACCTTGAAACAGTGGTTTCCAGAGTCTGCAACCACAACATGGCCATCCGAAGTGAGAGCCAGGCCCTGGGGGCCATAGAGCGGGTCAGCAGATGTGTTGATATAGGACAAAAATGATCCACTCCCGTCAAAAACCTGCACAATCATAAAAACAGAGCATCAGAGAAATTACAGATGCTGAAGAACATGTATTTAAAATAAAGAAAGCATGTAAGGGAATTTCTGGGCTTGCTCAGGCACACACATAGTATTGATAGTTAATCTTGGTTGCTGATTTAGTTAGTTCTAGAAATAATGATGAGATGGGGTCTAGAAATATCCATAAGTATGGTTCCTGAAAAGATGACCTGAGCGGGGGATGAATCTCCCTCAGTGTGGGGAGTCTCCCTCATTGTGGTCCAGGCCTAAGGAGGTCTAAGAGAGAAGTTGCTGCTTTTGGCCTACTGCCTTCTGTCCTGGCTGGTGGGTGCATCTGCTTTGTTGTTGCCACTGCCACCACCACCACCATCATTTGCAGACATTGGAACCCAGCCTCTTTAACTTTCCAGCACAGGCTGAAGACCTGAGGTTCGCTCAGAATCCTCTAGGGCAGTGATCCTCAACTCCTTCAGCAAATCCCTATCTCCAAAAATACATTACAAGTAGTAACAGTAACAAAATTATAGTTGTGAAGTGGCAATGAAAATAATTGTATGGTTGGTGGTCACCACAACATGAGGTAGTAAAGGGTCCCAGAATTAGGAAGATGGAGAACCACTGCTCAGGGCCTAGAGTCTAGCCCTTAGCTGCCATGTTGGGACTGCTGAGGCAGGGGCCTGGTAGATTGAGAAACTTCTGGTTTCTTGGCCTCTCCAGCATACAGACAATTGATGTTGGACTCGCTGGCCTGAGTCATGGAAGCCAATCTAATAGCTGCTTTGTGACACGCAATCAGTCCATCTGTTCTGTCCTAGTGAGGACCCCAGCACAGCACCCCTGTCTCCATTTACACTGGTCGTGTTTCTTTCCCTGCTCCCTCCATGACTAAAGTCACTACTGTAGAACTGCCATGCCTCATTCTTACTATGGCTGTGCAATGACAAAACAGAGATTTCATTCTTTGTCCAAGTCTACAGTTCAGGCAACATCTGAATAGGCAACAGCTCTTTTATGGTCCATGTGATTCTACTGTGATGAAATTAAGAGATGCAAACCCAGACCGGTAACACTTCCCCCATTACAAGTTCCCATGTTGGGTTCCTTCCAACCATTTTGTTTAGCCCACGGGGTTTTCAGGAATAATGTAAACAGGTGGATGCCAGGAGGCCACACAATAGAAACAGCATCCACACTCGCCTGGCTCCTGCCTTCTAAAGTACCCTCCTACCTACTACAGTGAGACCTCTGAATCTCTCTCTTTAGAGACAGGGCCTCACATAGTTCAGGCTAGCTCCAAACTTGCTATGTAGTCAACCATACATAGCTGTTGATCTTTCTGTCTCTACCTCCTAAGTGCTGGGATCATATGTCTGTGCCACCATGCCCAACTTACATAGTACTGGGGACTGAACTCAGGACATTATGCGTACTAGAGAAGTAGTATGTCAACTGAGCTACTACATGCATCTTCATCCCAGAATGTCTCTATGAATACAGAAGTCAGTTAAAGTAATTAAGATATATAGTATAAGCTTTATTATATATATATATGTATATATGTATATATATACATATATATATAATTATATAACATATAATATGTATGATAAGTGATAGACCTTATATACATGAGAAATATATACATATGAGAAATATATATGAGAAGTAAAAGCATTACATGGATATTCTCAATTATTTTCTTGATTATACAGGGTTTGGGCTATATAGACTATATCTCAAAGAAATGAAAAAAAGTACAAAATTAAATATGTGTAGTATAACCATATATATGGCTTGAAGTCAATGCGGCTGGATTTGAACTCTACACAGATGAAGACAACCTGAACTACTTATCTTTCTTCTTCTACCTCCCCATGTGCTGGGAGTATTGTCAAGTGTCACCACATCTGGTTTTGGATGTTTGCTAATTAACTGGCACATTAAATGAAAAGAAGCGATGGCCACAATGAACATAAACAGCAGTGAGGGGTGTCTGGGCCAACTGTAATGAGCTTGTGTGTGTGTGTGTGTATGTATATTTTCTTAGTGACAATCATAATTTTCTAAAACTACTGATTGTTGCCTGTATTCACAATTAAGAAAACTTGAGTCTTCACTTTTGAGTAAAATACCCAAGTAGTACCTTTTTATTCAATGGCTGCATTGAATCCCAGCAATGAGCCCTTTAGAGGTCTGAAGAGAACAATATTTAAACCAAAATAAATGAGTAACAACTTTGAATGAGAAGATCTTATGCTAACGATGCCATCTTTTTTCTACCTTTCCTGTTTGGGTGTTTGGTCCTTCATGTGAGGTTATCTATGGTGTTATGACTTCCCAGGTTCTAGAATGGCAACTCTTCAATCCCTGCCAGCTGACACACTCTGTAGAAGCTCTAACATACCTGGATCCTGCTGTTTCCCCAGTCAGCCACAATGATGTTTCCATTCGAGTCCACGGCTACACCTGTTGGTGCGTTAAACTGCCCATTTCCTTCTCCATTTGAGCCGAACTTCAACATGAATTCGCCTTCCTGATTAAATACCTGGACGAAGTATTGAAAGACTTTTTTATTTAAAATAGATGACTCAACCAAATTAAAAAAAAATAGCTGTCTGAGCAAGTTATTTATAGTGAGACCTGTGACTGGAGAACAGTCTGAAAAAAGTGGTCTATATACTAGACACTTGTCTCTTGTGATTCCCAGGGCATATGCAATTTCATTTATTATTTATTAAATTACTTTTCTTTTTTTTGCCATTTACAACTGGTTGCTAAATACTTACAAATACAAAAAAATTACAAATTATAAAATACTAGATATTATAAGGTGTTTTGAATAAAACTTAAGTATTTATTTTAAAACACTAAATATTATTCTCTTCAAATAAGAAACTTTATTTATTAAATAAATAAAAATTAAAATATGGGCACTACGTCTCTATAGGATGGGTTGCCATTCAGTTTGGATCAGGTTTTTGTTAGACCAAATACTCAGGGTTTATTACCATTTTTTACTATATCAACATATTAAGAACAAGAGGGCGGAGGTCTCTCATGCCTGGTGCGATTGGTTGATCGATCAGTTACTGTGGTTTACCGGGTATTTGCATAATAGTATACATTATACAAATATAGGTCACAGGTTTTGGAATGAAATGTTTAATGACAATGTTAAATACATTCAATGTGTCTAATGTCACCACAGTGAACAACTGTATCTTGATGCTTCAGATGATACTTAATGGTCCGGAGATGTCCCTGGGATGTTGTTCTAACTATCCATTATGGCACTGCTTAGATGCATGGAAATATTAACTAACAAATCAAGAAGAGTGACAGTCAGGGCAACCTTTACAGTAACGGTTGCTCATGTGTGGGCCTCAGAGGGTTCACAGCTTTGAGCACCGATCTGATCTGAGGATGACCTCAGGACATTTGAGTCCTCCTTGGCTCCTCAGAAACAAGCACAGGCAGCTCTTGCTAATACGTTAGGTTATGAATGCCCCGATGCAGGCTGGGAATGCGGCAGGCACACTTTGCACACTAGCAGGTAGGAAACCTTGAGTTTTATCGTCAGCAATAAGAAGAGAGAAAAGAAGGACGGAAAGGGGACTGGAGGGGAAAGAATGAGTGAGAGAGAAGGGGCAGGGAAAAGGAGGAGTTTAGAAGCCTTCCTTAGTTCTAGTCCCATAGCCACTGATACCCAACAACTCCAGAGACCAGTGAGCATGCGTTGGCTTGGTAAAGACACCAACAGGCCTTCTGCTATTGATTCCTGCACACGATCCTTTTGGTGGTCCTTGCTTACTTTCCCATCCAGTATATTTTACTTGGCATAAGTACATCTCCTTCACATTAAAATTAAAATGCAGACTTCACTTTATTTTTGTTGTTTGACTCTGGGCCTGGGGGGGATTTTTATTGAAGATAAGGTCTCAATGGGTAGCCTGGGCTAGCTTCAAGTTCCTGATCCCCCTGTCCCTGCCCACACCTGTGCCTGTGCCTTGCAAGTGCTAGGAATTCCAGGCAAGCTCACCGTACCCATCGCTCAGTCGTCTTGTGGTGAAAAAAGAAAAAAGGCCACAGTTTCCCTACCCATCTGTAGCTTTACTCAGGGCCCTGCAACTGTGGCAGGAAAGGAGTGGAATGTTCCAGAAGTAAGTCACAGTTTCAGATCACAGCGACAGCAGGGTTATCATTGTTCTATCGCATAATTAGTCATCACTGTTTATTGCTGCCGTGGTTTGGCCCTTCATAGGTTCTGGAGTTGAAGGTCCAGTCCCCAAATGCTGGGATGTTCAGAGGTGAGTATTCTAGGAAACACGTGGATCCCAGTGCTCTGACCTCATCAGTGGATTAATTCACTGATGGGGGTCATCGATGAACGGACCACTAGAAGACAGCCGAAGCAGAAGGCGGTCTAGACTGAAGGCGGTCTAGCCTATCTGTAGGTAGTAGGTCATGGATGCAAGGTCTCGGAGCCCTAGCTCTGCCTCTCTTTCTCTTTGTCTCTGCAAGTGGTTATGACTGAAACTCTGACACCATGAACCAAAATAAACCTTTGTTCCTTGATTTTGTTATTCTCTGATACTGGATCACAGCAGCAGAATGCTCACACAACAGCTTCCTACATGATATTTATGAATTAAACTGTATCATAATTATTATGCACAGGAAAGAAAAACTCATAGTATCTATAGAATCCCAGACTATTGCTCCCCCAAACACTACTAAAACAATAAGAATATATTTTTAAAAACCCATAGTAGACTACTTACTAACTCTGACTTATAGATTTCACGGTTACTAAGCAAGAAATCAATTGAATTGAGAGTTACTGCTAAGTGCTGTGTCATGGGAAACAAACCCCACGCATACCATTCAACATCTGTCAGAGAGAAAAACATAAAGCAAATGCTATGATTTCCTTCAGATGAAAGGTGAGCTTAAGTAGTTGGCATAATATCTCTGGATCCTGAAACCATCTCTTCCAGACCTTTAATAATCACAAACACTTTATATTTTCTGCATCTCACCTGATGTCATTCACTTACTCATACATTTCTCAGATGAAGATGATCTAAGAGCTGAAATGAATTTTATAGCTTTGCTTTTTATACTTGTATGGAGTTGTTGTTTACTAATGTTGATGCAGCAGATTGAGCCCAGCACCTGGAACATGCTAAGCCCACACTGTATCACTGTGGTGGTGTGAATGAATATGTTTGGCCCATGGGAAGTGGCACTATTAGGAGGTACAGCCTTAGTGGAGGAGGTATAGCCTTGTTAGAGAAAGTTGTCACTCTGTGTGTGTGTGTGTGTGTGTGGGGGGGGGGGGGTTGAGGTTCCTAAACTCAAGCTCTTCCCAGTACAGAAAGGACAATCTTCTTCAGGCTACCTTGGGATCAACATGTAAAACCCTCAGCTCCTCCTGCACCAGGCCTCCCTGGATGCTGCCATGTTCCCGCCTTTATGATAATGAACTGAACCTCTGAGTCTGTAAGCCAGCCCCAATTACATGTTTCTCTTTTATAAGAGCTGCCTTGGTTATGGTGTCTGTTCACAGCAATAAAGTCCTAACTAAGACACACACTGAACTGCATCCCCAGCCCTCAGGAAATCTCCTCCTTCTAGAAACATATGCACTTCTGTCATTTCTGTCTCTATGTCCAAGCACCTGTTTTAGAAATGTTTAAATCATTCTCATTCATCTCAGTTTCCATCTAAGAAACTGACAGCCATCATACTGTATCCCAAGTAAGTAAGTCTATATTAAAACCTCCGTGTTTAAGCTGAAGCCAGATCCCCGTAGGCTTACCCCACTCGGGTCTGATTGTCTGCACAGTGCTGCACATTATTTACAACTAGACCAATTTCTCCGTACAAGCAATGCCAAGTAACAACAGTTGGAGTGCTAATAGTACCTTGACAGAATGATTATGGAAGTCTGTAATGATGATCTCATTATTGCTATTCACAGCTGCAAAATGGGGACCTGCAATAAAACAGGGGGAGAAACACATGAGGGCTCCGACAGCAAACACGCTGACAGATGACAGCACAGTAGCCGCTGCAGCACAGGACAAGACTGACACATTGAATTAATTAAGGAAGGACAAAGAACCCAAGCCCCAGTCCATGGACGCCGCCAGACTTCTAGCTCCTGATACACTGGATACAGCACGTTGCTTAGCTGTCTGCTCTGGCCTCGCCCCACCAAGCCTTTAGAGTGGCAGTCCTAAGGAAGCAGGATGAGCAGGAAGTACCAGCAGCCCTTCTCTGCACCGCCCTGGGTAAGCCACACCCACCACCTCTGACCACAGCATGCTTTTGCTAAGTACGGAAGTAAAGGACTCCTACAAAGATATCATCGTTCTCCACTCTGGGAAAGAGGTTCCAAAATGTAATTTTTCTTTTGGAAAAAAAAAAAACTGAGCATAAAACCCACATTTTATAATATTGAGTGTTCAGAATCTGGGCTAGACAAAGAAGGAGAGAATGAACACAAAGAAAAACGATGCCAGCTAAACTGGAAATCGTGCCAAGCATCCTTTGAAAAGGAAAATCAATGGGCCGTGCTCAGCCTTTCCTTGCAGATGTGCACATCCGAAAAAGCTTGTGATTGCAAAGTTGCACAGTACAAAGTAAAAAACTAAAAACTAAAAAATAAACAAAAAAGACTGCCTCTGCTGCTCTTAGCAGATATTCTACACCCCTGCCCTCTTACAGTAACCCACAACGGTGAAATAACCCCCATCCTGAGGCTCGTGAAAGAAAACTGCAGCCATGGGAAACTCACTCATTGGTCTTCAAGCACTTGTCGGGTGTTTTTGTTTTTGGTAAATATTTTATTTTAAGATATATTATTTCATTTAATACAAATATTTAAAAATCCATCGTCTGCAGTGTGAGCGACTATCGGCAGAAAACAAATTTTTTAAAGCCATTTCCCTCCCAAGACAGGGTTTCTCTGTGTAGCCCTAGCTGTCCTGGAACTCACTCTGTAGACCAGGATGGCCTCGTACTCAGAAACCGGCCTGCCTCTGCCTCCCAAGTGCTGGGATGAAAGACACGTGCCACCATTGCCAGGCAAGGAGAAACAATTTAAAGGCTGCACTTTCACCTGAGCCTTCTCAGGACAACTGCCTACTGCTTCAGCTCTGGCTCCACCCCCGGCACCCCCCCCCCCCCCCCCCGGCTCTAGCTCCACCCTCAGCATTCCCCCTAAAGGCTGCACACACACTGGGGAACAGGGCACCTTCAACATGCTCAGACAGCATGCAAATGTGAGCATAAGAAGCAAAAAGAAGGGGGCTCACATATTACCATCGAGTGTACCTGCAAACTGCCTGTCCCCGTTTCCTCGGCTACCAAACCTGGTGACTATTTTCCCGTTGGGCTGGAAGATGAACACGCAGCATGCCTTGTTGTCCACCACAATAATGTGCCCATTGCGGTCCACAGAAACTCCTTTGGGCCCCATCAGTTTTCCTGATCCAATTTTTGTCTGTTAGAAACAAGGACAGAAAAATATACATCGAAGTTTGAAGCATTCCAGAAGCCAATCTGAAGCTAGTTAGTTGTCTTAGGAAAACATTTGCTCAAATGTTCTCTCTGTCTCAGAAAAATGGCTCTGCAGTCTTCAGCATCTACTACAGACATTTATATAAAAGCTTTATTTTTAAGGCATTTGCCACCAAATTTGGACCACAATGCCCTTGTAAATGGACACTTGATGAAAGAGTACAGGGTGTAGAGAAAGACTTCCTTCTCCTGTCACTTGCATTGATCACTTTGGAAGTTGCAGACAGATTTACTCACCTCATCTAACCTTAGAATTCCTTATATTTCTTTCTAAAACCTTTAAAAAAGCAACTAATAAATAATATAAAACTATTCAATGTTATATAATTGTAAACAGTCACCAAATAGAAGCCATTACTATTGCAGATACATTCCATACTCAGTACTAAAATCTCAGGCAGGTGCCATTAAACTTTATTGCCAGGCAGTGGTGGCGCACACCTTTAATCCCAGCACTTAGGAGGCAGAGGCAGGAGGATTTCTGAATTGGAAGCCAGCCTGGTCTACAGAGTGAGTTCCAGGACAGCCAGGGGTACACAGAGAAACCCTGTCTCAAAAAACGAACTTTATTAAGTTCCATGTGGTTAGAAGTTACATCGACTCCATCCACCACTGTGTGCTCAAAATCCACCACACTTACTGATGCATGAAAGTTGTACTCAATGGCTATTTGTTTACTACACAAAACCAAAATTATTTATAAGCTAACCCAATCATGGTTATTATTTGTGTCGGGGCATAGGTATGCATGTATGTAGGTGGGGAGGTAAATGCATATGTGTGATACATGTATGTAGAGGCCAGGGGCCTTGTGTTTTGAGACAGTCTCTCTTTGAGCTTGCTAACTAGGCAGGCTGGCTAGTCAGGGATCCCCTGGGACCTGTCCTTCCTACCTCTCCATCTTGAATTACCATCCTGGCCTTTTTTACAACATGCATTACAGGCACCACTAGTACTTTATAGACTGAGCCATCTTTCCAGCTACCAAATCATGACTCCATATATTTTAATACTACATTTCTATAGACTCAAGCAACCTCATATCAAAATCTCTACTGAACACACGCAGACCTTTTTCTTCACTATTCCAAAACAATACAACACAACAAATATCTACAAGGCATTTGTATTAGATATGAGTAATCTAATGATTCAAAATATAAAGGTGTCCATGGATGGTATCGGAACTCCATCATTTTGTAGGCAAATCCTGAATGATCTTGGGCCTTGATGTTCAGAGGGGTCCAGGAACCAGCCCCATATAGAGACTGGAGTTCTGGGAAGAAAAGTAGACGCCAGACTCTGTAGCCTAGGAAGTGGAGGGTCAGTGGTGGCAAAAGGAACTCTTACCTTTTATTTTATACTTTTTCATACACATATTTTTAAAGCTATTTGTGTTATCTTTTAAATTAAAAACTAACCCCCACTGATTACATTTCAAATGTTCTGCTATAAAGCCTTCTCCCTCCATGTTGGCATGCCTGATAGAAATCTGAGAGCTACAGATGTACCCTTTAATTTTTAGAGTTATTTATTTTACTTTATGTGTATGAGTATTTTGCCTATGTGTGTGTCTGGGTGTCATGTGTGTGCTTGGTGACCTTAGATGTGGGAAGAGGGCATCAGATCCCCTGGAACTGAAGTTACAGATGGTTGTGAATTGCCAACGTGGGTGCTGTGTTCTCTACAAAATCAACAAAAGCTTCATCCCCGGAACCCTCTCTCCAGCCTCCTACATATCTACTCTTCATCTCCTAATACAGCGATGGAGCTTTCTCGGAGTAGGACTTTTCATGGGACTCTTTATTCTTCTAAGTCTACGAATGATGGAGATTCAGGTGCGGTTGCCCTAGAGCAGAGAGACAACTACGTGGAGAGGAAGCATCTTGTCTTAGGCCAGCGACTCTCTTGTGTAAGTCTGATTCCGATGCTGCAATGAAGCCCACAGATCAAAGAGGCTCTAACATAATGGCGTGAAAGGAAATCGCTCACGCTCTTTCAAGTCTGAAAGGAAGGTATCACGGAGATCAAAAGGAGAGCTGGCACTCTTCTCATTACCGCGTAATGCACTACTACTTAACGTTACAAACAGCAGTTGTTACCCAGAATGACTCAACCATATAATACCAAGTGGATAATTATCTAGAATGAAAACAGAAGCCAAAGGATTATCTTAGTTCTACCATGGGATGTCAGCTAGGGCAGATCTACAAGCACAACTTAAAGCTGACACCCAATGTTGCTTTCTCCCATTCCCCCCATATTGTTTCCAGTTCAGACGCACTGAATTCTACAAAGTGAAATAACAAGCCAGGCATTATTATTATAGAAGAGTAAGAAACATATTTCAGATCTTGGAGTCAGTTAAACAAGAGCATTTAACTCAACAAATGGTTTTCATGCTGAAGAGGGGAAAGTTGAGACATTTTAGAATACAGTGGCCATAAAGGTCACCATATTTGTGTTTCGTATGTATATATTTTTAATTTTAATTTTTTTCTGATTACAAAAGGCTCCCAGCTGGTCTGGAAGATATAAGCCATGAGGGAAGACATAAAAGGAGGCAGGAGAGGATAACTATTCGACTACATACCAGATGTCTATAAAAATGGTAGTCGAGATGCTACCCATCTGAGATGGTCAGGAGCAGACAGAAAGATCATGCTGGGGTAACAGGGAAGTCAGCGGCACGGTGAGTTCACTGACCCATTAAAAGAGCAAAACTGTAATCTCCTGATACTAAGTTGTAGCCTGCACACCTGGGAGGACTTTTTACAGTACTCAAGTGTTTTCATGTTCTCTTTTTACCCCAATGGGGTCTAACCAACATCTATCCTGAAGAGATTCTTGCTGCAACAGGCAATATCCTTCTCTGTCCTCTGGAGGGCAGGATTGCTCCAAGATCTTGTCTGCACTTCACAGCGTCTAAGGCACTCATGACCAACAGAGCCCAACTTTAGGATTTCAGTTCTTCCAAGTATTTATTATGAGTATGGAACTATCAAGTCATGAGTGTAAAATATCCCAGTCAGGGAGCCCTCGTGTCTCTGTCTGTCTCTGTCTCTGTCTCTGTCTCTCTCTCTCTCTCTCTCTCTCTCTCTCTCTCTCTCTCTCTCTCTCAG
This sequence comes from Apodemus sylvaticus, assembly GCF_947179515.1. NCBI lineage: Eukaryota > Metazoa > Chordata > Mammalia > Rodentia > Muridae > Apodemus > Apodemus sylvaticus. The sequence continues at coordinate 83,432,425 of NC_067475.1, read as the reverse complement.
CTAGCAAACTCTTGCTCAATATGCAAAAGCTACTGTTGTATTTGCTCCCAAGTGTACAGATTGCTAATCATTTTGCCAGAGTCTAAAACAAGAATAAGAAGGTTTTCTCCAAACTAGAGTTCTTCTAGAGAACAGCAAACAGTTTTATCTATGTTGCTACCAGTGTTGTCATGGTTGGGTGTTGGAAGACACAGAAAGGCACAAGAGCTCCCTGTATCCATGGCCATTCTATGGAGTTGTCAAGTTCTAGCCAAACTAAAAAATGCAATGTTAAAGGGACAGCCTTTTATTTCCTTAGGTTGAAAAGGTATTGCCCTACATAAAGCAAGGGTTCTAATCTGAGAGTAAAAAAAAAAATGTAACCCATCTTTTAAATACCTTCTTGTAAATACCATGAGGTAACTATGACAGCCCAAAGCCTTCCAATGCCTTCAGTCAGTGAGTAGGGTTCCAGAATGGATTAGGAAAACACACTCCAAACCCTCAGAGAAGGAAGTGATGTGGTGTCAACTAAACACCTTCATTCAGCTATGAAGCCCAAGTCATAGCTGGTCACACAAACTTTATGTTTTGGAAAAGATTACAAGAGGCATGGAGAAAAACATTTCTTAGATGAGACCCATATAAAAATTCAGAAATAAATCTCATTTAATTTGTACTCAAATCCTGTGAGATAGATGTTTTTAAACTCCGAATGTTAAATACTCAGAAAAATGATGGGATTTTTCCCAAAGATCAAAAGTTAGTAAAGCCCAGAAGTGGGATTCCAGGGGTTGATCCCAGTTAATGTTCATGTTGTCAAATAAACTAGAAGCCGTCGGTACTCTATGAGAGATAGCACAAAGCGAAGTGTGCACGGTCTTCTGAAAGACCTTTGACCCAGCGCCTCATAGACTTGTGAATGGCAGAACAAAATGGTCTGACTGATGGTGATTCCTTGGTGACACCTAAGAGGAGAATCCACTGGGCTCCTCTAGTCCCTGATGACTTGTGAAGAAACAGAAGTTGTTCCGGTTGTATCTTGAATACACACAAAGTCCTGGCTGCCAAAGGCCTAGTCCTCACTGGAGCAGAGAGGCATTAGGGCCGGGTGGGAAGAGGGAGATCACTGGGGCACATCCCTGAAGGAGGCTGTGGGACTCTGTTCACTTCCTGCTTGCTCTGCTTTCCTGAGTCAGGAGCTCCATCCCTCATCCTAAACTTCCCTTTGCCACAGCACCAAAGCACCAGGTCCAAGTGACTGTGGACTGAAGCCTTCAAAGCTGTCGGCCAAACAAATCTTTTCTAGGTTGATTTTCTTAGGCATTTTGTCTCAGCAGTAAAAGGGCTGACTAACAGAGATGCCATTTTTACATTTTGCCAAAAGAGGACAGAAGGGTAGTAGCACAAGTCTCTCATGACAGGATCCAGGGTGTAGGTGAACTGGCTTTATCCCTATGGAATCGGCCTCCATTTTCTTTTCTTTCTTAGTTCTATGCGACATTCATCAATGTTGCCTTTTCAGGTTATAACAAATAATTTACAACTGACAGCTCTTGTGCCTCAGGCTTTCCCCGCAGTATGCCTCTGTGTGTTTTAAAAGTAGGAAATATGCATTATATGTGTTTCTTCCAGGCTTTCCACCACAGGCCTAAGAAAGATCAAAACCTTGTGACAGTCTGCAAATTAATTTGGAAATCACAAACTGCCCCCTTGATAACCCTTTGCAGGGGTGTTTTTTTTTTAATTCAAATTAAGGCAATCAATATAGTTTCTTGATAAATGTGATTTTTGAAGCAAATAAGCCTTATAAAATAAATGACACTTAAAATACACATGTATGTGTATGCATAGATATGCATATGTGTACCTGTATATATGTATATACATGTATGTGTGCATATGCATATATATGCTTACACTTGTATATTATATGTGTGCATGTGTGGGGTAAGAGAAAGAGAGCAAGTTTATCAAATAATCACAGCCACTCTTGTTTAATAAAACTGAGATTGATGACTCTCTATGAAGAATTAGAAGATAATGGCTTGGATTTAAACAAGAAAAACATAATTTAATGTCATATTACTTGTTCTTTCTACTATTTAGTGGCCAAACAGTAGTCACTCTTACCTTAAATTTCCCATCATTGGAGAAAATGCTAACCCACTTGTTGTCATAATCTGCGATGATGATGTCCCCACTGGGGTGCACCGCTACCCCTGTGGGCCGCTGGAGCTGCCCAGGGGATCGTCCCCGGATGCCGAAACGACTTTTGAACTGTCCATCATTGGAAAAGATCTGTTCAATGAATTTACATCCATTAGAATGTGAACTAGCACAGAGATCACTGGGGCAGGAAAGGCATTTGTGAAATGTACCTCGGATCAGAATCTGCCAGTGCTGCTTAAGAAATCTCCCCTGACACTCCCCTACCCACCCACGCCCCCCCCCCCACAATTAAAACAGAAGTCTACATACTTATCTTGTTCCTTCCCTATACTATTTATCTTCAATCTAAAATAAAGAAATACACACCTAGCTCTAGTCAACATAGTCAAATGAGCACACGAAGGGCTATACCTGCACGCACTGGTTGTTACTATCTGCAATTAATATCTTTCCACTCGTAGATGCAGCCACACCCTGCAGGTTTGTAAATTCTCCTTTGTTTCTTCCTTTGGTACCTAAGAATAAATGAGAAAAGTACAGAAATTAAGTTATAAAGAATTAAATTAGCAATTCAGCCTCTATAAGTAGCATGAGAATACATTGTCTTTTTTCTTTTCCATGGTAGAGATGGACTCATAGCTGTGTTTATGCTGAGCAGGTGCTTACTGAGCTACAGCCACAGCCTCTGCATTGATATATATGTATATATACATTGATATATACATATACATTGTGTGTATGTACATCATATATGTGTGTGCGTATATCTTGTATATGTATATGTGTATGTATATGTATCAATGCAAAGGCTGTGGCTGTAGCTCAGTAAATATATATATACATATATATATATACACATACATATATATTTATATACTTATGGGGTTGGGCAGGGATGGGGGCTCTCTTATGACTTAATAAGAGAACTTAATAAGAGAACATGAACTACTCGCCTTCTCTTTCAGACCAATAAAGTCTTTGCAAAAATCGTTCTTAGGCAAATGCTAATTCTCTCTAATCAATCTGTAGCTGAATATTAACACAGTTAAAATACATTCAGATTTCACAAAGAAATAATAAAAATATTCCAACTATTCAGTTACAAGAGAGGAGTATATTTAAGTTTTGTAAAAATCTCACTCTTCCTCTGTAGCTCTCGGAGGAAGCCTGGACATCTGACTTTCAGAGCACACGGGCACCCTGGAGCCACAGATGTCCTGTACCAGAGGCATGGTTCTCCCACGCTGGATCCATGTCTGCAATCTTTTCTAAGGTTCTGGACTTCTATATTCCTGATATTTCACTCTTAATTATGTGTGTGTGTTGACAGGATCTTACTAAGTGTGGCCCAATTGTTCTTGAGTTTGCTCTCCCTTTAGTCTCCCTAATGCTGGGCTTAAGGTCAAACTTTGGTCACTGGACTGTGATTACAAGGAAAAGGGAGAGAGAGAAAGAGAGAGGAGGGCAGAGAAGTAAAAGCGTGTCATCTGCATGTTATCAGCTATATCTTTATGTTTAAAAAAATTGAATAACTTATTTCCATAGGACATAGTATTAATGGATAGAAATAGGCAAACTGTCTAAGCATGACCTGGAAAGAAGCTTAACATTTAATTCCTAATGAGAAAAATAAATTATAATTAAATTTATATTAAAAGAGCAATGTAGTAGTTTTTAGCCATCCCCAGATGTCAGCTAAACAAACCAACACTAGAGCTGCCATGCAGGCAGGTCCATTTCAGATTAGCTACCAGATCCCAGTGACCGAAGTCAGGGGCCCTCCCGGGTTTACTTCTTCTTCTGTGTCTAATGTCTCTGAGCACAAGGAAAGAAAAACCTCAGATCCTCAGAGAGAAAGTCCTGCATCATGAAGGAAACTTCTATTTCATTAACTGTATCACTTGGTGCACAGGATCTTTGCAAGACGCATGAATGCAAAATGAGTGAGCATGTTTTTAAAGCCTGCATGTGAAAGCAGGGCATTGTGGTACCCAAAGGGAGCCCAGCAGGAAAACTGCTTTAGCCCAGGGGTTCAAAGCCAGCCTGGACAACAATGTGAGAGTCAGGCTCACAACAAATAAACAGACAAGTAAAATAAATAAAAAGATAAAGAATGAGTTGATATCTGGTCACATGGATGAGAAACGTATGGTTGAGAGGCATGTATCAGTGTGCTTTGTTTGGGGTCTCTCCTGCTGATATCTGAGTAACTAGACACAGGAAGAGCAAAACTGAGGACCAGGAAAAGAAGGATTCTACAGTGTTTATTTTACAAACGTCTTTTTAAAGGTGGTAAGGCCAGTGCTTCTAAGAAAAATAAAAACCCAAACCCCTGACTTTTCAAAAATACACCTGTAATCCAAGCACACCTGAGAGTGGGGTGGAGAAGGGAAATAAATAGCTTGGGACAGATAGTCCCTGCCCCCAAATAAATAAATAAAACTTAAAATTGATAAACCAAAGTATGGCATTATCAGAAGGAGGTATCAGGACCAACTTGAAAGCAAGAGTCTTAGGGCCCATGGATGGATGTCTCAGCAGGACATCAAGTCAATCCCACCAGCTTGGCAATTGGGATTCAATCCCTGGAAGCTGATAAAGGTGAAAGAGAGAATGCATGCCTGCACACTGCACATGTGCATGTTTTCCACTGACCTCCACACATGCAATGGCCCCCCACACTAATAATACATTTTTTAAAAAGAGCCCTATAAGAACTGAGATTGGAACAGAAACAAAAGAAATGACCTTAAAGAAACCCCAGTGATGTAATACTGTTGGGTTTCAGACCCCAGGACAAAAAGCTAAGGTGCATATTTAGCATACCAAAGTGGATCTGGCCTCCAGGCTCTCCCAGCATCCCTCAGTCCCTCCCAGTTACAGTGCATACCCTGCCCTCTGCCCTGAACTTTCCAACCAAGGGGCTGGGCTTCCCCTCCCCCCAGAAGTTCTTCCCTATATAAAATCTGAATATTTAGGTCTCTCTGTCTCTGCTAGAGTGCGGTTTCTCTTTCTCTTCCCGGTCCCCTGTGTCCCCCTCCTATGGCAACTTCCCTGGCCTCCTTCCTGGGACCAGTGGACCTCCCTGTGAGGGGGCTTCCCAATAAACCTGCCCTTAGATGCTGTAATCTGGCTTGAACTGGCTCATTTCACTGGCAGAGAAAACTTATCAGATCCTTGCATATGTGAAACTGGCAATGTGCCCATGGCTACGGTGGCGGATGACAAACAGAAGAGGAAAGGCAGCCAAGAGACACCTGAGGAAAGTAGACAAACCCTGATTTACTGTCCTTCAGGTACAGGCTGGGACAAACACTGCCTGAGGATCTCCTTCATCTAGCCCTTGGCTAAGGACAGAGGCCATTATGTTTCTAGAAGACTCAGCGCATACCAGGAAATAAAAAAAAAAATGGTATTAGTGAAAAGATTCCGTTTGCTTTCTAGAACATACAGCTGTTGTTGAAAGAAAGACAACAGAGGCACCCAAAACACCAACATGTTTTTGTGTTGTACAGAAATAAGGCCACGATTCTGAGCACCAAGAGAAATGGCAAAGAACCGCATTTGGGGACAGGAAGACATTCAGTCAAACCCCATGTTAATCCGATCAGAATCCAGGCCAGGAGGATCCTTTCCTTTTGCAGTGAATGAGGGAGTTCTTGGAAGCTGCCAACACCGGGTCACCAGGGCAGTGGGACAAAGCACACTGCTGAAAAGGGGCTCTGCAGCCTCTGCTGAGCGAGCATCTGGCCATCGAGGTGCCAGCCGCCTCTCTATCTGTTGGCCCATTTATAAATAAAACCACAGGATGGGAGGGACATCAGTCAGCTGCACTGCACAGTTTAGATAAAACAGGCATGGCTCAGCAAGGCCACTCGGCAGGTGGAAAATGTAAAAAATGCCGGTACCATTCAAGTACTTGCAAGCTTGAGTTCCTGTCCCAAATCCCCAATAAAGGAGAGAAAACTATTTCCCACAGCTGTCCTCGGACATTCACATGTACACCTGCACTCACACAGACACACAGACACACAGAAGCACAGACACACACACATAAATACAGACACACCATCAAAGACAACAAACTGCCAATTAAATGTCATAATAGTGAAACCTCCCTCTCCACCTGCCTCCCCCTTTTCCAACCTTCTCTGTGTCCAAGAGCTAAAGACCACGCCTCCCCAAGCCCAGCCTTGTGCATGCCTGCACTGTACCTGACCCTCATTCTTAGGAGCACCGTTTGTCTTGTTAGAAATTCCCACTGTTTCTCTTCTTGGTCTTAGAGCATTTTCCCAGCTTATACAAGACCTTGGGTTCAATCCTTGGCCACACAAGCTTGTATACACACACACACACACACACACACACATCCATGTGTGCACATATATATGTACACAGAACACTGAAAATATGTAATGAAGGCAAACTCTTTTTTAACACTGATAAGTAAAACAACACATATATTAACAGTACTTATCAAATCATTTCCTATTTACATCTAAAAGATTCATTTCACAATTACTTGTGTTGGCTACTAACTAATCAACAGAATTTAAGGGAGCTATAAATAATTTGGCAACAATTTCTTAAGGTAATTAAACTATTGGGGTGGCAGTGTATACATTTAATCCCAGCACTCGGAAGGCCCAGGCAGGGGGCTCTCCGAGTTGGAGGCCAGCCTGGTCTACAGAGGGAGTTCCAGGAGCCAGGGCTACACAGAGAAGCTCTTGTCTTGAAAGTCAGAAAGAAAGAAAGAAAGAAAGAAAGAAAGAAAGAAAGAAAGAAAGAAAGAAAGAAAGAAAGAAAGAAAGAAAGAAAGAAAGAAAGAAAGAAAGAAAGAAAGAAAGAAAGAAAGAAAGAAAGGAAGGAAGGAAGGAAGGAAGGAAGGAAGGAAGGAAGGAAGGAAGGAAGGAAGGAAGGAAGGAAGGAAGGAAGGAAGAAAGAAAGAAAGAAAGAAAGGAAGGAAGAAAGAAAGGGAAAGGAAGAAAAACAGATAAACTATTTTTTCCCGATGATAAACTAACCTATGAATCACAAGAGGAATTTTCAAACCCACAGCTTCTGAACTCTACCCCCCATGACCACTTCCAAATGTCCAGGAGGTGAACCCCTAAACTGAATCCAGAGGATAAACAATGTGTATCTCTTCTGACTGCCCCCTCCAACTTAGTATGCAAGGAGCTCTGAATGAAAGAATCTCCCCAGATGTTACTGAGGGAAGCACCCCGACCACTGCAGGAGGATGGGCCACACAGGTGCTGAATGAGCAATGGCTGAGCGCACGTGTGAGTTATTAATGCCGGGCGGCAAATCCTAAGTCGTGCTGCTGCATCGTGAGAAAGTGAAATGTTCAGCAGCATACACAGCACTTTCATATGAATTCCCTTTCATCAGGATAAATATCATCATTTCCATTGTGCAGCTGAAGAGATTGAAGCTAGTCACATTAGAGACAGAAGAAGGAGAAAACTGCATTCTTTTTACTATACACACACTTTTGTTTGTGCCAGTTCCGGTGTTATACTCCTTAATCACAGCACTCAAGAGGCAGATGTGACATGTGTCACATCTCTCGAGTTTCAGGCCAGTCTGGTCTACAGAAAATTCAAGGACTGCCAGGGCTACATAGTGAGGCCCTGTCCAAAAATAATAGTTATTGTCTATGTCATCTTCTATATGTATGTCCACATGTCTGGGAGAACTCTGCTAATTAAGGTCGAAGTCTACCATTGACATGAGAATCTGGGACTTGGAACATAATGGGGGACTCCCTTCTTTAATAACAAAATTTCTCCTTCTCTGACCTTGTCTGGGGAATTCTAAGTCTTAACACTCACCTCTACCTGAGGACTGTCACATAGCCTCAATTAATTTATAGGATCAATTTCCATTCTTCTGACAACACCCATTCAGCCAGCACCTGAGATTCCTGAAATGCTTCCCCATGCTAATGAGGCCTCCAGCCAATGGCCTTTGCCCATCCTGGATGTCCCTAACCTCAGTCTCCCAAAACTTTATAAGCCTTCAGTCACCTTAAGTAGAGTCCCTGCCTACTGACAAGCAGTACCAATGTGGCCATTCACCATATATACTAAAGGGCTTCCAAACCCCCTTTTCAACATCTCTGCTCACACTGCCCTCGTGGATGATCTACAAGTGTGGGGAGACCCACACACGTGTGTGCAAGTGCCTACAGAGGCCAAAAGAGGCCTCTGAGACTGGAATTACAAGCAGTTCTGAGCCATTTTGTGAGTACTGGAACTGAACTCCAGTCCTCTGCAACAACTACCATCTCTCCAACTCCATGATGGATTTCTTTGAGCTCACATGGACCACATTTTCTCTTAAAATTCATTGGAGAAGTTCACTCCTATCCATCACACTATACTTTAATTGCTTAACTGTATCCCTTCCTATACCATAAGCTCCCTGAGTAACATCTGTAACATCTGTCCTGTTCCCTTGCTGCACTTTATAGCACAGCACTCAAGCTGGGAGGTAGAATGTCACCCAAAGGCCCATGTATTGAAGGCTTGGTCCTATAGCACTACTGGGGGTGTTTGAACCTGAAAGATGTAGGGCGTTGTACTTGCTGGTTTTGTGTGTCAATTTGACACAAGCTGGAGTAATCACAGAGAGAGGAGCCTCTCTTGAGGAAATGCCTCCATGAGATCCAACTGTAAGGCATTTTCTCAATTAGTGATCAAGGGGTGAGAGCACAGCCCGTTGTGGGTGGTGCCATCCCTGGGCTGGTGGTCCTGGGTTCTATAAGAAAGCAAGCTGAGCAAGCCAGGGGAAGGAAGCCAATAAGCAGCATTCTCCAAGTTCCTGCCCTGTGTGAGTTCCTGTCCTGACTTCCTTTGGTGATGACCAGCAATGTGGATGTGTAAGCTGAATAAACCCTTTCCTTCCCAAGTTGCTTATTGGTTGTGATGTTTTGTGCAGGAATAGAAACCCTGACTAAGAAAGGCATTGTGGAAGGAAGTTAGTTCATTAGTGGCATACCTTGACAAAGATATGGGGACCTCCGTCCTACTGTTCCTGACTTTGCTTCCCAGGTCACCATGAAGTAAGATGGTCATTTTATCAAGCCCTCCACAACACAAGGTGCTGCCTCACTCACTGCTGGGCTCAAAACAATGGAACCAACCAATCATTTACTAGAGTCTCCAAAACTGTGAGCCAAAGTAAACCTTTTCTCTTTTTTAGTTAATATCTCAAGGATTTTTTTGTTTTTGTTTTTAATAGGAAGAGAAATTTGATTAGCAATTGTGGTACAGTGCTTAGTACTTAATAACTACGGTAACTATAAACTGGATCTACTTCCACTTGAAATGAAGGGAGAGTTCCCAAGGATAAGATTCCCAAAGGACTGCAGCAGGGGTCTTAGAATGACCTCCCTCATCTCAGACTTGAAGGAAGAAAGTGGTTTACAGAGGCAAGGCAGGAGTGGGATGAAATAATGTAGTGTGTTTCTATGAACTTTTGAGCACATGCTACATGAAGTATATTGCATTGCACTGCATTCTATTCTATTCTATTCTAGTCACATTTTCTCTTCTCCGTGTTAGTAGATCAATCCCAGAGTCTGTAGAGCTTCTGAGTTAGACTGCCTCTCCAGCCCCACACGTCCATTTAAAATGTCATGCTCTCAAGTACAGATGAGTGCTTCATCCACTTTCCCACTAACTCATTAAGGTATGGGGGATGGATTACATATTTTGAAACAATCAACTGTGATTCTTTCCCTCCCTCCCAAATCTTCCACTCCCCTTTGTTCAATGATGCTCTCAATTGCCAACTAAACCAGCTTATAACTCCCAGTCAGCAAATGCAGAAAGGAATTTCTGCATGGCCTGGAACTGTCACCAACAGGAGCTCTGAGTTACTTCTCTTAACTCATTCAGAATTATTTTCCAATACAATATTGAGAGACACTATAATTAACTTATGTGGGCATGCAATTAAGTTGCCAGGCATGAGAGATACCACACCATCAACTTAGTAAAACCACAGAAGTTAAGGGGTGTTTACAAGTTGTAGCTGTCAGTTCTTTAAGTCTGCATTTCTTCTGTGGTAAGGATGATTAGATGTTGTCCTGATAATATGGCTTTAGGAGTAGGGCTGGGGTTGTGAGAGGGATCTCTGATCTGTGGTACTTACTCATTTCCAGAGTTTAAATAATTCTTCATGATTTCGAGTTAAAATCATAGAGACCTCGAATAAACTAGCAGTAGCTGCCTCCAGCACAGCTAAGATTACATACATCAACAAGTACACTATTCAGCAGAGTAATCAGAACTGAAGCAGTCTTTTATCTACGGATCTTCAGTAAGATGATACACAGTACAATGCCTGACTCAGAAAATGTCCACATCCTTCCCCTGATTCCAATCATCATCTAGAATTCCTTTAATTTGTGTGTGTTTGGTTGTTGTTTTGGGAGGTACAAGGTTCAAGACATGGTCTCACCATGTAGCCCTGGCTGTCCTGAAGCTTACTATGTAGACCAGACTGGCCTTGAACTCAGAGATCTGCCTGCCTCTGCCTCCAGAGTTCTGGAATTAAAGGCATGTGTCGCCATACCCAGCTTTAACTTTTAGCATGCACCTTTAAATGTTACCGTTTAAATCATCTGTACAGTTAAATTATAACATTTCCTTGAGACTCGTGATTAAAGTAATGTTGCGGGGATTAAACACAGGCCATGAGAATGGGGAAGAAATGCCTTTACCCACAGAGCCACCTCACCGACCCAAAAGAGGAAATTTAGATTCTGTAGCTCATGCCTTGATGCTGCACCAAGAAGTTCTGAGTGTTGCTGGGGATGACAAATGATACGACTGGCATCACTCTTGACCTGAAGGAATTTACAGTCTTCCTGGGTGGTGAGACCACAGCATAAATAACAATAGCAATCCCTGTGGATTCAGGCTTGGGGGTGGTCACATGTGAGGATACAGAGAGTGTTTGAGCAGCAGTGGGCTCCCACACGGATGCGTCCAATCACACCACACAGATGTGTCCAATCACACCACACGGATGAGTCCAATCACACCACACGGATGAGTCCAATCACACCACACGGATGAGTCCAATCACACCACACAGATGTGTCCAATCACACCACACGGATGCGTCCAATCACTTCACTTTATATCCTTTGGACCTTTACTCACTCAGCACAAGATGTGCATGGCGTGAATCCATCAGCCCTAGTCTCTCTCTTCACCTGTGCTTTGCTCTTTGATCCCTCTGCCTGCTAATTGCATCTGTTGACTTGAGGAAGTCCATTGAAACTCCAGCTTAAACTCTGCCTGCTAATTGTATCTGTTGACTTGAGGAAGTCCTATGAAACTCTGGTTTAAACTCCTTAGTATTGTAGCTTTCCATCACTCCCTCAGTAGGAGACAGAGTTACTCATATATTTGCTATATAGATCTGTAAGCTCCTCCAGGAAGGAGATCATATTTCTGTTGTCTCTATAATATATCCATTATCTAGCATAATGCCTGCCAGGGTCAGGTGCTCTAGAAACATTTTTTGAGCTTCATCACTGTGTCATGAGTGCTAACTTTTACAAGAGTCTGAATTAGGACATGAAGTTAAAGAATTAAGACAACAACAACGACGACAACGACAACAACAACAAAAGTTCTAGAGATATTTTTAACCAATAATGTAAAAGGTCTGAACAATAATCACCAAGAAACATTTATGAAAGAACTTACGAAGCCATTAATAAGTGGGAAAATATTCTGTGTTCACAGATTGGAAGAATACATATTAGAAAGCTGTCCATACTACTCAATCTACAAATTCAATGTACTGTTCACCAAAATTCCAATTACATTTTTTTCAAGGAAAAATCAATGCTAAAATTCATGTGTAACCACAGAAATCCCCCAAAAGCTAAAGCAATTCTGAGGGAAAAGTGCAAAGCCAGAGATATTTTATTCTCTGATTTCAACATCTACTTCAAAGCTATTTCTGACAAAGATAGAATAATTTTAGCATAAAAAGGATGGACACACACACACACCTACAAACACACACACCCACACACAAAGAGAGACAGAGAGAGAGAGAGAGAGAGAGAGAGAGAGAGAGTGTATAAGGCCTGGAGGGCATGCTGGCACCTGTAATCCTTGCACTTGGAAGTCCAAGGCAGGGAATATAGAATTTAAGAGAAATCTGACCGGGCAGTGGTGGCTCACGCCTTTAATCCCAGCACATGGGAGGCAGAGGCAGGTGGATTTCTCAGTTCAAGGCCAGCCTGGTCTACAGAGTGAGTTCCAGGACAGACAAGGTTACACAGAGAAACGCTATCTCAGGAGAGAGAGAGAGAAAAAAAAGAGGAGCCTGGACTACAAAGTGTATATAGTGAGATTGCCTCAGAAACAGACAAAACTCAACAGACCACACATTTATGGTTAATTGATCTGTGACAACCCACACTGGATTAAAGACTCGAAGCCTGGCACCTGAAGCTGCACAGCCCGCAGGGGGAAGCTGAGGAGAGGAGCTCATCATGCTGGTCTGAGCAAAGGCTTTTAGGCATGAGCCTAACAGCGCCCTCAACAAAGCCAAACAGAAGGGAAGAAATTCCACACCAACCATACATCCACCAAAGCATTGATAGCTGAGATGCATAAGGAGCTAAAATAATCACATACTCTCTTTTTTTATTTTTCATTAGTCTCTTCACTCTGCTGACAGTTTTGTTTATTGAACAGAAATTTCTTAGCTTAACGTTTTTGCTTTTGTTGCCAGGTTGTGGTACTCATAAAAAGAAATTAAGAAAAACCATTGCTTTTGTAACCTGCTCGAAATCCTTCTGCCTCAGACTCTCAGACCAATATAATTCAAATGCTGGAATTACATTGGTACACCGGTCTGTCTGGGCTCTGGGCTCCAAACAATCTATGGCGAGAAGACAACCTGGCGCCAGCGAGGTGCACAGCAGGTAAAGACTTACCAAACAGACCTAGTGGTCTGTTGATGGTCAGAACTCCTACAGAGGAAGGAGAGCCAGCCCTGAAGTTGTCCTCTAACCTCCACATGTTCGCTGAGACACCTGTACCCTCAATAGCAACAACAGTAGTAGTGATGATGATGATGATGATGATCTCAAATGTGATTTAAACACGGGCAAATGATTTATATAAACATTTCTAAAAGACATACGGGTGGCCAACAAGTATATAAAAGTGGTCAACACTACTAACTACCATGAAAATGCAAATGAAAACCAACCAGCCATCAAAAAGACTAGGAGACTGTTGAGGAGGGTGTGGAAAAAGGAAGCCTTACCATTGCCCCGAGGAGACTGTCCCTTGTAGCCATGATGTAAACAGTGTGATGGTTCCGCACATAATCAAAAATGGTCCTAACATATAGTTCATGACTACTACTAGGATTTCTCAAGAAGAAACGAAACTGATCCTCGGGACCGTATCATTGCGACAACATGGAAGACTCTAAAGGGAAGCTTTGCGGTTTACGGACATGGAAGCTGACTCTGAAGGAAAGAGAGGCCCAAGGCTTAAGTGGAAGAACTGGAGCAGCAGGATCCAGGCCTGTGTCTGTCCTAGCTTGTCCCCTGGAGCCATACTACACAGGTGACCAAGAAAGGCATGTTCTGAATGGACATGTCTTCCTTCCACAGTCCTTACTGGATTCAGCCTTGAGAGCTAACTGGGCGACTCAGCCCACAATGTTCCAAGGAGCCCTAGCTGCCCAAGACAGTCCAAGGAAAATAGATGACAAGAAAGGTTGGCCGGCATGGTCTCTCACGCCTTCCTCCCACAGCGCACATGGGAGTCTGCAGATTTCCAGTTTCTGAAGTTTTGTGATAGAAAAGTCTATTTCCTTTCTAGGTGTGTCAGTCAACAAACTGCAGCTCTCTCAGGCCCCGTGATGTGGACACCCACCAGAGGGAGCAGAGAGACTGAGGCAGGCTGCCAGGCTGCGGTAAAGACAGAACTAGGAGAACAACGAGATAGGCTGCTGCTGGTCCTTTTTGAAACAAAATGCAAGCTTTTCTTTTCCTTAAGAATGGCTGGACACCCTTTATTTTGGTTTATATTTAGGTCGCTTCCTCTTGAGAAAACAAGCAGTGAAAACAAACATAGGTAAAAAGCAACAGGTAATAAATCAGAGGGAGGGGCAACTGCATTCCAGAGCTCAGGCTACACCTTTGGCTTCATCGCAACCCCACCTCAAATCCATTTCCTTCTCCACCCTGAGGTCTTAGGAGCTATTTTCCAGCTCTGCCGCCCCCCCCCCCCCACTTCCCACTCCTTGCAGGAGTGGATGCAGAAATATTTGAATTCCGTTTGTGGGACAGCCACTGCCCAAGCCCACAGAGTTCACAGAAATACAAGAATTTGCCTGAGGCAAGGCTCTCTGCCTTTGAGTCAGTCAGGAGTCCTTCAAAAACGCTCCCACCAAAGTGAGAATTGTTCTGAATTTCCAGGTTATAAATGTTGGGGGTTTGTTTTGTTTTAATTATGGGTTTTTTTTTTTTTGCTGCCCTCCCCCTTCTTGTTTGGGTTGTTTTATTTTGTTTTAATTATGGGTTGTTGGGGTTTTTTTGCTCCCCTCCCCCCTTCTGCTTCTCACTGGCTGCATTTATCAGGGAAAGGAGGAAGCGGGAGGGGAAGGAAAGGAGGAAACGGAAGAAGAAACATTTAGGAAGAAGAGCCTACAGAAACTAGCCTAGCAAAACAACCAGGAGCTCCCCACCTGCTCGGAAATGCAGGATTCCAATTAACAGGGAGCGCTTGCCAGGGCGCCCCTTAGCCAGAGTCGGGGACAGCGCCCACTCCTTACCCACACGGAAGATCAGGTCGTCCTCGATGGGGTTCTCTTTTCGCTTGCCGGTGCTGTACATGCTGGCGGGTCTCTTCACAGCCTTCTGCTTGACGTGCCCGCTCCCCGGGGACTTGACTCGTCGCTTCACCCCCTCGGTGGTGGGGGACACGTCGGCAGAGCGGATGACCTTGAGCTTAAACGGGCTGCCTCGGATGTGCTGGTCGTAGAGTCTGAGGGACAGGGTGAAGTCCCCCTCCTTCTGCACAGTGTACAGGAACTCGTAGGTGCCGTTCTTGTTGTCTAGGATCTCTCCGTCCGCCACGCTGCCGTCGGGGGTGCTGAGCTCAGCGGTGAGGTATGCGTTGCCTGTCTTGCACAGCTCTCCGTCTTTGTCCTTGGTGGTTATAGTAACGGACATGGGCTGTCCGATGATGGTCTGCCGAAGCCCCTCACCCGTGGCCACCGTCTCAGAGGCGACCGCGTTAGTGGTGAGGATGGTCCCCAGGTTGTGGATGGACTTCTTCAGTCCCTCGGTTTCCACGATAAAATCCAGCTGATCGTTCTCGCGCGGGTGCAGTGGGAAGTCTTGGTCCGCCAGTTCGTTCAACTTCTCGCTCATCTGCTTCTTCACCAGGAGCACCTCCGTCTCTGTGCCATGGTTGAGGGCCTGCGCCGTGAAGTTGCTGCAGCTCTTAATGCTTTCCTGGCCTTGGAGCAGGGTATCCAGCTGCGACTGCAGCACCTGCCGGGTACACAGAGGCAGTGAGCGCTTCCTGCAGGACTCGGTGCAGCCTGCAGGACACTTTGCCAGGAACTGCCCTCCGCCCAAAAGAAGCAACAGCTACGCCCGCCCACTCAGGTGGCTCGGAACCACCTGCATTCCATTTAACCCAGTGAACCCATGCGGAATGCTAAGTTGCATTTCCAGTACCATCTGGAGATTTCCCTTCCGCCTCACCCTGCCTCTCACCCACACGTGCGTTTCTTAGGTCATCTGTTTACACGGGGCAAAGAGAAAGGACTCGACCAACAGCAAACAAATTGTCTGCTTAATGTGAATTAGTCATTACCCAGTGGCTTTTCCCTAGCTGTTCAGAGCTGCCGGTCACCACCTCAGGGAACAAAACCCAAGCATTTGAGAAGTCTCTACACCTGAATACCAGAAGCTCTCCACCCTTGCTTGGTGCACAGACTTGCAGAGCCAAACAAAGGCGGCAGTCAGGTTTGCTTTGAAGCTGAGGAACAGGTTAGAGTAGTTGAGAGAGAGGGGGCAGTTAAGAGGCTCCTCCGCCTTATAATTAAGGAAGAAAAACATTCCAGGCAACCTTAAGCCCTGAAAACATTTTTATATGTAACCTCTCCTTATGGAGAACTATATGTTGCTACAGAAAAAAGCCACAGAATCCCAGTTTTGATGAAAGAAAAAAACAAAAGGGCAGGTTTCTACTAAATTTAAGAGCAGTTCACTGTTGGTCCCTAGGAAAGTGCAGTGGTGATGAAGTACAGTGGCACAGGTCCCTGGCCACCGCCACTGCCTCTGTTAGAACACAGAGGCCCGCCCCCTGTGCCCCATCTCTTGCAGGAAGCCCGCGGGACTGCAGAGCCTTACTTTGTGTTTGAGGCCATAGTTGACCTCTAGCTCCATGAGCAACACGCTCTTGCGAACGTTTAAAGTCTTCTGCAGCTCATCAAAGGTGGAGTGGATGTCATCCACGATGCTGGCCTTTTGGTTGGTTAACTGATGGATGATTTCTGAGATGAACTGAAGAGCAGAATCTATCTCTGGGAGTCTGAGAGACAGGACAGCTGTTAGTGATCATTATTTAACTTCTACCTAGAAATACTCCAAAGCCTGTCTCCACACACCTTCAGCCTCGCTAAATGCAAAGCGCCTTATCTAGGCCTCTTTCTTCACCTTTAAAAGGCAATAGGAAGGAACAGGTGAGTCCTTCAGGGTCATGTCTATTCCAGTCTACCATCAACCACCCGCATTAATTATTAATAGTGCAAAGGTCTTGGAGGAACAGTTATGGCCAGATGTTCTTTGTAGCAGAAGACGCCCATGCATATAGGATGTTTAACAGAGTCTCCTCTTCATAATCAATAGCACATTCCCAGACCACTGCTAGGACACCCAAAATGTGTTTAGGTATCACCAAGTGTACATCTGCATGTGCATGCTTGTGCGTGTGTGTGTGTGTGTGTGTGTGTGTATGTGTATGTGTATGTGTGTGCATGCATGTGTGTGTGTGTGAGTGTTAGAACCGCTATATTCTAAGTGTCTAGTTATATTTTTTCTTCCAACCACATAAACTTTGTAGAGTACCCGGAGAACGCTTGTAAGTTTCCAAGTTCCTTTAGGTAACATCGAACAACTAAACTTTACTTTTCTTTTTTTAAAGATTTATTTATTATTATATGTAAGTACACTGTAGCTGTCTTCAGATACTCCAGAAGAGGACATCAGATCTCATTATGGATGGTTGTGAGCCACCATGTGGGTGGTTGCTGCGACTTGAACTCAGGACCTCCAGAAGAGCAGTCAGTGCTCTTAACCACTGAGCCATCTCTCTGTCCCCACAACTATACTTTTCTCACTAGGACTGTTGACAGTAGGACTATCAGCTATTTTGTTTTACAGCAGGTTGTTAACCTCCTTTTTTGGTTTGCTCATTCAGGACATGGCTGCTATATTCATTTGTGTCCACACCAATAGGGAAAAAAAACCAAAACCAACCCTCAAGACAAGCACAGGAGGGAATTTGAGCAACCACTGCTCAGCCCCATTGTGCAGGACTCAGGCTGAGAGAAGCTATCCCAGCCACCACCACGGGCAGAGAGCTACGTCAGCAGCCTAAGGAAACCCCCACCTCTGCTTTCAGGTGGGAATTTCTGGGATCACATGATCCAGGAGAACATAGGACATAGTCATGTATACAGGCTAGCAGGACCCTGCCATCTCAGGGACACTGGGTGTGGAGGCCGGGCCTCACATGGGATGGGGAGTCTGGAAGGGCGTGGCACCTTTTGTTGACTGCATCCAGCTGGACCTGGAGGGAGGCCTTGTGCTGCTCCACCACATCCTTCAGCGGGACTGTGGGGTGCTCCGCGTGCTCCCCCTCCGTGCACTCCCGACACATGGCGGTCTCACAGGACTGGCAGTAAAATTCCATCACCTGCGGGTAACACAGAGAGCTTACTCTGCGGGAAGCACACACACATTCTCCCATCATTCCCGGTCACTGAAGCTGTTGGTTTTACAGTGCCCAGATGTTGGTATGACAGGCCTTGAACAGGTGCATGCGACGCCTAAGCCACTGCTATGGCTCTCAAACACTCTGGTCTCTGAGCCTCTCCAAGCTCTTTAAAAAGAGCTGAGGACTTCAAAAGAGCATGGAGCTGAGAGTTGTTAGTCCCAGGACTCAGGAGGCAAAGGAAGGTGGAGTTTTGTAAGTTCCAGATCAACCCGGTCTACATAGCAAGTTTGAAGGCAGCCACAGCTACACAGTGAGACCCTGTCTCAAATAAAATAAAATAAAATACAATAAAATAAAATACAATACAATAAAATACAATAAAATACAATAAAATATAATAAAATATAATAAAATATAATAAAATAAAATAAAAGTACTTTTGCGTATGTGGATTCTTTCCATAGATACTTGTCACATTAAAAATGAAATAAAACATTACTAATGTAATGTCATGAAAGTAATCGTGAAGCCACTTAAATCCTAGTGGTGAGTAACATAATTTGTTACTTAAGATGGAAGAGGTTGGAACTCGGCATTGCTTTGCATTTCAGTACATCTCTGCAGTGTTTGACTTGACAGAAGGCAGCGGGATTCTCCTCTCTGCCTCTGCATTCATTCCATCAGAACAGAACGTATCAGACAGACCCTGGAAAGCTCCACTGGACACACTTGGCTATGACTGTAGCATTCACCTGGTGGATCCCCTCAGCGGTCTGTGGACAGTGGGGGTTGGGGGGAGTGGGGAGGGGTTGGTGGGGGGAGGGAGGTCACACGGCATTCTAGAGCGCTATTTAAAATTGCCACTGCTTGAACAGAGATGCACTCCTCGGTTTTCATCCTGTCTCCATCTTCCATTTTGCTGAATGGCTATAGGCAAATGAGCTAACTCTACTAAGTCTCAACTTCCAGCTCTGTCCAGTAGAGATAGATCACAGTATCTGACAGTAACAGGCTCCATGGCCTGCTGTGCAGATTGACTGGATTAATACACACTTGATGATGCTTGGCACCAGCTCAGAACGGTTCCCAGTTAGTGACTGCTGTGGTGATGACAATGACATCATCTGGTTGTCCTTAACGTGAAATTAAGCCACTTATCCTAATTAGGATGGACACTTAGTAACAATGTGACACAAGGTCTGTTTTAAATTCTCATAGGACTTTTGAGGGAGGTTTTTATGTGGTGGTTTCAGTCATACACATGCCAAAAAGGGCGTGTGTCCTGGCCCAACATGATGGATGATGGGCTTTTCACGGTGCCACTGAAGCCAACAAGGTCCTGAGCACAGGGACTCGGTCTACACAGAGCCCAGGTCGTGCCTCAGCAATGGCAGGTACCTCTTACAGGTACTCAACACTGCAGGCTCTGGGGCTGTGGAATCGTGGGGTGTCCTTATTCGTGTTCCAGGGACTGGTGTCATGGTAACCCACAGGCCTCCTTCCTTAGTCTCACTATTTCTGATAGTATTTTCTGGAGCTGATTGTGTTTTGGAAACAATCTTTCTGAGTGAACCAGGTTCAGATAAAAGTCCTTCAAAACATTTCCACAAGAATCTTAGACTTCATGTACCACTGCACTTTGATGCAGGAACATGATACGTTACAGGAATGTGTATTTTGTTTTATTTATTTATTTTTGTCACATAAAATGACCTTTTAAGACTATGCTTGGCCCATAAATTGGAAACCCCACTCCTGGTTTTTTTTTTTTTTTTTAATTTTTGTTTTTGTTTTTGAGATAGGGATCAATTCATTAAAAAAATATTGTCACATAGGAAGATCTGTTAGGCTTGGACTATAATTGGAAATTTCCTTTCTTTCTCTCCCCCTTTTTTGGGGGGGAGTGGGGCTGGGGCTCAAACCCAGGGCTCTGTGTATGATAAGCAGATGCTGAACCACTGAGTGCCATTGTAGCCCGAAGTTTTCTCTTTCCATGTCCTGTTCAGAATATCTCCTCCTGCTCTATTACATTGTATGCTAATAACAAACTCAAATGGAAATTTGAACCTCCAAGGGAAGACTGAATGTTTGCTTGTTATACATATGTTTCTGACCAGTTCAATGTCTACCACACAGAAACTGCTAGATAAGGTATGAGCCAAGGGGTCCTCTCAGCTGATCTTCCTCTCTGCATCTGGAGCTGCACTTTGGATTGTTTACAGTACTTTAACATAGCCCTGCTTTCACTGTTCAGGAAACAGGAGGACCTAAAACTAATGCAATGTCGTGCTAAATTTCCAATTGTAAGGTTTTTAGAAATGACTTTTGGAAATGCAAATATTAAGTGACAATATTTGAGCCCTGTATCACAAATATTTTATTTATTTAAAAAATCATTAATTTAAAAAGATTCCTGTCTTTCAAAGAGCTGATGAAAGGAATTATTCAAAAATTTCCAATAAATAATGAAAACTTTTTTTAAAAAATGTCCTTCCCAGGATCCATCTGAAAGGGTGGAAAATCCTCCCAGTGATCCCTGGAGCACCATCCTGTGGGGGCTGAGGCTCTCTTCACTTCTTGGCTTCAGCAGGTGGTTCACAACATCAGAACTTTTCATTTCTAGATCATATATAACCAATATTTCACCTTCATAGTAAATACTATGAAATCCCACTGGTGCCAGAAATCACTGTGTGGAGGAAGGAATCAGGAGTGGAATGTCAAGGCTTCCTCCGTCAGGCTCTTCAGGGTGTGGGGACCAATGCGCGGGTCTGGGCTGGAGAGTGTGACACACTGGCAGTGCTCATCCAACCCACTGGCACACTTCCACTGACAGCAGAGGCTGCCTCCATGTAGAACGGGTTAGGCAAGGTAACGCTTATTTAGAAGTCAGTGTCTGTGCAGTTGTTAGAGATCTCAAGCACTGCGCCATCCTACTTGCACTTTCTGGTCTGAGTTCAGTTGCCCTCTGCAGTCTGAGGCGTGGGATGATGTGGGAAGAAAGTTATATGAAGAGAAAAACATGAAGTAAGACATGGACACTAACAATCTAAAATCTCATCACGAGCAGAGCCTAGGATCTGTCCTAGGGTCACCACACCTCTTCCTAATCTGATCATTTTGCTTTACAGTGTGTGTGTGTGTACACGTGTGCGTGTGCATGTGCATGTGCGTGTGCATGTGTGAGCATTTTGCCAGGGGCTTGCAGAGGAAGATGCCACATCCTCTGGAACTAGACTTGCAGATGATTCTAAGCTGCCATGCGGGTGCCTGGAATTGAACCCAGATCTTTAGCCAGAGCATTCAGTGCTCCAAACACTGAGCCACTGTCTCTCCAGCCCTTCTTCTTAATTTATATTTTCAACAGTTGGTGGCAGGAAAATGGATTTACTGAATAAGGAAATCTCTGCCATATCACTAGCTGATGACTAAGCTAACCTAATGGAACATAATTTCAGTGGCCACACATGACAAAAATTACAGCCTTTACATAATTGGCCCAGAAAAGTCACTAAGCAAAAAGAAAAAGACAGACACACAGAGAGGGAATAATGCAGAGAAAATATGATTTCCAGAGTTGCCACAATATTATCGTTCTTTTATTTACTTTTCTTTTTAAATATAGAATTTCACAGGCAGTGGTGGCGCATGCCTTTAATCCCAGCACTTGGGAGGCAGAGGCAGGCAGATTTCTGAGTTCTAGGCCAGCCTGATCTACAGAGTGAATTCCAGGACAGCCAGGGCTACACAGAGAAACCCTGTCTCAAAAAAACAAAACAAAACAAAGAATTTCACTATGTAGCACAGGCTATTCTCAAACTCACCATCTCCCTGAGTTAACTACTCAAGTAGTTGTAATTGAAGGCATATGACATCTACTTAGAGGAAGTGTGTCACTGTGGGGGCGGGCTTTGAGGTCATACATGCTTAAGCTCTGCCTCATATGGGACACACTTTCCGTCAGCTGCCTGCAGATCTAGGTGTAGAACTCACAGCTCCCTCTCCAGCACCATGCCTGCCTGCATGCTGTCATGTTCCCTACCATGATGCTAATGGGCTGAACCTCTGAACCTGTAAGCCAGCCCTAATTAAATGTTGTCCTTTATAAAAGTCAGTGTGGTCATGGTGTCTCTTCACAGCAATAAAACCTAACGAAGGCAAACTTCAGTTTCAGGGGATCCAAAAACCCCTTCCAGTGTTTGTGGGCTCTGGACACATGATATACAGAATATATCCGTACACATAACACCACAGGCAAAACACCCATATACACCAAAGAAAGAAAAAAAATCCCAATTTTTTAAAAGAGAAGGTGGCTCACACTAAAATAAGTGAATAATAACTGTCTTTTAGTAAATCCAGATTAGCCTTACTAGAGCTTAAATTAACTCTTACATATGGTCCCAGAATTAAAAGAAACGTATACATACTTTCAAAAACAAACAAATAAGCATAGAAACCAGGAGATGATGCTTCATCAAATAGACAATATTAAAGACACAGAAATGTTAAGGAAGAACCAAACAAAAGTTTTCCAGCATTGGAAAGCACGACAACTGAAATGTAAAATCCACTAGAGACCAAAGAACAAAGGAAAAGTAACCTAACCTAGTACCAAACATGTACTAGGAAGAGGTAATATTTGAGGGCCAGCAAGACGGCTTAGTGCACAAGATGGCTCCTGGCCTGAGTTTCATCTCTAGGACTTATACAGTTAAAGCAGAGAACCAACTCCGCAACATTGCCTTCTGATCTCCACTCCCAAGCTCTGACCTTGTACACACACACACACACACACACACACACACAGACACACACACACACACACACACACACACTGAATATATGAAATAAGTATTTTTTAAAAAAATACTTTGAAGAAACTAGAGCTGGAAACTCCTCAAAATTTGATGAAAAAGACAAATCAACATAGCCAAAAAAGCTGCATAAACCCTAAGTAGCCAACTCAAACAGAACTGAAGCAAGGTACCTTATAACCAACCCATTACACAAAAAAGAGAACCCTGAAAGCAAAAAGAAATGGACAGGAAATGGTCAGTAAAGTTAACAATGCAGGTCCTATCCCAGAACATATCAGGCCTAGCATAATGTCATCAGCCTATAGTCCCAGTACTTGGGAGGTGAAGGTGGAGATCGTAAGTTCAAGGCCAGTGTTGACTAAATAGGAAGACTCTTCCTCAAAATGACCAAAGTCTCAGGGCTGGAGAGATGGCTCATTGTTAAGAACATATACTGCCCTTAAAGAGTAACTGAGTTCAGTTCCTAGCACCCACTTCAGGCTTTGCACAACTGCCTGGAACTCTAACTCAGGAGAATTGGATGTCTCTGGTCTCACAAGGCACTGTACATAACCCTAACCCTTACCCCTAACCCTAACCCTGAACCCTGAACCCTAACTCTAACCTTAACCCCCCCCACACACACACAAAATTAAAATGATAAAAATTAATCATTAAAACAACAACAATGGCAACAACAAAAAGGTTTGGAGACATAGCTCAATGATAGAGCACTTACCCACAATGCACAAGGTACTGGATCTAACCTCACACCAATAAATAAATAAATGTCCAAAGAAACAAGTTGAATGTTGAACATTAGGAGTGGAAAAGAAATTTTCTGTAAAGTATAAGCAAAAATCACCAAACATAACAGACTGAGGCAAATGTTGCTGTCACAAAGAAAAGCATGTAACCGACAGATCATCATATAAGCTGAGAGGGCAAAAAAGAAAAGAAAAGAAAAGAAAAACCTTATTTAGATTGGCCAAGAAAGGAGAAAGCCTTGAATTACTAAAATCAGGAGAGAAAGTAGGTAGAGTCCTACTGAATCTTGGAAACATGAAGAATTATAATGGCATTATGGGCGCCAGCAGGCTAAGCAGCCCCAATGACACAGACAAATTCCTAGAAACACCCAAACTACTAAGATACAAAGATGAATGCAATTCTGAATAGACACATAGTCAGAAAGTCACCGGCAAGGACAGTCTCTGACCAAAAGCTTCAACGGTAGAAGTGCCCGAGCTTTTAGGTAAGGCGTTATCTCAACCTTTCCCACACACTTCCAAAAATATACATGAGAGGAATTGGTTGTGATAGTGAGCACCTTTAATTACAGCCCATGAGAGGCAGAGGCTGGTGGATCTGTTGTGAGTCTGAGGCTCTGTGTTAACAGTATGCTAATACATGCTGTCTAGAGAGAGTAGAGTCCCAGGCAAGGTAACTTAGTAAGATTCTGTCTACAGTCAATCAATCAATCAATCAATCAATCAATAAGTAAATAAGTAAATAAAATATGCGTGTGTACTTGTGTATGCCCTTTCCTAATTCTCTAGGCCACAGGGCATTATAAGACAATGGCAGACTGATCTCCCTTGTAAATTTGGGATTGCACAATAAACTAACAAAACTGACCCACATATCAGAAGGATCCCAGGATTGCAGGGAGAGTCACACATGAAAATCTTGACCAGGACATGTTGTATCATCAGGGCGAGATGGCTGATTATAGGTATGAGGCTACTATTATGGGGTGTTGAATTAGGCCCAGTGAATTAGGAAATGAGGCACACACCCACCCACCCACCCACACACACACACACACTTTATTTACTTATGTACTTGCATAATTTTATGAATATAAAACCCACTAACTATACCATTTCAGGTGTTGGAAATACTGAAATTGATGTTATATAAATTTTACCTAAAAAGAAAAGAAAAAAGAAAAAGGAAGAAGAACCCCTGTTGAGCTGGAAGTAAGTGTTCATTGTCTGTGGTTCAATATCCCAAGTACATCCTGGGAGAAAGAACTCGGGAATCGTTTTGAGGTGCCGAAAGCTAGTGGTTCTTAAATGCTGGTTCCAGGCTTTCACAGCTGAGGCTTGTTGAATTCAGCACTAATTGTGGGGTGACTATGGGCCCCTCAGCTGAGCCCATCCATTTCTGGAGAGATGATGGCACTGTCCCCAGGGGTGGGAGGGCAGCCAGAGGCCAGGGTGAGCTCATTGCTGTTGACAGGTGGTCACCGTCTGTGTCCATCAGCAGAGTTGCTGGCAGGGCCACATGCATTCCTAGGGGGAAAAGGATGCTCCAGGCCTGTGGCCAATCTGGAGGCCTTTATGGAGATCCTGACAGTTGGTGGGGGAGGGGAGGATCCTGAACATCCTCTTCCTGTCAACATCCTTGTTAGTAAGGAGCCTCACTGAGCACAGACAGGGTTCGTGGTCATTTGTCTACCTAGGATCACAAGGCATGAGAGTTGGCTTTAAGAGCAAAGAGCCTCTTGGATCACCGATGGCCATTTTCTTAGCACTTGGCAGTGCTGTCCCTGCAATTTAATGAGCAGAGTGCACAGCATCTCAGCACTGGAGGGCTTTCAGCCGCTGGTGCTAATCAGCATGGCAGCACCCCGCACTGCTGTTAATCACCCGATTTTATTAACCTTCACATGCCTGACTTGTTTTTAAAGATTTACCCATGGCAATTAACTGCATGCAATTTATCTGGGATACTGCATTTGGCTTGCATATGCAATGAGCATCCCCGTTTCAAAGCGACATCGCCATGAGCGCCTACAATCTATGATCAGACAACGGAGAGCTTTAAGATGGATGCTACTAATTCCCCAGGGCCTTTCACTGCCTTCTAAATTTCGTGATCTCGAAGAATCACAGTGATTCTACATGTAGGAAGTGCTCAGAACATACTTTAAACTGTTTTGCTCACCTCAAGGAGGGTCAGAGCCTTTAGATAGATTTTGTTTTTTGGCGGGGCCAGAGGAGATGCATTTGGTAGAAAGGAAGGGAGGGGCTATTTTAACATGAAGAATCTTTGACGGCCCTCTGGCATCTGAGGGTCTCTGGTGCTAACATGGGCTCCATTAGGTAAACATCATTAGGGGAGTCTTTCTTTTCCTTTGAGTCAGGCTTTCACTATGTAGACCAAACAGGCTTCAGACTCAGGCTCACAGAGATCCTTCCAAATGCTATGACTGAAGACATGTGACATCAACCTAGGAATTCTTTGCTAGTTTGTCCTCCCCCAGGAGGAAGCCAGAGACCCCACCTCTCTTAGCTCTCCCTAAGAAAGACAGTGCATTTTATGGAAACTCGGTTTGTTCAGTTTTTATTATGTTTCTGAGGCTGTGGGGAGGGAACCCATGGCCTTGCAGATGTCCTAACACAAGTCACATCCTAAGTCCTGTAGTTTAACTTTATTCACTTTTTTTCCACGCTGGGGTTTGAGGCCAAGGCCCTATGAGTGTGAGACACATTCCTCCCTTCACCCATTTATTTTGAGATGGCAATCTGGCTTCATAGTCCAAGTTGGCTTCGAACTTGTGAATGTGTGATTGTCCTACCTGAACCTCTCAAGTGCTAGAATTACAGCCAACACTACCATTCCTGCTGCATAGTCATCTTAGAGGTAATCACCTCAGTGGAGAGCACCTTGGTACTAAAGTGCGACCTGTAGTGACCCGGCATCACTGGTCACTACAGTTAGACATCATTAGTCTGGTGTCAATCAGCGCCTTTAGTCCAGTTCCTCAACCTCATTCCTGCTGGCCTGGATCAGAGCCGCTTGATGGACTCCTCCAGCAGACTCCCACAGCTTCCGTCTATCTCTTCACTGATCTGAATCCACTCTCTCACATCTCCAACTAGTTTGAGATGAACAGATATCACATAGGTGTGCCAGCTCTGAATGCTCCTCAACAGAGCCTCAGACTAAGGTCGGGCTCAGGTATCCAACAACTGCACCCAGTGTCCTTCCTCCAGATCCTGACCTTTTAGCCTTTCTGGCCAATGTCATTTCTTGGTTCCTGAGGACACCGGGCCAATGGCACAGTGAAACACAGCAGGCTCTTGGACATGTCCATTCTCTCTGAGACTCTGTCCCTTCTGAGCAACACACTATTCCTTACTACAGTGTTTACACTGTAGACAGTATACGCTATACTGCATATACTGAATACACTGTAATCTCATAGAGAAAAACCAGAACTATAAGCACAAATATATACATATACACATACACAATTCCATATACTAATTTTCATGTCATTTATTTCAAAAATATCTATTTGTGAGTAAGGCTCAGTGTTAAAGCATGTTCTCAACCCTGGGCTGAAAATTCTTAGCATTAATCAGTCAATCAATCAATCAATCAATCAATCACTTTTAATAGCTATAATAGCTACCTAGCAATCGGTTATATGGGCTTACAATAACCTCAACAGGTGTCTAATATTGTAAATTTCTATTTCTAAGTTTTACTATAATATAGAAATGATAACACTCAGACTGAATCATCATCTTATCTAGTAATTTACTTAGGAATAATCTCTTAGTGAAATTGCTGAATTATAAAATGAAAGTTTATCTAAAGCACTTGTTATGTTTTGGCCCAACTGACATCACTTTTCTGAAAGCAATTTACTCTTTTCCCCAAAAAACCTAAGACAAGACCTAAGGACAGA
Organism: Apodemus sylvaticus; assembly: GCF_947179515.1. Classification (NCBI taxonomy): domain Eukaryota; kingdom Metazoa; phylum Chordata; class Mammalia; order Rodentia; family Muridae; genus Apodemus; species Apodemus sylvaticus. The sequence goes on along the minus strand of NC_067475.1, from coordinate 83,404,757 downwards.
GGGTGACTATGAGAAGTTGTTTTCTCCTTCTGCCTTATGTGGGTGCAGAGTTTGAACTCAGTTCATACACCTGTGTGGCAAGTGCCTTTACCTGATGAACCATTTTGCCAGCCCCTGGTTATTACCTTTTAAAATAACTAGATGGAGGTATTTTTTGTGAAGCTTAACCTCTGTGATTTGATTTTTAGCTATTTATACCCTCCCTGTGGGTTTTCTACATTCTTTTCTCAACTTCTTTGAAATATTCATAGTTTGCTTATCAGTGCTCTTTACATATAAGGAACCCTCTGAGGACCTTTAATTAACAGTATTGGTTAGTATTTGTACTGGCTGGTTTTGTGTGTCAACTTGACACAGGCTGGACAACTTATCACAGAAAAAGGAGCTTCAGTTGGGGAAGTGCCTCCATGAGATCCAGCTGTGGGGCATTTTCTCAATTAGTGATCAAGTGGAGAGGGCCCCTGTGGGTGGTGCCATCCCTGGGCTGGTGTTCTTGGGTTCTATAAGAGAACAGGCTGAGCAAGCCAGGGGAAGCAAGCCAGTAAGCAGCATCCCTCCATGGCCTCTGCATCAGCTCCTGCTTCCTGACCTGCTTGAGTTCCAGTCCTGACTTCCTTTAAGTGTAAGTTAATAAACCCTTTCCTTCCCTTGCTTCTTGGGCATGATGTTTGTGCAGGAACAGAAACCCTGACTAAGATAGTATTATAAGTTAAATTATTAATAGCTTTCATTTTTCCTTCCCTAGATTTTAGTAGCAGGAATATAAATGTGTCATAATTCTCTCTCTCTCTCTGTCTCTCTCTCTCTCTGTCTCTCTCTGTCTCTCTCTGTCTCTGTCTCTCTCCTTTTGTTTGTTTGAGACAGTGTTCCTCTGTGTAGCCCTGGCTTTATAGATCAGGCTGGCCTGGGCATCTGAGTGCTGGGATTAGAGGCGCATGCGGCCACCGCCTGGCTGTCTGCAGCTTTCTGTCTCTATTGGGAGTCTACTGAGAACCACAGACACGGGTTTTTTTCACGTTTCATAGTCTATATAGTTGCTCTTTTCTTAGATTCTTGGGTTTTGTGCATGCTTGTTGGTTTTTGAGATAGGATCTCATTATGTAGCTCAGACTGGGTTTGAACTCACTCAGACTTGAGGAGATTTGAACTCCTCCTGCCCAAGCCTATGCGGCACATCTGGCTTCTAACTTCCTGAGTCTTTTCAAATAAAAGAAACTACTTTATTTAACCTCTAAAAAGTCTCCTTTAAAAAACACCATGGGATTATTTACCCCATACATTAGATGGTAAAATATTCATTTCTGGGTTCCAGAAAGTCCTGTTTACCCTTTCTTTATGTTTTAAATGGGAGTGAATTTCAAAAGACATTTTGCGGCTTTGTTTCCGTTAACAATCGACAATTTAATTTTAGCACACTGAGCAGGAGGTAAATATACTGACCTTTTGAAAAAATAATTGATTTATCTTTATTTTACACATTTATCTTTATTGTTTTTCTGCCTGCATGTATGCCTATGTGAGGGTGTCCAGTCCCTTAGAATTGAAGTTACAGACAGTTGTGAACCGCCATGTGGCTTCTGGGAATCGATCCTGGGGCCTATGGAAGAGCAGTCAGTGCTCTCAACCACTGAGCCATCTCTCCAGCACGCCCCGCCCCTTGTGACCTAATTATACAGTGAATTTCAGTGGGCTAGAGTTCACCCAGTCTTAGCTTGGCTTCACATATTGCCTTCTTAAAACACGTGGGTTTTCCTGTGTGGGATTCAGACTCTTGCAGGAATGCATGCTGCTTCCTGCCCTGGGCCCAGTGGTCCTCTCTAGCCCAACCTCTTATCCACTTCAGATGAACATCTCAGTAAATGCAAACCTGGAGCCCAGCCTCAGGCTCACTGTCCATCCACCATTCAAACAGTGAGCTATCCACCTCTGCCTTTGAAGGTTTAATGTTCCATGCTGCTTCTGGAATTGAGGTCAGGCACTTTCTTGATGGTATCACAGTGTGTCACAAGCTCCCCCAATCTACTTTGCTGGTTCCTCGCTGGAAGTCTCCTGCCCACTCGTGTTCTGGCCCCACCTCCAGACCTCATGTTCTAGGTGCCACAGCTGCCTACTGTTCCTGAACACCAACACACCCTTACACCAATTAAGATGTTACTTTCCAACTGCCATTTTTTTTGCATTCTATATGACTACCTGTTCAATGTTAGGCTGGGGCCTATGGTGGGACTCCTACTGTTTGTTTCCAAGACTTCCTTCCCTGTCAATCAGGGTCTGCAGGGAGCCCCATGACTGAACTAAATTTTAAGGGAATTGTAGCTGATAGAAATGCTGTCCTAGATGTAGTATTTTGGATGGGAGCCCAGGCAGAGAGCCTCAGTATTTACTCTGAGCCAGTAAGAAAAGGGGTCAGAAAAATAACATTCAGCTTGCCTTGGGATGAAACTTTTAAGCTTGTCTTGTAAAATCTACACTATAGTGTCCCTTGGATTATCATCATCTATATGTTATACCTTGTGCTTACTAGCCCAGGGTACTTCCAATTAAATAGTTAAAGATGTTCAAGTGATGGTGTCATCGTGTGTTTGAAACTATGAAGCTCAGGATGCTATTTCTTCTAGCCCTAGCTTCATGGATGTCAAACTGCTGCCTAGCCTGTCCAAATCTGAGACTCTCCATCGAGGGTAACTCACACCTGCTTTGTAGACTGTTGAGAAGCCAAGGGTGGGTGTCTGGCAAATCTGTTCTACAATCTGCTGAAGACGAAGTCTCTGCCTACCTGTATTCATTCTAGAAGGAAAGCTAGGAGACCAAACAGCCCACAGATGACATGATGAACACGATGGGACAGGGTGGCAAGTGACACGAGGGAGGTAAATGCTATTAAGAGGTAGCGTGGCTGGACATAATGACACAAGACCTTATTTTCAGTACTCAGGAGGACAAACAGGCTTATGTCCTCAAGTTCAAGCCCTCCCTGGTCTCATCTGAGACTTCTAGACCAGTAAGGAATACTACATAGTGAGACTCAGTCTCAAAAAAAGAGGTGGCATGGCTTACCCAGAGAGTATAGCTGAACAGAGAAAGCTGTTCCAGGAAGGAAACAGAAATGAAAGAGAACAAACACTTAAGAAAAGGCACAGAAGGAATGGCTCAGCCAGCCTGAAGGCAGGAAGCCCACTGAGGACTCTAAGGAGGCTGGGCAACTGAGGACTCTAAGGAGGCCAGGCAACTGAGGACTTTAAGGAGGCCGGGCAGGCTGCAGGGGAGCAGGTATGGGGCAGCGTGAGACGTCGTCAATGGCTAATAAAGTTTTCTCAGCTCCAACAACCACTTGTTTTTGCTGGTGGTTTATAATATGTGGGACTTACAAGTAGTTTCAAATACTTTTTATTTGGCCAATACAAGGGGGGAAAGTGAATAAAGTCATTGACTAGAATTAATATAATGATAGGGCTGGAGGTATAGCTCAGTGACAGGGCATGAGCATTCATGAGGCCCTGGGCTTGATTTCTAACACCAAATCATCATCATCATCACCATCACCATCACCATCACCATCACCACCACCACCACCACCACCACCACCACCACCACCATCACCATCACCACCACCACCACCACCACCACCACCACCACCATCACCACCACCACCATCACCACCACCACCACCACCACCACCATCACCACCACCACCACCACCACCATCACCACCACCACCACCATCACCACCACCATCACCACCACCACCACCACCACCATCACCACCATCACCACCACCACCACCACCATCACCACCACCACCACCACCACCACCATCACCACCACCACCACCACCACCATCACCATCACCACCACCACCACCACCACCACCACCACCACCATCACCATCACCATCACCATCACCATCACCATCACCATCACCATCCAGTTCAGGGAGCAGTGCCAGAAACTGAATGCAGAGACGTTCATATGCACGGCGTAGTGGTGTGAATGAGAATGGCCCCAATAGGCCACATATTGAAATGCTTGGTCCCCAGCTAATGGAACTGTTTGGGAACAATTAGGAAGTTTGTCCTTGTTGGAGGAGATGTGTCACTGGAGGCAGGGTTTGAGATTTCAAACGACTCATACCATTCCCAGTCTCTCTCTACCTCATGGTTTTGGTCATGTCTCAAGATATAAGTTCTTGGCTGCTGCTCCGCACCATGCCTGACTGCCTGCTGACTTGCTCCCTAACACGATCATTGCTCTCAAAATCATCCCACGAAACCTACGCCCCAAATGAAATGCTTTCTTTTACAAGTTACCTTGGCCAGGATGCTTTATCACAGCAATAGATAACCAACTAAGACACTAGGCATGCATTCTACCACTGAGCCACACTTCCAACCTCTAAGATAGATAGATACAGAGTCTCTCTGTACGGCTAAGGTGTTCTCAACCTCATCAGCCTTCTCTCTCTTCTTCCTGGGTGCTAGGATGATAGGTCTGCACACCTCTCCTGGACCAAGAAATATCTGTAATAAGTAATCTTTACTGAGAGCTCACCATGCGCTTTATGTCATTTAAACTCTTCAATTCCCAATTTCAAATAATCCTGTTTGGTAAGTTCTGTCATGACTTCCTTAACACAGAAAAGGAAGTGATTGTTCAATAAACTTGCTATTGCTGAGGAGGGAATACGTTTCAGACGCAGGGTTTGAATCAGCCAGGCTGACTCAGCCGTGCTTCCAGCCATGCCATTATCCTGTCCCTCCCAGGCACAGAGCCTGCGTGAGTCACGGATTGGGTGAGTGTTACGGGTCCATTTGCATTCATAACAGTTATTGAGCTTGCTAGAAGCAGGAAGTATGTTTGCAACTCACAATCTAAAGTCTTTACCAGGGATTCACAGAGCTTGAGTTCTACCTTCCCAAGGGGCAGAATCTAAAACATGAGGAAAAAACCTTCTCCAATAGTAATAACAATAACAATAATATTAATATTAATAAAACTCTAATTAGCATTTTAGCAATCACTCTCAACCTATAGTGTTTATCAGCTATTAAATCTTTATCCATGATTGTTTGGCTCATGCTATGTCAGAGTACACATGCCTAGCTTGCAAGCAGCAACTGACTCTCTTTCCTGAGGATAGCAACAGTATATTCTAAGTAGAGATGATAAAGATGGATTTTACAATTTAAGTAATTCTGGCTAGAGGCAGTGAGCAGGCAAAACAGTCTAATGGCTGTTATTTTTTTAATTAGTAATTTCTCAGAAGCAGCTTTGCTTTAATGAAGAATCTCTGACATATCCAAAGCCCACCCCGGGCCACCATGTCCCCCAGGCAGCCCGCTATGCCTCACTCACATTCCCATCGTGGTTTGGGCACGAAAGAGGCTTCCCTGCAGCCACAGCGGTGACCGTCTCCAGGATGGAAGAGTCCTCGCCGTTGCTGCCTGGCGTTCGCTGCAGCACATCCATGAGGTTTGTGATAAAAAAGTTGTTCTGGAGTGCAGCCACCCCTTTCTCAGGCAGGATGGAGGTCTGGCGACACACCGGGCAAGAGAGAGTTAAGCTGTGGGCTGGAATGTAGTTCTGCAGGCACCTGTGGGAGAGCACACGTGGGGACAGTCAGCACAGGGCACCACAACCCACGTTGTGGTGTCCTGTACAGGGAAATGATGCTTCAGAGACCAATCCCTAATCTGTCCTCACACTGGCTCTATCCACTGATCAGACAAATAACTGTGCTTGAGGAAAAGAAAATGTCACAGACTTGTGTAGTGTCTAGAGCCCTGACACCCACAGTGTGTTTGGTTCAAGAACAAGCAACCTTGACCTTCCAAGGAACGTGACAGACCTACCAGATCAGATGCCCATGTGACTCCCACACAGACTAAGGGTTGGAAAACCTTGTTCTGTAAGCATTGAGCTCGGAAGTGTTTGGACTTGGGTAGGAGAGATGGCTCAGAGGTTAAGAGCGCTGACTGCTTGCTCTTCCAGAGGTCCCGATTTCAGTTCCCAGCAAAAACACAGTGGCTCGGAACCTTCTGTAATTGGATTTGATGCCCTCTTCTGGTGTGTCTGAAGACGCTACAGTGTACTCATAAATGAAATAAATATTTAAAGTATGTGGACTTTAGCAATTGGGGGGAAGGGAAAAATCAAATGTGTTTGTTAATGTTGCAATTCATTTGACACACAAAACTATAATCAACTTTTAAAAAAGCATTGAAATGGACCTATTTGGTTGAAGTAAGTATGAGACACCTATGCTCAGACATACCGCCTCTTCCTTCTCTAGAAGCATCATTTAGCAGTTACTCAAAGAAAGAACTGTATTAACAGTAATAACCGCCATATGTGCTACAAAGCACCTTTGACATACTCCCATGAGCCTACGGAGGAGGCACCATTATGATCCCTTTGGACAATGAGGAAACACGGGCACAAAGAGGAGCTAATCAACCTCGCCTAGCATTCTTTAGTAGGCCAGGGCTAGCGTGGGAATCCAAACCCAGGCAGTTTGACGTCACAATCTAACCTCTAATAGCTGGAACTGCAGCTCAGTGGTTAAGTGCTCACCCAGCATACATGGCTTTCATCCTAGCACTGCAGAAACAGACCCCAAATTATACTGTATACCGTTTTCAGATTGCTTAGCCAGAGTTTGAGAACCACCAATGTGGCCTCTTACTTTTGCAGATGGAGAAAGCGGCACCAAGGAGGGGTGGCTGCCCAGTGACTCGGGGGAGCTAGGGCTGAATCCCTGCCAGAAAGGAAGCAGATCTGCTGAAGTCAGAAATGGCACGGAAGCCCAAGAGGCATTTTCCATCTTATTTTACAAGGCAACTGACATTCATCAAGCTTGACCCTGCTTCTATTCCCTTTTTTGGTGGACATCATCTTCCTTTACGGAGTCTTGTCCTCCTGGCTGCTCGAGCTTTTCAGAGTTAATAAAGCTTGGCGTTACTCATCTCGCCACACTAAGATTCCTCTAGGATCTTAGAGCATTACAAGTATAGCAGACATTGTATTTCGTCCTACAGATACGCTCTCTAAGGCCTATGTCTTCTACCTCTTGACGCTTCTTAGACCGTCTCAAGGGTCATAAATCCCATTAGGCAGCAAACCGAAGCAATGTTCTTCCTCAGACTGTGTTCTTTCCCTATCTTGATGAATAGCGTCTCCAGCCATTCATCTCAGCAAAACAGAGATAGGAGCCATTCATCCAATAGTAACTCCCCTCCTGTCCTTCATTTCTTTCACCAGTCTGAGTCTCAACAGTGAGCCAGTCTGTTCCTGGATGCTTTCTCGGTCTTGTAATCGTTTGAAATGAAGTAAGTCTCTGGTAACTCCTGATTGGGTTCCTAGATGTCTGCTGGAAGCACAGGTTGGGCATTGTCTCCCTTGGGTAGCGGTAGAGTCCTGGGAAAGAGCCCGTGCAGGTGGCTGAAGGTGGGTGGGGCAGGACAAAAGAAGCTTACCTCTCGCAGAAAGTGTGCAGACAGGGCAGGACCTTGGGGTTCTTGTACCGTTCCAGGCATATACTGCAGATCAGAAACTGCTTGTCAATCTGGCGCACCACAGGACTTGGGATGCTGGCGCCCTCACTGGCCATCCTAGACCACTGACATGGGGGGCCGGCTGTCCTCGACCCTGCACGCTGCTGTGGTCAGAGAGAAAAGACAAAAGGAAAACAAGATGATCATCCTGTACATGTAAACCACTCCCCAGCTCATCCCTTTTAAATACAGGTAGCAGTCAATGTTGGTGACCTCAAAATAATCAGCTCTCGGTTGAAGGGTTAGCAAGCTTGTCTATGCTCTAAATAATGACAAAATAGTGGCGTCTTCCCCACGCAGACAACTGAGCAGGAGAGGGTGCGTTATACCAAGATGTTTGCTGGGTTTGAAAGTGAGTGGTGCCCAAGAGGAAAAATAGTTACACATAGATCCAGTGACTGAATTCAGGCCCTCAGGATAGGTTACAAGTCCCTTTACCCACTGAGCCATCTCTTCAGTCCTGACACCAGTATTCTTTTGTTGTTGTTGTTGTTTGTTTTTTGGATTTGGTTTTTTCGAGACAGGGTTTCTCTGTATAGCCCTGGCTGTCCTGGAACTCACTCTGTAGACCAGGCTTGCCTCGAACTCAGAAATCCACCTGCCTCTGCCTCTCAGAGTGCTGGGATTACAGGCGTGCACCACCACCACCCGGCTGACACCAGTATTCTTAATTATACATATTCAGAAGTTTCAAAGAAAAGAAATACAAACCCAAGGAGATTGATCAGACTTGGGTATTTTCTCAACAGTAAATAGAAAGAACCTGACTCTCCCAAATTCTCCTTTCATGGAGGACATTTGCCCCTCCACACTCTGAAATGCAGGGAAGGCTCTCAATCGCTCTGACTGCAGGGACATGGGTCTTCCTAGCAAACCATGCTTGAGAAAACTCCTAGACACAGCCTTCCCACAGTACTGCTCCAGAGCACAACCCTGTTGCCTTTGTCAGATCCTCACGGTGATCAGAGGCTATTAGAATCTATTACCTAGTAACAGAGTGGAGAGAAAGCAAGACAGTCCCTGTAATCTTAAAGGAAGATCCTCTCACTTCTGTACATTTGAAGGGGAAAAAGAAGTCAATACAGAGGAAACTTCAAATTGTGATGTGTATGAAGACCAGCGAAGAAAACAGAGTCCACTGGGCAAAAGTTAGAACTAACACAGCTCTGGCCAACCACCTTACGGTGTCTGGCTCCTATCTCAAACAGTTAGTGTGGCTTGAACTGAAATTCATTCATCAATCTTCTAAGCACTTGGAAAGGTTCCTATGGCCTTCTTTTCTCCAGGGAAATACTCTATCAAAAAGGAAGGGAGGGAGGAAGAAAAGAAGGAAGGAATGATAAAAACCTAGTTAATTTTTAACATAATAGAGATGAATATTTTATTCTCATCAAACACACACAAATGCACACACACATGTGCACACACACATATGCACACATGCACGCATACATACATACATACATACATACATGGAACACACCCTGCAGGGTGAGTAGTGTCTGTATTTCTGAAATTTAAAGCCTCTTCACCTCATAAGCTGCCCCCGTCCCTCTGACTTATGTGTCAATAAGGCTGAGCTCTGGAAGCCTAGTTTACATTTGGCACAAGAACATGGTCTGTGACCTGTGTCCACAGCTGAAAAACGCAGCATATTTACAACATGAACAGCCCTGTGCTTCCTGTGGGAGCCACTCTTTTCCCAACATGAATTAAGTTCTTATGCCTTGCCCAATAATCCATGTTTTTAGATGTACTTCAGCTCTTTATTTTAAAGATGTATTTATTTTTTATTCTGTGTATGTGAGTGTCTTTCCTGCACACATGTATGTGCACTGCAAGCATGTCTGGTGTCTAAAGGAGCTAGAAGTGAGTGTCACATCCTCCAGAACTGGAGTTACAGATAGTTGTGAACAGTAGGGTGCTGGGAACCAAATCCCAGTCCTCCGACAGAAAGCCAGTGCTCAGAACTGCTGACCCACTCTGCAGTCCAGAAAGCCAGTGCTCAGAACTGCTGACCCACTCTGCAGTTCCAAGCACTTCAACTTTTATTAAGAAAATCCTACCTCTTATAATCCAAGAAGTCAGCCCTAAAAACATAAACATACGGGAAACACTAATGGACTCAGCGGGATGTAATTATATATTTATACATTTTTAAATGTGCATCTATATATGTGACAATAATTTTATATGCTTATTAAAATGTGCAAATAAAATGAGTACCACACACCCAAATTAATAAGATCCAAAGTCTACATATCTCAATAAACCTCTACTTATTTAGAATAGTCATTCTGGAGCTACAGAGCTTTATACTGGGTTTTGCGCGTCACTTTCAAGTACTTTTATGTACCTTTAATCATAATAATTAGAGAAAAAGAGATCACACATTTTGAGAGGAGGATCACAGGAAAGGCAGGAAGGAGTAGAAGGAGAGGAAGAAATGGTATGATTACATTTTTTAAAAAGATTTATTTATTTATTATATGTAAGTACACTGTAGCTGTCTTCAGACACCCAAGAAGAGGGCATTGGATCTCATTACGGATAGTTATGAACCACCATGTGGTTCCTGGGATTTGAACTCAGGACCTTGGGAAGAGCAGTCAGTGCTCTTAACCAACCGCTGAGCCTTCTCTCCGGCCCGTATAATTACATTTTAATTTAAAATAAGATTTAAAAACATAAAGTCCTGTCAAGATCCATTTTAGCAGAGTTGCACACATAGATAGTTTTATAAAGGATATGATTAATAAATGGTACCTTGTAAAGCATCTGTTAGGAATACTTTAGTCAGGACTCCCTGCATGGTGAGGCAGTGTAGGTCAGAATAGCTAATCGGCCATCACTGTTGGCTAGACTTTCCATAGAGTGTTCCCTAAAGACGAGAGAGAGCTAGCTGTTCATGGATCAAATGAAGGGCGGGTCATCTCTCAGGAGCCCGACCACATCCTATGACATCAGACTAGTGAAGGGAAGCACTGTCTGTCTTAGAGAAAAGGAAACCAAAGCTGAGGGTTTAAATGACCTGCCCAAGATCATCCAGGAAAATCAATGGAGCAGAAAGCTCAGATTTCAGACTCTGCCTTCTCTGATAGGGCTATGATAGGTAATCTTAAACAAGGGTACTACTTGTGTGTGCCTCCTAAAAATGACAGCATGCTCTCTCAGTGGCAGTAGAATTTGCATGACTGTGAGAAATCAACACAACTCCTGAACAAAAATCCCCTAAGTGTTTATTATTATTATTATTATTATTATTATTATCAGCATTATTATTATTACAGTGAGGACTGGAGATGTGGCTCAGTGATAGAGCACATACTCAGTAACAATTCCCCGTACTCCCCTACATTCTCTTAAACTTTTCATTAAAATCAAGTAAAATAGGGACTGGAGAGAGGGTTCACTAGCTATGAGCCCTTGCTGGTCTTGCGAGGGACCTGGGTTCAGATCCCAGAACCCACAGGATGGGTCACAACTGTCACTTCATTTCCAGGACACCCTCTCTGGCATCCAAGGCGGACACATGGAACACGCATACACGTAAAACAAACATAAATAAGTCAGCTACATGTGATGGCCTACGCCTTCAGTCGCAGCACTCAGGAGACAGAGGCAGTGAGAACTCTGAGCTTGAGGCCAGTCTAATTACAGAGGGAGTTCTAGGACAGCCAGGGCTACACAGGGAAACCTTGTCTCAGAAAATCAAAAGTAAAAATTAAACAAACAACAACATTTTGAAAAGCCAGCTAAATTTCATTTTGAACAGCTCTAAAAGTTTAGAGCTGCACTTATTTATCCATTTGTGTTGGGGGTACAGGAGGCCTCTAGGCCGCAGCCAACATATGGAAGGTCAGAGGCTAAGCAGGCTCTCCCACTGTGTGGGTCCCAGGAAACTGAGTTCCAAGGCTTGGCAGAGCGGCACATCCACCTGCTGAGCCACCTTGCCTGTCCTTGACTACGGTTGATGCTTCTCACGCGACCTCTATGCGCTCAGCAATGCTGGACAATAACAGCCCAAAGAAAGGTCCGAGAGGGAAAGAACCCCTTAGGTTTAAGGTACTTTTTAAAAGCCTTGTGTTAATCAAATAGCATGTATTAACCAAGTGAAATTTCTCAAGCCAACATTTTTACGCTCTTAAGCTTTAAAAAAAAAAAAAAAACCCAACCCATTGAATCTAATTCTGTGGTAATTGTTGTGGTGATAATTCCTCTTTGTTAGTATTGTTCATTTACATGGTAGATTAATTATGCCTACTCATTAACCCTAATTTAAAATCATGACAATGTTGCAGATCTGTCACAAGTGGCCTGTGGAAGGCATCTTGCAGTTCTAGAACTCCCACAGTCAACACAAAAGCTCTCCTGGCTCCAAAGACCCCCAGCCTTGCCAGGATAAGGACACTTCTGGGGATACTGCTGTATGGGAAGCACCAGGGAAAGCAGTTCATTGTCAGGGACAATGTGCTCAGAAGATCTCAGGCACAGCAGGGGCCAGGGGCTCACTGGGACGCTTCTAGGCAGTATCTTTTTTTTTTTTCTTTTTTTCTGGAGACAAGGTTCTTCTGTGTAGTCCTGGCTGTCCTATCCTGGATCTCATTCTGCAGACCAGACTGGACTCAGAGACCCACCCACCTCTACCTCCCAAGCGCTGGATTTAAAGGCATGTGCCGCAGCCACTGCCGCTGCCACCACCACCACCACCACCACCACCACCACCACGGCCTAGGCAGCAGTTTTCAAAAAAGGCCTTGAGCACTACCAACAATGAATGCCCGCTTACTTCCCCTGGGCCTCCCTCCCTATGTGGGCTCCAAACTGTCATTGAGCCTTCCTTCCCTTAGATGATGAGGCAGAAGTCAGTGCAAGAGATTGACGTCAGAAACAGAATTGCTCTCTGCTGGCAATCAGCAGAATATGTGGGAGAAACCAGCGCTGGAGCCCAGCAGAGCGGATGTCACACCCACTGGCAAAAGGCCACTGGAGGTAAGGCAGAAGAGTCTTTCTTCTTGAAATTGGGTCTTGTTATGCAACCAGATTCTAAAAGTCCTCCTATCTCAACCATCCAAGTGCTGGGGTGACAGGCCACCAGCCACCATGCCTGGTCAAAAGTCATTTTTATAGGACACAGTCTACATTAGACTGATACTGACATCCACCAGCTAGAAGAACTTTTAAATGAAGCCAAGCTGAAGTTCACTGTCGTTCCAGAGGGTGTCTCACCCCTGCCCTGGCTCCCACTTCTACCCCTGACCCCACCCAACTGATTTGTTAGGGGTCCCCTCTCAACCTGCTCACACAGTGTAAACCCCGCGCTGTCTCCACTTTTCCAGCACGCGGTCTCTCTTGGCTTTGCCGTCTTTAGCTCCATGAGCACGTTTTCCCTGGTGGACACCCATGTCTACACAGTGCCCCACCGTTCATTTGTTGAAGCTCTGTCCCTTAGTGTATTTGGAGTCTGTGATCATTTGTGGGGGAGCATCGGGCCGTGAGGATTATCCCGCACAGATTTCTGCTGCTTTGGGGTAGGAAGGGTCTCAGCCCTTCAGAGACCCAGATGGGAGAGGAGGCCAGTCAAGAAACCAGGTACGGTTTGCTCTTCTAATCAAACAGAGCAGGAACTGCTCACCTGAGGAAGCGCACGGCACTGGCTAAAGGCTGCAGGTCTGTGCATATTCCTCAGCTGATTCTAGCGATGGCATGCGCCCCGCTGTGCTTGCTGGCTTGAGTGAAATATGCAGCCCTCCCCCCCTCTCCACGTGAGGATACAACAAGAGGGGAGGCCATCTGTCTGCAAAGCCTGAGGGCAGCTCTCACCAGAACCCCACGGTCTTGGTACCCTGATTCAGGACTTCCAACCTCCAGAGCCGGAAGAAACAATTGTTGAAAGCCACCTACCTAGTCTATGGTAGTTTTTGTTACAGTAAAGAACTGAATAAAACCACTTTGATACCATATGCAACTTGTTTAATATATCTCGTATTATCTTCCCACCCCTGTATTGCCCCCTCATCCTGCTGTATCAGATTTGTGGTGACAGGAATGTGTGTGTCTGCACACTGCAGTCAACCCAGAAGCTAGGACTGTATGTGCCTGGTACTTCATGGTCACTGATTTCTGAATAAACAGAGTATACTGCGGGGAGGGGGAGGGACTAAAGCGTGACAGTGGGAAAGAGACGCTGTGACAAAGCATGTTTGTTATGAATGCTGTCACCATCAGCGGTGCCTGCTTCCGGGTGTGACAGTCTAAACCTAAAGCAGCACACGTTATCATCCAGAGGGTAAGTATTAGCAACATATTTTTAACATGTTCACAAATTCAGAGGAAGAACCGGAAATCTGCTGAGAACACATATGCACGACAGTAAACAGCGTGAGAGTTGGCGCAGACAGCCCTCATTACGGGTGGGTTTGCCAGCTGAACATGGCATGTTGTGGCAAAAGCAACTCGGCAAACAGGAAACACAGTCCTTGCACAGACAAACCCTGCCCCAGCCTTTCTTCCCTTGCACTATCTCTCGTGTTTTCTCACTCGCTCCAGTCTCTTCCAATGCGGTGGGAATTGCCACTGAATGGGGGGAGGGACGACCTGAGAGGGGAGCTGAGACGAGGAGAGAAGGCTGGGTCTGCAATCCCGAGATTCAGACCACACTTCCCACCCCAAATTACACCATTCAGAGGAGAAGGGTAGCCAGCTTTGCTGCTGACACCAGCATGAGGAAGAGCAGGGAGGGAGAGGGGAAGACAAAATCTAGAAAGGGCAGGAGCAAGCACGGGCTGGTGGGCCGGTCCTGGTAAGATGGCAGAAAGTAGAACCTTAGCCTGCGATTCGGAAGGCGTGGTGCACACTGCCCCAGAGATACGAGATTCCATTTCTTTTGTTTTCAGACAGGGTCTCCCTATGTAGCCCAGGTTGGCCTCAAACTCATTGCCTTCCTGACTCGGCCTCCGGAGAGCTGATGCTGGAGGTGTGCGCTATCATGCCTGGCTTCACGTCTGTCCCACAGACCAGCTCCACGCCACTCCTGGGTCAGTATTAGTCTTGGGCCTCTCTGGTGAGTATACTTAATAATGTGCTTACATTTTTAAAAAAGTTCTTTAGCTAATGAGGAGGAGGACCGGCCATAAGAAAACAAACAAACAAACAGAACCCCAGCTTTTCTAACAGATCAAAACTTTCCGATACATTTATAGAAAGGAAGTAGTGAACTATTAAATCACAATATGCCATCAGGACAGGTGACACTTGGGCAGGCCCCCAAGGCATGGGTGAAGTACGATCTAAAGAACAGGTGTTTTAGGGGCTGGGAGAGATGGTTCAGTCAGTAAAGTGTTTGCCATGCAAGCGTAAGGACCCAAGTTCTAATCCCTAGACAAAGCCAGCATGGCAGAAGTTTGTAATCCCAGCTCTGGTGGGCAGAGACAAGTAGGGCCCTGGCTCACTGACTGGCCAGTGTTGCTAAGCTGGTGACCCCGGCTCAAAAACTAAGGTGGAAAGGAATCATATAAGACACTGACCTTTGGCCTCTACACACATAGGCACACAAGAGCACATGTGTATGCAAGGCAGTACCTCCCCCCAGCCAGTGTTTTGGGTTAAGAGCCTATGGGTACTTGAATTTGCACTGTTACTAGTGATTCAGCTAGAAGAAAGAGGGCAGTCTTCAGCGGAATGAAAACAGGGTGACCCACTTTCAGTTAAATCAAGTCGGATCTCCTGGGAGTCACTTTGTAAATTAGAATCCAAGATCTTTTCTTTCGTGTGTGTGTGTGTGTGTGTGTGTGTGTGTGTGTGTGGTGTTTGAAGGATGAGAGCCTCTCTTTAATTTCAGTCAGTCTCCAGGTGAGGGTGTGCCTGAGCTGCCCAAAACTCTGCTTCTATTGCCAGGGATGGATGTGTGACAGCTCCCTTGAAGTGTTGGCTTCTCTGCAAGGGGTTGATTCCTAAGCCGGACTCAAGTCCCCATTCTCTTAAGCTTTGCGCTCTGGGGTTCCGAAGGGCTGAGTCTGTGCAAGGAGTGTTAAGTAGCTGAGCTAATCGACATTTACCTTGCAATGCCTTGGGACAAACAAGATGAATGGGGTCTCTTCTCCCTATATCCATGCCTGTGCCACCCCCAGATTCCCTCTGGGGACCACACAAAGCAGCTGAGAATTCTGCAACCACAGAAAGGCAGGGAGCAGCCATGTTGCAAAGGGGTAAGGATCCCTTCTGGGAGCTATGAGAGGCTGACAAAAAGGGAGAAAGTTTTTCACCTCAGAACTCCCAAACCAGCATGACAGCCACCCTCTGTGCCCTTGCCTCTGGTGTACAGAGGCGTGTTCTTTCTGCTGTTAGTTGGTATTGAAGGTATGCTTCCTTCAATAATAAGTTTTCAGAAAAAGAATAAAGAGTGCTTCACGGAGAAGTGGAGGATATCAGATCTGAAGGCAGAACAAAGTGAAGAGGCGGCTATAGAAAGATTGCAAAACAAAAAGCAGCAACATGTGGGTCCTTCAAGTGAGGTGATTTACATACTTGGCTTCCCCACTCCACCCCACTCAGTTCTAATCTAAGGCTCCAAGTTTCAGGCAGAAACCTGATCCCCTGAATTCAGACAACCTACAGAACAGAAATACTCAGAAACCCCTCATAGCCTCTGTTGGCAAAGCCCTGGGCTCTGACCTGCTGCCCTTCTGTAGTATGGGAAAGATGGCAGCACAGCATTTTCTTTTTTTAAAGCCACGACAGATGTACTCAAGTTAACACTCTGCTACAGTTTAGAAGTAATACACTCAAAATTTTGCAGAAATAAACTACGATCAGGTTGGGGGCGTTCCTCCAAGCAGCACTTCTGGCAAGCACGTGGTCTTCAACAGGGCACAGGCGTCGCCTCACATTCTCTCTCTCTCTCTCTCTCTCTCTCTCTCTCTCTCTCTCTCTCTCTCTCTGGCACACACACAAAGATAATTTGCATCAATTTTCTAAACCTAAAATATTTCTTTCTCTTTCATATGTTGTAGTTCAGGAGAACATTTGGCCAGAGCATTAGTCTTCATCAGAGAAATAATGAGAAGAGGTGAGAGGGTTCTTAAAATGTAAGCTTTGGTAATTTTAAGAAATATCTTCATATCTACATATTTTCTATGAAAAGCAGGCAGATGATAATGTTGAATTAGGAGAAATCAATGTCAAAGGCTATCCAAATGATGATCAAAGGCTATCCCAAAGATGGGCATTTTCATTTTGAAGACGAGTACGTGTTTTTACTTTGTTTCATAACTCATAGCACCCATTAATCTTTTGTTGCCCTAATCATTTAAAAATTATCTTAGGATTGTGACATTCACAGGGGTAGAAACCTGTCCAGACTAGTCTTTTTTTTTTTTTTTTTTTTAAAGCTATGTGGGTTAAATATGGGACATTCATCAGTCTCCAAATGGCACTTCTACGTCAGGGAATTTTTTACATTGCCTTGCAATCTTTGTGATGCAAATTGCTTGTCTTTTTTAGAAGAACTCTTCAGAGGGCCTGCTAAGGATATCTGGAGGACTAGGCACCAGAGGCACATCCACCTGCAGTAGCCACACCACACAGGAAACTTCTCATTGTGTGTTGCTGACTAGCCCTCCAGTGGCGGCATCATTTAACCCTACACTGGGTCAGAACAGGGCCGACAAAGCACCTGCCTAAAACACAAGGGAAGTGCTTTGAAAATCAATTCATCAGCAAAGCAGAATCCAACTTAGGGAGCTAAGCCAACAAATGACCCTCTTTATTACATTGTTTCAAAACCTCTAGCAATTTACTCATGGAGAATAAAACTGCTGTAACATAAGATGAAGTACTGATAGTTTTTTTAAATGCCTCATTTGGAGTCTAAATCATGGCAGCTAGGACACAGAACCTATCTTTTCTTCAGATGAAAATATTTTCATTTGGCTCCAGAGTTCGTTTATTCAACATCCAAATTTTAGTTGAAAATAAATGGCCTTCCTACTGGCTTTCCTATCGCCATACAATGAAGATTAATGTCAGGGTGGGGCATTCTTGCAGAAAGAGGGAGAGAAAAAAAAACTAACACAAAAATTACCCGTGATTCGAGGAAGCAGAAGTGAGGACCAACCCAAGGATTTCTCTCTCTCTATGTAGTTCTTCCATTGAGCTCCACCCAGATCTGATTGTACTTCCATGGCAGGAAAAATTGTCAGAAAGAAATATTTGATGCATGTACGTTTGCAGCTCTCAATGGCATCTAGAATCCAGGGGGGTCGAGTCATGCATTATGAATGAATGGGTTTCCAATGGTAACTGGGAGGCAGGGAGCTCAACCCAAGGCAGAGAGCCGGGTGGGGGAAGGGTAGAATCGCACACCCTCCACCTAGGAGTAGCCAGGAAGGAATCCTGCAAATTTAATACTTTATCTCACTAGCAAGATACAGGAAAAGTAATTCTTCTTGGAATAAGTCAAGACAACATTAAAATAACGACCAAAATGGATTAAAAACCTAATCTGTTCACAACAGCTTTCTCCCCACACTTGTTAATTTGATGCTTTTGTTTAGGCAAAGAGCAGGTCCTCCCCTATTTTGTAGTCAAAGAACATGCAGCCTCACCAAGAAAAAGGAAAGGAGAGCAGCTAAAGCAGTTATCCATCAGATATACAGGCAAGCACCAAGGACCTACCCATTTCTCCCGATAAACAGACTAGTCAGCGAGGTAAAGAAAGGCACCCCCTCGAGGTTATCGCTGCAGCTCCGCGGCCATCCAAAAGAACAATGCACAATTCTGCCACCGTCTCAAGTTTGGAAGCACCATGCAAAGAGACTGGTTAAAATTCCCTACCATGCAATGCAGCCATCATCAGAAGCCCAGCATATCTTCTGCTTTAGGTAGAGATGTGCCAGCTCATGAACAGGACAGAGGAAGAGAAAAATGTAGGAAATGAGAGAAGGCTCAGGAAAGTCGGCAGGAATGTTTCTGGGTCATTAACAAGTAGGAGACCCCCTTCCGAATTCAGACCAATCAATCTTTATCTTACAGGACATCTTTTTTTCTCAGCGTCTGTTGAAAGGACTGCAGCAAGCCACACTGCAGCAAGGGATTGTGGGATAGGGATGCAGCAACGAGCTGCAAAGAGATTCGCGGGTGGCTGGCTTTCCCCTCTGAGTCAGCAGTCAGCTGTTCGCATGCTCCCGGTGCAAGGCAGCCAGGCTCCATCCCTAAATCCCCGACTGCAGGATTAACCCCAGGAGGCATCAGGAGCAAGCATCACTGGCGGTGCCGACAAAACTGGTACCCACCCAAGGGGTTGCCAATCAGAAAGAAGCTTTGCTGGTCAAATAAACCATCACAGAGGCAGGAAGAACAGATTCGAGAGTGGATGAAAGTTCACATTTAGAGGTGTGTTTTGAGTGGGTGTGACACCATAGATTCTCAACAGTTAATTCAACTAAAATCGGGTTCTTTGGATGTAGCAAGTAGCTTGAAACAATGCAGATTGTTTGAAATGCAAAATCAGATCCACTCCACAGCTTCTTCTACTTATCCACCTGATGTAGCTCCCAATAAAGGTCTGTGTAACACAGTTCCACCAAGCCAAACAATACAAAGGATATTTCTCTGACTTTAATAGTTCTAATCATTTAGGGAGGAGAAAATGATTACTCTCAGGTGCATACTCTGATTAGGGCAAACCAGACTCTGTTCTGTTCTGGTTTCAGTTAAGGATTGAGAAACATGATAAACTTTGCATTTGCCCATAGCTTGGTTTCCTCCCAAGTCATCAAACTTACTTAAAATATTTAGAGTACAAAATGGCCAACAAGTGCCTATCTAACAGTGCTTAAGGGCTCTTTATATTGTAATCAATATTTCAGAATCAAAGCCAGACATGTTAGAATGGAATTGACAGCTTTCCTCTCACAGTGGAGGCAGGCAATACTGTTTGGTGCGATCTTCATTAGCTCAAGAGTGACCACTCTTCATATATTCTAATATATGAAATTGCATATTTGATGACAGTCATTCTTTCCCCAAAGATAAGCACTGCATTGAGGCCTTAATGGAGCCATGACTCCTGAGATCAGCGAAGGTGATCTTGGTTAGTAGTGGGATGGTGAGTTGAAAGTCTAGTGATGTCAACCGGTCTTGAAAAATGTAGGGACATGTGACCTTAGGTATGACATTTTAGGATCACTTAGCTCTCAGAATTAGCACTCTCAAGATTAACACTGTAGACTTTTCTGGAATTTGGTGGGCTTGCTTGCTTGTTCGCTTTTTTTAAAGACAGGGTCTCATTCTATAGACCAGGCTACCCTCAAACTCAGAGAGACCCACATGCCTCTGCCTTCTGAGTGCTGGAACTAAAGGCATGCAATGCTACATATATCCAGCTGATTTTTTTTTCTTTTTTAACAGCTTTACTGAACTATAATCCATATACTACACAATTATCTCAAAGTGTTCTTTAGTCAGGCATGGTGATTTTTATCTGGAATCCTACCACTCAAGAGACCTGTGGCAGAAGGTTTGTCATGAATTTAAAGCCAACCTTGGTCTTGATACTGAGTTCCAGATCAACTTAGGCTGCAGAGGGAAAATGTTCTCAAAATAGACAAAGTTCTACTACTCCTGACAATAATAAAACACATATTTCAAAGCCTGTTAACATATTCACAGAGGTGGACAATGATTACCACACTCAATGTGTAAGGTTTTTCACTCTCTCAAAACCAAATGAAACCCTGCAGTTTTTGGCTGTCACCACCTACCTTTCTATCCCCTATAATCCTAAACAGTTTCTAATCTACTTTCTGGCTGTGTAGACTTCTACTTGCAGGGAACCCTCATCCACAAATAGATTTCTCTGTGCTAGACTCATGACAATGAAATCATATAAAATGGACATTTTAAAAGTTCATACACCATAGCATATATCAGTATCACATACCTTTATTAACAATATCTAATTGTATAGATGTAGAACAGTGTAATCATCCATTCCTTTTTTTTTTTTTTTTGAAATAGGGTTTCTCTGTGCAGCCCTGGCTGTCCTTGAACTCACATTGTAGACCAGGCTGGCTGGCTCCAAACTCAGAGACTGCCTGCCTCTGCTGGACTAAATGTGTGTGCCACCACCACCGCCCACCTGTAATTATCCATTCTTACTAGTTGGTAGACACCAGGGCTGTTTCTGACTTTGGGCAGCAATGAATAACAATAAATAATAAATTTGTGCACAGGGTTTTATGTGGATGTATAGTATATTCTGCCTCAAAAGTTTACAATGCATTAAGGATCAGCACTTAAAACCATAACCAGGTCCCCCCTACATAAGTTTACAATGGCTTCCTAAGACAGGCCATTACAAAGGTGCCTGGCTTGTTATGGTGGGAAATGATGGTAAGAAATGAGGCAGTGGGTAGGGAGTGGTCCTTGGTCTTATTGCTGGACTCATAGTTAAAGGCAGCTCACACATTCAATCCTTCAGTTCAACGAACACTCTCACTGTCTAGTGTCCCAGGCACTGAGTAGGAACTGAGGACACAGAAGAGTTTAACAGGCTCTGAGCACTTAGGTCACAATCGATACAGAAGACAGAGTTTAGCATGCAGGGAGTTATGGAGTAAACGCGTAAGTGCCTGACAGAAGAGGAAAGGGATGCTTTGGGCACACACAGGAGGGATGGGAATTCATCCAAGCACTAGACCCGCAAAGGCTGAGAGGTCAGCTGGCTCACAGCACTGGGAGTCCTGGCTCAGCACTGCTGGAGCCTGGAGTGAGAGCAGAACAGAGGGGCAGAGCTTCCGATGTAATGTGTCCCCCAAACGCTCATGTGTTAAAGGCTTAGTTCCCAATCTCTCAGGACTTCAGGGGAATGATTGAATTGTGAGCACCTTGACTTTATGGAGGGATTACCACATTGATGGCTTCATCATTTGTTAGTGAGGGGTGATGGAATTAGGAGGTGGGCCTACTTAGAGGGAGTACACTGCTGGGTGTGACTTCGATATTCTTGTCTTGGCCCGTGCTCCTACTTTCTGGCCAACCTGTTCCACTATCCCCTTTCCCATGTTGCAGTTGGGGTTGGTCTTGTGCTGCTATGTATTGAAATGCAAATTACTGGACCCCAAGATCTGGTTGTCCCCACGAGGAGATCCTCATGTACACCGAGTGATACTATATAAACTTGCTCACCAAGTTAATTGGTCAATAAAAGGCTAAACCTGTGATTGGCCTGTAGATAGAGGTATGTGGATTTTCAGTTACCTGCCTGGGAGGTCACAAGTAGAGACAAAAGAGGAGAAAGGAGATGGAGAGAAGAGGAAGTCTCCATGAGGGAGAAGGACCATGAGGCCATGGCCAGGAGAAGCAGCAAGTGGCAGGGGACCTATGCTGAGATGTGAGTTAGAACAGCTCCAAAACCCGCCCAATTTGGCTTACAGCTTGAAAATAAAGCACCTGGATTGTGTGTCTTTCAGACGGGCTATCTAGAATATTTAATTCATTTTACGTGTTGCTTTGTCTTATGCACACAGTGTGGAGGTCAAGCAACCATGGTTGCAAACCTCCAAAACAAACCTTCCTACATTGAAACTGTTTCTCTCTGGTATTTGTCAGTGACAACAGACTGACTAATACAAGGCTCATAGTTTATTTCCAACCTTTTACTTGGACAGGAATACACATTCTGTAGCTATAGCAGTACATAGGATAGCCCTATTCCAAATATCGTTGTCACCGTGGCTTTGCTGCTGTCTGGGTAGGATGGCTGTTGGGAGTTCAGCTGGAACCTAATGAGTCTATGAAAGGTTGCCGTAGGAAAATGCACCTTTGTTTTTAGGGTGTGTCTTAGCATTGAGCACAGTTGTTTGGAAGCTGGGAATTGGATTGCTGGAGGATGTTTGAGCAGGCCACAGCACCTTCCTCTTGACATTCCCAGGCAACAGGTACAGGGTGGAGGTAGTGGCTGTTGGTGTGTTTCTTCTTTCCTATAGTCAGATGTGGGGACATGGGGCAGAGTGGGTATTACTACGATTTTAGTAAAGACAAGTTTAGAAAGTCAAGGGCCTAGCTGAAGGAATAGCTGCTATACCGTAGAAGTGAACTGTGCCATGGTGCCCCTAGTGGATAAAAGAGCAAAAAGAGTAAACAGGTAATTCAGAGTAGAACAAAGATTAGAGCGGAAATGTGTGTCAGTGACATAATAGATATAACCAATGAAAAATGGGAAGCCAGAAACCAGAAATATTAGCAACTGCCTGGGGGTAATCATTACTTAACTTTTCTTGTCTTTGGCTTTCAAAGAACTCTTGTGAGAATTATTACCCAACTCTTAGGAAAGACAAAGGTAAGGAACAACTGATTCAAACCAAGAGTTGATATCAGAACTGACCTGGTGTCTTAGTGTTTCTATGGCTGTGAAGAGACACCATGACCACGGCATCTATTACAAAGGACAGCATTTAACTGGGACCAGCTTACAGGTTCAGAGGTTCAGCCCATTATCATCAAGGCAGGAAGCACAGCAGTGTCCAGGCAGGTGTGGCATTGGAAGAGCTGTGAGTTCTACATGTTCATCCAAAGGAAGTCAAGAACAGACTGAATCTCTCTTCCCCAATTGGGCGGAACTTGATCTTAGGAGCCTCAAAGCCCACCCTACAGTGACACACTTCCTCTAATAAGGCTAAAACTTCTCCAATAAGACCACAACTCCTAATAGTGACACTTCCTAAGGGCAAAACATGTTCAAACCATCACACCTGGTGTTGGTATTCCCACTGTGTGTCCATTTCACAAGTGACTGTGTGCCAGCAGGTGTGTTAGACACAGAAAAGTAAGCGATAGAAGAAGACCTTCTAGAAAGCAGCCCTGGGGGCAGGGTTCCCTGCCTTTAGCTTATAGTCATGTGGATTAGATGCAAGGACAGCTGTTTCCAGCCAGGAATAAGGGCAATGATGGAGACCCAGATAGAACCCTGACTGAAGATGTGTTTTGGTGGAGTCTGCCCAGCACAGAGAACAAAAACAAAAACAAACAAACAAACAAAACAAAACAAAACCATTGCTTTTCTTCCCCCAAACCCTGCATTTCTGTCAGTAGTGACCTTTGAGTTCATGATACCTTTCTCATGGTGACTCATGTTGAGCAGACAACAAAAACTTGAGTCCAAAATCCTACACAGAACAGCATTTCAGTTGGTCTGGATGACAGAACGAAGGCTGCTTTCTTTAGTGGGTGCCTCTGAGCTGCCCGCTACTGTCACCACCCAACAGGCGCCTGGTAGCCAGCTCCTCTGTCATCTGTGGATTCCATCATCTTATTTTTCTAACTGAGAAGTGTGGTTTCCTACCTGAGTCTTGAGGGATCTTTCCCTTTCCCTACACTGGGGTCTGCGGCTGGGCAGCCTGGGCTATATATCATCTCAGGATCCTGGAATGGAATTTGTGGAAGCAAGGACACAGGTTCGTTTAGATACGTGTGCTTCCCCTTATGCTATTTTTACTTACTGCAGTCCTTGAGACTGAGGGCCAAAGCCCCACAGACTGGCATAATTTAAAAAAGAGAAATATATTCATTCATAGTTCCAGAGGCCAGACATTCAAAACCAAGGTGCTGACAAGGCCAGGTTCCCAGGGAAGCCATTAGGGAAGCATTCTTCCAGTTCTGGTCCATTCCTGTCCTCTGGCTTATAGAGGCAATTCCCCAGTCATGTTACATGTTCTAACATAACTCCCTGTCTGTATGTCTGTCTCCACATGGCATTTTCTCCATGTCTCTTTTCTCAGTGGAGAAACCAGTCATGTTGGATTAGGACCCGATCTGAGTATGGCCTCATCGTAAATTGTTTATGCATGTGAAGATTCCATTTCCAAACGAGGTGTCAAGGGTTAGGGCCTCAGTGCATTCTGAGGGGAGGGGATACTATTCAACCTGCAATATCTGCACTGGGTAAAGGGATAACATGAAGCAAAGCCTGGCACAGACTAGTCTGAGTGCCACCTGGGTTCCCCCCACAACCTTCCCTTACAATTCTAGTGGGAAGCACTGGCTTTGCCTTGTTTGTGCTGAGCAGTGGTAGACATGTGAGTCTGTAATACAACTAAGAATCTAGACGATTGGACAGAGATGGCTCAGCAGTTAAAAACACCAGCTGCTCTTCCAGAGGTCCTGAGTTCAATTCCCAACAACCACATGCTCATAACCATCTGTAATGGGATCCAATGCCCTCCTCTAATGTGTCTGATGACAGCTGTAGTGTACTCGTATACATAAAATAAATAAATCTTTTGGAAAAAGAAACACACCCTAAAACCTCCTAGGGCTGGTGAGATGGCTCATTGGTTAAAAGCACTAGTTGTTCTTCCGGTGGTGCTGAGTTTAATTCCCAGCACTCATAATAATCTATAAAGGGGTCTGATGCCCCTTTTAGGTATGCAAGTGTAGATGGAGAAAGAATAAAAAAAGAAGAAGAAAGAAGACAGATGATTGGTGGGAAACAGGCTGTGAGTTTCTGTGTTCCTCGGCTCTCTGCTTTGTATACGGCGGAGTAAGCAAGCACACAGTTGATACCAAAGGCAAAGACAAACCTGCAAAGTGCTCTTTGGTTTTGCCATTGTTTGGCTGTGTATCATTCAAAACTGAATGTCTCCTTCCCACACTTGGAATGGGATCTCCTAGTACTGCGTGCTAACTCTAGATTCCTGGATATACCCGTGCTGAGCCAGACCGCAGCTCCGTAGGTAAAGGGTTTGCCTAGCTAGTATGAGGACCTGACTTTGGTCCCTCAAAAAACGTGTTTTAAAAAGTCAAAAACACCAGTCACGACAGCTTGTATTTGTTATCTCCCCTCCCGAAGAAGTCAAGAGGGTCCGAGTCTCGCTACCAGCCAGCCTAGACTCCTCGGCTGAGTTTTGGGCCAACAAGAAGATTCTGTCTCAAAAAATCCACTCTGGCTTCCACGTGCACATGTACGTTTGGAAACGTGTACAGAAGGTTTATCCATGGAAAAATTAACTTGCACGTCAGAGGCTATCAAACTTCTCATTTTAAAGGTCAAACTCAACGTAGTGCAAGTCCCTGATTGTCAGTGCAGGGTTGAAGCTTGAAGCCTTTCCGTCTAATGAGCAAGGGCTCTGACCCTGGCCTCATGGTCCTACCTAGCAACCACGTGGGCGCGGCTGACCTCACCCAGAGGCGCCACCAAGCCCAGACTGCCCTCCGTAGGCAGTAGGTGGGTGACTCGGCGCATGGCTACTCGTGCCTGGCTGGGCGCCCTTCTTTTTCTTAAGGAAATTCTTTTCATGCGGTCCACACAATAAAGTACATTTACACCAGCGAGGAGATCTGACCCGTGGAGAGGATCGGAGCGCTGGCACGCGCTCCTTCGTACTAAGCAACCAATCCCACCTCCTTGGCTTTACTATGAGGGGGGGAAAAATCAAGACAATTTCAGCCTGCAGATGCCCCAGGAACTTCCTGGTTCTGCATAGCCACGCCTTCCGTTTCTATGGCAATAGGTCCCTTCTCCTCCCCGCTCCCCCCGAGAAAGCCAGCCGGGCTTCAGCTAAAACGTAATGGCAATAGTTCTCCTTCCAGATAGTGATGGTTTTGCTCATAGAATTTCTTCCTTTCTCTCCCTCAGTAGGTCTCGTTGGCTAACATTATTCCTCACAGGGCATTAAAACCTTTTGGTTGTTGTTGTTATTTTGTTTGTATATTTGTTTTGTTACGTTGTTTTGTTTCGTTCTGGTGGTTTCATAAAAGTTTGTTAAAAAGATTTTAGAAGTGCATTGGCCGGGAATCGAACCCGGGCCTCCCGCGTGGCAGGCGAGAATTCTACCACTGAACCACCAATGCTTCTTGGCAGCTGAAGCTTTTTTATAAACTCCTGGAAGCAGCAGTGATGGGCGTTGCCGGCTGTGACGACAGCGTCCTAAATTGTAAGTGACTGGGATCGCCCAGGGAGGACTGACATCCCACAACGCATGTGCTCTCTCAGCCGACGCCCTTTCCCAGTCTTCTAGGACTAAAGCTCGTCTGCCTCCTGCCCATCCGGGTTCCAGAGTCTCAGCGGATGCTCCGGATCTTGCGGATTTAAGGTGCTTTTCTGCAGGAACCAGGCTTGAGTTTACTAAGCATTCAATAACTCAGAGCTTTAAGCCAAAGGGGGTGGTAAAAGAGGCACCTTGTCTAAGGGAATAAACTGCGGACTGGGCTTTAGTCCGCACTGGCTGCCTCTTCCAGTGGGGCGACGGAGGACGGTATCTTTCTAAGCAGTCTATAGGGCTTGAGTTCTCTCGGTCCTGTAATCCCACGGAGTCTCCCTGTGAGTGCCAGCACGTGACTCGGATTCTCTCTACAGCAGGTCTCCTAATTTGGGCGATGCGTTCCAAGATCCCTGTGGATGTCTGAAACTGGATTGTTCTGAACCCTAGGTGTGTTACATGCACACCCGTGATAACTTTTACTATGGTGATAAATTTTACTTAGAAATTAGGAGCGGTAGAAGTTGACAACCGATTAAAATAGAAAACAAAAACAATAGACTGTAATCAGGTTATGTGAATGTGTTGTTCTTAAAATAACTTTTTACCCTTTTACTTGCAGGAAGCACTTTGCAGTTTCTCTGGCATATCTGAAATAACAGCAGCCCAGTTTCTGCACTTAGGGACTTTATTAAGTTAAATAAAGTATACTTGAACACGGGCACTGATGGATCTACTTACCAAGAGGCTGACAATTAACAGGTGGGTACCCTCGACAACACGACTACACTAAACAAAGGGGTCATTCTGGGCAGGTGAGAGCAGACAGCATGAGAGTTCATCATGCCTGTCAAATGGCACACAGATGTACTCCTCCATTTTCCAACTAATATAATAAGAGCATGATGACTAATCTTGGTTGACAGCTTGAAGTGCCCGGGAAGAGGAACCAACACTTGAGAAACGGTCTCCATCAGACTGGCCCGTGAGCATGTCTGTTGAGGGTGGTTCACGGCTGCTAATTGCTGTAGGAGAGCCCAGTGGACTGTGGGCAATGCCATCCCCAGGCTGGTGGGTCTAGGCTGTCTAAGACAAATAGCTGAGCAAGCTAGAGGGGGCAAGGCAAGTCTGCACACAAGCGAGTGTGCTGAGTGAAGCGCCTAGTGGACTTACGAGTTCATTCGGGACCCTGTACTTCTGGAGCTGGGTTTATATACGACTCAATAAACGTTGGTTATAGGAGGTAAGACTAGATTAAAGCTGGTGTGTAGCCTATACCTACGATCCCAGCACTCAGCGGGCCGTGGCAGGGGCTTGAGGGTAACAGCGCACACAGTGAGCTCCTCACCAGCCTGGGATGTGGAGGGAGACCTTGTCAGACTTCTGGATGGACAGCAGCAATCCTAAGAGTCAGGTGTAACTCCCCACTTTCATTTTGATTTCATTGAAACCAACATATGAGAGTGGACAGACTCAAACAGAAGAGGCCTCGATGCATACTTCCCAGGATGAGGCTGGCCCCAGCCTCCATGGCTCCTTCCCGAGTGCTTAGCAATCTCCTTCTGGCTTCTTTGTGGACCTTGGAGGCTCCTCACACCCATTCTCAGTGCCAGACCAACCTCAAGAAGGGAGAGAGTTTCTGTTCCCCACCACCATTTCTTTTCTTTTCTTTCTTTTCTTTCTTTCCTTTTCTTTTCTTCGCCCTCCTCCCCCCCCCCCCCCCCCCCCGAGAAAGCCTGGCTCCAGCATCTCTCGCTCTTCCAGCCAGCAGACTTCCTGGAAAGACTGGAGGAGACCAGTTTCCCTTTGGTCTTGTTCCAGAGTCAAAGCTAAGCCTTTTGATGTCTGCCATAGTTTTTGGACACGGAGCCCTCAGGATTTGTTTCCGTGCCCTCTTCTGAGAGAACATGCTGTGGCAAAGGCTGACCTACCTAGTGCCCTCTAAGAGTAGAGTGTGTCTGGGCCTCGGGCCAAGAGGTCACAGTACCACTGGATGGGAGGGCACGGGAGCTAGAAAACAGAAACAGCTGGGGCACAGCAGAAGGAGAGAATATAAGATTTTGCTTGGACCTATCAGGAGGTGTCCTGCTGTGCTGTGAGTCCTGGGGTCATGCCACTGGGACCTCATGGCCAATACCGAGGTACCCCAATCCTTCCTTGATGTCTTTCTCCTTCTGTTCTCTGTTCTTTGTTCTCCTGTTTCATTTGTTTTGTGTGTAACCCCCTGCCCTCTTCCCTTTTCTTACCAACTTCATCCAGCAAACTTTATTTAGTGTCTGTGATGTGCAGGGCACTGTGCTGTGTCATGTGATGGTCACTACCACTAAAGGATTTACGTACTTTAATGAGAGATTAACACATTAATATCTCACTAAACAAGAAAGGTAATAAAAATAAATCTAATCTCAAATACTTTTTATCTGCATTGTCTACCTCAGACCTATAGGGATAAATGGATGCAGCTCTAGCTGACGGGATAGTTTCTGTAGTGGGGGAAGGATTTGGGTTACAGATTAAGATGGATATGCACCTCAGCTCTGACATAGACAAGCTGTGTGGGGGGCAAATTATTTATTCTCTCTGGCCTTTGTCTCTAAAACAGTAGGCTCAAGTAGAGAGGGTACTTTCTAGAGGAGACAGAGTCAGGGGGCAGAGAGGCAGAGATACAGAGAGATACAGAGAGATTGTGAGCTGTGAGAACTAGGTGAACTGTTGCCTAAACGACATCAGCCCAGTGCCAGGTACATAACAAGACTTGAAAATATCACAATATCACCTACTCAAGCCTAGAATCAGACGCACATTTTCTCTAAAGAGCCAGAGAGTAAACACCTCGGACCAGCACAGCATCAGGGCAGTTTCCCACTTAACTCTATTGAAGCTACGGACACGTGGGCAAGCAAGTGCCAACAAAACTGTTTTTTTTGGATGCGAAAAGCTGAAATTTTATCTAACTTTTATATCACAGAATGCTTTTTATCTTGGCTTTTTCCAAATCATTTTGACTAGCAGCATAAAAGGCATCCCCATCACAGAGACTGTGTAGAAAGAGGCTAGGAGTCAGGCGTTGGCCTGCTGGCTAGTTTGCCTATCCCTGCGTAAGCCCAGTGAAATGGCAGATGCTGTGCTATTCACAGATTTCACTTCACAGAAATATCCAACCAGAGGTCTTCAATGACCCTCTGCATCAGTGTCTGGATGCAAACCAGACTGACTAACACAGTTATAACCCAGTCCAAAGACTGCATAAACTTCACAGGTAAAAGCCTACAAGACTTGTGCACAAGACAAGATAACAATAGTACCCATTTGCTAGTCAGCAAGATAAGACATGGAAAAGACAGTCTGGGCTTTGCAAAGGTAGGCACGGTGCTTCTGACAGATGCAGGGGTGTGCCTGTGTGTGCACTTTGTCGCTTGGCTCTGTGAGCTGAGAAGCCACAGTGTAACTGGGCGTGGTGGCGCATGCCCGTAATCCCAGCACTTGGGAAGCAGATCAGGCAGACTTCTGAGTTCAAGGCCAGCCTAGTCTACAAAGTGAGGACAGCTAGTGCTACACAGAGAAACCCTGTCTCGGAAAAAGAAAGAAAGAAAGAAAGAAAGAAAGAAAGAAAGAAAGAAAGAAAGAAAGAAAGAAAGAAAGAAAGAAAGAAAGAAAAGAAAAGAAAAGAAAAGAAAAGAAAAGAAAAGAAAAGAAAAGAAAAGAAAAGAAAGAAAGAAAGGAAGAAAGAAAGGAAGAAAGAAAGAAAGAAGCCATGGTGAGAGGCACTGGGTTGAGGGTCACAGGCGTAATAGATTTTATAAACGTGGTCAGAAGGCAGCAAGCATGTTTAGTGAAGAGACCTGGGGAGTGCAAAGGAGCATAGGAAGAACCTACTAGAAAGTGGCAGTTCCGAACGATATGGAATCAGATCATCAATGAGTCTGCTGTGAAACATCCGGGTACCCCAAGCAATGCACGTTCCCTCTTGCACTGCCTCTCCGTGCTCCTCCTAAATGATTGCAGATAGAACTAGGGCACGTTGCTTTCCTCTCTTCTGAAATCTGAGAAGACTTTCAGTTTCAAGTTTATATCAACTTTCTTGCAGGCCATAATTTTTTTCTCCAATAACATAAAGTAACTACCAAATCCAGAGGTATTGCAATTTATAAATAATAACTTTAAATAATAATAATCATTAAAGTTGCTTCTCATCACTAGAGGAAATGTAAGGCCTCTTTTGTAAAGCCGTCCAAGAATCCAGTTTGCTTTTGCACAGAGTCATCAGCATCCAGCCATTATCCTTAGAGAAAGGATATCTTTGCTTATACAGCCAAACAGACCCCTCTAACAGCCCTCACTGCCAGATGCCATGCCAATACCTACTGACCGGCTGTAGCCTCTCTTCCAGAAAAACCACAACTGTCTTAGTCACTATTCTATTGCTGTGAGGAGACACCATGGCCGAGGAAACTCTTTTGAAAGCCAGCACTTAAATGAGGGCTTGCTTATAGTTTCAGAGGGTCAGTCCATCATCATCTTGACCAGGAGCAAGGCGGCAGGTAGCACACATGGCTCTAGACAAGTAGCTGAAAGTGTTGTCACTGACGACACTTCCTCCAGCAAGGCCGCACCTCCTAAGCCTTCTAATCCTTTCAAAGGGCACCACTCCTTGGTGGCTAAGCAATCAACTGTATGAGCCTGTGGGGGCCATCTTTATTCAGCCCGCTATAAGCGCAGACATTTTCATCCAGACACTTTGAGTCACAGGTAACAGCTGGCTCCCTGCCAACCTGCTTTTGTGTTTTTTTTCTGGCATATGATGAAGGAAACAAGCAAGATCAATCTTGAGCATCATTAGAGAGGAGAAAGGGAAGGCACTAGGTCACAGTATACCCAACAGCACACTACGACCGCTTCTATACCCACGGAGAAATACGTGGGCGTGGCCAGATACCAGGTGGTGTGGGACTCAAGAGGAAGAAAGGAGGAAAAATCAACAGAAAATGTTGTATAGACTACTTTTTATGAATATTTTATTTATTTTTATGTATATGGGTGCTTTGCCTACATGTTCATCTGGGAGCCACATGTATGCAGAGCCACATGTATGCAGTGCCCATGGGGGCGAGGGGAGGCATCAGATCCTCCAGAGCTGCAGTTAGAGACAGTTGTTAACTGCTCTGTGCACCTGGAAACCGAAACCCCATCCTCTGGAAGAGTGACAAGTTCTCTTAATGCCTAAATATTCTCTCAGGTCAACCAACCAATCTATCTATCTATCTATCTATCTATCTATCTATCTATCTATCTAAAAAAGCACAACCGCAAGGTCATAGGACCTGACAGTTTTTTTTTAAATATTTATTTATTTATTATATGTAAGTACACTGTAGCTGTCTTCAGACACCAGAATAGGGTGTCAGATGTCTTACATCTGAATCTGAGAAAGACATCTTTCGGATGGTTGTGAGCCACCATGTGGATGCTGGGATTTGAACTCATGACCTTTAGAAGAAAAGGTTGGTGCTCTCACCCGCTGAGCCATCTCTCCAGCCCAACAGTTTTTTTCCTTTTTGCCTTCCTACCAAGAGTGACATTCATACCTCCTAAAGGGAGGAGATCTACTTCCCTGTGACATATAGACTGTAAAGTTGTGGACCAAAAAGCCTGGATCAGGGTCATAAACTCCATCTGCTTCAGTGTGGACATATTCTTTGAAGGTCGTGTGATTAAAGCCTTGGTCCACAGTCTGCAGCACTATCGGGAGCTGGGGAGCCTTTAAGATGCGTGTTCTATTGGGAAGTCTTCAGGTCACAGGGGGTGTGCTCTTCAAGGGAACTGTGGCACCCCAAGCCTATCCTCATCCTCTCTTTCAAGTCACAGAACAAAGTAAGACAGCCTGTGCTGCCATGCGCTCCCAGGTCCGCTGTGCTTGTGCTGATAGGGACTCAGGGGCTCCACCCCAATTCCCAGCTCTTGCCAATAACTGAACAAAATAAACACAAAGTCAAGTTTCATAGAATCAGAGTACAAAGGATCTCAGAGGAGGTTTTATCCAGTCATTTGAACACCACAAATACCTTCTCCAAACAACATTGAGGTAGCTTAGTAACATTACAAGACTTTGGTTCCATCCCTGCACAGAGATGAGGGTAGGAAAAAGCATGTTCCATTACAACTCTACCCACTGTTTCCCCTGCCCTGCACATCTCTTCAGAACAGCAGGATAGCATAAAGGCAGTTTGAACTCTACAGTACAGACAAAGGAACATGCCTGAGGGACCCATGGCTCCAGCTCTATCTGTAGCAGACGATGGCCTTGTTGGACATCAACGGGAGAAGAGTCCCTTGGTCCTATGGAGGTTTGATGCCCCAGTGTAGGGGAATTCGAGGGCAGGGAGGCAGGAGTGGGTGGGTGGGTGGGTGAGGGCACACCCTCATAGAAGCAGGAGGAGGGGAATGGGATAGGGGGTCTCTAGGGGCGGAAATCGGGAAAGGGGATAACATTTGAAATGTAAATAAATAAAATATCCAGTAAAACAAACAAACAAACAAAAAAAAATGGTCAACTCTGAAACCAAATATACACAAACAACGAAAACAGACTCAGCAGGTTGTAGTTAAATCCTTGTACACATGTATGCATATAATAATGTACGTAACAATAATAATCAAAGAAAAGGAGTCTCATCAGTTTGAGAGTGGGGCAATGGAAGTGCAAAGTAATGTAATTCCAAATTGAATTAAAAACATATTTTAAAAAGAAAAAAAAAAAGAATAGAAAAAGG
The DNA here is from genome assembly GCF_947179515.1 of Apodemus sylvaticus. NCBI lineage: Eukaryota > Metazoa > Chordata > Mammalia > Rodentia > Muridae > Apodemus > Apodemus sylvaticus. The sequence continues at coordinate 83,371,460 of NC_067475.1, read as the reverse complement.
CTGTCCGCACAGCAGGCCCCTAGAGGAATTAATGACTCTGACTCAGGGTTTGTGAGTATATACTCCCCAGGCGAACAGCGGGAGTTCCCAAGATAGCAGAGAAACCGGAACCCTGCACAAAGGGTTGGAGTCCTCAAAGGTCAATGATTGGCCAGCCATTTGGGCGAAGGGCAGGGAAGAAATAAACATGACATCCTGTTAGAAGGGGACTCACAGAAGAGGAAAACTCCAGGGACTAGTAAGAAGCAAAAAGACCCAAAACGCTGTAGTGAAGAAGCCAAGTCCTCAACATGGCCTTGGCAGCAAAAAGCAAGCACTAACCCAAACATGGAAGAGTGTGTGTGTGTGTGTGTGTGACATGGAAGAATATGTGTGTGTATGTGTGTGTGTGTGTGTGTGTGTGTGTGTGTGAGTGTGTGAGTATGTGAATGGTGTGTGTGTATGTGTGTGATGTGCTGTGTGTGTAATATGAAACAGTGTGTGTGTGTGTGTGTGTGTGTGTGTGTGTGGTATGTGCATGTGGTATGTGTGTGAGTGTGTGTGTGGTATGTGTGTGGTATGTGTGTGTGGTGTGTGTGGTGTGTGTGTGGTGTATGTGTGGTGTATGTGTGCTGTGTGTGTGCTATGTGTGTGCTGTGTGTAGTATATGTATGTGTGTGCATGGTATGTGGTATGCTTGTGTGTGTGGTGTGTGGATGGTCTGTGTGTGTGTGTGTGTGTGGTGTATGTGTATATGGTGTATGTGGTGTGTTTGTGTATGTGTGGTGTGTGTGTGGTGTGTGTGTGTGTGGTGTGTGTATATGTGTATATATGTGTGGTATGTTTGTGTGCGTGTGGTGTTTGTACATGTGTGGTGTGTTTGTGTGTGTGTGTGGTGTGTATATGTGTAGTGTGTGTGAATGATGTGTGTGGTGTGTGTATAGTGTATTTGTGTGTGTGTATGTGTGGTGTGTAGTCTGTGGTATGTGTAGTGTGTATATGATGTATGTGGTGTGTGTAGTTTGTGTGTGTGGTGTGTGTATGTGTGTGTGAGTGTGTGGTATGTGAGTATGTGTGTGGGTGGTATGTGTGTATATGTGTTCATGTATAGTGTGTGTATGTGGTATGTGGGTATCTATGTGTGTGGTGTGTGTTTGTATGTGTCTATGTGTAGTGTGTGTATAGCGCATGCGTTTTAGGGTCCCGGTCTGGAGAAAACAGACAAAGTGCTGAGCACCAGCTTCCCCCCTACAGACAGTGTGACCAGTCAGCTCCTGCTGCTGGGCCCTCCCCACCATGAAGGAATCTTAAACCAGGAGCTGAAAGTAAACCCTTTGTTTCTTAAGAGGCTATGGTCAAATAGTTTTGTCATAGAATAAGAAAAATAGTTAAAGTGCACTTAATAATATATCTATGTGATTACGGGATATAAATAAATACTGGAAGTAATGAGGAATAAGCATCATTTGGACATTTTCCAATCCCCCCCTCCCTTCTCGTTGCTGGAGAAAGAACACAGGGATCGTGTTAGGCCGGGCTTTACCCCAGTCCTGCTTTTACGTGTTCTGAACTAGTGAGCTCCAGCAAACCACCGAGTGCTGGGAGAACACGCTGTGGCTGACGGCCGACAGGGAGGAGTAAGGACACCATGCCTTCCTAGAAACATCTCACAGGACTTAGCTTACCAGGGGAGTCTAAGGGCTGCGGCATAGCTCAGTGGTAGACCGCTCGCTCGCCTGCCTGCCTGCCTAACAGGAGGACGAGGACAGCTCTGAGTGAGAGAGACCCCGCCCCAGTGCCATAAAACCAGGCCAGTGGGAAGAGCAGATCTACCAAACATCATCTAGGTTTAGTTTTGAAGAAAGAGATGACTACTATTTAGGCAAAGATGTAGTTTTTACCCCCCTGCAAAACTCTTATCTGTAGAACTGTGTCAAGCCCAAAATCAATATCGAAAGCAAAATATTACCAAATTAGATATATCTTGTTATTTTTTACTGCCCGCCTGCCCTTAAGTATTTCCGGCATTACCAAAGGAAAATATTTTCAAAAATAGTCCAACTGTTTTTTACACACAGTTCAGTTGCAGTGACCTTTTGTATATAACCCAAACAAGATATCATAGGCAGGATATTCAATTTTTATTTAGGGACCTAGACACGGTCATGTTATATTGCTCTAAATTTAAAATAAAATTACTTAACTTAGTTTTTCTTTTCATTGAATTTTTTTCTCACATACGTATCCTGGTTATAGTTTTTCCTCCCTCTGCCCCTCCCAGGTTCTCCCTCCATTCCCCTTTCTGTTTCTCCTTAGAAACCAAACAGGGTTCTAAGGGATAATAATAAAATACGACAAAATAAAATACAATGAGATAAAACAAAAACCATGATGTTGGAGTTGGACACGACAAACAGAAGGAAAGGAGCCCAGGAGAAGGCACAGAAACAAATCCCCACTTGTTGACACACTCAGGACTCCCATAAAAACCCCAGTGTATACACAGGGGCCCTGGTGCAGACCTTTGGGGACCCCGTGCATGCTGCTGCTTCCGTCTCTGTGTTCATGTGAGCTCTGCTCAGAAAATGTTGCTTGATGACTGTGTGGGTTTGTGTGTACGCTGCAGAACACATGTGAGGGCGGAGGACAAGTTGGTTTCTCTCCTTTCACTTTGTGGGTCCTGAGGCTCGAACTCAGATCATCAGGCTTGGCAGCAAGTGTCTCAACTTGCCGAGCCATCTCATTGGCCCCAAAATTTTGCTTCTAATGAAGACAGGGATCAATGAAAGAGAGGTGACCTAATAAAAGTCATGGTATGTGTTAAAGAGAAAAAAAAAAGGAAGGGGAAGCTAAGACAGAAGAAGAGAGGATGAGAAGGAAACGTGGCACAAGTTTCTTGTTCCTGGCCATCACTCGCTTACACATTCATTGTCTTAATTCAATTCATGAAACAGTGCGAGAGTGCTCAGTTGGCACGGGACATGTGAAAGGGGAGTGAAAGTAGCATTTTAGCTGGGCGGTGGTGGCATACACCTTATCCCAGCACGTGGGAGGCAGAGGCAGGCAGATCTCTCAATTCGAGGCCAGCCTGGTCTACAGAGTGAGTCTCAGGGCAGCCAGGGTTACACAGAGAAGCCCTGTCTTTTTTCTTTTTAAAAGGTTTTATCATTTCTTTTTCTGTGTATGTTTGTGCGTGTGCATGTGTGTGTGCATGCGTACCATGTGCATGCAGGTTTCTGCAGAGATCAGACAACAGTGTCAGATCCTCTGTAACTGAAGCCACAGGTAATTGTGAGCCACTGTCATGGATGCTGAGAACCAAACCATAGTCTTCTGCAGGAGCACCGAGCACTCTTTTTTTTTTTTTTTAATTTATTTATTATATCTAAGTACACTGTAGCTGTCTTCAGACAGCCCCAGAAGAGTGCATCAGATCTCATTATGGATGGTTGTGAGCCACCATGTGGTTGGTGGGATTTGAACTCAGGACCTTTGGAGGAGCAGTCAGTGCTCTTAACCGCTGAGCCATCTCTCCAGCCCAGCACCGAGCACTCTTAACCACCACAGGATTACGCATGACGTAATGATAGGAGACAGTTCTGAGAAGAGTCCTCAGTTGATCTCATGATTGTAACACCACAGAATAGACCCCTGCAGACACCCCAGTGGTATAGATGACTATCCATCTTGCTTCAGTGGCTGTAAATATGTATAGGGCATTGCTTACTGTCCCCCGGGCCACAATAAATAAAACTCTGTGAGAGCAAAGCAGGCAATGAGAGAAAATGGTGCAATGAAGGGTGACAGAAAGTACGAGCCCTGAGGTCCCCACCCACATGCTGTGCTGTGCTGTGTGGGAGCCATCATGCTCCTTTGTAAGTAGGGAGAGTGGAGGCTGGGGAGTGGAGGCTGGGAAGATGGCTCAGTCAGTCAGTAAAAAGCTTGTTGTGTCAGCATGAGAAAATAAAAAAAAGGATTCAGTTTCAAGGTGAGATCCTGACTCAAAAGATAAGGTGGAGGAAGATCTATCTATCGAGGAAGATGCCTGACGTTGACCTCTGACCTCGCGTGTGTATGTGCCCTCGTACATGTACACATATACACATGCACAAAATAAATGAGTAGGGGAGTTGTTTTAAAATAATAAGAGAATAGTATAAAACCATGAACCGCCCGCCCTTGTCAAGTATCTGTACTGTGTGGCTGTGTGCTGTAAGGTCATGAAGCCGGCAGGGCAGCAGGTTTGTTGACACAGCATCTCAGCACTCGCAGGAAAAGCACCTTGCACACTATGATGACGTCAGCACCAGCAGGCTCAGCTCCCTCCCAGTCCTGTGAGACACCGCTGCACGTGTGGTCTGGTGCCAACCAAAATTTCACTACATGGAACATGACTGAATGAATAAAATTGAGGGTGAAGAACTACTCTCTTAGAAGGAAGAGAATAGTCTCAAACTGGGAGTGACATGCCAGATCTATTTTGAATGAATGGTATTTTAGGGGCTTAGTTATCTTAACTTTAAAGGAGTATAATACTTGAAGGCAATGTTTTACCAAGCAACGTGGTGTATACATGGTTGAAATTCAACCTTTTAGCACAGTTTACACTTACCAAATTATGTGAAAGGCCAAGAGGCTATCAACTTGATTTCAACAGTAAGAGTGCCTCAGTAATGTTAGCAGCAGAGTTGATGTGGCACAGTTACCCATTTGGATTCGGTGGCTTGTGGCATGGGGGCTCTACCAACAGGTACACTCAACGCGTTTTTAGTAACTTGTACTGTTGGGACTCTACCCATTGGTCCACTCTGTCTGTAGTTAGTGGCTTGTGATAGAGGGACACTCTTCATGTGTCCTTTGTAGATGGTGGACTGGAACATCACTTCTCATATGGTTCCCTCTTGCAAATGTTCTCCATCTGTGTGGTGGGCATGATACTTTTTAAATTGTGTGAAAAAAATTCTTTAAAAATTATTCCATTGACCACATACACTCTCCTATTGTTCTGATTTGTGATCGCCTACAAAAGATACCAGCAAGTGACCTTTGGTCACGACAGGGCATTCTGCATGACCTTGCTGCCTCCAGTATAAGGGCATATGTGATCTATCACAACTCATCACCCTTCTCCTCGTTGGACTCTGCCCGAGTCCATGTCGGGAAATGTGCTGTGTAGGCCATGTGCCTTTTGGTTTGAAAAGGGAACAGATATTGAAACATGTGAGTGACTGGGAACTGGCAAGCCTTCCGCCAAACTGTGATAACTGAGTGGCTTGCCAGCTTGTCTCTGAGTGTTATTTGGCATACACTGACACAAATGGTGTGTCTATCAGCTTCTCTAGGTAAGTGATTCTTAGCCTAGGGGTAGTGACCCATTGGGGGTAGAAAAACCCTTTCAACAGAGGTCAACTAAGACCATCAGAAAACATGGATAAAGCAAAATCACAGTTGCAAAGTAGCAACTAAGATAATTTTATCATTAAGGGTCCCCACAAGATGAGGAAATGTATTAAAGCATCACAGCGTTAGGAAGGTTGAGAACTACTACTCTAGGCTCATCTTTCCTTGAGAGTTCGATGGAGAAGGAACAACAAATAAATAAGAAGGCCCAACTTCTGGGGTCCCTGTTTCTTGCAGGAAAGTGGTTCCATTTAATGTGATTTAAAGAAACTGAGTTTTGTCCTCTTGGATCCAGCACTGACCACCATCATTCTCTTCACTATTACAGGTCATCCAGCATGGCCTCTGGATGGAGACAAGCTTTTGAGTCACTTGGGAAAGTAGCTCTTTGCACAGGAGACAATGCTAGGTTCCAAGGCTGGCTGCCAATAGACAGTCAGGACACTATGTCATGCCACTGGCATGGCGTGACAACTTATGTACATAGCAGTCTATCCGTGTCTCTATATCGACATTTAAACAGTTCATATACTTTGGCTCTTGGTTTTGTTTTATTAGTGTGCATACCCCAAATTAGCTAAGCATCAGACTTAAGGTACACTTACTAGGAAAGACACCAGTCAATCAATTAATCAAAACAGTTTACCGAAGGCCTGAGCAGCATGCGGTTATGTCATGACACCACTGAAGAGTCAGATGAGGTACCTTTAAGAGTCAAAGGACAAGTTAAACTCAATTCTCTCCCGTGCCGGTCTCCAAGGTTAAGCCAGTGGAAGCAAGAGGCTCAGGTTGGACTAGCTCTCCCTTCCCTCCTCCAGCACTTGCGAGAGGTGACACAGAACTGATGGCCAAGCAGTTTGCAAGAATATTTAAGACACAACCCTTGGACTCTAAAGCCAGTGAAAACAAACATGAGGAAGACATTGCTGGATGAAGGGCTCTTCTGTAAGAAAGAATTTTGCAAAGGAGATTGAAAGTAACTGTTTTGTTGGTTGCACATGGCGAGAGAAGGGTCTAGAACTGTCATGTGACGGCTGAGAGGCCTTCAAAGGGTCATGAGACAAGCAGAAACCACTGGGTGAAAAGGCAACAGTTAGAGGTAGTGAATCTTTCCAAACAGTGAATCTTTCTGGACCCAGCATCGCTGGCACCAGAGAATTAAGGAGGGGGCCACTGTTGGAGTGAACAGCCTACTTTTCTGTGATATGAGGCGCACAATGGAGACCTAAAGTGGAACAAAGGCCGGGGGTACTAAATGTCCAGCAAGCAACAGAGTGAATTTCCTGAAGGAGGCAGACATGGGCACGGAACAGGAAGCTATTACACCAGTAAGCCCTTTCATGCATTCATTACTTTGGTTTGAATGTCTCCACCAATGCTCATGTTGAAATTTAATTCCCACCGTGAGGTAAAGTGATGGGTCCAGGCAGGCTCTCTAAGAGGACATTAATCCATCCTGGGTTAATGGATTAGGAGGAAATAAATGGGTTATCTCAGGAGTGGCTTTGTTATAAAGTGAGAACTTTCTGGCTTCTGTTTTGTCTTACTGTGTGACCTTGCACTGTCTGGGGACCCGGCAGAGTCCTCACCAACATCGATGTGCTCAACAGTCTGGGTCCCCTGACCTCACGTCCCAGCTTCCCTAACTATACACAATACACCTCTTTAAAAGAAATCCCCCAGCTTGTAGCATTTTCTTACATCAACAGAAAACAGACCAAGATACTCATCTCCCAGTAGGCATTTTTTTGTGCGTCCTGTGGAGCAGGTACCTGCACACTCGAGGGAGGAGCTTTTGCTACTGTGATGAGCTGCACATGGGACTCTCAAGAGACATAGAGTCCAGAAGGAAAGAAGAGTCATAATTCTTACAGGCAAGAGATTGGATGAGGTGAGCACAGAGTATGCTTGGAGGGCCCAAGACAAGAGACAAGTTAGGTTAGATTACTCTTGAGGGAGAAGCAGAGACTGGGCAAAGAATGAAGTCTAGGAAGTATACAGTGGTCAGAAGGAGCAGCTGGTGCAGGGATCCTTAGCAACCTCATACCCACGGCAGCTCTGGTCCAGGATGAGAGAAATTGTGCTTTTCTAAAAATTAAAAATAGCTACCTTTACACATCAAATAATGACCACAGCAGTTTAGCAAGTGTGTGACATGTTCCAATCACTGAGTGATTTTGCTTACATATTTGTTTGCTTGCAGTACTGGGAAATGAACCCAATGCCTTGTGCGTGTGAGACATGAGTTGGGCCCTGATTATAACTCTCCAGCCCAGACTCTGTTCTATTAGTTAATTTGTTTGTCCATTTGTTTGAGGCAGAGTCTTGTGTATCTTCTATAGTCAGGGATGAGCCTGAACATCTGCTCTTCCTGCTTCCACCTTCCAAGTCCTAGGGCAGCAGATGTGTACCCCCTTCTCTGGTTTATTGGTGCTAGGAATGGAAGGCAGAGTATTGTGCATGCTGGCCAAGTCCTCTACTAACTGAGACAAAAACCCAGGTCCAGATAGTGTTTGTTACACATAACTTATCTAATTATCACAAAGGTCATTACCATTCCCACTTTACAAACTTTCCTGAAGTCAGGAAGCTTGGGTGAGGGATGATGGAGGAGTCTGTGTGCTTTGTGATGGAAGCAACAACTAGAGAGAGAAAGCAGCAGTGACGAGTTTAAGTGTGGACATTACCTGTCGTGGATATCCCCATTGACACTCAAGTGGAAATTCAGTCTCTCTTGCAAGGTATTAAGTGCTGGACCCAGATGGGATCCTTCAAAGGTGACTGGGCCACCATGGCAGAGTCATTGGCCCATGGGTTAATGCATTACCTTGAGGGTGGGCCTACTATAGAAGCTGGTTTGCTTTTGTTTCTTTTCTGAGCCCCAGGCAACAAGTCATACCCTCTGCCACCTCAGGATACTTCAGGACACCTCAGAGTGTCTCCACCTGCTAAGAGATCCTCTCCAGATGAGGCCTCTTGACCTCAAACTTTCCAGCTTCCAGAATCACTGACCAAGTAAATGTGTATTATGTATAAATGATCCATTTCCGGGTATTTGGTTGTAGCAACAGAAAACTGACTATGGCAGACATATTGAGCTCCAATTGTTTGTGAACAACTTGGAAATGTCAGCAGCTGTTGAGTTCTAGTTTCTAACCTCAGGAGAAAGGCCTGGGTAGAAAACAAGGATTAGAGATGAAAAAGAAACCTAGGCAGAGGAAATCATTACAGTAAGCACTGTAAACCAGGCAAAGGTCACAGTGCCTTCCGTGTTTAACCCTTTCAACGGCCAAATAAAGTTGATAACCACCATGATTTTCATGGGATAGACTATGTATGTCTTTTAGTCTCCCTGTACTTCTATGCCTGAGTTTCTACCCTTTCTGTGACTATAAACCAGTATTTTATGTTGGGTAAGATACAGACATACATTTCACTGAAACAAAGATTATATGGGCTCACACTCAGCTCCCGCCCCTTGCTAGTTCATGTTTAACCTTTGATTTTTATTCATGCATTCATGTCAAGGTCTTGCTGTGTACCACAGACTGGCTTGGCTCTTACGATCCTCCTGCCTCAGCCTCCAGAGTGCATGTGCTACCACGCCTGGCACAGATCTCATTTCTAAAATAGACTGGCTGTAACGCACCAACTTGCTTCCCAACCCACTCAGGAGCGCCACAGCTTGAGAACTGCTGTCTGACGCCCCTCCGCCTCCCACCCCTGCGTCTGCACTCTCATGGCAGCTTTGCAAAGATGAGGGGAGGTGTGACCAACATCAGAGATGCTAATGTAAAGAGAAACCTTGGCTTCTGCTAGGTTTTCAGTCTTCAGTACAGCCTGATAAGCCTCGAGCTGCCTCTGCCGAGTCATCGCTGGAGGACATGTCTCTAGAAGCCAGTTCTTAAGCACTGAGTCATGTGTGGCTGCCATGAGTCTTAGTGGGGATTAAAGCCATGTTTGCTGCCTCCCCCCCCTCCATCTATGATACAGGAAGGGAGGCAGATGCACAAAACTTTGGAGAATTTTTAAAGTTATTTGCTCTAAAATTGCCACACTGTTACATGGCAGAAGGATTTGGGCATACAGCCCAAACAACCTAGCCTGTGCTTACACTTCTTTAACGTAATTTCTGCAGACAGCAACTGCAGGAGAAGTATTAACTCTGGGCAGAAATGATGTCATACGATGGTGACATCTTATTCAGCAGGAAACAGCTCTGCTGGTCAGACTGTGGGAACCGATTCCCAAATACATCATAGACCCTGAACATAAGGCCCCCTCCGCTTTATTCGGTTCTTCAGAAAGGCGTGGCGTGCTCCTTTTCATCCAACAACTCCTTCTGAGTGGCCCGCCTGCCACCCTATCACCCCCTCGGCCGCTAATGGCTAATGTTGGCTTGAGGGGATGGTCAGGTCAATTGGTAAAGCTAACCGCTGCTCATGAGCAATCGGAGGGCAGAAGACACGCCCTGAAGCCTGGCCAAATTCTTCACTGGGTTGGGGGCAACTATGGAAGACAAAATTAAAAACAAGGCACACATTCTGGTGTATTATCAGCTTTTCCTGAGTGGGTACAGTTTCACTCCATCTATGCCCCATGGGCCTCCATGGCCCTACGTTTCAGCCTTTGAGTATAGACTTGTACTAACAGCTCCACACGGGACTCCCAGGCCTTCAGTCTCAGACTGAGGATTCCTCATTGGTCTCTCTTATTCTGAGACTTCCAGCTCCTTGGACTCTATTGGTTTCCTAGGTTCTCTGGCCCATACACAGTCATTTGGGGTCAATGATATGAGCTTCTGACACCATAATCCATCCACTGAATGCCCTGCTTAGGAAAACTCAGAGCTTTAGAGTAAAAATCCCTTTTCCCTTATCCCTCTATCCTGCAATCATCCTCTCTCCTCCTTTCCCTGGTACTTGCTTTCTCCACAGCCCTCATTGTTTCTACAAATCAACGTCATCCCAAGCGTTCAGACCATTCTCTGCCTTCCCGATCATCCCACTGTAAATACGTCCATTGGAGAGCTCCCTGGTCTCCCTGACTTCTGCAAATGCTTCTTGGGCTGGTTCTTGGCAGTCACCCAAGTCCGGAAAGCTACTGAAATAGCAATCCCCAGGCTTAGCTTCTATATTCCCACTGTCAGAGCCCACCTACTCTGGGGACTAAAGGGCTGCTGCTATGCATCTAAATCCCAAATCCAAGTCTATCCGATGGGAGGACAGCTGGTCCTGTAGCCATCTCTAAAGATCTAACACGTGTGGCACTGGGTCTCACCCTCCTGCCTCTGGCAGCCACAGAGCCTGGTGAAGATGACCTCTCCCTGAAATGACCTCAGCCAGACACTGAGAACAGGGACATCGGCTTCCCAGTCCTCAAGATCAGAGGAAGCATCAGAAGTGGGGGTGTTCCCAGGCTTAAGGTGCCACACCCAAAATATACCATTACTGCCACTGCTTAAGACTTGTGCATAGTCTTCCCTTTGAGTTTACATATTTCTTCTCCCCTTTCTCTGACCAGCCAGCAGATCTCTCTTCCCCTGGTGCACTCACCAGTCAGTCTGTGCTCTGTCAACTTTTGCTAGAACTTTCTGCTCTCAGCACCACACTCTTCCGCTCCCCACTGTAGAAGTCCCTGCTGTGGCCCAAGCCCCACCTGCTGTGTTGATATCTTCCCACAAGGTGACCTCATCAAGATACAGGTGCCGCGCAACTCACACTGGGGTTACATTCTCATAAATCCTCCTGGGGTTGGAAATGTCATAAATAAATAATGCATTCATACCTCTTCATAATCAACAGTTTAGCTTAGCTTAGCTTAGCCCCTGCCTACAGCTGGGCAGCATCCTCCCAAGCCAAAGTTATGCATGAATGTTGAATAACTCACTTGGTGTGTTTGAGACCTGCATCCAAAACTCCAGGCACCACCCAGCATCACCTAGAATGTTCGCTTTTTCCTATTGTGCTTATGAGCTGATGGGGTAGACTGGGGCTGTGGCTGGATGACGTGGCCCAGTGTCATTCAGGATGATCAAACTTCATATTGCTACCTCAGGAAATGTTCAAACTTAAGAATTCAGGGATCTGGGTTCTATAAGAAAGCAGGCCGAGCAGGCTGTGAGGAGCAAGCCAGTGAGCAGCACTCCTCTGTGATTTCCGCATTAGCTCCTACCTGTAGGATCCTGCCCCGTGTGAGTTCCTGTCCTGACTTCCCTTCAACGATAAACAGCAATGTGAAAGTGTGAGCCAAAGAAACCCTCTCTTCCCCATCTTGCTTTTTGGTCACGGTGTTTCATCGCAGCAATAGAAATCCTAACCTAGACAATTTCATTTAGAGTCTTCCACAATTCTCTCATTATTGTTGATACAGGTGGAAGCCAGGACCTCATGCACACTGAGCAAGTGCTCTACCATAAGCTACCCGGCTCCTAGCATTTCTTCATAATGTATCATTCAGTCAGGAACCACAGAGCATCAGGTCTAGTGAGACGCACGCCCTAGGTGGGAATACTCCTTTTGGCGCTCAAATTCCTGGAGCATTCCTTAGAGATAACAATGTATCTATTTGTGTTTTATTCTTTGCTTCAGGTGCTGGAGACAGAAGCCAGGATCTGGCACACACAGGTAAGCAAGCACTCTTCCACTGAACCCCACCCTCAGCCCTGAAGGGAATTGTTAAAGGTAAAGTCTTTCTCAACTCTGAGAGTAAATCATTGTTACGATCTCTGTGCCAAAGGAGCCTAGCTAGTTAACCGCTGCACTGAAGGAATTATGGGCTTGAGCTGAGGGAGCAGGTTCTTCTAGATTCACGCCACCGGAGCCAATAAATTTTATGACTAATAGAGAGTGGTGGGAAGAGTAAAGAAAATGGCCAAGCACATCCCGGTGGGTCAACAGGGCGGCCATCATAAATAAGAAAGAGACAGTCGACTGTCAGTTCAATCTTCCTGGCAGCTCCAATATCCCAGGCTCCAGGGAGAAACCACCTACAGTCTCCAATAAACAGCTCTGATACAAACATTCACACACACACACACACACACACACACACACACACACACACACACACAGTAATGTATTACCCTAAGCCAAGAGTTTAGTGTTTGCTTGTTTGTGGGTTTTGTTTCTTTCTTAATCTAATTCTATTGATTTACAACTGAAAGCTAACCAGAGTGCTAACCATTCAAGGAAAACAGAATGGACATCCAGCTACAAGTCTCAATACGATTTGTCCCAGGAGCACTGCAGATCAAGGAAGAGCTAGCTGTTGGCCTCACTGCCTGTTTCAAATAAGACACACTGCAGCGGGACAGAGTCCATATGTTTGGTGTTTACAGCCTCAAACCGCCAAACTTTCTGTATGAAAGCCTCCATATGACTTTAATTTAAATTCTCTTATTTATTTTATGTATATGAGTACACTGTACTCAGACACACCAGAAGAGGGCATCAGATCCCATTACAGATGGTTGTGAGCCACCATGTGGTTGCTGGGATTTGAACTCAGGACCTCTGGAAGAGCATCCAGTGCTCTTCACTGCTAAGTTCCATGCTCTCTCCAACCCCATAACTTCAATGTTAAGTGAACTGTTTCTGTTTTAAAGTGAACAAATGAATGTTTCAGTAGAGAGGGGATATTATGAGGCAGTGCTTACTTAGCTCAGGATAGCCTCAAACTCACTATGCAGGGGAGGCTAACCTTGACCTCCAATTTCCCCCCGCCTCCGCCTCTCAGCTGAACTTTATTCTCCTGTGTCACCTTTGATATTTGTTCTGAAAAAAATTGTGCCAAAGATCGGGAATGAACCAAGGAGTGCCAATTCTAAAGTTGTGGCTGTAAACTCTAACTACTGCAGCAGTCATTGTGTGTAGTCACAGGCTGAGCCCTGGGTGGCCTCAAGGGGTACAAGCAGAAGGTTTGGGGGTCTTTTGTACCTTGCTGACCAGCCATCAGCAGAATGCCATACTAGCAGAATGTCTGTATAAGGAAGACTTGATGAAGCCTGACTTGATGTCACTCTGGTGAATGCATTTACCTAAGAGACTTGAGAAAGAGAAAATGGCTTCGGAGACATGTAGGAAAAGCACTTTACCTAGTTCTGTCTTGACTGGGGCTTAGCATTGAACATCCTGTTGGAAATAAGCCTCGAGCATGCCAAGAATATTTTGTTCCGAATTATAAATGCAAACCAGCCCCTATGCAGATGGAATTCTCAATTTTATAACCCCATAAATCTGTCTACCTCCATAACAGAAACTGTTCTATTGAAAGCAAATCCTTAAAAAAAAAAAAAAAAAAAAAAAAAACCAAAACCTATTGTGGGTGTTAAAAGTCTCTTTAGGTAGTAATGTGGGCGTAGCTTGGTGGTAGAGGTCACACTAGCATGGCAAAGCTTTGGGTTCAATACCAGTAGAGAGAAAGAAAGAAAGATTGAAGGAAAGGAAGGAACAGCCGGGAGCGAGGGCGTACATCTTTAATCCCAGCACTTAGGACAGGCACGTGGATCTCTAAGGAGTTCAAAGCCAACCTGGCCCACATAGAGAGGTTCAGACCAGCCAGGGCTACACAGTGAGACCCCATCAAAGGGAGAAAGGAGGGAGAGAGGGAGGGGAGAGGCGATATGAATTTGTATGAATTTGACCTATAATAAATATTTATTAAAAGTTTAGAATCTTTGTTTAAACAAAACACTCATGTAACTTACAAGCAAAATACTTATAAAGGAAATACCTGAGAAACTTAGTATTTTACTGTTTAATGAAACTACATTTACAAGTGAGACAGCGTTAGGGTTGTAGCTGATAGTGCTTTCTTTTGGTGCATGGATGAACCCAGAGCCCAATACATGCTGTTTGTGCTGTACCACTGAGCCACACTGTGGCCCCTACTAAATCTTTCTACTCTGTTCTGGTGGCTGGTTCGGCAGCTCCGGGTGGGTTTAAGCCTTCAGGCATAGATTACTTTGTACTTCAGGCTTCTGATTGGAGAACTGTTGGGGGCAGAGGGCAGGAGACTAAGGAACCTCCAAGGGAAATTGCTACTTTATAGCCAAGAATGAGGAAAACCAGAAAGGATTGCACTGGCCTCCATCCATCCCTCCCTCGGGCAAATGGCTCCCTGTCACTTCACTGTACCCGGGGTGGGTGCCAGCCACATGGCTGGAGTGAAAGAGACCATTTATCAGCTCAGCTCAATTGTGCTGCAGAGTGTGTGCTATGCAGATGGCGAACGTATTGTTCTCATGAAAGGGAAACAGCTTTGCAAAGGAGAATTTTAATGGCAAAGATCTGGAGACCGCACTCTGCACACTTGATTTCATTACATTTGGTTTTGATCAGTGTGTTCATTCTTGGCAGAGGGAGATGATAAAGATAACCAGTTTTTGCCATTTGTTCTGCACAGCGAGCCACAAGGCTGACATCCCTATTACCCTCGACAGAGCTGCATACACCCAGTGTGAGCTTGTAGCCTGGTCTTTCTCACTGGTGATTACTTTGTCCTGTTCTTAAAACTGTTGTAAAGCCACTCAGCACTGATGGTCTCAGCCATTACAAGCCTCCATAAGGTACAGTGGCCAGGGACGTCTGGTCTAGAGAGTCAGGAGGTACTAACTATATAGCTAAGACGTGAGCAAGCTGATGGGGTAAGGGTGACTCATATTTGCAAGGAGTGGAAGATGAAAAGTATCAGATGGAGTGTCTGCAATTCACATAGGTGTTTATGGGTAGCAAGGGGCTAATCCTGAAGCTTTCAGCCCTGTGAGTAACCTTCGGTCTACTCTCTTTGGAAGACTGATCCTTGGCCATTTGAACTATTGATTCAGGAGGACCTGAAGTCTGCATTTACATTGCATACAACGTTTGACTTTACAGCTTCTTTCTTTGAGTAGAATGGCTAGCTATTATTCTGCCCTCCTGAAGCAGAATCCAAAGCACTGGGTGAAAGGAAGGACCCTGGATAGCTACTGCACACCAAAGATGATTTAGTAACTCAGAGCTAGAAGGAAACAATTCACATGGTAACATCAAAGAGATCCCTACGCATAGAGTAAGCCTCTGCTGCAGCCAAGGCGCGCTGTACTGCCTAATCTCAAACTGTAAGGCAGGGAGGGACCAGGTCTGACCCCAAGCTTTTCTTCTTTTGAGTGTGCTGAAAGTTCTTGCTACCCCCTCGCCTCCCCCAGACTCCTAGATCACCAGTTTAATTCCCAGCAGAATCATAATCAAGGCAGACTGTCTGGCTAAAAAGAGAGACTTGTGGTTTCTATTGTCCTCAGTGGCCCAAGTCACACAGGGAAGCTGACAAGATGCAAATCCTGTTCAATGTGCCTAAAACTGTTTTCATCCCTAAGCAAAGGCCCGGAAAACTTATTCAGTATGGTGGCTTCATAATATGGCTTCAGACCATTGTAGAAAGCGCAACACTAATTTAAATAAATTGCATGTAGTCAAAGGGAATGAGACAGCTTTGTCTTTGTTTAGTCTGAGAGGCTATTTTCGTGATTACAGGGGGTCTGATATCATCTTCTCAACTACTGCAAAGCTCAAGAGAGTATCATTTACCCTCCAGCCACACTCCCATTAAGGGTCATTTTGCAGCTAACCATCCCACTCACAGGGCTATCTGTGGACGTAAACCCCTGGGAGCAAGACCAGACCTACTAAGTCTTTGAGAGTAAGTATGCAACAAATACCAGGACACTGGTTACATTTAAAAACCCCCAAATACTCTCTACCACCAAAGGTATCTCAGTTCCAGGGACCTCTAGGTTCTTTGAGGTAACATCTGCATCTGAACCTCTAAAAAGGTCTCCAAGTTGCCAAAAGATTTCTTTTGCTGTTTTGCTTTTTCTGAGACAGTCTCACCATGGCTTCAAAAAGTCTAGTACTTCTGCCTCAGCCACCTAAGAGCTGATTGGAAGGGATGACAAGGTGTTGTGGTACCAATCCTCCCATAAACTTCCAGTTTAGAAGGATGTTTATTAAGATATAGGATACTCGCGAGAAAAGTCAAACATTTCATCCTTCAAGGAAACCCCTAAAACGCAGGACGTTAACAACTTGTGCCTCTGGAAGTCCATGAAACTGACCAAACACACTAGGCCCTTCTCTCCCTAAGCATATATTAGCAGTAAGGATTGCTGAGAGACACTTAGACCAGCCAAGCCACCTGAAAGAGACAGTGACTCTCAGCAAGCTGAGCTGTTTAGAAGAGGCTCAGATTGGAGCCACCTAGAAGGAGGAGACCAACTTAACTGCCTGCAAGAAGTGAGGCCTAGCCAACCCACCTGGGAGCAGCAGAAATCGGCCCAGGTGCCTAGAAGGGGCTCAGACCAGCTGTACCGAGAGACCCTCTCTAATCTGTTGAGCTGGCTGTAAGCTGTGGGGTAAGGCTGGGGGGTTAAGGGATGCATCCATATTTGAGTCCTCTCTACCCCTGTAAGTAACCCCAATAAAGCTCATTAGGTCATCGAACTGGACTTTGGTTTTGCTCTTACTTTGATCTGTAGTTGGTTTCCTGTCTGGGGTGAGTAGACATTTATCTGTTCATGCCTCCACTGAAATGGTGTCACACAGCACAGAGGGGCAATGCTGGAGGGAAGCCTTTGGAAGAAAGTGGTGGGAGAAGGAGGCTCCCTGGTAGCTACTCAACAGACACCACCAATGCTTGAAACTGCCTTCCAGGCTTAGATTCTCTGTTACACACCGTTGCACAAAGGGAGACTGTGTCCACTGTGGCACCTGTGTTGTTGCACTTCCAGATCACAAAGCAGGACTTTGAAATCAGATATTTTCTCCATAAATCTCTTCGGCCGACAGACTAGAACAGTGCCTTTCCTTCCTTCTACCAGACAGGGCAGAACAATTGAAAAGAACACTTGTGGGGGCTTGAAGTCGAGTTCATTATTAGCCAGTCTGAGGCCCCTAGCCACAAGCAAAACAAAACCTTCTAACTTTCCCACCACATTTTGGTCTTACATCAGATTGCTCAACAGAAGCCTAAATCTGAAACATGCCATATTTTTTGGATCTAAAAATCACCATTGCTGAAAAAACAACACAGAATTCTACCGTGTTGGTCCAGGTCCAAAAGAGAGACCAAAAGGTAAGAGTGGTTTTTCACTTCTTTTGATAGTTTAGTTTAAATTGATGGGTGTATTTAAAGGGAGGTACCAGGCATCAGGAAGAGAAGCAGACCCTGAAAACTGAAAGATATTTACACACTGACAACAGGAATTTTAAAAGCTAATTACTTTCCAGAGCTCCAGCCATCTCTAGCGTCCTCAGCTAACTGCTTCTGGAAGCAGAAGTTGGTATGTCTCAGGTGGATTCATTTGTTTCTGTTAAGCAGAAGGAAGCCTGTATCAGCGCCTTCCAGTTGCACATTTCTAATCCACCGTAGGCTGATGACAGTGCAGGCAGATACTCTGATTGTTTGATCCAAGGACTCAGGATAGACATTTGTTTGTTTGTTTGTTTGTTTGTTTTATGATATGTTGCTAGGGATGAAACCCAGGGGTTTGTGCATGCCAGGAGGCAACCCACACCCTCCATATCCACAGAACCAAAGATGTTAGAATCTCCTAGGGCCATTCTGCATAAGTAAATTTCATGTAGACATACAGTGTGTAAGGCACAAATGGGAACAGTGAAAATTCTAGGAAGAGGTACTTCTGTTCTGACATTGAGAGTCAACGGCAGGCAGGATGCAGTGTGTGTGTATGTGTGTGTGTGTGTGAAGTAACCATTGTGAAGAAATTTTAATAAGCACTGATTCTAAGGTTTAACTTCTACCAAACCTCACAAATGACATAAAATCCAAGTGGGAAGTAAGCATTGGCTTGACGTCACCATATTTATCCCCCTTAATTTTCTATTTACCTCAAATAAAGTTGTCAGTTCTTTCCAGTCTCAGATCAAACACTGTCCATATGATGAAACTAAGTATCTTTTTCTCCCAGAGAACTTAAGTCATTGGTCTCACTGATGGCTTCTGGGGTTTTCTTTCTAAAGACTTGCTAACTGAGTCGGGCAGTGGTGGCGCACGCCTGTAATCCCAGCACTCTGGAAGGCAGAGGCAGGCAGATTTCTGAGTTTAAGGCCAGCCTGGTCTACAGAGTGAGTTCCAGGACAGCCAGGGCTTCCTGTCTCAAAACAAAAACAAAAACAAAAACAAACAAACAAACCAAAAAAAAAAACAAAACCCAAAAAAAAAAAAAAAAGACTTGCTAACTGGGGGCTGAAGAGATGACTTAGCACTTAAGAAAACTGGCTGTTCTTTCAGAGAGCCCAGGTTCAATTCCCAGGACCCACATGGCAGTTCACAACTGTCTGTAGCTCCTGTTCCATGGTATCCAACACCCTCACACAGATATACAAGCAGGTCAAACACCAATGTATACAAAATGCATACAAATCAATTATTTAAAAAAAAAAAGACTTGCTAACTTGCCATTCAGTTTTCAAGTCTACTATAAAAGAGCATAAGACACAGGGAATTTCTTGGCATCTGAAGAATGGTTCACGGGCATCCTCACCCCATAGACGCCAAACTGAATATAACTAAGTGCTTGTATAAAACCACATACTATTGCACATAACCTATGCCTATCCCCTGATGATTTTAAGTCATCTCAGATTGCTTGTAATACCTATGCAGTTTTGAATTACAGTTCTACTGTGCTGCTTAGGGAGTAATGACCAGACACAAAGAGGGCTGCTTGTTCAGAAGGGACACGATACCATGATGGGCCTCACTGAATAAGGAATGTCAGCAGCAAGGTAGCACCTGCCATGACTGGATCTTAGCTACGGGCGCCACGGATGACTTTGATGACAGTCTGATAAGGCCTCAATCTCTGCCTCAAGGCTTTTATGATCATCCTCACAGACAGGCCACTCAAGCAGAGACTCTGCAGTGATAACCCTGAGAGACAGGCCACTCAAGCAGACACTTGGGAGTGATTCTTCTTGAGAATGCTATCATTGTCCAAGCCTTAGTCATTAGCAACTTCATGAAAAGGGCATTTATGAAGAACCTGCCAGAATAAACTTTCAGTGTATAAAATAATCAAGTTAACACTGACTTTTACACATTGATTATCCAAGACAGATGTAAGATAAAGTAAGCAACATCATTTTTAGCCAGAGCAAAGAAAGGAGGATATTCTGATATTTTCCTTTCAAGATTCTGGGACTTCCTTTCAAAGCTTCTTTGGAAATTTCTAGTATCACCCCATTGGGTTATCTCCACTGAATGGGCCACATTCTCACAGTGATGAATCTGGAGAGCAGTAAATTCCTGTAGCTTGGACTATAAACAAGCCACTCTTGATCTGCATGGTAACTATCAGCTCTATTGACCTAAAGAGTCAATAGGCAGAATTCAACCCAAGCGCAGAACAAAGAAAAAGCCAGAGCATTCGATGTTAATGGCCATACTTTCTAACCCACTTATATTTAGTGTCTTATGAGAAGTTCCTTCTACTTGTACTTAAGTATAAAATAGAAACTATAATCTCCCCAAATAATAATCCACATAAGTCAACAGTAACAGGATGATACAAGAATAATTAAAGATAAGGATGACACAATTATTTTTTGACAGATACAGTACAATTTATTATATGGAGAGTTTTCTAGGGAAATAAAGGCAAGGTTTGGGTAAACGTTCTCAGAAAATACTGATAAGGACCATTTTCACCCAAACAAGCATTGATAATGACAGGTGATGATTTCATGTGTGCCACAGTCCAAAATGAGGTCATAGTAATTGAGTGAAATAGAATTCTACAAATGAGGGAGGGAAGAAAGGAGGCTACCAGGAAAAGAAAATGCTAACACGAAGGCAGCGTGACCTTTCTGTGCTCAATCCTGAGTGCAGAAGGCCCTGCCCAACTCACCAAAAGCCATGTTTACCCAAGGGAGAAGGGAGGCAGAGCCTGTCTTCTTCTAACTGATCTTTAATCATTATATGAGCCTATGTTTGAACAGGACGGGAATGTAATGTGTGTCATACAAAGTCTATAAAATACTTTCTGTCTGTGGTCAAGGCTCTGAAGCGCCCCTGCTCTTCTCTTGTTTGGAGCGGAAGGGCGCAGGCTAGCTCTGCCGAGGGTGAAATCGAGTGGAAATCTGAAACTAGAGGTCAAGTACAATCCGGCACGATAACTCCCGCCCCCAGGAAGGAATCTGGAAATACTAGTTATGCTGTAGTGAGTTTATAACTATATTTTAAGGATACAGATGTGAGGGTTGAGCTTCATCTTAGAAGAAACAAAAAAATGCCCAAAAACTGAGCAGCAGCGACGAGGGGCGCGGGGGGTGGGGCATGCATGTGCATACTGTCAGGAGAACAGCCTCTCATGGATATCCTAGGGTCTAGCCTAATCGTTAGATTCTCAGAACTCTAAATGCTCTTAAATGTACTCTCTAAAAAGTATCTGCGTGCTGGAGCCGTAGCTCATTAGTTCAGCCCGGCATTTGATCCGCAGAACCTCAAAATAAACAAACACGCCCCCCCCAATTAAAAAGCACTTGAATATGACGCCGTCTGTGCCCTAAATCGACTAAGAAGGTGCAGAAAATAAGTCACTTGCTCCCTGGAATTGATTAGATTACAAATGGGAAAGGGTCTGGGTTCGCAGAATGTCTTGCATCTGACAGGCATTTTTAGGACAAGCTTTCTCCCCACCCCCAATCCTTTACCTCTTGACAGCAGCATGCAGTTTTTTCAACAGCAGTCAAAAGCCCCAAAAGGCAACCTCACCTCCCCCCCACTCCCCCTTAATAAACCAGAAGTCAGAGGGAAAGCGTGAAAGCTAATTGGAAGGGACTCTAGTTGAGTAGTCACTTCTAAGAGAAAAACATTTTTTTTTTGAAAGAAAATGAAATCGGAAGGGGGCGGGGGAGAAGAGGACGCCTTTCTAAGCTTTAAGATTGTAGAATAGCTTTCTTCTCCTGAGTCAAATGACTTTGCAAGCGTTTTTGCAGGTCAGGGTCTGCGGGGGGTCCGTGGGTCCTGAGGAACGGTGCTGGCTGGCTGACAGCACGGAAAAGCACTCAGCAGCCCAAGCCGAGATGCCCGCGCCCCTCACGCCCCCGCCCTCCGGGACACTTACCGCGACCCTCGCGGCTGCTGCTCGCACCCAGATCTCTGGCGGCTGCGGACCCCGGTGTCCCGGCTCCCGCCCCACGCGGCCTCACGGTCACACGGCTCGCTCGCGGGACGCGGTCTGAGCGGCGGGCTCGGCAGAGAGAACGGACGCGAGGAGCGGAGCTGGCCTCGCGGGCCGCGCCGGGGCCTTCCCTCCGTGTCGTCGGTGCCAAACAGCTCCTCTCTGGGTCACTTCCATTCTGTGCTCAGTCCCAGAGCGGCGAGACATCTGTTTTCCATAAGCCTCGCGCAGAGGCAAATCCTGGATTAGATGCCAGAGCCCACGCCGCAGCTGATCCGCGCACAAAGAGCCGCGGCTAAACACGCAAGTTGGTGCCCAGTTCCAGAACCACTCCGATGACTAAGGCGGCAGCAGCCGGGATGCGCCAATCCGCGGCTGGCTGGGTTTTCAGGTCTACTGCGGAAAACTCACACCCCCCACCCCCCGCCCGCCCACCCCACGAAAGCACGCTCTGTCCCTGCAGGGGAAGTGACTTCAGCTGCGCCCGGCAGAGCGAGCTCAGCGCCGCCGGCCTCCACCACCGGGCATTCGGTATTGAAAGCAAAGTCTGCCGAACGTGACCGGGGTGGGGGTGGGGGAAACTCGGCGTTTGCTTTAATTCCAATTCACGAGTCAATTACAGTACAGTCAGCACAGAAAAGGATGCGGAAGTGCTGTCTTTGCAAACTGAATTTTCACTCTCCAAAACAGCTGGTCAAAATTGCTGCCTTCTCCCTATCTCCTCCCCTGTCCCTTCCTCACTTTGGAGTGCCTTGGACAGCGTGAAGTCGCTACTTACTCTCAAGCGCTCTAGAATCTAGGGCAGGTTATGCTAGGAAGAATTACCAATTCCCAAGCCTGCAAAATTACTGTCAAAGAAACACAGGGTGGGGTTGAGGAGAGCACAGATGGGGATTTTCAATCACTCTGGAATCCAAAGACAGCTCCCCACCCCCAAACCCCCACCTGCCGCCACCTCCTGGACAAGCCTTTTAAATTTTGGGCTTCTGCAGGCCCTAGAACAAAGAAGTGGGGCACTAGCTGATCCTGAATGTGGCTGTAGGGACAGGGCAGGAGCAATGAGGGCAGACGCTTTATGGTGGACGGCAAGGAAGTTAGGTCACGGTGCTTGTCTGGGATCTTGACATCTGGCTAGAAACTAAAGGGACCGTCTGAGAGATTCGGAGCTAGCAAGTGATGTAATAAGATTGACACCGCAGAAAGATAATTTCACAAGGCGAGTCCAACCTAGAAAGAATGTGGACGTGAGCTTGAAATGAACGGCAAAGACTCCAAAGACAGCAAGAGAGAAACTAGGATACGATGTCCAGTACAAGGGGGTAGGAGGCGCAGGTATCATAGGGAGGTTATAGCCTGACAATCTCTGTGCCTCAGGTGGCAGGTTAAGTAGAAGAAAATGAAAGAGGACCCAGAGAAGCCAGGAGTTGGGTTCAGAACGAGGTCACAGAATGCAATCCAACCACACACATTTCTAAGGTATTTGGGACCTTCTGGCTAAGCAAGACAGGTTGGGCAGGTGTGTGGTTAGCCATCAAAGGTAAATACGGAGTAGGGAGAATGGTTCAGTTTGTATTAGTTTGTTGCATCTGCCAAAACAAAGTACCTGGAAGTGAGGAGATTAAATAACAGAAATGTATTGCCTCACAGCCTGGGTGCCTGCAGCCAGTGTGATGGGAGGTGCTTGCTCCAGCAAGAGAACACCCCACCCCCCACCCCCACCCCCACCCCCACTTCACCCCCCACCCCCACCCCCACCCTCACTCCACCCCCCCGCCCCCACCCACCCCCCCCATCCCCACCCCCCACCCCCACTTCACCCCCCCACCCCCACCCCCCACTGGAGCCCATTGCCGCCTCCTGTGGCTCCTTGGCTTGTGGCATTGTAGCACTGATTGTCCCTGGCTCTCTCTCTCTATGACCAGATAGATGTCCCCCCTTTTGTAAGACGCTAGTCATATTAGGTTAGGGGCCCGCCGTCCTCCAGAATTACTGTACTTCACTAATAACATCTGTCCTCATGTGACAGCCAGCTGTCACCATATCAAGATGCCTAAAATAACCATCTTAAAGCCAGGCGGTGGTGGTGCACGCCTGTAATTCCAGCACTCTGGGAGGCAGAGGCAGGCGGATTTCTGAGTTCGAGGCCAGCCTGGTCTACAGAGTGAGTTCCAGGACAGCCAGGGCTACACAGAGAATCCCTGTCTCGAAGAAAAAAAAAAAAAAACAAACCAACAACTTAAAATGAGGAAAGGTTTATCTGGTCTCACAGGTGTACATCCATGGAATCAGGGGTGAGACATGATGCTGGGAACATGACAAAGGAGACTGATTTACCCATGGTGGCCATGGGTAAGAGAGATGTACAGACAGACTGTGCTTCCAAAATTCCCTTCAAGGGCAGGTGCCCACAACTGAACTCCATTTTACTAGGCCAAGCTTCTGAAGTTGCACACTCCTGCACTTGACTATAGCAGTGCAGGCTGGGCTGGGGGTAGGGGACAAGTCTTCAATGCAGGGAAATTTTGAAAAGTCTAGGATCTAATGGCATTATATTTCTATCTTGTAATGGCAAAATCACCTCCTTTCCATAAAATGTCCCATTCTGAGGTATGGGGGAAGGGGTTAAGGCTTCAACACAGGGATTTGGAGAAAACAACTGAATTCATAAGATTCACCCACTGTGAGCCGAGTTACATCAGGGGATGGAGAGGAGAAAAGCCACTGGCAGGGGACACCTTGGGTGCAAACAGTGAGAAAGAGGATTAGAAAATGCAAGGAGTTTTATTAAATTTCACACACACACACACACACACACACATACACACCCCAACACACTAACTTGTCTGATCATGTCTTCTATTTAATACCACCTTGGAACTTTTATTATTTTTTCCCCTAAAGTGTTCCTGTTCTATATGAATCTATCACATGCCATGTATTATCTGGGCACAGGCTCAATGTGCCAGTGGCTGCCCCGAACACAACCACAAGCACAGGTCTGACAGCTTCCCCGTTTAATTACACTTACTTAGTCCTGATGCCAAGCCTGGAGGCCAGCCGCTGCCCCTTTCCTTCTAGACTCTTCCCTCCCCGTGCCTCCCCTCTGTCTTAGTGCCAGAGCCCCTTGCGCCCTGGCTGTGACATCGATGCCACATGTAACCTTTGGATCATCTTCAATGCCATCCACAAGGCTTTGAAACAGCTTAGAACACGACAAACACACAGGAGGTAGAACTTAGTTCTGGTCTCTGTTTCTTTAAGACTTTACATGTTATCTCACAGTGGTGCCAAGGATAGAAGCCAGGGCCTGGCACATACTAGGCAGGTGCTCTACCATGAGCTGCAGCCCCAACTCTCCTCACACAGCTTTTCATTTGGAATTGGGGTGGGGAGGGAGCAGGAGTTACTGTCTTGTCTCCAATGCACCCTGGATCAACCGATCCTCCTCCATCTCCCACATAGCTGGGACTCAGACATGTGCTACTGTGCCTAGCTCTTCAATCTTACATCTTACTCCAACACAATACGTGTGTTGTGGAGTTCTTTATCCCAACAGTAACCATTGGAGGGTTAGCTGACTTAAAGGGGCCTCCTGGGGGGACTCTCTGGTATTCAGTTCATGACCAGAAGGGTGGAATTCTTTTGGGGATCAGTGAGGAAGTTTGTGAAGTGGGAAGGGATGTTCTGAGAACCCTGGCATGAACTAACTGGCATTACAAGGCCATGACAAGGTCAAGGTGAAACCGTTTCCTGCTGGAGTTCTTTGGTAGATCAGCTTCCTGACACCACTGTTCAGGGACTGGGGTCTGCTTCTTCACAGACGGCTTTAATTTCACCTACTACATCTGTCCAGTATCTAAGATGTCAGATTAGCAGAAAGACTTGTGCGTGAAACAGCTGGAAAGAGCCCGTTCCTTCTGCCTCAGGGTAGCCAGTGTTTGCTGTGCACACGGATTATGTACAACATCTTGGCACAGGAGACAACACTGTTTCCTGTACCGTGAGTCAGATGACTAATAGGGGTAAGAGTCAAAGTATACAGTTAACTATGAGCCTTTCCATAAAAGAGGCACTGCAACTGTTCTAAGGACTCATGGAAAATGTGTATGTGCACATGTGTGTGTGGTGTGTGTGCATGAGTGTATGTGTGCATGTGTGTATGCATCAGGGTGTCTGTATGTATGTGTGCATACAAGTATACATGTATGTGTGTATGCATGAGCATATGTATACATATGTGTGTGCATACGTGTGTACATGTGTATGTATATGGATGAATATATATATATATATATATATATATATATATATATATACACATGTGTGTGTATGCATCAGGGTGTTTGTATGTATGAGTTATATGTGTGCATGCATGTGTACATGCATGTGTGTATGCACAAGTATATGTATACATGTGTGTGCATGCATGTGTACATGCATGTGTACATGCATGTGTGTATATACAAGTATGTATACGTGTGTGTGTGCATATATATCAGGGTGTCTGTATGTATGAGCTATATGTCTACATGCATGTGTACATGCATGTGTGTATGCATGAGTATATGTATACATATGTGTGTGCATGCATGTGTACATGCATGTGTGTATGCACGAGTATACGTATACATGTGTGTGTGTGTGTGTGTGTGTATGCATCAGGGTGTCTGAATGGGGCTCTAGTGCTCAAATAAATCATCTGTTGGAAGACTGCAGGAAAAGCCAGGTGATGATGTATTAGTGACATATGAATGGCTCAAATCGTCAAAGACCACTAACTCTTTTTAAGTCTTTGAGCCTGACTTCCTCCTAGACTACATGATTAACCACTATATTTTCATCTGCCATCTTCAGTTTCAGCTCACGTACCTTTTGTAATGTTAGTTCTTCCTGAGCCTGCTGTGGTCTTTCTTCTCTTTCCCCAGTCTACAGCCTATCCTTAATCCGAACCCTAACTGTAGAGTTTGATTGGCCTTGGATGACTATAATCTCTTAGGGACATGCACTCACACACACACACACACACACACACGCACACGCACACGCACACGCACACGCACACGCACACGCACACACACACACACACACGGAAAGTCCTGATAGCACTCTGCCACCCTACTTATTTGTGTAGACAACTCCTTCATTACTTTATGAGCATCTCCAGTGGTCTGTCAGTGTCCTGTGTAATGTGCATCCACACACAGGTGTGTGCACATGTATGTTCTTGTGTGAATGGAAACCACAGGTCAACCTTATGTGTCTTCCTCAATCATGCTTACCATAGGCCCAAAGCAACAGTGCCAGAGAACCATGGACTAAAACGTCTGAAACCAGGAGCCCAAATAAGGCTTTCTTACTTGAAAGTCTATTTGATGTGGGCATCTCTTACAGTGATGGAAAGCTAACCAGCAGAGTTGGAAGGAATCTCAGCATAAGAGGTGTTAGCATCTCCAGGTGCAGCCAGACTGCTTGGTCCTGTCTCCCAATTCATTGGAACAAGAAAGCCAGAAGAACAAAATCCAAGTTCCCCTTTAGTTAACGGAACACACAATAGATACCAGCCTGGACCTGGGTACCACAGTCACCATGTGAGGGGACTGGACAGGTGATCCGTGGGCAGCATCAGAGCATAGAACCCTGCTTACAAGAAAGTGGGAGGAAGAGCCACCCCCCCCCAAGCAAAAGCACCCAATGTGGCAACACATAAGAAAGGGGCTGCAGTGGTTTTAATCCCCAGTTGCCACTCCAACTCTTCTTGCCAGACCCTGCCTCCCCCTATTCACTGTGGATTTTTTTAAAACATTAAAATGAAGGGATCAGGAGAGATAAATTTACATCCACATAGGGAAAAGATGTACAATGACAACTTTCAAAAGAAAGGACCAGTGTCTGTCTCCCTGCATTACCTCTTACTCCTAACACCCTAGGTGGAGCTGAGGTCATAGCTGACATGGTTGCTACAGAAATGGCATCACAAGTAGCTTGTAGAGTGTTGGAGACTGAGATGCCCTTCTGACCCACTAACCTCAATTCTTAGAGGACGAGGGCTGCTGGTTGCCAGCCCTTCTGCTTACCCTGTGCTATTGACTTCAGCTCCCCTCACTATCACTAACTCTTCCTTCTCCAGGGACCCTGCCCTCAAAAACCACACCCAGAAGTTTGGGATGGCACTGGGTCTGTGTACAGCTCAGAGCCCATGGTCGGTGTGGCCCATAAGTAGAAAAGGAGGTTCCCACCAGAGACCAGAACACCCATGTGGGAGGAGTGCCTGCCCTTGCTCCACTCCCGGCTTTCTCCCAGCCTCAGTGACAGCTCAGACAATGGCACCCTTGGTTTATTGCAAGTGCTTAGTGTGGGAAGACAGCAGCTTTTTAATGTCTTGTCACTATCTGTCCTCGTCACATAGCCAGCACGGCTTCTGGGACTTCTGGGGTCACTGCTGCCGTATAGGGGTCTTTCCATTTTCTGTTGGTAATGTACCAGGAGTAATTAATATTTATGTTATGTCCCCAGTGTGCCCGGAACACAGAAAGGATCCAGAGATACAACAGCTATCCAAGCTGAGGGTGGATTGAAAGAACTTTCATTCCTAAGAAAATACCAATGGCTGCTATTTCTTGTTCAAAAGACAGACAGAAGAAAGGCGCTGTGCCCAGGCATGAGCCTGTGTGCTAAGACTCAGCAAGAACCATAAAGCTCACAGCCTGCATTCTGTTCCTGGTTCTAGAGGAAGAACCCAAGGGCCAGTGATACGTCAGAAGCACTGGGCTGAACTGGGTACTCTGGAAATTCCATTTCCAGCCGTCAGAAGCACTGGGCTGGACTGGGTACTCTGGAAATTCAATTTTTAGCCATCTGGAAAGCACCCAGGGGCCACCATGGGAGAGGAGATTGCAGATTTCTGTGGACTTTAGGAGCAGGCAGAGGCCACACATACATTTGACTTGAAACCCCTGTTCGGGGATCACCGTAACGACATTTTTAAGCCTCCCTTGATTTCAGTAACCTGTGATCTAAAGACATGAAATGGAAAGCTCTAGAAGCCAGTAGCCTGTAGGTGAAATGCTATCACACTGCTTGCTCCTGTAAGCACTCCTTGGGATTCACTTCTGCTCATTGCTCGCTGTGCCTCATTAGGAAGGAAAAATTATGGTGGAAATGGGTGTGCAGACAAGTCAGTGTGTGCTCCCCCCACCTACAGGATCAGAGCTGTCTGCCACCTGCAGCGTCAGCTCTGTGCTCCACATGCACATTAGTGCTCCACATGCACATTAGTGCTCCACATGCACACTAGTGCTCCACATGCTCATTAGTGCTCCACATGCACACTAGTGCTCCACATGTTCATTAGTGCTCCACATGCACATTAGTGCTCCACATGCACATTAGTGCTCCACATGAACGTTAGTGCTCCACATGCACATTAGTGCTCCATATGAACGTTAGTGCTCCACATGCACATTAGTGCTATCCTTTACCTACAGCATCAATGCTGTCTGCCACCTACAGCATCAGACTATGTGTGTGTGTTGTGTGTATGTGTGTGTGTGTTGTGTGTATGTGTGTGTTGTGTGTATGTGTGTGTTATGTGTGTGTGCTGTGTGTATATGTGTGTGTTATGTGTGTGTGCTGTGTGTTACATGTGTGCTGTGTGTATGTGTGTTGTGTGTATGTGTGTGTGTGTGTTGTGTGTATGTACTGTCTGTGTATGTGTGTGTGGTGTGTGTATGTGTATGTGGTGTGTGTGTGTGTGTGTGTGAGAGAGAGAGAGAGAGAGAGAGAGAGAGAGAGAGAGAAAGAGAGAGAGAGAGAGAGAGAGAAAGAGAGAGAGAGAGAGAGAGAGAGAGAGAGGAAGAGAGGGGGGTGAAATTTATGCAAATTAAACTTGTTTGGGAAACACAAGAGCAGCCTTTATGACACAAAGTTCTGAGCTAACTAATGGCTTCAAAGTTCAGCTTGGTTGTAGGTTTGGGGAGTGGGTGAATGTGACTTAGGAACAGGGTGACCTAGCGTGCAGGACACCCTGTGTGTCACCCCAGCACAATACAACTAAACAAAACAAAAAACTCTATTTCACTCTTCTGGGAAGAAGGGAGAGTTAAGAGAGAAGACTTCCCGTCAGAATCTGTCCTTGGAGATTCCTTGGCAGGGTATCTGTTATAGCAAGGGTCACACACTGGCAACTGCCCCCGTGGGAGTAGCAAGATTACAGACAGGCTTTGTGAGACCATGGACTCCAAGGTCTTCCTCATACCTGCAGAGAATATCATTCTTGGAGATGGCTCCTGTGCTGCTTTCAAGAGGTGTGTGTGTGTGTGTGTGTGTGTGTGATGTCAGCTATGGCCTTTTGATTGCCTGTGGTTTCTAGAGTCAGCAGTATGAGGACAGGCTGTGGGGCATGCAGTTCCTTCATCTCAGCTTGTCAAGCACAGTGCTGGGAATTGCAGTGGAGAGTGGGGACCCTGTGGCAGTGAGATCCTTGAAAGGCTGGGAGGGCAGAGGTGACTTAGGAGATGTGCTTCCCGAGAGTGGCTTGAGGTGAAAGGTTCTCTAGAGGCTTCTCAGGGAAGGTGTCTGATTTGCTTTCTGTCTTTTTTGATGAGTCCCTTTAATGTCCCCAGATGACAAAACAGGGTGACAAAACAGGGTGTTTACTGAGCGTGGATGAAGGTGTATGTATACAGTTTGAAAGTTAAAGACTGCAGTAAACTCTGAAGTACAGGGACTATGAATACATACCAAATTGTGACTCTTCTCATTGTGTCGATAAGAAGGCCCCAGGAGCACAAAGGTCACCAGGCTGTGTGCTCTTTAGATAAAAGGCACTGTCCACTATTTTTCCTGATTCTACTGTATTAGACCCTTGGCTTCGGGGCCTCCATTTTCTAAGGGTTTTCTACAGAAAGGACCTGGTGAAGAAATGATTGCTCTTGTCGATCTTAGGAGGGGGTTGAGGCTGGGCTTTCTAAAGGGCTGCTTTCCTGTGGTGCGGGTGTGGCCTTGACTTTCCATCATCTCTCCTTGTGGCTCCTAGCTTCCACCCTGTCCCTGCAGGATCAGGCTTCTGTACTCAGAAACGATTTCAACCTACTCCTTGTGGGAAACTCTGAAACAAATTCTAGAAAGCTCCATCACTATGAGGGTGAGCTTCACGGTGGAAGGGGCGGGAAGGGCCCCAGGCCATGCCTTCTGAAGGCATCTCTGTTTCCTATCTTTTCAATTCTCAAACAGCCCCAGGAGGGGCACACTGTGCTAGTGATGGCCGTGAGGGATCTGGAGGGGGTAAGGGACTTCCTGAGATTAAGTTCAACTCTGAGGTATATGCTAGATCTGCCAGATCTACCCATGGATGAAGAGTTAGAACGACTGTGAAGATGTTGCCTTGTGGACAGATCAGATGACAATGGTTCAAGGGACACATTTAATCCAGAGTCACGCACCTGCCAGTCAGCGTGGTGTATGGACTAGATCATGACCTTGTACAGGTGACTGACTAGTTCCTCTCTCAAGAATTTTCAAACAAGCCTGGGACACACTCTGCTATAGTTAAAGCTGGCTCTGCCTCCCAGGCCCAAGCTCCCAGAAATAAGACTCAGACTCAAATTACTTTTACAAATACCTTGGCCATTTAGCTAGGCTCTACACAGACTAGATCATAACTAAAGAGACCCATTCATTTTAACCTACATTCTGCGACCAGGCTGGTTTCCTGTGCTCAGGGACCAGCCGGCCATGTGCTCTTCTCCCCTCTCTTCAGGCTCTTCCTCCAGCTTCCTTCTCTCCCAGAGTTCTTTCTCCTCCCGATGTCTCACCTCCATTCCCTAACTAAACCACAAGCAACAGGCTTTTTAATTGACAGGTGAGGCATCCAAACAGTTCACAAGATGATCCCTCTACAGCACTCACCAAACTTAGCCTGTGGTTAGGCCTAACACTGAGTGCTGGTAGTTGGGAAAGAAACGAGTTTATCACAGGGTTTCTGTGCTGAGCACAACAGACTTGTTTCTTGTGGACACATTTAAACCTCACAGTGGTCCAGTCAGAAACTTTGGAAAAGCATATTTGCCCAGTATTACATAAATAAAACAGCAAATGGAAGAGCTGACCAGGATGAGTCTACATCGAAGCTCTTGCTCTTAGCCTAATACTCTGGAACTTTTGCCTCATCTTTCTGGGGTCACCCTACCAATGTGGCAGGGCTGGGCCCCAAGGACTTACCCTAGGCTGTCCCTTCTTAGGACTAACCAAATTCTGTACACTTGGGAGCTGGTACACAGAGACATTCTGCAATTACACAAATATACACAAGAGATGATATATATTTGGTCTTGTCCCTGTTTCTTGGCAAACAGTTCTTGAAGCCATTAGGATGCACAAAATTAAAAGGTATCTCTGTGTGCTCATGGGATATACAAAGGCTGAAGGCATTTTGGGTCCCAGAAGCCTTGGGAAGGGGTCTGATTGTCAGGAGAACCATTCTCCTGCTGCAGCGCCAATGCCAGCCTCCAGGAGGCAGAATGTTTCTGGAGATTGATTCAGTCCCCATTGGCAATAATCTAACCAATGGAGCCTATGCAGTGAAATCCCCACACAACAAAGCAAAGCCACCAATAACAACAAAAGTCACAGCACATCTGCTGAACAGGTGGAGGTGCCGGGAGGGCCCCTTCCCTGCCCCATCTCTATCGCATGCATCTTTTTAATCTGAGTGCTTATCTTCTCCATTGTATCCTGTTTGCCAGCAAACAGAAAAAGCATTTCCCCGGGTTCTGTAAGCAACGGTCTTTAACAACTCACTGAACTTGAGGGCAAAGTTAGACAGTTACCCGGCTAGTCACCAGCCCTTCTCAGGTTGCTGGGACTCCTGACTTACGGAGGATGGTCAGTAGCAAAAGAGACAATGGGGGCTGCGGTCAGCCCCTGGGGTGAGGCAGTTTGGGGGAACTTTGCTTTCAGAAATCAGAAGATATCTAGTCAGGCAGGAGTGTGGGAATGCAGTGTCCCCAACACAGATTTTTGCAGGGTGGGGCTGGAGGGCAGGTGACACACATTCCTTCCTTTGCACCAGTCCCACCCTGGGCAGGATGAAGCTCATTTTCAGATTCAATTCTTCCCTTTAACCGCCTTCTCCAAGGAACAACTTAGCCACCTCCCCCGTGCCCTGTCCCCACACCCCTAAGCCCTCATCCCCCCCCCACCACTCCCTTTCCCCACCCCCACCCCCCAGGCTTTCAGACCACTCCCTCAGGAGCCTGGCCTTGCTAGCAAACTGCTTTACACTTTCATAAGGTGAGCTAAAATGCCATGCTGCTTTCGGTCGGAATTGACTCCTCTAGCTCCCCAGAAGGACGACACATTCAAAGGTGCTGTATCCAGGTACAAAGACTGAGGATGGGGAGGAGCCAGAGATTTGAAAAGCACTGCAATGATGGCCCCTGACTACCAGCCTGGTTTCTACAGCTCATCAGACTGCTTTGCACACCAAACGCACAGTGCGTTCACGCACCACCAGGCTCCTCGGATGCGCACAAACGGCCGATCAAAGCTGCCACGGACTGAGGGACAGTCCTTTAGCTCAGCGGGAGGGGGGATTTTCTAAAGCGGTCTCTAGGGTAGCCTTCCTAGGGTTCCCTGCATCCGCCACTTTCCTGCCCTTATGGATTCATGCTAGGACAGGTGTCTACTGCCAAATGGGCTAAGAAGAGGAAACCAGACAGACAGACAGCCCCAGAAACCAGACCCAGGAACCACAAGGTATAGATTGCAGATGGCTGGCCAAACCCCAGCAGACTCGCCCACCTCACAGTATCCTCTGATGATAGGGGTGGGGGTGGGGCAGCCAGGGCCGCTCCACCCCCCAGCCTTTTCACTCCAGTAATCAAGGACAAACTCTCTATTCGCAGGGCTGGTCCTTAACGCCACATACCCTTTGAGCACTTTTATGGGGCAGTTAAACTTTACAGCAGCTCGCTGGGTCACAAACATTCCCACATTTCTGAATGGGTCTGCTTATGACAAGTCCACTACCCCTTCCCTTTGAAAATACTAAAATATATTAGATCTCCCAAAGGGGGTCGACCGGGGTATACAAGCTACAGAAACCCCACCACGGCAGATGTAAGCTGTTCACATTGGATAAGCGAACCTCTGAGCTGAGCCGGCAGCCTGGGGTGTGGGAGCCGGGTGTGGGGAGGGGGTGGGAAAGTCTTCAGCTCAGCCCCATGCTGCTTCCTCTCCTTCCTCACCTGAGTGGACCAGTCTCGTACAAGCTTCCTGGGCAGGTCTCAGATATTTGTCTCTCTTTCTTCTGTCTTTACAAACAAGAACTGAAAACCCATGACAAAACTCTAGCCGCCAGATCATACATAGCTTGTTCCCCTCCGTGCCCAAAATTAACCAGCCAGCCCAGAGAAAGACTCATCATACAGACAGAGGTCTTACCTGAGTTCCATAGCAGCCACTCCTGGGCATCAGAGACCGGCCCAGCCTCCTCGCACGAGGAACGCAGCTCTCTTTAGCCCTCAGACAAATGAGCCCATTATAGTAGTCAGGCTGCGAGTTAAAGAGTGGCCCTTACAAAAAAATATAAACAGCACAGGCCAAGAGGAGGGAGGGGCTGTGGTATCAAGGGACAATGGGAGCCAATGATCAGCCTCTTCGAGCTCTGTTTGCTTAAGATATTGTGTTTCACCCTGAAGCAGGGGAGACAGGGGGTAGGGAGCTAAGGCGCGCTGAGCAGGAAGGGCAATGTCTTTTTTTTTTTTTTAATTGAGGTTCTATTTGCTTCTGACCTTTGCTTCAACAACTGTCTTCACAGGCCTAGCCCAATGCCCTCAAGTATGGCACAAGCTTGAATCCCCCTCTGAAAACCCAGACTCCTTCCTCTCTCCAGAGTGCACATTTTTCAGGTCCCCCGCCCCCCCCCCACTCCCTTCAAGTCAAAGCTCCTCCCTCCAACCCACCCATCCGCTGTATCGCCTCTGCTTTTCCTATTCTCATTGCCCAAAGTGATAGCTCCTGTGTCCATTTCATAATACACTGGAGTCCTGGGTCTCAGTTTCCAAGTACCCAGATGAGCGCTTGAGCTATGCGCACTACCTAAGCATGCAGTCCATGTCCACACAGACTAGGTTCCATGTCAGCGAAGGCCTGGCTGCTGTAGCCAAGGTGGAGGATGGAGAGGAGGAGCAACTCCTTATCCTTCAGCACCTTATCAGCTCAGCAGGGGTGGGGTGGGGTGAGGGGCTGGACCGGTAGAGAGCATCTTGGCAATCCTAAGTCTCCAGAGGGACAGGCTCAAGCTCTGGATGACACAGAGCCCATGAAGCCTTACTGTACAATACAGAAGGTTCTCCTGTGTGCCCTCCCTTCCCACAGAGGCTGAAGTCCCTGCGATGGGGGCAGCAGCTCAGGGCTCACACAGCTCATTGTGCTGAGTCTCTAACCTCACAGTCCCCTGAGGTCAGGGGCTGGAGGGTGTTAGCAACTTCAAGGAAGGAGATGGAGCTCATGTGGGGCTCATGGAGGAGCCGAGTACTTCTCTGAGGGAACACCAGCTGACACTTACACAGGAGAGAGAGGAAAGGGCGTTGTCCCATTAGGGAACAAGTCTCATCAGAGTGGTCAGTTCTCAGATACAGCTCCCTCCCTCTTTCACTGCACAGTGCAAATCCACCACGCTCTGGCCATTCCCTGGGTTCACACAGATGCAGTGTCTCTGGTGGCCTCCAGCAGACACGCACCTGCTGTTCTCTGCTTAACCCAAAGACAGGGGCCAGAGAGGTAGCCGGCACCTTGGAGTGATGCTTGGCGCCCATCCAGGTACAGTCCTCTGCTCTCCAACCATCACTCATGCACTTTGGTGATGAAGGAAGCCCCAGCTCTAGGCCAAGGCATCAGGAGTTCTGGCAAATCGCTGATAAAGCCAGCAATTTCTGAGCAAGGCTCTGGGGAAGTATCCCGTCAGGCCATTTTGCTAGCTTTCTCATTGCTGTAACAAAGTCCTGGACATTAAGGACTTAAGGAGGTGTTTATTTTGCCTCATGATTTCAGAAGAGTCAGCTGGGCAGTGTAGGGCAGACCACCAAAGTGACAGTGACACCCGGCTGCTCACCTCATGGTATATGGGGAGCCCGAAGAAGAAGGGGCCAGGGACTGCATACACCCTTTACAATTTAACCCTAGCTAGGCCCTTTCTCCCAAGAGAGTGCCAATAGCTGGGGTTAAGCACTCAACACACGAGCCTATGACAGGTGCCTCATACTAAAACCACAATATCCACAAGGCTCTGTGTCCTGGTCAGACTTCAGTGTCATAATCAAGAATCACCCAGGAAGGGGGAAGCTTCCGTTGTCCAGATCAGACCAGCTAGCTGCTGCACATTGATTGCTAATTGATGTGGGAAGGTTTAACCCATTGTGGCCTGCGCCTCCCCTGGGTCCTGGGTTGTGTAAGAAGGCTAGCTGAGCTTGACTCAAGGGAACTGAGTCAGTAAGCAACACTCCTCCATGATCTCTGCTCCCGGTGCCTGCCCTGAGTCCCTGCTCTGGCTTCCCTCAGTGAAGGATTGACGTAGAGTATGTACTATGAAATAAGCCCTTTCCTCTCACAAGTTGATGCAACTCATGGCGTTTCTCACAGCAAAGTAGAACCACATCAAGCATTATCATCAGGTCCCCTGGGGGAGGGAGGTAAAGGCCAGACCTGCACCATAACCTTTGGCATCTCATTATGTTCCCCAGGGAAGTCCTCTGCAAACAGAGGCAAGAAGAGCTTGTGGGCAGGATCTGCAAAGCTGAAATGGCCAAAGTCTAATCCTCCAGCAGGCTCTCCCCTTCAGCTCCAGCACTGTGGGGTGGCGGTGGGGGTGGATGCTAAGGAAGATGGATACCACATATTTTCTCTCATTTGTGGGCTCTAGACATGAATTTCTCTGTACATGGGTCTCTCCGTGTCTCTGTCTCTGGTTCTTTCCCACTTTCTCTGTGGTTCATGTGTATGTGTGTGTGTGTGTGTGTGTGTGTGTGTGTGTGTGTGTGTGTGTGTGTGACTGTGTGTAAGTGTGAATATGTGTGTGTGAGTTGAGTGAGTGTGTGTATGTGTATATGTGTGTGAGTGTGTGTGTGTGCACACAAGTGCTGAGTGCTAAAAGTAGAAGGGAACCGTGAGAGGGAGGAAGAGAGTTTAAGGGGGCTGGGGAGGGAAGAGGGGGAAATTAAGTAACGCCCGCCCGTGTGAGGAGAGCAGAATTAGGGACCACTCAGCCTGGGGCACCAGCAAGGGGCACGCAAAAGGCAGAAAGAGAAGGAGATGAATACGAATACAAATTAAAATTTTTTGAAAGTTTAACATTTATATTTAAAATGCACCTTAAGACAATCACCACAGAACAGGAAGCAGAAAGCTAGGCTGGAGCCAGTGCCCAGATATAACCTTCAAAGGCTGGTGACCAGCTTCTGCCAGCCAAGCACCATCTCCCAAATGACCCAGTGCCCCCATTTCCCTCCAAAGCATCAGCAAATTGGGAAATAGGCGTTTATCATGAACTTCAAGCACGAATCGTGAGAATTCAACATGAACCTGTGGGAAATTTTCAGAATCAGATAGTAACAGCTTTTATTCAAGAGGCTTACCTGATATCACAAGAAGCAAGTAATATTCTAATTAGAGAGAATGACCCGGCACAAGGACATCTGCGATTTACCCCCACAGTGTTGGGGTAAATTGCAGATGAAGTGAGTTCAAGGGAGCAGCAGGCAGTGGGATTGGAGGGCAGGCCCAGCTCAGGAAAAGACTTTAAACTCCAGGTTATAAAACCTGGAGTTTCACAAAAGTGTGCCTTTTCTGTGCTTGGAGGGCTTTTAGGGTAAAACAGGCATCCATTTGTGAATGCAGGGCACAGGAATACACCGGAAAGATTATTTTCTCCACCTTCCAAGGCTGGCTGTAGATTCTGAACACGAAGGAGGGATGGGAGTCACCTGATACCATGAATGCCTTAGAGCACCAGGTTAACCCTGTTGTGGAAACTGGGTGATGGGGTGGACACAAAGGCTGGTGGGCTGACGTGTGTCCCGGGCGAATGTGACGTTACAGAAAGGGGTCAGGGTGAAGGGCAGTCACAGAGCATGTTATCTCACTAAGCCTCTCAAACCATCCCAGGCTGCTGGTCTTTCTTTGCCTTTGCATAGAATTCTGGGCAGAGCGCCAATATCTTAAGTCTATTTTAGGCTTCTTAAAGTCTCCTGAACATTTTAGCCTCTAAAAAGCAGGATCTCATTTTGGTATTTCAAATGTCTTCTATAATAATAATAATAATAATAAACCCCCAAAAAACCAAAGCAATAAAAGAAAGAAGTTGACAAATGTGATTTTTTTAATAGAATTAAATGTTTTCCCATTAAAGGTACTGGCGAGAAAAATAAAATGAAAAGGCAAGTCACAGATTGAGAAACTATTAGGGCCGTTCAGACTCGTATTATTCATTAAGATAAATTTGAAGACAGGGTCTGCTGGATGTTGTGGCATACACCTTTAATACCAGCAATCAGAAGGCAAAGACAGGTGGGTTTCTGTGAGTCTGAGGCCACCCTGGTCTATATAGTGAGTCCCAGGATAGCCAACGCTACACAGAGACTCCGTCTCAGAGAGGGGACAATATTTGAACAAGTATTTCATGAAAGAAAATATACAAACTTCCAAAAGACACAAGATAAAATGCTTATTGATCATTACCATAAAAATCAAAAGTCACTATATACCCACAGAATGGCTAAAACTGAAAAGTCTGACAGTGCCAGGAGCTGGCAAAGATGAGGGTAGCTGGAATTCTTCCCCATGGCCAGGGTACACAGCCTGGCACGCCCACCTAAGGCATGACACTTGGGCAGTGCTTTATAAAGGTAAGCAACTGGAAACCTACGAGTCTCACTTCTGTCCAGTTAATTAAGATAAATGAGAACATGTCTAGATTGTTCTTAGATATATTAATAATAACCCAAATCTGAAAGTAAGGGACTAGTGCAAACAAACAAAAAAAAAAATCACATATCCACCCTCAGGAACAAAGCTAAGCTACTGATACCATACACGAGGAACACAGCTCCCAGGCAGGCTGAGAAAAGGAGGCAGCCACAAGACTGACTGCATTCCTAGAAGAAAAACCAGGCAATGATGACTGGCTGGGTGCATAGGTCAGTAGTACAGTGCTTGACAGACATTCACAGAACCTTGGGATCCACCCTTAGCCCCACAAGGAAGAGACAACAAAGTCAGACACAGCAGAACACACCATAGCCCCGGCCCGGAAAGGCGAAGACAGAAGGCTCAGTGGAGCCTGGGCATTCAAGGCCAGCCTGGACAACACAAGCAGAGTCTGTCAAAAGCAAAGCAGTCGACAGCAGCAGAAGACACTGATTCTGAGCGCAGAGGCAGGAGTGATGGATGAATGTGATGAAAATGGGTGTGGTATATATTTGTCAACACTTAGAAACTTTGGACTGGAAATGGCTGTACCTGATTCCCTGTAAGTTCTAGAGCCACCCAGGTGTAGAACATTCCATCCAGGCTAACAACCGCTTCACCCTCTCACCCAGCGGGGCCATCTTCCTTCAGCTCCTGTATGCTTGCATGCGTATGGAGGTCAGAGGTCAATGTTAGGTGTCTTCCCAATTGTGCTCCACTTTATTTTGAGGCAGAGTCTCTCCCTGAACCACAAGCTTATCGGTTTGGTTGGCCTGGCAAACCCCACACCTCCCCAGTGTGAGGTTACAGACGCTCACTGCCACACCTGGCTTTTGATGTGGGTTCCAGGGTATTGGACTCGGTTCTTCATGCTCGTGTGGCGAACACTTAACTAGGACATCTTTTCAGGCTCGCTTTTGGGGGACAGAATCTCACTATAAGGTGCCTCGAACTCACGATTCTCCTACCTTAGTGCCACTCCCCCAAGTGCTCACATTCAATGTCTCTTATATTCAAATACCAGAAACAGCTTACAAAGAGAGGCTGACTTTTGCCATGGTTTTGAAGGGTTTGGTTCACGGTCAGTTGGACCCATTGCTTTAGGGCTGGTGGTGAGGCCACATATTATGGTGGTGAGTGGGAGATGGGCAAAGATGCTTAGCTCATAGACAGGCGAAGAATACAAAGAGAAGGAAAGGCCTGGGGTCCCAGACGCTCCCTCAGACTGGGTTTGGACTTCTTACCCACAGCGCTGGTGATATTTGGGGGTAAATAATTCCATTAGGAGGCACGCCCCAGTAACCTCCGCCTTCCGGTGCCACTGTGGAGAATAAGCTCTAACACCTGGGCTTTTGCAGGGACATCTGAGACGCAGCCTATGACGATCAAGGGGCATGCAATTTGCAGCTGTAAGTTCAGATGAATACATTTCTGACACGTCATGAAAATGTCGTGCGACAATTCTGATTTCAAAGTCGTCGCATGCATTTATAACATGACACAGTGACAGATCTTCAGAGTTCTCTTTATACAAGTGGTTCCCCCTGCCCCTGCTCAACATATGTTCTATGACCACGATTTGAAATTTTAACACTGGAATTTCTTCTCTGGTCCCCAAGCACTGTCTACTGTTTTGTGGGAGGGGTTATCCTGGAAATCATCATTTTCTGGAGAGTGTGGATGATGTCATCACTCTGTTCTGACGACGCTGATGGTTTGTGCTTCCTTTAGCCTGACTTCCCTGTGCCGACAAAGCCTGCTTCCGCCCAGTCCTCTTCCGTCTAGCCGGTCACCACTGTATGGAAGAGCAGTCCTTGGCTATGAGGACGGAGGAAGTATGGCTTGAGGGCATGAAATAATGGCTCAGCACAGGCTTGGGAACCCTGTATTTCTTTCAGGGCTTGGCAGCCCAGACAATACTTGGCAATAGGTGCCCAGGTACGCTGGCTGGCGTCTGAAGTCCTGCGTAACCTTAGGAGAGTCTGTCTCTGGAGCTTCAATAAGAATCTCCCTGAGTGAGTCCCACGCAAGGGTGAGGTGCTTCCAGCTCTGGCAGAGGTTGAAGCAGTTCAGTTCCACAGGTTTATCCAATGTTTAAGGACTGGGTCCTGAAACCCCTCCTGCTTTGTTCTGAATGCTCTCTAGACATTCACGCCCTCGCTCTGCTCCCGCTGCTCACTCAGTCACATACTGTTAAGGGCGAATGCAACCTAAGAGCCCATTAAATCACAGGTAGATAACCTGAAACCCTGGGGCGTGGAAAGACCCAGTTCTCACGCCCCACCACGCTCCAGATGTTCCCGCAGACTGACACCCAGTTTCCCACCCTTGGCGCTATTGATATGTTGGGGCAAATAATCCTTTGTTCAAGGCTGTTGTGGGCACTGTAGACGGTTAAGCAGCATCCCTGGCTTCTGCTCTTTCGGTTGCGTGGTTTGTCCCACTTGGTTCTTGATATCCCCAAACATCTGCCAGATGTGTATAGATGACAAATCACTGCCGGCTCAGCACCACTAGTCTGGCAGTTTCCTGGGCCTCTGTTCACAGAAAGGTCAAGTGTAATGACCACTACCTATGCACATCCTCGTCTTCTAGTCAGTGCCTGACCAGACCCAGTGTTTGTCATCAGACTCATCCTGAGTGGGATCAGGCCTGGCTGTGATTAACTGGCTTCTGGGAACCATGAAATCAGCTTCTAGTTCTGTGCTTCTCCTTGTGGAGTCTCCTGTGTGCCTGCATGTGTTTGTGTGTGTGTGTGTGTGTGTGTATGTGTGTGTGTGTGAATGTGCATATGCATGCACATGTGAGTATGTGAGTGTGTGTGTGTGTGTGTGTGTGTGTTGTTGTTGTTTCTCCAAGCTCTTATGAATCTCTTGAGAGTAGAGGTGCATCCCCCATGAATGACAAACTCGTCCCAGGATGATCCCTACTGGTAACACTTCGAGGGATGAATAGAAAGTCAATGCCTAATATTGGCTCATCAGCTGTTCAATAAAGCTTTCCCTTGGCTCTTTTTCTGCACTGTTGAGTGTGGGGCTCAGGGTCTTTTGTGAGTGGGACAGT
Source organism: Apodemus sylvaticus (assembly GCF_947179515.1). Classification (NCBI taxonomy): domain Eukaryota; kingdom Metazoa; phylum Chordata; class Mammalia; order Rodentia; family Muridae; genus Apodemus; species Apodemus sylvaticus. The sequence goes on along the minus strand of NC_067475.1, from coordinate 83,329,876 downwards.
TGCTCCGCCACTGAGCTCTGTCCCCAGCCTTGGCCTGGCTCTGTTCAAACCAGAAGGCATAGCTGTGTAGACCATCACAGACATGACCATCACTGCAGACAGAAAGGGAAGATGCTGATGATGGGAAACACCCCACCCTCACCCCAGGCTGTGCTCTCTGAGGCTGAACCCACCATGTTGTATGGGGGAGGCTACACAGAACACAGTCAAGCCATGGTAGCTTTAAAGGCTCTAAGGTCAAGCCTGCTTTATTCGAGTAGGCTTACAAGTGAGGGAACGGAACCAAACGGCAGTGAACAAGAACTGTGAGAATTCCGAGTCAGTGTCTGCGGGTCTTCATCCTCCTCATTCTCCTTGCTGAGGACTGAACACTGTTGTTCCTGTCACTTCATGCATGTTGGAGCCCAAGCCCTGGTGAGGCTGTGTTTAGAGACCAGAAGTCATTGAGTTAAATGAGGTCTTAGTGGGATTAGTGTCCTCCTAAGAGGGGACATCGGAGAGTCTGACACTTTTCCTTTGGTCCCTGTCATCCCCATCCTCCTGCCCCCAGCCTTCTCCCTCTCCTTCCCTATGAGCAGGGAGCACCGGAGGAAAGGCTCCATGGGCACGCAGTGGGGAAGGAAGGCAGGACGTGCCACAGCAAGCCAGAAGGAGTATCCTCTCCAGGCACCACCCAGGAGCCCGAGCCCCGACTTCAGCTGCCAGAACTCGGAGAAAGTGTCTGTTGTTAGGGCACCTGGCCTGGGGTGCTTGGCCAGGGCAGCCCTAGAGACTCTGCTTTGCCTCTCTCCTGGGCTAGAATCCCTCCTGAGGTGACGGTCCCTACCCCACCCCATGTCACTCCATTGTAGCTTGGATCCCTGCTTGCCCCCCTATCTCATTCTTGTCCAGTGCTGTGTACATCCTGACTCTCCTACAATCAATCTCTCTCTCTCTCTCTCTCTCTCTCTCTCTCTCTCTCTCTCTCTCTCTCTCTCTCTCTCTCAGATTTGTTTGTGGGGCTGGAGAGATGGCTCAATGGTTAAGAGCACAGGGTGCTCTTCTAGAGGACCCAAGTTCAATTCCTAGCACCTACATGGCAGTGCATAGCAGCCTGTAACTCTAGCTTCTAGGGATTCAGGGCCCACCCTCTTCTGGCCTCTTTCAGCCAAGAATGTGGCACACAGATTAAACACCCATACACATTTAAAAATTTTAAATTTATTTTTGTATATGGGTGTTAGGGCTGTGTGTGTGTGTGTGTGTGTGTGTGTGTGTGTGTGTGTACCACTTCCATTCTTGGGAGCTAAGAAGGTCAGGAGAGAACATCGGATACCAGGGAAGGAGTTAGAGGTGTTTGTGAGCCACCATGTAGGTTCTAGGAACAGAATTTGGTCTTCTGCAGGAATAAGAGCCCGTAGGCGCTGAGCCATCTCTGCAGCTCCTCTCCTGTGACCTTTGAGGCAGGTAAGCCTGTACCACGCGCTCCTGTACCCCATGTTCTGTCTCTCAGGTGATTTGTGGTATAAACTCAGTTGCTCTGATCTGGAGTCTCCAGTCCTCACCCTGCCTCTGTGCACCCCAGAATGAGGCTTTGGGGTGCTGCCTGCTTGGTTCTCAGGACCAACTTTGCTCTAAAATCTGATCCCACATTGTGCTAGACACAGAAGAGTCACAAGTAACAGGCTCCTTGTGAAATTAGACACTAAACCATTAAGAGCGCAGCCTGATCTCAACAAATCACTCTGTGAGGCTGGCTCCAGTGGCCAGAGGGGACAGGTGCGTGGGGAGGAGGAAGATCATTCCCGGCAGAGAGAAGGGACCGCTGGGCTGGCCTGCTGCGGAGCACCGTGGAGACAAGAACAAGAAGAAGCCAGTGCACCTGGGCAGAACGACAATGACAAGCTTTTCTTTGTAATGAAGCCCAAGAATTAAACTGAGACATCAAATAGACTTGAGGAGACCTACAGAAGGTCATAAAGTGAGTATTCTACATTTGTATCCTAAATACTGAAAACAAACTCTTTCTACGAAATACTGAGGCTGGTGGATGCCTGCCATGACCAGGTGTTTCAGTTGCCATAATTATTTATTTTATTTATTTATTGCGGTGCTGGAGATTAAATCTAGAGCTTCATGGAGTGCCTGGCCACAGAACTTACTCCCAGCCCTGGTGTAGTTCTCTCCTTCACGCCAGCCTGCTCATCCCTATAACAACCGTAAGGGATGTTTACCACTTATAGATGAAGAAGCCAGCGTCATGTTGTGCTACACAGGGAAGGCACCCTTGAACCCCGTGCAGTGGCCCCCATGGTCTCCCACCTCCATGACACAGCGCAACTCTCCTGACCCCTTGTAGACAGTTGGACAGTTAGGAAGCTGGGAATGGATCCATGTCTTCGCCCACCATGTCCAAGTTCTATCATCTCAAAACTTCTCTAGCATCCCCAGAGCCCATCATAACTGGCTCTGGCTTCAGGGGGTGCTCGTCCCCCGCCCAGCACTGTCCTCTTTCTATGTAGCTTCTGCTTCTAAGCCAAAGACCTCCTTCCTTACCTCCTGCCACTCACTGATTAGTCATCCAATGGCTTCAGCTTTCTTACCTGTAAAATGGGCTGCTAAGAGCACTCTGTGGACCAAGATAGCAAACATCCACCCTCAGCCCTTCTCCAGTTTCACCTTCAAAGATACAGAGAACACTCAGGTGAGGAGAGAAAGCTGCTAATCAGGAGTTGGTGACACCACTCACTCCCTACACCACACAGAGTCTCTAACAAGCAATGCACAATCGCCAGGCTCTTGGGGAGAGACCCCACAATCCTCCCCACAAGACCTTGTTCAGAGTCACCTGAGGGCATCTGGGTAGGAAAAGCACAGAGTGGTGAACAGACACCCAAGGGCTCTGGGTCTAGAGGACACCCGCAGGAGCAGGCACAGAGACCCGAGCTGGATGATGACTCTGTGAGCCCCTTCTGCTCTGTGTGCTGTGCTGGGCCTGCAGAGCTTCCTAGATTTGTCTCTGTGCTTAGAAAAAGGTTTCTTAGGGACGAATCTAAAATGTTCCCCACAGGCTAATGTTCGAACCCTGTTCCCCAGCTGGTAACCCTGTTAGAGAGGTTGTGGACCCTTTAGGAGCTGAGGCCTGTCCGGTGAGAGTGGGTGATTTAAGGGGTGCAACGATGAAGGTTATCGATAGACCCCTTCTTCAATCCTGCTTTGTGCTTCCTGACCTACTGTCATGTGAGGAGCCCCCCCCACCCATGCACACACACCAGCCTCCATGTGTCCCCTGACTGCTGCTGTGCACAGGATCTGTGTCTCCTCCACCTCCTCATAACCGTCCTATCGCAATGAACCAGAATCCCTGAAACCATGAGCCAGAGGGAGGCCCTCCTTCCTTATTTCTGTCTGGTGTGTGGATCTCAAGTAGCCAAAGCCCAGGAAGCCAGAGCCATCCCGAAACTGGGATGGTGGTGGTGGCATACAGCCAGGGGTCTCTCCTGGTCCAGAAGATCACCTGTCACATAGTCCTGATGTTGGCAATCACATGACCACTTATTCCTTACTCCCAGGAACCACCCTCCATCCTGAGAACTGTGACTAGAACCCATAAAGGCTTCCTACCAGTCAGGGTAATGCTTAGACAAAAAGACTTTAATATACAGAATCACTTAAAGATACTTCGGTCCACACGGACTGCACCACAGTACTTTCATCAGTGCAAGACCCAGGGGCCAGGGAGATGGCTCAGTGGTTAAGCCCTTGCTCATGAAGGAGTTGGCGTGGGAGCTCTCAAAAGGCACTTCTATAATATCTCTGGGTGAGATCACAGTTTCAAAAGTTTGCTTTTTGAAGAGTACCAGCCTTGACAGAGAGGTTACAGCATCAGGGAGCTGGTGGCTGTGCTCCTGGCCAAGTGCCAATTATCTGCCTAGCCCCAGGCTGCCTAGAGCCTCAGGGTCCTGACAGGAATAACAACAGCCTCCATCCCAGGAAAGGTAAAAATTAAATTATGAGGCAGCATGGGACCTGTGCTACACAACACACAAAAGAAAATCCTATGTTACTCAAAGCAAAATTATTAAAAAATGGGCCCTGAATGGGTGAGGTTAATGAGACTCTTAATTTCTTGGGGGTCCAATCATTCCTTTGTTTCACCAGCTCCACAGGGGCAAGATTGCCTGGTTATCCTTTAGCTATCTAAAGACAGCAGCTCCATCTTACTCCTGGACGGGTTTGATGGCAACTGGAGGTAGCTGTCATCCCTTACCAACCTGCATGCGACTGGATTTCTCACCGGTTAGAGAGAACTTCAGGCTGCAGTCCTCTCCCCATTAATATGGAACCAGGAATAATAATAATAATGATGATGATGATGATAAATCTCACAAGTAGGTTGTTCTGAAGACAAATCCTTGACCTAGCATAGCTGCATTTAGGTCCCTATTTTGAGTGCTGCAGGCAGTTTTGAGTCACAATCCAGATACAGCTGCCAAGTCTTGCCACAGATCAGTATTCCTTTAAAAACTCTCAGGTGAGAGGTGGAGAGATGGCTAAGTGCTTTAGAGCACTTGTTGCTCTTGTAGAGGACCCGAGGTCAGTTCCCAGCATCCACATGGCTACTCACAAACACCTGTAACTCCAGTTCCAGGGGATCCAATGCCCCCTTCTGACCTCCGAGGACACATGTGCTGACTACATACATGTAGGCAAAACACTCATGCACATAGAGTAAACTTGAAAAACAAAACAACAACAAAAACCCACTACCCAGATGTCAACCCTTCCTCAGTGAGACTCCAGTCTGTCCAAATGCAGCACATGAAGCAACAACAGACTTGTTACTGTGCTAAAGGAGACTTGAACTCTATTTTCTGTAAAATTCAAAATGAGAGGAGACCAAAATGGCGACCTGAGAACTCCGCTGGGCTCCGAGGCACAGTGATGCCCAAGGAGAGCTCTTTAGTCAGAGGCAATGGGTGATGGAGAAGAAAGCGTCGTGGAAGCAAGTCTGAGAAACTAAACTCTTCACAGGGCCTCTAACATAGTATCTTTGTATCTGAAACTGCCAAGAAAGGGGCATATCCGCAGCAAGGCTCTCATATTTCTTTGGCCAAGAATCTTCCCCTCCCCCCCCCTCTACTACTCCAGAAATGACTCCCTTTCAATACAAAGATGGCCCGAAGTCAGCCTCTCGGGGGACTAGAGAGACTTCCATTAGCATATCTATCTTTCTACAGAATAGGTCTCTGTGCCCGCTATCAACTGCACAAAGGCTGTTTTTCCTCTTCCAGTAGCCTGGAAGCTGACAGAAGGCTCTGGAGCCCTTTTTCTTACTCAAGATATTCACCTCTGAGTTTAAAAATAGCTTGTCCTCTTGGGTAAATGCCAGGCGACGGGTTAATCTTTAACAAGTAAAGTGGCTGTTCTATGGAGTTTGGCCTGGTCAGTGGGGTGGGAGTGTGGTCTGTCTGAAACGGCAGGGCTGTGGGACACACGCCGTGGGTGCCCATCACCCACCGCAATAACAGGGCGGTATAAATGAGCCTGGGTCAGGGTGACGCCCAGCAGAGCTTTAAGGTCGAAGGCCTCATAGAGGCTGTCAGGGAAAGCTGTCTTCTTCAGGGGCGTGGCTGGGTTCTCTGGTATCTGTCTGCTACTGTCCCCCTTCCTCCAGAACCCTTCCCTTCTTTGAAATACTGGGGCTTGAAGCCAGGGTCCATGTCACACTCAGCACTGTGAATGAAGGAGGCCCATCAGGACTATGCAGAATAAAGACATCATTTCTGATTCTCTGTCACCTGCCCGTGGCTCTCAGGATATTTTGGCCCACGAGGTGTAAGGGAAAAAGACAGAACTTCAGCTTTGAGAAAACGGGTCTTCCAACATCAGGAGCCATTTTGCTCCGCCGACCCTTTTCTGCAGGCCTCTTTCCTGTCGGCCTGAACTAAACAACCCATTAGGCTGAAGCTGAAGCGAGTGGCTGAAGATGTCTAGTTGGCAAGTGAGATGGAGCAGAGTCCCAGCCCACCTCTGGATGCCTCTTGTCAGAAAGGGAAACAGATTTCACTCCTGTCTAAGCAGCCATTGGGGCCTTTCTGTCCCAGCTGCATTGAGTCTTGACTGATGTAACTGAGAGCATAAATAAATTTTAAATGACAGCAAAATGACAGTGACAAACAATCATCATCAGTAGCAACATAAATAAATAAATAAATAAATAAATAAATAAACAAACAGACAAACCCAGAGAATTTTATGCAACCAGAAGAATGTGTTGTCTTTAGTCAGGTGTGGCAGTCATTTTACAGGGAACTGTAATCCCTTTAGTGTGTATTTCCTAAGAAAGAGGACACAGTGGTTGTTGAGCCCTGGAATTTTGTGCACAATCATGTCACCTAATCTACAGTTTACACTCCAATTGTCCAATTACATCTTTGCCCATCCGGGATCAAATCAAGTTCATACAGATATCTGTCCTGTCTCAAGTACCATTTTGGGGACGAGGGAGCTATGTTTGGGGGGAGGGGCTATGCTTAGTTGGAACCCAGGGCCTCATGCACTAGGCAAGTGCTCTATTGCTGAGTTATGCTCTCAACTTCAATGAGAAAGAATGAAACCAGACTTTGAGAGATACACCTCGTTTGCACAGGTCTGTTCCTCTTACCTCCGTGACTCTTAATTAGAAGGTTTTTTCACTGACATATGTTTCTTTCATGAGGTATGAAGTGATGTTTTGATTCATGTCGTGGCTGCATCGGACGTGATCAACACGGGTACTTAGCAGGTGCCTCACCTTACGCTCCTTTTCTTTATGGTTTGGATCTATTCCTCCTTCTTTTCTAAGCCCATCCTTCTGCTGTAGAGCCAGTCCTGGACCCCTGACCCCAGCTTGTTTCCCTCTGTCTGCCACCCAACGTCCTTCTTCGGTGACTCCCCAAATCTGCCCTCAGGAATCTGCCCCATTCCAGACGCTGGGAGGCCCCTGTCACTGCAGTGTTGTTGGAGACTGTCATCCCCTCAGCCCGCACATGGAATTCCTTAATATAAGGGGAGGGGGCGGGGCACGCAGAAGCCATTGACTGAGAGCCGGGGGCTTGTGCCATGCAAGCTTCTTAAACACAAGTAGCTATTAAACGGTTGTCTATGCTTTGTTCTGATACCGCAGTAATCAATACCTTGCTATGCACTTGGCCAAGGTGATTTAGGACACAAGATCTGTTTGCCCTTGAGAGTTCCTCTTATCTGTGGTTACACAGGAGCCTTCCCTGATGGCGCCTGCAGCCTCGCTTACCTTAATCCCTAGGCAGAGGCCTCTCTGAGCTTTGCTCCTTAGGCGAAGACAATTCCTTGCATCCTGTACTACAAAGACATGGAATTTTTTGTAATTAATGAAATTGTGAGACACAGGTGAGTTTGTTGCTAAGATAACTGCCATCTGCTATAACCAGTTCTGGAGGAATCCTGGGGTTGGCAGGCTGGTGACAGCCCTAGAGTCGAAGCCACCTGCCTGGTCTGCAGCTAACGAGGCCCTGATCCTTTACACACTTGGGGTAGCCCGTGCGTAGCCCCCATCTGTCCGAGAGGTGCCTTTCTCTCTGTGTTCACCTTGGCTCAAAGACCAACCCCAGGACATCTGTGTCAGCTGGCAAGACGGAGGGAAAGGATAGGAGACCCACGTTTCCTGTAAGTGAAATACACTGTGTGAAGTAGTGCATCTTCACCCAGCAGTGCTAGGGCCAGTTGTCCGTAGGATCAAGGGAGAATGGAAACTCCTGGCAGCTCCCGGTTTTCTGTGATACCTGGAGCCAGAGAGGCTGGTGAGCCACAGCAAGTTCAGTGCAGGTGGAGGGGGTTTAGGTGCCTGGGACGCTGGAACTCAGAATGGAAGCCAGCCTCCAGTCCGGCTTCCTCGGGCAGAAGCTAAGGAACAGGTGTGGTGGAGTGCCAAGCCGTGGACCTCCTCTTTAAGGCTGCTTTAAGGTGTCCTCTGCATTTCCCCCCACAGATCTAAACTGAGAATTAGAAACCTCAATGTCTGCCTTTCCTATCCTTCCAGCACCCAGCACCCAGCACCCAGCACCCAGCACCCAGCACCCAGCACCTCAAAGGCTTGCTTATCTGCCAACACAGTGCAGGAAGGAGGTGAGGGGCCAGGCTGGGATGGAGTTTTTAAGCATTGGTTGCAGCTAGGTCACACACAGCCTGATAGTAATCGTTGTGCACTGTGCCCAGGTTAAAATCCACCCTCCTCCCATTCCCGTGTCACAGGATGTCACACCCACAAGCCCTCTGACCTGTGACTCAGTCAGGCTTGGCTCTCTGGCTTTAAGTCACCAGCATGCTCCATCTCTCCCCTGTGCCCTCCCTGTCATCCCCCGCCCGACCCCTTTTCTCCTGATCGTCATTACCCAGATCTAGAATGGTATCTCCTCTCTTCTCTCTCACTACTCCATCTAAAGAGCACTGTCCTCTAGTCTCGGGCACTCGTTTGAGGCCAGTCATCACTACCTTGCAGCCCGGACACTGGGATTCACTTGTGTCTCCCAGCACAGGCTGAATTCCACTCACATCTGTGCCAAGCGTGCACAGAGCCCTGGGTTCAATCTCCAGCACCATAAGAAAACTATGCCTGCTGAAGAAGAGAGGGGGTCAGATGTTTCAGGCCTTGGTTTCTTAGTCCTAAAAGGTCTGGCCTATGGTAAGACAGCACCACGAGGCAGGCAACACATGATAGAACAAAGCTTCTCTCCTCGTGGTGGCCAGGATATCCCAGCAGCGCCATAGGCTCAAGAACCCCCTTCCACAGGGACCTTAGGGAGAAGCTTATTCAAACCATAGCACTGGTACCTTATAGGCCAATCATGAACGGTACATAAAAAAAAAAAAAACTGGCCTCGCCTAGTCCTGCCTAGCTACTGATAAAGAGTCAATAATTATAGCTGGCATCACTACTATTTGGAAGCTCCCCAGCAGCCCTTTGCATCATCAGAGGAAGATATCCCAGACTGGGGTATATCTCAGCGGTAAACATGTGCGCAACATGTGTTTGATCCCCAGATCCCCAAAAGGCAAAGGTACTGAGGAGATGGCTCAGTTGGAAAACCACTTTCTGGGCAAGCATGGGAACCTGAGTTCAGATTCCCAGCACTCACACACGTACACCCATTGATGAACACACATGCGCACGCACACACGCACACACGCACACACACACAAGTGTGCACACACACATATACACACGTGCGCACACACATACACACGTGTGCACACACACACGTGCGCGAGTGCACACACACACACGAAGCATGTTCTTGTTTCATCACATTGAACAGAAACACGGGACCGTTGTCCCGAGCCTGGGCTCCGTTCTGCTGTGCGGGTTGATCTGAGCAGCCATATATGGATCTTAAATCAGGGTCGTAGTTCCTCCCTGATCCTGGCCAAATTTCCTGGGAGTAGTAAGACCTCCACAGTAAACTGCTGACAATTTACTCTGTAGGGAGATGAACTCAGTAGCCAAAGGCAGTTGCTTGGTCCTGGCCAGCCTGGTTTTGGGATAGCTGTGTCAGAACTGAGAGCACCAGCAGGGATGTGGTAGAGTGTCCCCTACCCCATGTTCCCTCCGCACCACACCACACAGCCCGGCAGCCATGTTGCCTGTTCATCCGCCTGGAGCTCACCAGGAGAGGCCTGGTTATCTGCCTCATCTAGTGCTTGTCTTTAGTATTAGAGTTTCTATTGCTGTGACGAAACGCCATGACCAAAAGCAAACTTTATTTATGCTCCACATCACAGTTCATCATCAAAGGAAGTGAGGACAGGAAGTCAAGCAGGCCAGGAACCTGGAGGCAGGGGCTGTCATAGAGGCCATGGAGGAGTGCTGCTCACTGGCTGGGGTCCCCGTGGCTTGCTCAGCTGCTTCCTTACAGAATTCCAGACCACTGGCCCGGGGACGGCCCTGCCCACAATGGGCTGAGCCCTCCCCCATCAATCGCTAATTAAGAAAATGCCTTACGGGATTGCCTACAATCTGATATTATGGAGGTTTCTTTTTTTTCTTCTTGTTTTATTTTGTTTTGTTTTTCAAGACAGACTTTCTCTGCGTAGCCCTGGCTGTTCTGAAACTCACTCTGAAGAGCAGAGATCTGCCTGCCTCTGCCTCCAGAGTGCTGGGCTGAGAGGCCAGAGCTGCTGTGCCTGGCTCTGGGAGGCAGCTGCTTACCTGAGGGCCCCTCCTCTCAAATGACTTTAGCTGTGTCAAGTTTGCATAAACCTATCCAGCACCGTTCTCAAAGAATGCCAGATAACCTTATTAATTTTTTAAATGTATTTTTATTTCCCCATAAAAATGGGAAGAGGCACGGTGACTATACTAGGATATTTTTAATTGTCTATTCCACTGGAAATGAGTTACTGTCTCACTGGGTTAAGTCTGGTCCTGTTTTCTCTTGCTTCCCCTTCTCCTCCCCCTTCTCTCGCTCCTCCCCCATCTCCTCCTCCCATTTCTCCCTTTGCTTCTTTAGTTTAAAATCCAACATTGTCTTCCCCAACAATCAAGCCATTCAGTTTGTTACTCGGGGGCTGGAAATGTGCCATCCTCTCGCCAGCTGTAGGTACCATTGGTCCCTCCATGGACAGCCCCAAGGCACACTTGTGATCTGCAGATGCAGATGAAGTCAGGGTGCCCTTGGTTGTGTGGATGGAGGGAAACAGAGTTATTCCACAGCATGTATAGACATTCAGACATCCCCAAAAAGTCCGATAAAGAACATGTGTACGCTATCTGGGAACTGGAGAGGTACTTCACAGAGTTGCCATTCTGGACAGAGTAATAATGGAGGGTATCGGGGGATTCCTTCAGCATTAAAATCTTTGCAAACAGCAACTGGAGAGATGGCTCAATAGTGGAATGCTTGCTGTTCTTCCAGAGGACCTGAGTACAGTTCCCAGCACCCACATCACGGGGCTCACAGCTGCCTGTAACTTTAGTTCCAGGGGTCTGATGCCATCTCTGGTCTCCTTGACAACTATACTAACATGTACATACCTATGTGTGTACAGGCAAGCTTGTTCATTCGAGTACAAGCGCGCACACACATACACACACACAGGTGCGAGAGTGTGTGTGTGTGTGTGTGTGTGTGTATGTGTGAAAGAGAGAGAGAGAGAGATTTTAAAAAAATCTTCACAAATCTTATGGTCTAGAAATCACACAAAACATCACATAAATTCATATAAATTCACATATACACTATGCACATAGAAATATAACCATATGCTTTATAAGACTTAAATCACACAAAGAAAATCACAGGTTGAAAATCACCAGGAAGTGGAGCCAGGGGACAATTAGAGCAGCCCACAGGATCACAACAAAATTCTACCCCAAATAGACAAATGGAATTAAATCAAAAGTGATTTGCCAGGCCGGCTGTGGTAAGCAGAGCCTACAGTTTCCATTGGAGAACCCGACAGTCCATGCCGTGGTCTTCCAGGACTCATTGCATAAGCAGACAGGATATAAACTCCGTATGTAGAGTACAAGTATTCATCTTTTGAAGCAAGTGGGTCAGTGGGACAGATTTTTCTCAAAAAGCCACCTGGTCATATCACCCTGTGCTGGGTCCAAATGGCAACTGCTTTTCATTATACATTTGCCTTGCAAAGAGATGGAGCTGCCTCCACTGCTGCAGGGCTGGGATCAGTGAAATTCTTTTTTTTTTTTCTTTTTTCTTTTTTTTTTTTAATTTGGTTTTTCTGAGACAGGGTTTCTCTGTATAGCCCTGGCTGTCTTGGAATTCACTCTGTAGACCAGGCTGGCCTCGAACTCAGAAATCTGCCTGCCTCTGCCTCCCAGAGTGCTGGGATTACAGGCATGCACCACCACCACCTGGCGTGAAATTCTTCTAAAGTATTTTTAATTTGTTCTAGATTAGAGCCAAGGGTAAAAAAGCTATGCTTTTTAAAAGTGTGTGTGTGTGAATGTATGTGTGTGTGTCCGTGTGCTATGCATATATGTGTGCATGTACTCATACCTGTGTGTGTATGTGGAGGCCAGAAAAGGGTGTCCTCTCACACTGTCCATTATTGCTCTGAGGCAGGATATCCCCCTGAATCTGAGACACCATCTGGTCTGGACGCCAGCAAGCCCACACAGTCTTCTGGTTTTCCTTCCTTAGAGCTGGGGTCACAGGCAGGCACGGAACACCAGGCTTGTTATGTGGATGCTGGGATGCAAACTCCAGTTCTCATGGCTGTACAGCCAGTGCTTTGAACTGCTGGGCCGTCTTGCCACCTCCCAGGCCTCAGTGCAGTTAAGTCAGCCAGTACGTATCCTATGTGTACATTCAAGGGCACTGACTTGCATCTTCCAGTGCATTCAACAGTGAAAAATAGAAGGACTAACACTGAGTTATTTCAAAGTCCATAGTGTAATTTCAATGGATATTAAGATGGGCATGTTGGTACATGCCTGTCTCAGCACTGGGGTGATGAGAAAGAAACATCTGGGTTCAAGGTCAGCCCAGACTGTATAATGAGACCCTGTCTCGAGCAAGTAAGTAAGCAAGCAAGCGAGGGAAGAGCAAGGGAGCGAGCAGACAAACATCATTATTACCTAATATGTATATTATAAAGACTAGTGTACACCTTTCATTCATATACCACTTCTTTTTTTGTTTGTTTGTTTTGTTTTGTTTTTTGGTTCTTTGGATTTTTTTTTTTTCCGAGACAGGGTTTCTCTGTGTAGCCCTGGCTGTCCTGGAATTCACTCTGTAGACCAGGCTGGCCTCGAACTCAGAAATTCGCCTGCCTCTGCCTCCCAAGTGCTGGGATTACAGGCGTGTGCCACTACCGCCCGGCTCCATTCATGCATTCTTAATTCAAAAGAAATAAAGGTTCTTTGAAAAACTTTTAAGTATCGCCTATCATGACATCACATAGAAATGATGGCAAATGATTGTCAGACCAGCTGTTTTCTTGATAAATGCATTGTGAAAACAGTTTCAGTTAAAATAAAATAATATACACAATTAATGGATTGTCTTGCCTTCTTATGAATACCAATCAGATTATTTTTCTTATGGAAATATTTGGTACTATAGTTCCATCCTGTGTGTGTGTATGTGTGTGTGTGTGTGTGTATGTGTGTGGTTGAATGGCTTCTTCTTTTATGGATGTAACATAATTCATTTCACTAGTTCCCTAAATGAATATAACTCAATATCAAAAACAAATGCTAGCAAAACTCCTTGCACAAAGCTGTGGTGTAGCTCAGAACTGAGGAAGTCCAGGGTCTACTCCCAGCACACACACACTATACACAGAGAAGCAAACACATACATACATGCAGAGACATACAGACACACACACACATACACACACACACATGCAGGCATGCACACTGCTAACACACTTCTGATACCTATACATCCACAATTTCTCCTTTTAAAAATGTTTGCTTATATACAGTTAACCATATTTCCTTATTCTAAAAGTCACCATAGATAAACCAAGAAGTAACTAAGTAGCAAGACAGATGGCAGATGAGACTTGTCTATAATACTCCACAGTGTTCCAACAGCAACATGTTTTGCCATTGTTGGTGCTTCTGAGCTAGTATATCTGCAGAAGAGCAGGTTTACCCTGCAATAGAAGCTCACAGCTGCAAACCCTACATCCAGGGAACAGAGGCAAGAGGACTGGTACAAGCTCAAGGCCAACCAGGTCACATAGCAAGACCCTGTCTCAAGAAGCCAAACAACAGAGACAGCAAAACATTTATTTCAGTGGTCTCTGGAAGACTGGCCCCTTTGAGGGGTGGAGCCCACAGATGACTCTTTCTTGCTGTCTGAAGCATTGTTGGGGTAGATTGGCCAATGGATGCCCTCTCTCCATTGCATTGACCCCACCATTTGTATCTGTGGATCTCCCTCCTGGTCTCTCTCCTGGGATGCAGGCTCTGGTGCTCCCCCATAGACTTCTACTCACCCCAGAGTCAAGAAGTACCACGGGGGACCCATCTCACTCTAAGTCCTGAAGCAGAACTGAGAGCACATCCCCCGGGAAAGACCCCACCACAAAGTCAGCCCTGGAAGCAAGCAAGACCTTCAACAGTGGGTTGTTGGGTTTTTTTTTTTTTTTTTTTTTCCTATTTGGGTAGATGCACTTAGATGCCTTTGTGACAGAGAACTTCCATTCAGGGCTCTTTTCCATGTCACAGTTTGTCTTTGACCATGCTAAAGTTCCAGCCTATTCCTCAATGAATGGTTTGTTGAAAGCCCCTTTCTTTCTAATTGCCAAGTCTGAAAACAATGAGCGTCTTCAGTGAGCCACATTTCTACAGCAGGGTCACGTGTGTCTGTATTCCTTTGTGCTTTCATTGGCCTGGTTGTATGTGATAAAAGACCATATTCTTAAAACACAGAATTGACCGTGAGGAATAAAAAGGAAGAGAATCTAGTTGCACTCTTCATCTTCCTAGGCACTGTGGGTCCTTGAGTCCCCAGGACAGGGCTTTAAAGGGAACTGACCAAGATCTTAGGGGTAGTAATAAACAGAACCAAGACCCAAGAACCCAAACCCTCTGCTGCAGCGTCTATGTTCCTGATATCATTATACAGTTCATTCCACCACATATATTCATCAGGCCCCAGAGTAAAGCAGTGTACGGGATGAAAATGAGGCTGCAGAGATTGTTCAGTGGGTCAAAGCACTTGCCATAGAATTGTCAAGACTGGAGTTCAGATCCGCAGAGCAGATGAAAATGCCGGGTGGTGTAGTGGCCCATCTGTAACTCAAGTCTCTAAAAGATGCACACGGGGCTCTCCAGAGCGAGCAAGCCAGACAGACTAGCCAGCCAGACCAGCCAGACAGCTGAACTCTGGATCTGACTGAGAGACCGTGACTCAGGAGAGGAAGTGGACCAGAAGAAGCCATGAAGGATGACTCCTGATATCAGCCTCAAGCTTCATGTGTGTTCGCCTGTATGTGCAGGCACACATGTGTGCCCATACAAGTACAGTCATGCACACACACACAAGTGCACTCATACACACACATTTGTGTGTGCCTACACAAGTGCAGGCATGCATACACACAGGTACACAAAAAGAAAAAATTGAAAATTGAATAGTATTCACTTTAGAGGAGAAATTTAATCTGTGGACTCTTAGCACAGTTTTGGTCTGGAAACCAGAGAGTTTGAGGCCAGCCTGCTTTATAAAGTGAGACCCTGGACAGTCAGCTATAGAGAAACTATGTCTCAAAAAACAAACAAATAAGACAAACCAGTTTTATCTACCCAAACTCAGAAGTTTGCCCTCCCTGCCCTGAAGTAAGGAGGAGGACAGCTTCTCATGGCTTCCAGCATGCTGAGCAAGCCTCCTCCGCTGAGTCACTCAGAACCGAAGAAACCGAACTGTTCCTCTAATGAGAAATCCTTCCCACACAGCCTTTTGGGGTCACTCAAAGAAAACCTGGCTAACTGCCAGGTCACTCTACAAAGTCTGCCAGTGTAGATCTCCAGGCATCCAGAAAAGGAAAAAAGCCAGGCCAAAACAAAACAAAATGCAGAGAAAACTCTGGGACACAGAAACAATAAATACAGGGAACAAAAAGAGAGACAGAAGCCACTCTGCGGTCTACGCAGTCTAAAACTATGGCATCCATGAAACAGAGGGCCAGTATTCTCAAAAATCAGGAAGAGCATTTTAGAAATTAAACCTGGAAAACAAAAGCACCTGTGGCATAGCACAGAAGAAACTCACAAGCAGAGAACACCTGTGTATTTTCAGCGCGCAGGAATTCCAGCAGAGAGGACAGAGGAGACGCAGGAGAAACCTGGGTATTTCCCCACAAATGTTCAGAAAAGCGTGAGCTTGCATATTGAAAAGGGCCAAACGGTCAACATGGTTAATGAATAAACACTGAAACTGTGCAAATCCCACAAAATACCGGAATACAGAGGCAGCTCACGCCTCTTACGCCAATCAAGACCAACTCAAGGAGATGGGGAGCAGAGGGAAAGAGATGGGAGAAACTTTTCAGAAAAATATTTGAACAGGTCACAGAAAAAGACAAGCTCACTTTCTAAGATGCACTGGGCAGCGCTGGGTCACTGAGAATAGAGGAGCCCAGATGGACACATCCCTAACAAAGCCGTAGTGAAACTGTAGTTTTTGTTCCAGATACTTAAAAATAGCGGCATACGGAATACACACAGGAATAACAATAAAGCAATGGAAAGTTGCTCCTGAGGATTCGAGTTCTGAATTTTCACGAGATTTACCTCACAGTAGTAACTAGCAGGTAACACTTTATGGATGACATAGGGTGCTCTTCTATTAGAAGCACTATTAGCTTTCCAGAAAGGTCAAAGGTTAATGGGAAGTGAATTATAGACCGTACAGTGTACACATGACTCTCTTGGGAGACAATCACATGGATTTAAGGAAATGCTTTCAAACTAGTCTCCCACCTCTGATGGAATTCTATTTTTAGAGACAGGAACCACTTTGTACATTTGTCATATGTGTGTACATATACACATACATGTGTAGGTGTGCATATGGCTGTGAGTATGTGTGTGTGTGTGTGTGTGTGTGTGTGTGTGTGTGTACGTGTGTGCATTTGGAGGTCAGAGCTCAGAACAACCTTAGGCTTTATCTTCAGGAACATCATCCACCTTGATTTTGAGACGAGGTCTCTCATTGGTTTGGAGTTTGCCACGTAGGCCAGGCTGGCTGTCAGCGAGTCTCCTGGATCCCACTTCCTCCTCCTGGGGTCACCAGCACACATTACCAGACTTAGCTTTTTCATTGAATTCTGGGTTTTTAGTTTAGATCCTCAAGTTTGCAAGCCAAGCACTTTACTGTGGAGCCATTTCCCAGACACAAATATTTGTGACATTTCAAAAACTATGGCAGCAGTGTGTATCAAAGGTAGACCGCTTCCTGGTATATACAAGTCTCATGGTTCCCTTATGAGCCTGTGGGCCAAGACCGCTTTAGGGGGTCGAATGAACCTTTCACAGAGGTCACCTAATACCATCAGGAAAACATACATATTTACATTACAGTTCATAACAGTAGCAAAATTACAGTTGTGAAATAGCAACGAAAATAATTTTATACTGGGGGATCACCACAACATGAGGAAGTGTATTAAAGGGTTGCAGTATTAGAAATGTTAAGCACAACTGCCTTATCACACCACAAAATAATAAATAAATAGGTAAATAAATAAGTAAATAAATGAATAAATAAATAAATAAATAGATAAATAAATAAATAAATAAATAAATGGATAAGCAAGCAAGCATACATGGGAAAATTCTGGGTCTACAGTGCACACTCAAAACTTAAACTTAGATTCTTGTCTCCCCAGATTATATTTGAATAATAGGGATGAAATTCTTCAAAATACGTGCCAGCACACTCACAGAAAGAACAACAAGGCGGGGTGCGGACAGATGTGAAGTCCCTTTAAGTGTGGAGAACAGAAGGCGGGCTGCACCGTGCTAGCAGGGAGACAGCTATGACAGCAGACGGAAGGAGCCCTGACTTCTTTTAAAAATTAAATGAGTCCCTTTATAAGTGGTGCATGAACACACACAGCTGAACACATCAGTGCTGTCCCATGTGAGGCTGTGATCCGTGTACATACTGTGTGCACTGCTTAATTCAAGATGAACATACCTGACTCCTCAAATATTTATCATTTGTCTACACGGTCGAAAGAAAACCTTTTATAATGCTTTTTTTGTTTTAATGAACTTTTGGAAGTATTAAATTTGGATGCTAGAGACAGGAGAGTGGAAGGGAGCTCAGACAGATGGGGGTCCCTTGGGAACTTGTCAAATCCAGAGAGCTTTGGATGTAAGAAAGACCCCGAAGTCCTATGAGCACAGGTGGCCTTTGGGATACCTCCATTGTGATAACAAGTTTCAAACCCTCATCCTCGTAGAGAAATCTGACGGAGTCTCATGGTGTCTTTGTTTTGATGACAATACTCATTGTGGCTTAGTCATCTGAGCCCCGTGAGCCAAGCTGGACCCTTTCCAGTGATCGTCTTAGTCCTTAAAACAGTCTGCAGTGACTGCTTCATTTGCAGGATGGCGCTGCATGGGTGTCTTGAGCAAATTGCTCTCCACCCCTCCCACGCCCCATTAGAGACCTGACCTCTGTATATAATTCCCTCTTTCCTATCAGAAGTGAGTGGCCAAACGCCAGCTCCTTCGGCCCCTAACCCTGCACAGCTGTGTACGCTCTCTGCTAAGTCCCACTCCAGTTACAGACAACCCCTTGGAGCCCAAGAGCCACCACTCAGTGGCCTGACTGTGTGGGCAGATGCCAGGCCCCGCTTCCCAGCCTGGGCATGCACTGGCTAACACCTGCCCAGCACCCGATTAGCAGTCTAGCAGAAATCTAGTACAGTCTTTGTTTTATTCCATGTCTGGCTGCTGTGCAGGAATCTTTCTTCTAAACACGATGATAAGAGCTAATTTTTAAAAAATTGTGAAATGTACTCCTCCCCCCAGGAAACCTGGCTGGAGAAACAGAGTCATTACTTAATAGATTAAATCTTTTTGTATGCTGACTATTATATATAACTATACATTTGCCAGATAATTTAATTTTTAGCTTGTCACTATACAGTACTGAAAATAATCCACTTTAAAATAAGATGAGGGGGTTGGCTAGAGAGATGGCTCAGTGGCTTAGAGTGCTGGCTGCTTTCAGAGGATCTAGATTCAATTCCTAGCACCCACATGGCAGCTCACAGCTGTCTGTGCAGATCCAGGGGATCTGGCGCCCTCACACAGACATACATGCAGGCAAAACACAAATGCACATAAAAATAAATGGACCATTGAAATAAACTAAAAATAAATGGGACAGAGCAAAATGGCATGCATCTTCAATCCCAGCACTTGGGAAGCTGAGGCAATGAATCGCTATGAGTTATAGACCAGCTGGGGCTGTATAGTGAACTCCAGGATAGCCAGGGCTATGCAGGGAAACCATGTCAAAAAAGGTGTGTGTGTGTGTGTGTGTGCGCGCGCTGAAATGTAGCTCAGTGGGAGATAATTTTCCTAATACACTAAGCCCTGAGTTTTATCTCTAGAGCAGCATATAAATAAATAGTGTAATTACTAATGATAATATTTCATGAAAGAAAATTCTGATAGGGTTACTATTTTAAAAAAACAATTATAGTTCATAATATTGGCCTCAGTCATATTGCTCATAGATGCACACACAGTTGCAAGCCTGTGACGAGTTTCCCTTTAATGATTTTTCTGCTTCTATCATGAATAAATTCAGGAGAATAGATTAGCCCTTCCTCCTCTTCCTCCTCTTCCTCCTCTTCCTCCTCTTCTCTTCCTCCACTTCCTCCTCTTCTTCCTCTCTCTCTCTCCATCCCCATGTGAACCTTTTGCACAGTATCAAATTTATTAAAACAGTAAGAGCCAATAGGAATGTTCTAGAACAGAAAGGCAATCAGATAGACCGCCGTTAGGAAATTTACATGGTGATGATATAAATAGATTCTCAAGAGGAACTTTGTCAAGTCAGAGAAGGACAGGAGTAGGTGTCCTGGGACCTGTGTCAGTCGGTCAGTAGGTCAATCGGTCAGTCGGTCAGTCGGTCAGTCGTGCTGAGCAGGTAGCCTGGGCCACAGCAGGAGGAAAGGCAAGGTGGCCAAGGGCTGACCCCACCACGCCCTCTGCAGGATGCGCTCCTGCTTGATAGAGGCATCAAGAGAGAGGAACTCTGGGTAGAGCCTGAGGCTGCTTGGTGGTTAGAAGTGGGCACTGGCAGACCATCAGCACCACACCAAACATCCTCTCATGCTTGGGAACTGGTCCAAATTGGCAGCAGAGGCTGCCAGGGTGGAAGATGATAACACAATTCCAGGAAAGGAGGCAAGCTTTTTTTGTTGTTGTTGTTTTTTGTTTGTTCATTTCTTTTGTTTTTTGTGCAGTCACCCAGAAAGGATGGGTACGCCAGGCCGTGGCATCCTGGCTATGCCTGAGATGTCTGCAGCTCACTGTCAGGGCTGCTGCAGACTCTGTCCTTCCAAGTCAGAGACTTCTGAGTTTCCACAAGAAGACTCCAACCAAGCACTTGGATCCACCTTGTTCTCCTCTCTAGGGCGGTCTCTAGCTTCTAGCTTCAGAATTCTCCTCTTTCAACAATAGTGAAACCGATGGGTGGAGAGCCCTGATTTTTGTTACTTTAGGGAGCTCCCAGGATCGCTTTTCAGGAGTTTCCTCCACCAATAAAAGAAATATGGCCCCGCCTCTTCGCTATGGCTCTGCTTGTAACGGAGCCGGTAACGGAGCCCGTGACGGAGCCCATGGACTATGCAACTGGCTGCTGACTCCACTGCTCTACAAAGCTGCCTTCTGACTGTTAGCCTGGGCTGTGCACTCACGCCCTCTGCATGAAATCTCTGTCATTTTGCTCAGGCAGGTCTCATGTCACCCTAGATGATTCTCAGGGTATCATCACTAGGGAAGGAGTGGGGTACCACCCTTTCTCGGCCCCACCTTGGGGACAGGAGCTAGAAAGAAACAGGTGTTCTGCTTTCCATCAACAAAACCATGTCCTACTACCAGTCCTTAGTATCTGCCAACATACCAGAGAAAGATCTGCCTCTCTCTTTAGTGCCTGGTTGTGGTGCTTTGACTGAGAATTGACCCTGTAGACTCATCTATTTGAATTCTTAGTCAGCAGGGAGTGGAACTGTTTGGGAAGGATAAGGAGGTGTGGCTTGTTAGAGAAGGCGTGTCATTGTATCACTGGATATGAGCTCTGAGGTTTCAAAAGCCCACACCAAGCCCAATCTCTCTCTCTCTCTCTCCCCCCCCCCTCTCTCTCTCCCTTCCCCACTCCCTCCCTCTTTCTCTGCCTACAGCCTGCAGGTCAAGTTGTAAATAAAATTCTCAGCTACTTTTCTATGCACCCCCCCCCACCCCGTGATGATAATGGACTAACCCTCTAAAACTGTATGTAAGCCCTCAGTTAAATACTTTCTTTTCAAAGAGTTTCCTTGGTCATGACTTCTCTTCACAGCAATAGAACAGTGACTGTGACAAAGATTCGGAGAAACTCAATATTTATGTGTAGAAGGGGTGAAACTACCCCTCCCCCATATCTCACAAGTTACAAAAATTTAAAAGAGAATGAAGTTCCACTTAGTGGTAAACACTAGCCTAGTATGTGCAGGCCCTGGATCTGATCCCCAACACTGAACAACAATAGCAACAACAACAAGAACAATAACAATAAATCACTAGTCTGTTTACACTTAATGGTAAAGCACACAATTAGAAGGTACCAGAACAAAACAGCCAGAAAAGATTCTAGGAAACTAGAGATTGTTTCTTCATTTCAATAATCCAGAGCTCTCGGGTCAGAAAACTAGGGACCTCCCAGAGAATGAGGCCAGCATTGGCCAAGCCTGCAGCACCAGGAAGAAAATGTGGGCAGCAAGGTTTGTTTGTTTGTTTCTTTTTTTTTTATTTCTTCTTTCATAAAAATAAAGGAAGGAAAAAGGAGGGAAGGAAAGAAGGAAAGAAAGAAAGAAAGAAAGAAAGAAAGAAAGAAAGAAAGAAAGAAAGAAAGAAAGAAAGAAAGAAGGAAGGAAGGAAGGAAGGAAGGAAGGAGGAAGGAAGGAAGGAAGGAAGGAAGGAAGGAAGGAAGGAAGAAGGAAGGAAGGAAGGAAGAAGGGAAAGAAGCAAGCATAAACTTCAAGGATGGGAGACAGAGGTCCTGGGGCAACTGGCAGCCCACCCAGCACCACCCCCTGTGCCCCATGCACTGCCCTATTCTGGGAAGACAAGGTCTGGTGAGGATGCACAATCTGGACTGTAAGACAGATTTGGCAGGGGCATTTTGTTTGGCAAGCGCAATGCACTTTTAGTTATTTTAATCAGTTGCCAATCTGTAAGGATCTGGTGGTTTCACATCAACATATCAAAAGCTACACTCCTGGTTCCCTCGGCAGAGCTGGCCAGCCTGCACGTCGTCGGCTTCTGCCGTCCTCCCCAGTTAACCTCATTAGACCACGGCTTCTCTCAGCGCTTGTGCCCCCTGCCTGCCCTTGTAGCAACAGGCCTGGGCATCTGAGGCATAGTCAGCCCATTTTCTTACCCAGAGAGCTCTGAGAACAGATTCACCCCTGAGATTGGGCCAGATAAGTTAAAATCTGAGCCTGGGAAATGACCTGGGCTCTAGGAGAGGCGTAAAGGTCCAAGATCTGGAGCCAGGGCTAGGAGCAGCTAAGGTGACAGTGGTGGCAACTTTTCTTCTGGATGCTCCTTGGCAGTGAACAGCACCATTTTGTAATCTCTTTGTTGGATCCAATCAGGGTCTGATTTCCCGGTCTCCCTAGCTCTACCTGCATTTGGCAGTAACTAACTTCTCTTTCCCCAAAACAGCCTTGGTCTCTAGGCTCCTCCCTGTTTGGACTGACCCATCCTCAATGCCCCACAGTTTCCCCACATTTTCATTCCAGACCAGGGAACGCTGGGAATAGCACCCCTTTATCTCACGATTGGCTTCGATAGAAACGCTTGCTTTGGCTTCTAGGTCACACTGCATAGCTCAGAACCACGTCGGTTGCTTCTCGCCGCACTTCCACTCAGTCATAATCCGATTTTAATTAACAGGGAACTGGGAATCCACACCATGGGGGTGAATGTTGAGATTTAGTGCAAATTCAAGCACCAAATACCAAACCTCACTTTGGGGTCAGAACCATAATCCCATATATAAAATTAAAGGGCCATAATATGTATCCATAATAGATTTAGTTTCCTACCTATAGACTCATTTATAATCAGTTGAGTTTCTAAGCTACATTTGGCTGGGGCTTTTCTGAGAGTTAAAATGCTCCCCCTCCTGTTTTATTTCCCCTCTTGTCTTGTCTGGCTTGCTCTCATTACATCAACCCTCAAAGGTCAGGCCGACAGAAGCTGCTTAGCTAGGGAACAGAATCGGAAGACCAGCCCAGATCTTAGCATGTCTCGTAAGCAGCTCTGGAGATCGCTTTGCTGTGTCCTGGTTATGCCTGAGAAGATGCAGACCGGCGATTGTTCGTGGCTGGCATCCCCAGCTGGCACTAGTCTTGATCTGAAGTACCTTCTAGAGAAGGCCATGTCTTCCATGACCCACACCCCGGGGAAGCTGCAAGCTGGACATGAGAAATCACAGGGAAGCAAAAGCAAGCCTTGCACAGAGACCTCAGGAGACTGGACCAGACAAGAGTGCGGGCTTCTAAGCCATGTGGACATTGAAGGATGTCCCAGTATCTGAACAAGGCATGTGGGAGACACCGGACTGTGTTGTGCATTTCTGGGAACACTTCAGGGAAAGCCGAATTCCTCAAGAGACACACAGACCTCAGAGAGGCCTTGCATTTTTTTTTTTTTTGCCAGATGTGTAAAGTTAAAATATTCCCCAAAATTAAATATAAAAATTAAATCGAACACTAAGGTTTCCACCACTGCTTCATGGCGACATCAAACAAAACCCACCACACCCTTTCACAATATTCATAATTTGAGGAGGGGATTGGGGTCCTTCTGCTTGTCTCTAGTCTCCGAATATGTGCTTGCCCTGGAAGAGCAAACACCATGTGCAGGGAAGGGAAGAAATCATCTTGAAGCCTGGCAGAGAGACTTGAAGTCTCAGAACTCTGAAATCCTCCCGGAATCCAGACCCAGGGGCCATGAGCTGCCGTGAGCCTGTTGCCCAGCTAGGTGGCTTCAGGGAGGGCAGCGGCAATCCCTAGGCAGTGCACAAAGGTCCCCACGGACTAGAGGGCATAAGCTATGTGTCATTGCTGTGAGCCAACCTTAAAGTGTGGCTTGTCGCCTTTCCCAAGCGGCTGGACAGGACTGTGCACCTTGGATTCCTAGGCCCAGGGTTCTTTTGTGTTGGGTTCGAACACAGGAGCAGTCCTCGTGCGAGGTGCTTAAGTCACTCCCGCGGCCGCCAGGGCTGCAGCCTGCTCGCGCCACCTCCAGGCTAGGCTTGGTGACTTGCGTCCCGAGTACCCTCTACCCCATCCCCGCAGCCTTCTAAGCATCGCTTTCTAAGGTTTCCAGTCGCAAAGCCGAAAACATTTGGAGCCTGTCGCCTGCCCTGGGCGAGGTGGCAGATACTCACGTTTCAAGTGTTTGCCAAAGTGCCCGAACTCTGGTTACCAACCAGAACCACGAGGAAGGTCTGAGGGACCGCCTTGCAGGCAGCGAGAAAGAACCAGCAGACGGCCAGCAGGCAACCCCCTATTTTCCCCGAGCTCCCCCAAAATGCTTCTCGGTGCCGCCAACGCAGCTGCCAGGTTTAATAACTGTGTCAGACAGCCCGCCCCTCCCCTCACGGGGGCGACGCAGATGACAGGCGGGAGACCCAGTCGGCGCCTTGCGCTTGTCTCCCAGCCTTGGCCGCAGTAAAGATTGCACGGGGTGGAGGTTGGGGGATGGGGGTGGGGACGGGACACATGATGCCAAGGTTCAAATGCCAAAGAATCGTCAAAAAAAAAAAAAAAAAACCTCGCTTCTTTCCTATTCCCTTGGAACATACATCTGATGGGTTCCCTGCAGCATTTCTTTCAGAAAACAAGAGGAATGGACCAAACCAAGGACGAGTACTACGCAGAAGCGCTAACCTGCATCTCAAACAGAAAGGATTTAGTTCTCCTCCAGCCCAGTTCCGACTTGACTCCTGGGCCTTGGTGGGATGTCCTGCGCACCGCGCGATGCGCAACAAACCTATGCTACTGTGCCTCAGGTTTTCGTGGCGCACGTCAACAACTCCCTGGTCTGTTCCTAGGACTCTGTTCCACAGGACCTTACTGTATGAGGACGCTCCGCTGCGGTTCATCCACTCGGACCATTTCCCAATCGCAAGTGGCTCCTGGAGACAAGCCGGATACACCAAGCTGGGAGGAATCCTCGGTTCGGTTTTGAAAGTGCACTACGAAAGCCAATTGTTCCACCGAAAGTTATGATCCGCAAGTACAAGGCCTGTCTGAGCACTCCTCAGCGTAGCGGCCACGCCTCTCGGTTCCCCAAGGGTCCTCACCCTAGCTAGCTCCGCCCTAAGGGCGCTTTTCTGGGCACGCACCTGCTTCCCTGCTGCTGAGTGGTTGCCTTGGAAACCCTGGAGAGCTTGTGCTCCCTGCAGACGCGCTGTTGCCCTGACAACTGTGACCCAGCTCTTGGGCGTGCCAGCAAGAATGTAAAAGGATGCTACGTTAAAGGCGGATTCAGGGCTATAGGAGGGACTTGTTGGTAGCGCTGAGATGCGAAAACTGCGGTATGCAGGCTGGGCTTCAAGATCCTGGGTGGGGTCAGTGGGTATCACAGAGTAGAAACATTGTGTTCTTCACCAAGTCGGGTTACCTCTGGCTGTAAAACAAATTCCAGAGTTCTTCTAGTGCATCTCTTTCACTCTGCTTTAAGAGGTTTAAATGGGATTTCCCAGCAGGAACTGGTCCCAGGTAGGAATAACTAAAAGCCCTTCAGTATGTTGAAAACAGTGAAGGCCTCCTGGAGATAAGAGTTAACCATGGGTGACGTCATAGGCAGACCTTCGTGGCTCTGACTGTGAGCACATGGCTAACACAATTTCACTCATTGTTTGAGAAAGCTAGGGCCTGGGAAAGCAAACTAAAAACCCGAATGTGCACATGGCGTCTTGAGATCTGAGGAAGGGGCTTAAACCCATCGAGCCACATATAGGTGCTTCTGTTAGGACATCATGGGGAGGACTCGGCTGAAAGCCAAGGTCCTGGGCCAGGGATACAGACACTATGAATGCTGGCATGGGCTGTCGGGAAGTGTTTGTAACATTCTTCTTCAAGTAAGAGAAAGTATTAAAGGAATGATGTGGAGCAAATCGGTCATAGTCCACACACTAGACATCTAGAAAAATGTGAAATGTAGATGACAGCTGTCACTTTTGTAAGTGCCCAGTCTCTGCAACGGTGAAGCAGAACCCTGTGGGATATTTTCAAAGTATTGACAGAAAATAGTTACTGTATTAGTTGGGGTTTTCTAAAGAACAGAACCAATAACTCATGGGCTGAAGGGCTGTGGCATGACCTCATCACCCCTTAAAGGTCTTGTCTCTTACCACGAATTTCAAGTGTTTTGGCAAATGTGGTGGTTTGAATGAGAACGGTCCTCATAAACTCATATATTTGAGTAGCTGGTCCCCATTTGGTGGAATTGCTTGGGAAGGATTAGGGCTTGTGGCCTTGTTGGAGAAGGTGTGGCCCAATAGGGGTGGGCTTTGAGGTTTCAAATGCCCATGTCACTCCCAATTAGTTCTCACTGCTTGGTGTTTGAAGACAACAGCTCTCGGCTCTGGCTCTAGAGCCATGCCTTCTTGCCTGCTCTTCTGCTCCCTGAATGGGCTCAGCCCTTTGAAACTGTAAGCCCCTAATAACTCCTTTCTGCTACAAGTTGCTTTGGTCATAGTGTCTTATCACAGCAACAGAAAGGCAATGCCCACAGTGGGGATCTTCAGCCCGTAGCATACCTTAACGAAATGGACAAAGAGGAATTCTCTATATTTTATCCATCAATTTAAGTTGTTATGTTCATGTAGCAGGAGTTTCTCTTCATATACAATCCACAAAATTAATCTGCCTTTCTTTTCTCCTCTCTGTCCTCCACATCCCAAACTCAACATAGAATCCAGACATGGTGGGCAGTCTCTCCACCACTGAGTTCCAGTTGTAGCTCCAGCTAAGACTTTACCAACACTGTCTATATTTGTCTATGTGTGCGTCCCTCCTTCCCCCTCCCTCCCACCCTCCCTCCTTTTCCCTCCCTCCATCCATCCCTCCCCACTCTCTAATTCTCCCTAACTCTCTATGCTATTGGATAGCGCCTAGGGCCCAGCACATGCTAGACACGCGCTCTGCACTGTGCAGCACCTCCAGGTCCTGCCTGCATGTCTAAGGGTGTCGCATGGCCATTTGATAACTGCCTAGCACACTGTTCTAGAGGCCCCAAGCCACATCCACAAGGACACACCATGCATGCCCGGGGTTCTTGCTGTATCCCAGAGCTGGGCACATATTCAACCCCGATAAATATGTGTTAAATAAACAAGCACTGCTCCAAAGCAACCCTGAACCCTAAAAAACCTGACCACACATCATCTCTCCAGCTCTGCTGTGATCACCTTCAGTTCCATTATCATAATCTTTCTAAACGAGAATTGAAAGTTGGACAGTGAGAAACCATCTTTGTTCCACTACAGGAACTGCGTTTATCTGGGCTTGGTGCCCAGCCTGGACTCAGGGGACCACCATGTGAGTGAGGGGGAACAGAGGGGCTGGGAGCTGTATCTGTGAGCTGCTTTTCTGACTGGTCCATTTCCTTCCATTTCCAGTCTTCTCTGGCCCTGAAGACTCAGGGGTGCTGTTTCACTCAAGGCTGAAATTCCAGGTAGTCTTTTTAAAGCACAGTGATTCAATTACCATTTTAAGAGCATCTGAGAATCAGGGCCGAAGCTTTTTGGGACCAGGCTGAAGGCAGAAGGGCAGGCTGTGGACTTTCAGAGAGGGATGAGGTCCAAGAGTATTGTACATTTCTCTCTCAAAAAACTAAGTAGACTCACCATTTATTTGAATTTGGTCTTCAGTTATTTATCTACGAGCACCACACCTACGTCCCTTCCAGGTCAGGACCAAGCGCACGGTATAGGCAGGCATCACTTACTTCTCTGCATACCATGCACATCACATAAATATGTAGCCACAAACCATATATTTGATACTTAAAAACAATAGTTTTACAAGGCTGGGGCTCAAGTGCGGATGCACCACAGGCAAATGTTTTATCGCAGAGCTATATCCCCAGCCCATTTGCTGACCACTTGAATGTGTGACATCGTATCCATTGCTACTTCTTCTCCCAGGTTTATGCCCCTCCAAGCATGGAGACCTGAAGTTCCCAGAGGCAATTTGACATGGGTGATACTGAACGTATTCCAAGTCCCTAGAGGTCTTCCCAGTTTTAAACCAACTGCCACCGCCACTGTGTCCTTTAGACACTGTCACTCATGCCAGAAGATGTACGCTGGGGCGTGGGAGCTGGGGGTGGAATAAAGCCTCCTCACCTCACAGCAGCTGTTCTAGAGGAGAGCAAGGCTTTTACCCTAAGTAATGTCCATGGGGATGCAGATACTAGGGCTGTATAGCTATTTGTCACCATGGAGGTCCCGCCCCTGGGCTGCAGGCAGGAGTGGAGGCTGTTTGGTAGAACCCAGGGATAACACCACTTCCATTTAACAGAGTAGGGTAGAGAGGTGAGGACCAGAAGCCAGGGTTAGCCCTTAGCCTCACCTCCAGGTCCTGCGTCTGCCAGCTAACTTCATTTCCTACAGCTTCCACAAAATCCGGAGGCAGCACCATCATTAGTCAAGGGTCAACTGTTCAAGGGAATGAGCCTGTGGGGACTTGTGCACTGAAGCCCCACCTAGCAGCCACTCAGGGTAAGTTCTCACGCTGGGATGCCCCACATTTCCCTGCCCCTTTTATCAGCTCTACTTTGACATGAATCCTGCACCACTCATGAGTTCAAGGATCTTTTATGGTTGACCTTTTTTGTGTGATATTCTCTATAATGCCCTTTTCCCTCTTGTGTTCCTATGAATTTGTCTGTCTGCAAAGAAAATGCAGAACTAATGTTGAGTACCTGGGAGGCTGAGGCAGGAGGATCCAGAGTTTGAGACCAACCTGTGCTGTATATAGTGAGTGCCAGCCCAGCCTGACCTACATAGTGAGACCCCGCCTCAAAATAAATAAATAAATAAATAAATAAATAAATAACCATTAATTAAAAATAAAGAAAATGTGAATATTATCCCAGGAAGACCAAGGTCTTCCAAGACCTTGATATTCTTCCAAGATGTACAGACTTCTGTGAAGAGAGCAGAAGCCTGGACCCTCCAACCCATCATCTCACTAACCTGTTGTGTCCCATGGAAGTCCACTGTGCTCCTGAGCCCTAGACGGTGTTCACTTGGTGCAGTGGTTTGAACAAAAGTGACCCCCATAGGCTCATATATTTGAAGGCTTGACCCTCAGGAAGTGGCACGGTTTGGAAGAATCAGGAGGGTTGGCCTTGTGTCCCTGGGGGATGATGGGCTTTGACGTTTCAAGGGCCCACAGCAAGCCCCATGGCTCGCTCTCTCTTCCTGCTTTCTGCGGACTCAGATGTAGAACTCTCAGCTACTCCTCCAGCACCACATCTGCCTGGGTGTCACCATGCTCCCCACCATGGTGCGGGTGGACGAAACCTCTGGAACTGGAAGTAAGCCCCAATTCAATGCGTTCTTTTATAAGAGCTGCTGTGGTCATGGTGTCTCTTCACAGCAATAAAATACTAAGACACCTGGGGACGCTTCTTCAGCTTCTTCAAGGCCAGCCTACTGAATCCATCCTGGAGAAGACACTTCTTCCAAAACTCAATCATACTATGCAGGGTGAAGGTGGGCGTGGGGGTACTAATCAGGACAGACAGGCCTCAGCGATTTCTCCTCTCATTCCTGGGTGGAAACAGTTTATAAAGCTATACAGCTCCCCTAGGACACATTAAGTAGAATTCAATTTAGAAAGCTTCCCGTTACCAGACGCTCCAGAGCTTTGTTTGTTTTTATCTGGAATTCGGCAGGTTTGGCAGTTAACAGAGCTTTATTTAGCCGTGTCCTCAAAATCTTCAGTCATCTGCAATTTCTTAGCATTTGGAGTTTTGGGAAGGAGCAGGAGCCAGGAGGAGAAGGAGGATTTGTAAAGGCCAGACCTTAAAGGTGTCCAGACATACATGTATTTATTTATTTTTATCTTTATTAATCTATTAAGAGAATAGACCTCAATATATTTTCTAGGCTGGCCTCAAGCTTTTGGATAATTCTCCTGCCTCACTAGCTCAGGCAGCTGACACTACAAGCACAGGCTGCCATGCCTGTTTTAAACTTTAATTTATGCTTTTAATCTTCGTGTGTGTGTGTGTGTGTGCATATATAATGTGTATATCTTCATGTGTATGTGGGCACGTTCATGTGTGTGAGTGTGGGCATGTGTGTGGAGGTCAGAGTGTCTTTCCTCGTTCTCAGCCTTGTCTGGGATTGGGTGTTTTATTCATCTCCTGACCATGAGGCTAGCCTGCCTGTGAGTTTCTGGGGTTCTTGTCTCTGTCCCCCACTTTGTGCTGGGATTACAACATACGTTTCAGATCTACGTTGCTCTAGGTGGGGCCTGGGGAAATGAACTCCAGCCGATGCTTCACTCACCAAGCCACTCCCCAGCCCTGTTTAAGAGTTTGAGACCTAGCCCAGCTGCACAGGGAGGGGAGGGACTCTGTGACCCAAGTGCTGCTCAGGCCCTTGGATGGACAAAGGATTGGCTCAGGGAAACTTCTGGAGCACTGTGACGCCCAGAGCGAGCAGCTCCTCCGGTGTCCTGACAACCAGGGTCCCAGATGAGTGGACGGTCTCTCCCTCTGTTATGTAGCTCCTGCTCTTCCCCGTCTACTCCAAGAACACACATGGATCAGTTAGTGTGAAACACAGCCCTGCCTGGGCACAGACCCCGTCCGTGCTCATCCAGTGCGGCTCTGTGGGGCCCCACTGGACCTAAGTAATTCTGCATCAGGAACCTGATGCAAGGGGCCGTGAACTCTGCACGTGTCGTCTACAGCAAGGACACTTCTGTGCTTGCCCAAAACCTCACTAGGATTCTGCAAATACCCGCTTGGCATTCCCTTCTGTAGGATCCAGTTTAAGACCATCTGTCTGGCGTTTTACTGTGGTCCTCCCCCTAGTCTGGGTTTTGCATCTTTTCACTCTGCAAAATCTCAGATGAAGGCCAGGTGTGGTGTGGGATGCACACCTTTAACCCCAGTCCTCAAGAGACAGACATAGTGGATCCTATGAGTCGCAAGCCAGCCAAAGTTACATAGTGAGGCTCCTGTTAACAGATAATATGTATTATTACAATAGTTAGAATAATTATTAGAATAATTCATATTATTGGAATAATACTTATAAAAATAATATTGTTAGTAAAGTGACATGGAGTCTGAGGACAGCCATCAAGGTTGTCCTGGGACCTCCACACATTTGAAATACTGCCATAATTCCCAGAGAATACAAACACTGAGGGGAAGAGGCCAGAGCCCCATCAGGGCCAGAGCCTTATGAACTCCCATGAAAGGCTCCGGGAAAACCCGGACTGTGTGTCCTTGAGGGAGGGGCCTGAGTACCAGTCCCTGCACCCGCCCCCGGGACCAACGAAAAGGAGAAATATCAAGAAAGAGCTAAGGCTTGGTGTGGGGCTCATGCCTATAACCTCAACACATAGGAGGCTGAGGCAGGAGGATTGTGAGTTTGAGAATAGCCTTGGCTTTGATGAGAACCCTATTTTAATATATATGTGCCAAGGATATTTTGTACCTACATATGCACACATAGACATACACAAAGAATAATAGCATTATTAAGTTAATTATCACCAACCACTTAAGATAAATCTTAGGGAAGGAAAAAAACACCCAGTTATTCCTTCACTTCAAAAACTATTTTGGTAACAGCCGGTTCCATCGGTTGCCTGTGCATGCCCCTGTGTGTCGGATGGTAGAAGGAATAGACAGTCTGGCGTTCGATGGCAGGACTCGCGGTTGGCAGTTCCCTCGTTCTTTGCTCCACCCACACATATCATCTGTGTTTCAGTTTTCACCATGATTTCCCTGTAACATTATTAATATTTAGATACCAACGTCCTCTGTACTCAGAGAGGAAAGAGAATGTTGTATTTAGTCTTATTTTCAACACCCGGCACAATGTCAGGTATACAGCTGGCACAATGTCAGGTATACAGCCGGCACAATGTCAGGTATACAGCTGCCACTTGAGAAATGCTCACTGAGTAGCTAATTATAACTTAGCATCCTCAGAGCAGACTGGTTCCTAGTGGGCTTTCTTTCCCCTGTTCTATGGAAGGTAAGCGCTTCTGCAGAGTTTAGAATCCATGGCATCCTATTCCCAGGGAACATGGAGGGAGATCTTGTTATCTGTGACAAGTGTGCCCGATGTAAGTTCTCAGAATGTGTGTTCCACTGGCATTTGTGTGCAAGTCAGCTTGTAGTCAGAGCCTGGGGTGGGCCTACTGCGTCATCAGCCCGAGTCAGCTCACACCTAGTGTGAAGGGGCAAACCCATGGCCCCAGGGCTGTCAGATCAAACCACTAGAGGGAGAGGGAGAGGGAGAGGGAGAGGGAGAGGGAGAGGGAGAGGGAGAGGGAGAGGGAGAGGGAGAGGGAGAGGGAGAGGGAGAGAGAGGGAGAGGGAGAGGGAGAGGGAGAGGGAGAGGGAGAGGGAGAGGGAGAGGGAGAGGGAGAGGGAGAGGGAGAGGGAGAGGGAGAGGGGCCAGGGAGGCAACTGAAGGTGAATCTGCACTATGGAAGTACTGGTGACGGTGGGTAGTTGAGTTGTGCTGTCAGTGGTCTGGGAGGAATGGAGATGGCCCTGCTTACAACATAGTCTTTTACTCATTCAATTCCCTCTGGAAAACAGAAAAAAAAAAAGTGGGCTTGGGATGCAACCCCATGGTAGAGTACCTAAGGGTTTTGTTTGTGTTAAGCCTTGGTTATATCACCAGAATTAAAACAAGCAAACAGCTAAGCAAAACCAAAACCCTTTGAGTACATTCACAGTGAACCTGGAGGTAAGACATTTACAGTAAACTCTGAGCAGGAACAGCTCCCTCAGCATGTGTGAAGAGATCTCAAGGTAACCAGCAGGGAGGGGTCCCTGGAGAGCTGAGGGAGCAGTCCAGGGGCCTGAACTGTGCAGTGATGGGTGCAGGCCAGGGGTCAGCATGAGCTCAGAAGCGAAGTAACCAGGGCAACTCACCCAGAGAACAGAGGAACAGAGGAGCCTGGGTAATCCAGTTGAGGTCACAGAATCGCCAAGAGAAGGACCCAGTAGCAATCAAAACTCAACAAGAGGCAGGGAGGGGAAACATATCACACACACACACACACACACACTAGCAGGGCCCAACTATCTGTTTCATCAATCTCACAAGTACACATGCATACCTATACACATACACATATACCTAGTTATGTATATATGTTCATACATATAGATACACATTCATAAAGACATACAGACATATTGTACATACACATAGACAGACAGACAGACAGACAGACATATATACATTTGGAGCATGGAGCAGAGCCCCAACAGTAACACTATTTTTTCTCTCAGCCTTTTTATACCTTCTTAGACAAAAGTTCTTTATAAAATTACCTCAAGATAAAATGTTACACAAAAGGGGAGTTACAGAGGGACGTCAACAGTAAATTCAAAGCAGTGTTTCATTCCATAAGCTCTTTACAAACTCAAAGCAACAGCAGTCTCACGTGGCCCTGCTTTACCGCACCGCACACCTGTGGCCTCATCCCTGGACCTAAATTAGAAGGAATGTTTTTCCTCAGTCACAGATCTGTCCCAAGCCTATTTCTCTCCTGAGTGTAATTGTGAAAGCTCATTGTCTATCTTATGCAGCCGGTATATTCTATGAGGAGGAGGAGGCATACTCTCTAGTCGTCCTCATTCTAACTGTATTACATCTTTCTGCGAAAACAACTAAACCATCTC
The DNA here is from genome assembly GCF_947179515.1 of Apodemus sylvaticus. Lineage (NCBI taxonomy): Eukaryota > Metazoa > Chordata > Mammalia > Rodentia > Muridae > Apodemus > Apodemus sylvaticus. Next base: position 83,296,197 of record NC_067475.1, on the reverse strand, counting down.
CTTAAACTTTCTTCCTAAGATTACTTTAATCAAATCAGGAATGCTATAAAGTCATTAATTCATCTAAGCAGCATTAACTTATGAAAGTTTATTTTCATGTTGACCTGCAGAATATTTGCCAATAGGGTGGGCTGGTGCCCAGGAATCATTATGCTATGTAACAGTGGCAGGAAAGGCATATTGGCATGGAGAAGCTATCCTGGGATGAAGTCTCCGTGGCTGTGTCTCTCCAGAGTGCACCCATCACAGCCATGCAAGATGATGGGCCGTCTCCAGGAAAATCTCCAGGAAACTCACTTGCTTGCCATAGCTTTCCTAGATGGCTTCTGTCAGTTAGCCATTTCCAGTGTTCAATGGAATGCAGACAGACAGACAGACAGACAGACAGACAGACAAGGAGGTAAAGTCAACTGTGAGTTCTGGGTTGAACTGCAATTCTCAGTGTGTATTCACTACGTGTCTGTCTACCTAGTGTACAAATCACAACATTCCCCACAAAAGACAACAGGATCCTCTGAGCATTGGCTAAATCCCAGTGTAGGAGGAGGCTGGACCATCCTATCACACCGAATATGAGTGAGCTATGAAAGACTACCAAAGCTACATCCAAAGGATCCAGAAACCATCTCTAGAGACTCCATTAACCAAACAAGGAACAGAGCATTAAAATCTAGAGTTCCTGCCAGCAACTGCAGTCCCAGAATATTCTGAAATGTGTGAGTCTTCGGAGTGTCATAGTCTCATGGGACACCTTCTGAGGGTGACCTGGAGGTATCTGACAACTGTTACCTGTCCTCCCCAAACTTTGTGTTCAGTGAACATGGTTATGAATTCCACTTCAGAGCTTCATGTGGGGCCTGCTGGGGATGGCCACAGCGCCTGTGCCCTGGGAAGAGCAAATGGTGGGGCTGGACTCGTGTGCCTCATCACGGTGCATCTGAGCTGCAGGGGGAAGGCTCACGCCCAGGCACCCGTACTGCTGCCCATCTTTCCCACATGCAGGCTCTCTAAGGTGGCAGTGTCCGGGCTGCGGGATTTCTCACAAGCAGCCCCGGGCTCCACCTCTAAGGACACAGGTGCGGTCTTCACCCACCATCATCGTCATGTGCTCTACTGTTTAGAGAAGCTGTGTGCAGGCAGAGTCAGTGAGTGGCAAAAGCACAACACAACAGAGAATTTCTGTGCTCTCACGCCCCCTCAAGAATGAACCCATTTTCTTGAAAACTGGGTAGTGTGAGCGAGAAACCCCTGAGCCATAACACTCTGAAATCACACCCTGTCATCCTGTGTGAGGAGTGGCAGTCTGTAAAATTACTCTATTGACAATGGAAATGAAGGATGAGAACCCAGAGTCCCAGGAAGATGAACAGCGTTAACGTTTTTACATATCAACTGAGAATTGTTTTAAAGATGTATTTATCTTATTTATATGAGTACACTATAACTGTCTTCAGACACACCAGAACAGGTTATCGGATCCCGTTACAGATAGTTGTGAGCCACCATGTAGTTGCTTGGAAATGAACTCAGGACCTCTGGAAGAGCAGTCAGTGCTCTTAACCCATGAGCCATCTCACCAGTCCTCAACTGAAAATTTAACTGAGTGGATTTTTTTAAATGGTAAAGTCAGTATTATTTTTTTTCTCTAGGGCTGGGGATTGACCCCAGGGCTTCACACATGCTGGATGAACGATCTACTACTGTGCTATACGCTTAAACTCCAAATGTCGAAATTCAGGTGTCACCATTCTAAAGCTCTCAGGGACTAATTAACGAATGTAGCTTTTGAGCTACTTTGGTGACTTTAGAGACATCTGGCTTGATGTACTAAGAGTGGAAGGATATGGCGCCATCTAGTGTCTCATGTAGGGATCACGCATACATCTGGTCCAGCCTGTGGTTCCAGGCCCTGAAATGACCAAGCACAGGGGACGACCATTACACCAAAAAAACTGGCCAGTGACCCACAGCCGCTGAGATATTCTCGGGCTCTTTAAGAATGGCTTTCTAAGACCTTCTTGGGCAACTTGGAGAGATCCTGTCTCAAAATAAAAGTGACAGAGGGGTGGGGGATATTCCGGGTGGTATAGTACTTGCCTAACTGTGTGTGGCCCTGGGTCCAAACCACAGTTTAAAAAAAAAGAGAGAGAAAGAAAGAAAGAAGGGGCGAGGCTGAAAACGAACCAACTGAAAGACGCAATGTGAAGTTACACAGAACGGAGTGGTACAAGCTGAACTCCAGGGCCTGCACACAATAATTTTGCGACAAAATTTTTGAAGTGGCCTGTCATCAGCGTCAGGAGAGACCTCTGTCAGGGGAAGGGGCATCTTGAAGATGGCTCTGGCAGGAGAGGGGCTTCTAGCTCTTTATTACTGATGTTGGCCTTCCCGTCACACCAGTGCTCACTGTGTGATTACCCGACGCATCCCACACGGGGGTTTCTAGGTTGTCTTTCTCGGTGAAGGAAAAGGATGAGGAACACAGAGAGAAGTGATTCTGTGGAGATGCGCAACACTGAGCGCTTAATGTGAGACACCGTACCCAGCCCCAGACTCTGTGAGCTCACTTGTTTCCCCACCACCCTTGTCCACGTCCAGAGTCTGGCCAAGAACTTAGCTTGGTGACTGCTGGGCCTGGTATTTGCTGACGAGCTGAACAGGCCACCAGTGAGCCTGAGAAAGTCGCCTCCTCCGTCTTTGCTGAGTGTACAACAGTTAGCGTGCAGCATCGATCCGGGACATTCCCTCTGGGAAGACTGTGAGAGACACACCTCATCCTTGACCAGCAGCCATCAGGGCTGGGAAGGAGATTGCCTGGGGTATTTTGTAACGTGTGAATGCCTAAAGAAGTAGTACAACTTGGCATTTACAAGCCTTTGCTTGCCCTATAGAGATTTTCATAAAGATCCAACTGTCTTTATGAAAGGGAGTTTTCATTCTTTCTTTCCTTCTTTCTTTCTTTCTTTCTTTCTTCCTTCCTTCCTTCCTTTTCTCTTCATTCCTTCCTTTCTTCCTTCCTTTATTTATTTATTTATTTATTTATATTTTGTTACTTAGTTTTTTGAAACAAGATTTCTCTGTTCTGTGTACTCCTGGCTGTCCTTTATAGATCAGACTGACCTCAAACTCAGAGATCAGCCTCCTGAGTGCTACAAATAAAGGCATGTCAGATAAGGGCTTTACCTCCAAGTCTCTCTCTCTCTCTCTCTCTCTCTCTCTCTCTCTCTCTCTCTCACACACACACACACACACACACACACACACACACACAGAGAGAGAGAGAGAGAGAGAGAGAGAGAGAGAGAGAGAGAGAGAGAGAGAGAGAGAGAGGAAGTTTGGACTATAATAAAAAGCTATAACTTCTTAATACTAGATTCCCTGACCTAAAGTTCCAAAGCAAGTCATTTTTCTTAACAAAAAAGTTTGTTCTCTGCATTCAGAGAACATCAAATTTCCTTTTGTGTTCTCTGCCAAGAATATTCAAATATAAGGCCCTTTTGGAAATCTGACACGTACTGAATCTGAGATTAGCGCATTGTCCACAAGAGGGCGCTAGTTCTCCAGGATGCTCAAAAAGCCAAGAACAAAAGCAGCTCCGTGGTCCTGAGCTGAGATGGAAACGTATAGTTTCAATATGCAAAAGAAACATTCAGCGCTGCATCCTGTTCCTTCGTGATCCAGCTGCAGCCTGCCACAGACGTGCTCAGTATGGCGCCGCAGAGATCATTCGACCCCAAGGTGCCCAGGCCTACACGCAACTAAGCTAAATGTAAAATGAAATTTAAAACTTGAAAGCACCTGGTTACTTGTTTCAGAGACTTTGCTGGCCTGGCGCAGTGGTCCCACCCTGATGTCCTCTGAAGACTCAGCATTCCAATCTGCACGAATTTCTTCCCAGAATGACAGGCAGAGAGAGCGAGCCAGCTAACCCCTGACACAAACCCTGTTGGGTGGAGATAACACCCTAGCGTCTCCCAGCACAGTGCCCAGTGTCTTCTTCTCTAGTTTATTCTTCTTTACCAGTGAAGACACAGCTCACCCACTCAAGCAGCCCTACCCAGGCTTAATCAGATGACTTTCACGGTCCATCTTTTAAGAAACAACAAACACCCAGTGATGCAAAGACTGTAAGATCTCATGCCAGGAAACTCAAGCCTCTTGTTTACTTACTGGGTTTGAAGATTCTGCTGTCCACACTTAGTTCTGTGTTTCTTTCTTGCAGCAAGCTGTAGTACTCCAGTCTCCCCAGAGGCAGCTTGGGTGGGGCTAAGTGCCCCCCACAGCACCCCACACACACTCCTTGTACCAAAGCAGAGGATAGCAGCTGTGGTCAGCAGCAATGACCCACCATAGCACATGGTAAGGCCCAGAACCAGAGGCAAATGACCAGGTAACCTCGTCTGCCAACGCTTTGCCGCCGGGTTTTCGTAGGGCTGCTTTCACTGTGTTACATTTAATTCGACATACCTGTCCAGAGGATATTTTTAGATGCAATTACCTAAAGAGCTTTCAAGTTCCTGGAGTTTTATCTGCATGGCTATCTCTTGGCCTAAGGAACCTAAAGTATTGAATGAAGTAAGTCTCCCTTAAAGACACCAGGGCACTGGGGAAAGGCTACCTGCACATGGGCACCTGCCTTGGGCATCTTTCTTGATGGAGAAATATCTCAGGCAAGTTGTTCCTGCCTCCCCTCCCCCAGCAGAGTCCCCTCTTCTCAGGACTAGGAGGGAGACACGTGGGAGGGCGCCTGAACATCCTTCTCACACTGGCTACCTGGCCAAACAGGGCTGTCTTGATTCCCTGACTTTTAGACCACGAGTCTAGGCTGACACAGACCCTGCTCTATCCCCTACACAGCAGAGCCATGGTGTTCCCTGAGCACAGCTTTCAAGCACTTCAGTTACTTCTGGTCACAGTGTGGCTCATGAGTTTTCATCCTGGGACCTTATAGATGGGCAGGCTATGGGATCTGAGGTGCTGAGGTCATATAGGAAACTGTAAAAAAAAAAAAAAAAAAAAAAAGCCCATTTTGCTTCCTGAGATCTTTAACTTCCTTTAGCATCTCTGAGGAATCAGAAACACCTAGTGGGTTATGGGGAGCATGTAGAGGGTTTGCAAATAAATTCGACAGCACAAACAAAAGGCTCAAAAAGAACTACCCAGACCCTTTAATGTTATTTATGTTGCAGACAGAGAAGCCACTCTGGTCACATAGCTTAAGCCTTTGATTTTGTAAATAAGAAAAGCGAGTCTCTCAGTCACCTGGGGTAAGTCTCTGGCCCCAGACTCGGTTGAGCCCTTTCCAGAATATGAAAGATGGGGGTCCCTCCCTTCCCGTTTCTCCATTGGAAACACTACCGAAATGAGAAGAAACCATGTGACCTCTGTATCAGCTGAGTCCTATCGCATGGACTTGTTGAGCAGCCCCCGTGGTGCAGAGGAGCTCAGGGTGTGGGATTGTGTAGGGCAAGTGGCCCGTGCCTCAAACACAAGAGCTGGTAAGGTTGAGTGAGCTCAGACCCCAGGAATCTCAGAGGCTTGAGATCTGCAGGAGTTGAGCCACTCCCTGTACATCTCTGCACCTGCTCTGGACCACAACACCCCAATAAGAGGACCACAGCAGTCAGTCACATACAAAATTACCTGGAGTCCTTCCCCGTGCAAATCACACTGAGCCAATAGGAAACACCTGCCCCTAAATCCCACCCACCCCCACTCCTCAATGTTTCTATAGTCCCAATCCACTAAAACACACAAGTTATTTCACATCATCTGAGAGTTGTTGAGATTTGGTCTTGCTGACTATTGTAATGCGAAGTGCAGCCTCCCAAGACTTGGAGTCTGCACATAGACCTATGACCCTGTCCCCAAGTTATTTCTGATTGGTAGATGAAGATGCCAACAGCCAGAAGAGACAGGTGAGCGTTAGGATTCCAAGGCTCGGAGAACCGCGAGGAAGAAGGTTGCCGAGGAAGAGAAACCGCAACAACGTGGGCCTCTGGGCCGGCCAACTGGAGTTAAGAGCAGCCCAGATGAAGCACAGTAAGTAATGCATAGGAAAGTAGATTCTAACAGAGGGTAGGCACAGAGGGTAGGCATCGATCGGCCCAGCTCTTGCGCTGTGTAAGGCTAATTGTAAATATGAAGGTTATGTGTGTCTTTTATCCAGGAACTAAATTGTCAAAGGTGGGGTAGAAACCCCAGGTCGGGTTTGCATAGTTTCTACAACAGAGAATAGCTGTTTTACTGAGCTATGTCACTTGGGGGTGAGTTCTCTCTCCCAAAGCACTCATCAGTAGAGCTTGGCCCCAGCTGGCTACCGCCGCCTCTGCTTCTGATGCTGCTGCCACCGTCGTCGTCGAAGGAGCTGAGGAGAGACTCAGGCCCTGGGCTACCTGCCCTGCACAGGCCACCCAAACCTCCCAGGCTCTTTTCTGAGAGCTATAATACTCCTGCCATTTCCGGCCAGCCCAGAGCCCCGCGGAACCTATTTGTCCAGGCTCCGCTTAGCCCTCAGAAGACAGGTTTGAAGTGACTTCATTCTCACTGTGTGTCATAATAAAAAGGACCCTCGCTGAAATGTAGGAGCGCCCGTGGGCATGCCGCTGAAGACCGTGGCGGGCACGCAAGAGTGAGTATAAGGCACACGCAGTCTGGAGCTCAGCCTGGGACGTAGCGAGCTCATCCTCGGACGTACGTAGCGAGCTCATCCTCGTTGTCCCTACCCCGATCTACTGCTGGCAGCCTAGCTCGCTCATCAAAGCCTCACACCAGAACCAAGGAAACAAAGATGAAAACCCTTCAGCAGGGAGCAGAGACAAGGAACCCTGGGTGAAATCCGACAGATTGTGACAAGAAGCGCGTGGAGCCTAGGGAAATGGCTCAGCAGTTAAACTCTCCTTGCTCCTGCAGAGAAGCCAGGTTCAGTTTCCTGCACTCACACGATGGTTCAAACCACCAGTAGCCCTCACTATCTGATGCCCTCCTCCAGTTTCCTCGGGCACACTCTGCATAAGATTAGGGTAAAAAAAAAAAAAAAAACCAAACACTCCCAAATTTCATGATAATTGGAGGGGCACTAACAATTAGTCCCGGGTTTTTGGAGTCTAAAAATGCAAATCTATTCCATTAAATTTCTGCACGTGCACTGGGCGTGTCTAGCCAGTGAGCGTGGATCCCCCTGGAACATTTATTGTGTCAAGCTAGTGCTACTGAATCTGGCGATACAAGAGGTGGGTCTGACAGGGGTTGCTGTGTGATTGCTTGGATTGGAGGCTCAGGGGAGTCAGGGTGGGCATCGGGGTCGCTACCTGAAGAGCAATTATTCTAAAACCTGCCAGGACAGCCTGGGCGCGGGTGATGCCCTAGAGATTATGGATCCAGCATTCCCTAGCAAACTCAAGTCCTGGGCTCCAGAACAGCAAATAAGAAGGGGAAAAAGGAGTTAATTTTCTCCATAGTGGTTATGTGCTCCTTAGCTTTTAGGATTTTTCTTTTATTTGGAGGCAGAGCTCTGGCTGGACCTTGCTGTGTAAATCAGACTGTCCTTACTGAGATCTGTCTGCTTCTGCCTCCAGAGTGTTGAAATTAAAGGCATGTGTCTCCCCCTCAGGTTCACATCCCTTTGTGAAGACACACCAGGACTCGGGTGCACTAACCCTGCTGGTTAAACAAAAAGCCCTTTTCATTAGGACCTTACAGAGCAGTAGCCAACAGGATGGGTGGAGCACTGTGAGTCTGAGAGCGGCACTGTGGGGTAGACCAGAAAGCCTGAAATGTGTAGGGAGGGCTAGAGACTCTGACAAGAGTCTTCACCGTCATCCAGAGGGGATCCACACCCTCAACCTTGGGTATCCATCGATCTCTTCTCCTAAGGCCTTCCTTCATCACACTGGACGAGGCCCACCACTCATAGAGTGATCTGCTTTACCCACAGTCTCCTGGTTTCGTGTTAATTAGGGGTGGGAAGGCAGCTCAGTGACAGAGCACATGCTTAACATAGATGGGAGGCTGGATCCAGGCCTCAGCACCGAGAGAAGAGAGAAGGAAAGAAAAGTGAATCATAGCTGAAAGTTCCCTTCAGGGCAATAGCTAGGCTGGCATTTGACCAAGCAACTGGGCACCAGGTGTACCCAGCTTAGCCAAGGTGACACATGACACTGACTGCCACACCCTGTGACTCTAACATCCATCCAAGACTGTGAGGCCACGTGAGGGAGGGGCATATGTTAACACTTAGCAAAACTGAACCTCCTCGTTTCTGATTCACCTTCTATCTCTTCTAGAAGGTTCTCCCTGACAGCCTGCCTCGAGTTACACGTAGCTGCTTTATGGACTCAGCACACACTGCCTGTCCAGACCCGTAGCTCTCTGTTACCACTAAATGTTGGCACTCTCTCCATCTACCTTCCGTCCTTGCAACCAGAACCTCATCTTCATTGCACCTACTGCATACAGTAGGTACTCAAAAACTATTTCCTTCCGCGATGAAGTTCATAATTTGGAATTTTCTCTGAGCCTCCACACCACTGGACAGAGAAGTTCAAAGGTCCTGGAAGGCCTTGGGGCCAAAAATGCCAAGACAGACTGGCATCCAAGATGTCAGATGACTAGCATGTCTGTAGTCAGCTCTGTCCTCATTAAAACACACATCGTTTCCCAGGGATGTGTTCCAAGGTGCTCCTTGGCTGAGCACCCTGCTGATAGAGCGCACATGTTTTCTCACCCACCACCAGATAGCAACCCTGAGTCACTTCCTCAAGAATGGGAGTTCACAGGAAGGATCTCGGGTGGAAGGCTCCTGGCGGATGCCCTGGGCTTGTTGATCCCCGTTCCTTCATTCTAGAAGCATTTATTGGGTGCTGACTCTGTGCTGGGTGTGTTCCAAGTACTCAAGGAATGCACAGCCTCCGGGCTCCAGGTTTCGCTGGTGTCTTTGTGGAGCGATGCCAGCTTCCACTTCATAGTTTGCTGTAAAGAAGACGCCTGGGTCAAAACCACCACACCTCTCCACAACCTGGCCTTTAAACCTGCAGGGTTAAAGCTTTTAGCGTTGTGAAGCTCCAGGCTACTTCAAAGTTGGAACTATGCCTTTTCTAGGAGAATACCATGTGTCAGAGTGGCCCATATGAAGCAAATTAGAAAAACTAAACACAGTGAAAAACTCTCCCCACTTTCTCTGGTCAATAACCCCTGGGTGAACTCAGAAAGCCAAAAGAAATGGAAAATGGAGCTTTCTGAAACTATCATAAAATTAGCCTAATGTAAAAAACTAGATGATAAACTAAAGTATCTCCAGAATGATTGAAAAAAGACATGCAGTAGACTGCCAATGTAAAAACTAATCAATGTTTTCTATGTCTATAAGCGATTTGTCAAGACACTTGTGAGCTGGCCCCTTTCTGATGTTGTCAAAGGGCACTGGAGAGCTAGATGTGTTCCGTATAGGGGCATGAAGACATACCAGAAGGATCTGTTTAAGAAACTCCCATCTTGGGACTGGAGAGAGGGCTCAGCAGTTAAGAACACTGCCTGCTCTTCCAGAGGTCCTGAGTTCAATTCCCAGCAACCATGTGGTAGCTCACAACCATCTCCAAGGGCTTCTGATGCCCTCTTCTGGCATCACACATACAACAGAGCATACATACATACATACATACATACATACATACATACATACATAAGTATTAGAAAAGAGAAAGAAATCCCTGTCCGAGGCGGCTGTGTTCACTCCCATGTGTGACTCTGAAGAACACAGGTCACAAGGTAAATTCAGCAAGCATGATAAAAGGGAGAAAGCAGAGCGTAAACAGAGGTTGGTTGAAGAACCTATGTTACGTTTGGATCTGAAACTTCTCCCAGCACTCATGATTTGCTCCCCAACCGGTAGTGCTGTGTAGGGAGGGCTGTGGAACTGGGTCTACCTCACACACGTGCTCACCAAGGGCAGGACTTTGAGGATCATAACTGTTCCTAGTTCTGCCCTGTCTTAGGTTTCTATTGCTGTCATGAAACACCATGACCAAAAGCGACTTGGGGAGGAAAGAGCTTATGCCATCTCACAGCTTGCGGTCTCTCATCCAGGGATCTCTAGGCAGGAGCCTGGAAGCAGGAACTGAAGCTCTGGCCACGGAGGAGTGCTGCTTACTGGCTGGATCCGCCTGGCTTGCTCAGACCGCTTTCTTAGAGCCCCCAGGACCGGCAGCCCAGGGATGGTGCCATCCCGGTGTGAACTCAGCTCGCCCTCATCCATCAACAACCAAGAAAAAGTCCTACAGGACTGCTCACAGGCCAGTCTGGTAGGGGTGTTTACACAATTGAGGTTCTTGCTTCCAAAATCACTGTTTTGTGTTAGTTGGCATAAAACTAGCAGGCACCAGCCCACGCTCTGCGCTTCTTTCCAGCTCTACCATGTGAAGATGCTCTACCACACACTCCCAGGACTGTGGCCGGAGCCTCCCTGCCATGCCTTCGCTGTGATGGACTGAACTCAGAAGCCCATGTGGTGGTTCGAATGAAAATGGTCCCCAAAAGCTCATTGAGAGTGGCACAATTGGGATGTGGGGCCTTGTTGTAGTTGTGTCCTTGTTAGGATGTATATCACTCAGCCATGGGCTTTGGGGTTTCAGATGTTCAAGCCAGGCAAAAATGTCACTCTCTTTTGCTGCTGTCTGGGAATCCAGATGTAGAAGTCTCAGCTCCTCCTCCAGCACTATGTCTGCCTAGGAGCCGCCATGCTTTCCGCCATGATGATAACGGACTGAACCTCTGAACTGGTAGCCAGCTCCAGTGAAATGTTTTCCTTTATAAGAGTTGTCGCTGTCATGGTGTCCCTTTCAGCAATAAAACCCTCACTAAGACACACAGATGAACCTTTCTTTCCCCACACTATCTATTAGGACTGCACTAGTTGCCACATTAATGTAACTAGCACACAGAACCAGTGAGTTTGCCAAAACCTGACTCTCTGGTTCTTAGGATTCAGAACTGGTTTGTGGGAAGAGTGTGGACGAGTTTGTAGATGCATGTTAGAGAAACCTGAGAATGTCATTAGTGTCTTTCTTTATATATCATTTAGTATTGCTTTTTATGTGCATTGATGTTTTGTCTGTGTGTATGTCTGTGCGAGGGTGTCAGGTCCCCTGAAGCTGGAGTGACAGACAGTTGTGAGCCACTGTGTGGGTGCTGGGAATTGAACCCTGGTCCTCTGGAAGAGCAGTCAGTTTTCTTAACCACTGAGCCATCTCTACAGACCCCATCATTAATGTCTTAATGGGGCATTCTCGTGGGAGTCAAGAACACCCTAATTCCAGTAGATATGTAGACAGGAAGGATTGGGCTAATGCGACTTCAGATGGGAAAAAGAAAGTCAGTTAAAACTGGGAACAGAAGCCATGCTGCAGTGTGGCAAGGGGCTCATGTGTATTCTGCACGTGTCCTGAAACGTGGGCGGAAGTTTACAGTTCAAAAGCAATGAAGTTGGTGGAGGAACTTTGAGGGCAGCTTGAGCTTGGGGTTGTAGCGTGGCTACCATTGGCTACTTTAGCCAGGTTGACATTGAGAATTGGTGATGAACAATCAGAGTAGGACATGAGAAGTTTACATTTTGGTCAGGAAACTGGAACCAGCAGAGTTAAAGGTGCAGACTGAGAAGATGCAGACAAAGTGACAGGAGTTGCTAAAGATCGGTGACTGAAAAGGGCGAAAAGGGCGCAGCAGTTTGCACTGGGACTGTAGGAGAGGGCCTTGGGGGCATTCAGGAAGTGGCAAAATCTCGCGCATCCAAGGCTCCAGGACACAACATTGGAGAGGAGCGCTGGTGAGGAGTCCTGCCGGAAACAGACTTCACAGACTTCACAGGGAAGGTGTTGTTTGTTTAGTTGGTTGCTTGGATGCTTGGATGGCTCTGCTTCCCCGCCCCCCCGCCCTCCCCCCCCCCCCCCAGGGGCGGCAGAGGTGGCTGCTGCTGCGGCTGCAGCTGCGGTCCTTCTGAGGAGCCTGGCTATTGCTTGGGACGGCAGCACATGGTTCTGTTTTTTCAGGCAAAAGAATGCAAGAGTTATGGGATTATGGAGACTGCCACCAAGAGTTTTGAGAGAAACCTGTGGTGCAAGGAACATCTGTAGCAGGGATTGATTAACGGGATTAACAGTTCCCAGAAATGGGAAGATGTTGGACTTTTAAGAATGAGAACATGAACCAGGTATGGTGGTACAAATACGCACTCACCAACTTAGGCGACATAAGACCCTTTCTCTTAACACATGCACAAACATAACCGAAATTATCTATATGCGTAAGTATGCATATGTTTTTGATGAAGGTGTGTTCTCATTCATTATGATGAACTAAAATCATTACAAACGCAGTTCTTGCAGAGGACCTGGGTTCATCTCCCAGCATCTACTTCAAGTGGCTCACAACCATTGACAACTCCAGACCCAGGGCATCTGACGCTCTCTTGTGGCCATTGTGGGGTCTATGCTCATATACACACACCCACACACAATGATATGCACATAACTTTAAAATGTCAGTAAAAAATAAAAGTCTTTTCATTATTTTTTGGAGATTGGTGCTAATGCTTTGAGTCTGTGTGTCCAGATGCTGAAGGTCCTTGTCCCCAACTGTTTTTTGTTTGTTTGTTTCTTTGTTTGTTTGTTTTTCAAGACAGGGTTTTTCTGTGTAGCCCTGGCTGTCCTGGAACTCTGTAGACCAGGCTCAGGGTGGCCTTGAACTCAGAAATCCTCCTGCCTGTGTGTCCCAAGTGCTGCTCCACCCCCCATACCCCCCCATCCCCAACTGATTTTTGATCTATCAATAAAGATGCCAGTGGCCAACGGTTGGGTACGGGGCAGGACGCCTAATGTTGCACGCAGGACTTAAGGAGAATCTCAGGGACTTGAGAAGAAGGAAACACAGTAGTTGCAGGAGATAAAACCAACCAGCCACGTGAGTCTTGAGGTACTTGGCCACTGGTTACTGCCCCAATTGGGCCTGGGATGGGAGGGGGAGGATTAGAAGTGCCCAGCCTTTGAGGTAGCCAAAGCATTTTAAAATTAACTAGTGTGTGTGTGTGTGTGTGTGTGTGTGTGTGTGTGTGTAATTATTATCTAAATAACATCAGCTGAAACACAAAGGTTCAATCAATTGGCAAGTATCTGAGGTAATTATAGTAATGTTTACTATATTAATTGGAATATTACACAGCAAATAAAATGAACTGCAGGTATACTTGTATTCACATAGATATATTTGGAAATACTATGAAAAAGATACCAAAAAGCAAGATGGAGTCTGTATGGGGGGGGGGGGCGCTTAGACGTATGTCTACAAACCAATAATGGGGGAATTGAACCATCCCGTAATTACAGAAAATTGGAACTGAAAAACTTTTTTTTTTTTTGGAACGTCAACTTTTCATCTTTTTAGCTCCCTTATTTTAGAAGACAGAAAAATGTTAGTGCTAACTCCTTCCCTCTCTCTCTCCAGCCCTTCCTTCCCCTTTCCCTCCCTCCTCCCCTCCCTCCCTCCCTTCTCGTTCCTTTCATCACTTTACCATTTATTTAGCTACCAGTTAGGGCTGAGAATATCATAACTTTTTTGACATGGATTTTGCCCATAGTCACCAACCGCTTGTGGAACGGTCGGGAACCTCACCCACCACCCCCACCCCCGCGCGTGTTCCTGCTCACTGCCTCCAGCTCCTTGCCACATGCCCTGCTGCCCTGTGGAAGAAGAAAACCTGCACCTTAGCGTCTCATTCCTGCCCTTCTTCCCTGGCTACCGTGTCCGCTCGCTCGGCGTCATCTGGGAACTTCATGGAGATGCTCTCTCCTCGCCTCTGCTGCCAGCGCTGCTGCTGGGGTGGGGGTGTGGGGTGGAGAGAGGAGGAATGGGAGCTAGTGGCCGGGTTGTTCTAACAGGCCCGTGCGGTGGCTGCAGAGGACATCCAGAACACAGCCTCATTGTCTCGGCACCTTTGCTAAGTACCTGTCTCGGTTTCTACTGCTCTGAAAAGCAGGGGGGGAAGGGAGGCGTGGAGGGAGGGCGGGGTGCGGGGTGCAGGGGTGCGGCAGGGGTGGGTCCAGCTTACAGACGGGTGAACATGAGCCTGCGGAAACCAGGGCAAGAAATACCTGCCCATGGAAAGAAATACCGGACTAATTGCCAAATTGAAAGCAGACTACTCTTGCAGGTAGAAATGGTGGCGGCTGCAGTTTCCATTCTCATGGTAATGCAATGCTTGGTGAAGAAAAGGAGCCAGGCCCTTCCCCCACCGCGGGTGGACAGAGGGAGAAAAGAGGGCAGAATCCAGCTGAGAAACTCCCTGACGACTGTTCTTCCACAACCGCATTGCGATGTCTTACCACTTACTAATGTTTGCTGTGTTCTCTCAGGCTGTTTAAAAGGGCAAAACACTGACCTAAAATTCATTGTCAGAATATTGAAAAAACAAACAAACAAACAACAACAAAAAGCAGCAGCAGAAATGTCAATATGTCATTGACACACAGAACGCGGCACTTGCTAGCATAACAGATAAAAAACTGGCAAGAAGACTCACATCCAGGCTCTGACAACATAATTAAACCTTAGTTTACATGTTGTTTCTCCATGTACAAACCGTGTTTCATGTCTGTTCACGTGCCCTATCTGTGGTGATTTGATTGTGAAATATTCTCCATTGGCTCAAGTATTTGAACACTGTTCCTGGCTGGTATCCCTGTTGAAGAAGGTTGAGGCTTTCGGGAGGGTGGGGCCTTGCTGGAGGAAGTGGGCCTCTGTGGGCGTGGCCTAGCGGTTGTACTCTCGCCTCACTTCCTGTTGGCTCTCGGATTCCTGAATGTGAATTGTGTGACTCTGGTTTCTTGTTTTTGCAGATATGCATTCTCTGTCATGATGTGCTGTATCATTCCCTAAATTGTTTTTTTTTTTCTCAGATCCTTTGTCCCAGCAGTGTGCGAAGTGATCAGACCCTGTGCACAGCTGTAGGAAGAGAATCCGTAAATGTGGCCTGCACGTTCATTCCTCTCTGTTAAAAGGTCTAGGAACCCTTTTCGTGTCATCATGGGGAATATCTGTTACCTTTGAGGCTCTCAGAGTCTTGGGGGTTGGGAGTGGGGAATGTACCCTTTTTTCTACTTCCTGAGACGCTAAAGCACTGGAACCACTCCGGGATTTGCTAATTTGGATCTAGAATGTTCCCCCAAACCCATGTGCTGATTGATGGCTTGATCCCCAGCCTCTGACAATTGGGAGGATGCGGAACTTTTAGAAGATAGAGCCTTCTGGAAGTTTTGTCACTGAGGCATGGGCTGGGGGGGCAGGGTGTAGATACTGGGACATGATTCCTTCCTCTTTTTCTTTTGATTCCTGGTGGCCAGAGGTGACCTGCCACACACTTCTACCGCGGAGAGCTGCTTCAACACAGGACCAAAGGCAACAGAGCAGAGTGAAGACTGACTGAAACCTCTGGAGTCAGCAAAATGAACCGCCATGCTGGCTTGCACATGCGGCGAATGAAAGGAGATGCACCTCTCCGTACTTGCATGCAAGTCAGTTCAAGATGGACCAAAGATTGGGATGTAAGACCTCAACTCAAAGAACTCATGTAAGACCTGAACTCTGACCTAAGGAAAATACTTTTTACATGCAGCTATAGGCAAGGACTTTCTGAAAAGTCCTCCTAACAGCACAGGAAACGATTGGCAAAAGCAATTACATTAAAGGGATGGATGGCCAAGGAGACCATCAGCAGCCAAAGAGACCGTCTATACAACGGGGAAAGTCCTTGCCAATTATTTGTCAGACAGGGGCTACCACCGGGATCCTATAAGAACCTCCAACAACTCAACAACCCCACAAAAACCCCAAATCATTAATTCATTAAATGGACCAACGAGTGGAATAGACAGTCCTCAAACGGGAAAATATAAACGATGGGCTGGGGCAGGTCAGTGACTGAGACTTGTAGCTGCTCTAACATGAGGCCTGAGTTAGGATCCCTAGAGCCCACGTGGAATGCTCTGTGTGTCTCTGCTTATGAACCTGGAGCCTTAGCTCAGAGCAGTGAGGCGGAGGCAGGAGAATTACTGTGCCTTGCAGGTCCCAGAAAGCTATCCATTCAGTGAGAGATCATCTCAAGGGAAGAAAGTGGCCAACGATAAAAGACATTCTCTTCTGGATTCTACCTTTGCATGCATGCATGCATGTGTGTACTCAGCTGTACACATATGAGTACACATGCACACATATCACACACAAACTTGCACACACATACAAATATGTTTTTAAAAGGAAATACAAATAACCAATAAGTATTTGAAAACCGTTCAGTGTCCTCCATCAGAATGGCTTCTATCCTTAGGATAGAGATCCTAGGAGTACAAATAAAACCACTTTGAAATCCACCTCACCCTGGTCAGAATGGCAATCAGCAAGAAAAGAAATGACAATAAATTCTGGCCATGATGCACAGAAAGAGACTTTTATACACTGGACTTTATACATGACTGTAAACTGGTGCAACCATTTTGGAATCAGTATTGAGGATCCTCAAAAGAATGAAAACACACCTGTCATAAGATCTAACTACATACCCAACTGATTCTAACTCCACAATACCTCGGAGATATTTGAACATCCATGCTAATTGTGGCTCTAGTCACAATAACCGAGGTATGGGCCTAGCCGAAGTTTATCCACGGATGAAGGGGTAGTGACGACGGCAGGAATATACACGGCGCTAGTTGATTTTGCAGGAGTTAGAGATGGCGCAGTGGTTAAGAACACTGGCTGCTCTTCCAGAGGACCTGGGTTTAGCTTTCAGAATCCACACGTGGTTCACACATCTCTAATTCCAGTTCCAGGGAATCTGATGCCCTCCTCTGGCTTCTGTGGGCACTACATGCATGTAGTACACAGACATGCACATGCAGGCAAACACTCACACATACTTTCTAAGTTCTCTCACAGTCTATCCCTGAGATGAAAAGCAACTTGGGGAGGAAACGGTTGATTTGGCTAAGACTTCCAGGTAATAGTCCATCATTTAGGGAAGTCGGGACAGGGACTCAAGTGGGGCAGGAAGCTGGAGGGAGGAGCTGATGCAGAGGCCATGGAGGGGTGCTGTTCATGGACCTGCTCCTCAGCATGCTTTCTCGTGGCACCCAGGACCGCCAGCCCCAGGGGGCAGAGGTGCCACCACCCACAGTGGGCTGGGCCTTCCCAATCATTAATTAAGAAATTGACTATAGGCTTGCCTATGGCCTGCTCGTACACGGAGGCAATTTGTCAGTTGAGGTTCCCTCCCTCAGTTGACAAAAACTACCCAGAGTACATCTAAAATACAGATAAAGGAAAAAATTAAAACATGTTCTCCCCTGCCACAGTGGAACAGTTACACTGTGTTAAGTGAAATAAGCCTTATTCAAAGAAAGATATCACCTGCGCTTTTCTAGTCAGAATCTTGATTCACCTTTATTTATGTGAGTGGCTACAGGTACATACACATACATGTACATATGTATGTATAGAACATGAAAATCGGATGGAGGCTGTGAGAGGTGAGGAGTTCTGAGGTGCGTAGAGATAAGAAAGGGTGGTGGGGAGTGAGACAGGGCTGGAGAGGGCATATTGCTCTTGCAGAAGGTTTGCGGTACCACGTGGGTGACTCATTACCCCCTGAAGCTCCAGCTCGAGGTGGGGGAGGGGGCGGACCCCACCCTCTGCTGGACTCTGATGCACTGCTCTCATGTATACACACACACACACACACACACACACACACACACACACACACACGCACACATGCATGCATGCATGCATGCACACAGGCACACACACATATACATAACAAAAAATAAATTTTAATAAAAAGAACGCTCGCTGCCATATGTGTGGCATGAGATCAAAGAGGAGACATCTGAGGAGGAAACAGGTCTTGCAGGAAGGGGACGAGAAGGGGACGGTCAATGCAGAGCAAGCACAGCCATGTGTATTGTGGGGACACCATGATGGACCTGTCCCTTTGTGTAACTCTAGGAAATGTATTTAATCAGAAATAAACATACAGTCTTTCTTCCTCTTGAGCTGACGGCCTCGGATACTTTGTCACAGCAGCAGAAAGATGACGAACAGCTTTAAACCAGACTTAGTGAGCACAGGGCCAGCGACAGAGCCGTCAGTGGTCCTGTTAAGAGTCTGGCTTGGATCAACCAAGGGGTACACATGCTTCCAGCCAAAAATGTGGCAAAGGAAGGCCTTGTTGGGCATCAGTGGGAGGAGAGGTCCTGGTCCTGTGAAGGCTCAATAGAGGCCCCAACAAAGGGAAATGGAGGGAGGGGTGGAAGTGGGTCAGGTGGGGGGCATACACTTGGAGGCAGGGGTGGGAGGGGGCTTGGGGGTTTTCAGGGATGGGGGAAACCAGGAAAGGTTTTAGCATTTGAAATGTAAATGAAGATTATATTCAATTTTAAAAAAACATTAAAAAAAGAAAAGAAAAAAGAGTCTGGCTTGGATGGATCCTCCGCCGTGGCCGTGGGTGCTGGACAGGGGTTTGGGCTGAGTTCTGGTCTCATGAGCACCATGAACTTCCTGGTATCTACTTTATTCAGTGTCTGTACCAGAATCACCCAGGGGAGAACCCGAGGTGACTCCGACTGCCTCAGAATAGGAAAAGGTTCAGGAGAGAGCAAACTCCGTACTTAGAAGAAATTTGATGTAACTTTGGAACTGATAACGTCAGGGGCTTCAAAAACCTTTGGGAGGTTCTGAAGACACTGCTAGGCGGGGGCTTTGCTCGTTCCAGCATCAGCATCTCTAGCTTCAACCAACTGTGGGTTAAAGGTGTTTGAACCACAAAATCCTGCCTGTCTTAGACATGCACGCACACTCCCTATTATCAGCCCCGGAACAGCACAACACAGCCAGAATCTGCTTATCATTATGTGAGCATTGTAAGTGACTCGGAGCTAATATTAAAGAACATGAACATATTGCATAGGCTTTATGCAAATATATACAGTTATTTACAGGACTGAACACCTGTGGGTCTGGGTGTCAGAATGGTTCCAGGAATTCAGGCTCCACAGACACTGAAGGGCACCTGTGTTCCTTAGACGGAACATAAGCCTCTGACTCAGCACTTCCTGTTCTAGGGGTTCATCTCAGGAAGCACTCCCTGGGATGACACTACATGGTGCTATGTCTCAGTCTTGGATAAAGCTACAGGATAGCCTATGACGTTTAGAAATGGTGATGGGCACACCATTCTAAAGCCGGAGACAGGGAGTTTGGGGGTTGAAGGGTGGGATCAAGGCTAATATTAAGGAAATGTTTAGTTTGAGATGCTTCCCAAACCCATATTTGAATGGTTTGAAAGTTGGGACTACAGAGATATCCAGCTGAAGGAGTGAATTAGCAAGTCTTCAGCAAGTGCATGGCCTTTAATGCCAGGGATAAAAACCCCAGGAAAAGCAAACTGACTAGGGAAGGATGCGGGTTAGTGTGGTGATCTGGGGAGGTGACCCAGTGACTAGGCTGGTGACAAGTATGTGCTGGGATAGGAAGGCAAACTGGAGGAAAGGGAGTGGGCAGCTGTGTTTTGCCTTACAGATGACTACCTTGAATGAAATCGAGTTTGAGAACATGGAGGTCAGGGATTACCTTGACAAAGGAACGTTAGAGAAATGGAGAAGCGGTTGACCAGACATGGAACGGGGAGCAAACAGAGAGACTGGGAAGTGTGTGCAGGAGCTCTATGGCAGCATGTCCCAGACTAGTCCACACTCTGAAGAGGATTGCAGGGCTGGGACAGATGTAGACAGACTCTCTTTTAAATAAAAGACTCCACACATTGATATCAATAACCCTGATATCCGTTATCAGGATAACCATTGATATTGATAACAGTCATGCTGCAGAGAAGATATTGATGGTAGAACAAAAAGAGACATAAATGGAAGAAGGAAACTCTCCACATGGCAAACTCTTCCTGCTCACCCTTCAGTGGGCGTCCTCCTGGGCACACCTCCAGAGTGTCAATGGCCCTGGTGTAGCCGCCACCCACTCGGGCTGCCGTCATTCTGAGGCATGGGTTTTCAGGGAGCAGAATGCTTGTGGTGTGGCAAGACAGGTAGAGGTGTGAGGGTCTCTGCAGGCGTGCAGGCGGGAAGAGAATCACATTGGCTCTTGATGGCATCTTACCTTCTCAGCCACGTGTGAGGCAAGACCCTGGTTATCTTTGTGGGGGATGGGAAGGAAAAGACTGAAAGCTCTGACTGGGAAGGAGACTCATAGTCTCACAGTGGAAATGCCTGAGTAACTAGGTCACGCCCATTGGAGGTTTGTGGTCATGAACTTAAAGTGAAGTCACTCACCCAACCATGTGCCTTTTCCCTGCGGTGGTCAATTAGCTCGAGGGCAGCCAGGGACACTCTCCCCAAGATCACTGCTCCACCAAAGGCCCAGGAAGCACTGGGCCAAGAGAGCAGGGGCTGAAAAATCCTTGGGTGTCTCTCTTCTGGCTCCACCCACCTTGTTTTCTGAGAGAGGGTCTCTCACTAGCCTGGAACCCACTGACTAGGTTGGTCTGGCTCCAGTAAGTTGCAGGGTTCTACCTGTCTTTGTGTCCCTAGTGCCTTTAAAAAACAAGCAAACAAACAAACGAACAAACAAACACATGTTGTGTGGTCTGAACACTGGTCTTCATGCTTGAAAGGCATGAGGTTTACCCACAGAGCCTTTTCCCTGATCCCCCAACACAGTGGTTTGTTGTTTGGGTTTTGACAGGCTTTCACTAATTATGTAAAGTGGGGTGACCTTCAGTGCTTATGACTTCAGGAACCAAGAAGCATGGGGGCGAGGGAGTCCATCAGGCAGCAGCCCCAGAGGCAGAGTCACCAGAGGCGGTGACATCAATCCATCAGGGATAGCTCTGGGGATTGGACCTTAGAGTTCAGGAGAACTAGGAGGGAGGGGCTGTCGGTGTGAGGATGCTTGAGATGGGGGTGGGGGGAGATGACAGCATCTATGATGGCCGAGGCTGGAGCTGCTGAGGAAGGAAGCAGGATACAGCACAGTCTGGGCTAACCGGCTCTACCAACAGCTCCTGTCCAGACCTTCGATCTGCGACTATGACCTTGACCTGGAGAAGAAGTATTTGCAGATACCATTAAGTGAAAGATCTGGAAATACCATCAGCCTGATTGTCTAGGTGGCCTTTAGTTTGGATCCAGAACGTTCCTAAAAATCTCTGTGTTAAAGGCTTTGTCTCCGACCTGTGGCACTATGAAGATGGTCAAAGCTTAGAAGGGTGTGTTGGAAGGGAGTTAAGTCACTGAGTTGTGCCTTTGAAGGGAATATGGGTCTCTCTCTCTCTGTGTGTGTGTGTGTGTATGTGTGTCTGTCTGTCTGTCTGTCTGTTTGTCTTTCTCTCTCACCCCAGCTGCCATGCTGTGAACAGGCTTCCTCCACACACCCCACCGGTGATACACTGCCTTGCTACAGTCCCAAAGCATTAGGTCAGGAGGAATGAATTGAAACCCTGTACCCTTTACCGGGTCTTCCTCAGGAATGTGTCATGATGACAGAAAGCTAGCTTACAGCTTCTAGATTAAAACAGTTCAGAATCTGCTCCCAATCCCTGCGCCTGTGCCTCCCCCCCCCCCATACCTCCAGTCTGTGGAGACACAGCATTATTGTTCATCTGCAGTTGGCCTTGAAGTCTTTGTCCTTGTGTGTCAGCTCTCCACACGCCAATAGTTCAGCACCATATTGTGTGTTAAAGCCCTTAGGTGGGAACGGTGAGAAGACAAGGCCCAGAAGGGAAGCCTTTGGAGAAACAGGTGCTCCTCAGCCACAGGCCAGATAGTGTGGGTGAGACAGGCAGGATTCTCCCCAAGTCCCCAGCGGGACTGCACATGTCTTGACTTAAGCCTTCCAGCCTATACAACTGTGAGAGCAAAATTTTAAGTACTCAATTTGAAGGAATTCTTTATAGCAGCCCCTAAGGAGCTAACTGACTTCTTCACCTTCATATGGGTGTGAAAATATTGAGGAGAGATGTGTTAGTAGACCAGCAAGATCAAGGCTGACTTGTTTTTAATACGGGGGCTGACTGAAGGGACCTTGGCCAGCCGTTCCCTCCACCTCACTAGAAACCCTTCGATTGCATTCCTAAAGCTAGCCACCAAGGTCTAGTCCGGTATTTGGCCGCTTCCTCCTCCTGAGGAGGAGGTCCAGCTATCAAAGTATTAAAGTCCAGCAATCAAAATCCCCCTTTGGCTCACCTAATTAACACCCAATCAAATATGAACATTTCATCTCAACATGGATGGGGGAGGGGTTGCTCCCCTTACGCCTTTATAGAGGGCCCTGACTGCTTTTCTCTATCCAGAGGCCGTCCTTTGTCTCAAATATCCTCTCCTCATCTACCTTGATGCCTTCCCCTTCTCCCTCCTCCTCTATCTCCTGTCTGTCTCTTATTCCCTGCCCTTTGTCTCTCTGGGGCAAATAAATCTCTTTTTGTGCTTAGAACTTGGTCTTGGGGTGTCTTGAGCTGACTTGGGGGTCCCTTCAATGACGAGGTCTTGACTTGGACTGCTGGGTTAGAGTTAGACCTTCAGTAGGCTGTGGGAGAGAGAGAGAGAGAGAGAGAGAGAGAGAGAGAGAGAGAGAGAGAGAGAGAAGAACGTCTGAGGTAGGTCTAGTACTAAAGCATGTGTTTAGTGTGTTCAAAGACCTGGGTTCCATCCCTGGAACCCAAAAATATGAAAATGAAATAAAAGAGCAAGAGAAAATAGAATTTAGAAACAGCAGTTGGGGAGGGTATGACCAGGCCAGCACTGTCTTGGCGTCAGTCTATTTCTGCTAGCACAGAAAGGAAAGCGACATACAGGGCATTGCGTGGCATTCTCCTGAGGACAGGAGGTCTGGAGCACTGGGACGGGACCTGTGGGTATTGTTTAAGCATGAGGACACTTGCCTGAAAATTCAGGTGGAACGGAGGGGCTGGGGAGCTCAGCACAGGGCCGCCCTGTTGCTGGCCTCAGGGAGCACTCCCACTGACAGCCGAGCAAGCTGTCGGAGACCTGTCACCTGGCACACCTGCTCACAGTGCCTGGGGACCTCGCCAGCGCGCAGCTGCCTTTATGGCTGCTGACAGTACCTCGGGGCAGAGTTGAAGCGCTGGCGCTTGTTTGTCTAGAATAATGTCCAGATTGGATCTCAGGATTTATATTCGTGTATTTCGAACAATATGGGGTCTGCTATATAAATTATGAAACAGCCGTGGGATGGAATGCTGCACAGCCATTACGCCTTATATGGTTGAAGAATGTGGGTGACTCTCCATAAGAGACAGTGTTCGGTTCACTCAGACTTCTCTAACGAGGCACCACGGGCTGAAAGGCCTCTGAACAACCGAAACTTTTTTCTCACAGTTTGGAGAATCAAAGAAGTCCAAGGTAAAGGTGCTGACGGCATATCCGGTCTCTGGTGAGAGCTGCTACCTGGTTTGGACAGTCACACTTCCTCCTGTGTCCTGCTGTGGCATACGCTGAAACACTCCGTATCTTTTATAGAGTCACCAATCCCTTTGTACGTGGGGGCGGGGTGGGGGGAGGTACCACTCTACCCACTCAGCCCCCAAGGGTTACTTCAATAGCGCCACCTTGTGGTTGGGTTTCAGTATGGGTTTAGGGGTCCCAGGAGCATTCAGGAAGCAGTGAACTCTGCTCCCGGCTCCTGCTGGCCTTGAATGCAGATGCTCCTCAGGCCCGGCACCAAGCCGGATCAGTCTGCCCTCCACTGCTCCAGGGCAGGCTGGGTGCCCCAGCGGAGCCTCTCAGGGCTGTCTGTCCCTCTCACCTCCTCCCTAGTGAGGGTTTTGGTGACGGGAGTGGGAGACAAAGTGATGAACTGGACCCTTTTGATGTATCTCTGGTAATTTGAATTTAGGCTACATTTAGGGTACAGATGTTCTTCCCAGAATTCACTTTCAAAACGTATGATTTGCAAGTCACCTCTGTCCCTTTTAGAGAAATCAATGATTTTGTTGAATGGGGTCAGTACCCAGCTCTATATAAGTCTCCAGAAAATTCCTGTGGGATTCATAGGACACAGTCATAACTGATTTATGCCATGTCTACTATTCAATATTTCTCCTAGGGCAAGGCCAAGGTTCCGGTCTCGCAGAAATCCCACCACAAACCCCTCAGCTCTCCGTGCTCTCCGTGCTCTCCGGCCCAGGGGTCCTCCACAGTTGCTGCTGAGCTCTGCACTGTGAGGGTGGTGACCTGTCTCCGAGGCTTCATGAAATGTTGTACGTGCGGGCACAGTGCGTTCATCATTCATGCATGTCACCCCAAAGGTGGTGGCCGGCAATTGAAGCCTTTTCAAGACAAGCCTGGCGTGACTGGTTTTTGGTAACCCTGACTCCTCCCAGCGATCACAGCTTGGTGCTCAGGGGCCACAACTCATCCACTTTCCGATCCATTCTAGAATCTCGCTAGATATTTACAGCTGCACTCAGTGCCGTCGCGTGTGTTACATGGATTTTCCTCTCTCTTTTGAGAATTAAACAAAGAGTCCTGTCCCAACAAAAAGCTGATACAGGAAGGCATCTAGTGTATATAGAAGTCCTGAAAATCAGTGAACACGGCAACAACCCAATAGGAAACAAATAAAGCTGACAAAGACATGAATAATCGATTCAGAAAAGAGGAACCCTAAAAACCCCACAGTGAAATGTTCCATCTCATTTGGAAGTAATGACATGCAAAATTAAATCATGGAGGGGGGATCTTTTGTGTAGATTAGGAGACATTTGGATTCTACACCCTGTGAGACTGTGGGGGAGAACAACTTTTACATCCTGCTAGTCAGGCAGAACTGGGATCTGGGGAGGCACAGGTTAAGGCTGCATTAGGCTGGAAGTGGCAAATCCGCCCTTAGGGAGCCGTGGGTGTGGGTGCAGATCCCTGCAGTACTGTAGAGAAGGTGCAAACAACTCAAATGTTCGCCAGCAAGTAAGGTGACTACAAGTCAGAACATACTTGTCCTGTTTTACAATGAAAATGAGTGGTCACGAGATAGGTTTCTAAATCCTGGTGCTGGTCTGTGGCTAATATCCATCTCATCAGAACGGCAGTCGTTTTAGAATAACATTAGCGCTGAATCTGTTTATTTATTATTATTATTTATTAATTTATTATTGTTTTGTTTTGTTTCTTACACACGGTCTCATGTAGTAGTTAGCCCAGGCTGGCCTCTGACTCACTCTGTAGCTGAGGATTGGTACCATCAAGGGACCTTGCTGAGGTACATTTTCTCTGACAGTTCAAGAAGTAAAAGGCAGGAAAAAAAACAATCTCTAGCTCAGCAGTGGGGAGTCTGAGCTACTGTAGGACAATTCAGCCGTCGAAGAAAAACCTGAATTAGGGGGTGAAGAAACACACACACACACACACACACACACACACACACACACACGTGTGGGGGGGGCACTCAGGAAGCCAAGCCTCTCCTGGAGGGGCTGGGGACTTTAGGATCTTCAAGGGGTCTTCCTCCCCTAGATTGGGGTTGGTCCTTTAGGACAAAAGCAGGGAAGATGAGGCATCCACAATTTTGTAAACATCCACAGGCAGGGGCTGGGGAGGAGAGCCCACCCGTGCGTTGTTTTAAGCTGTCAGGCTTTTGTCTCGGGTCAGGAGCATGAGGAGGAAGCCGGCCATCTTGGAAGCTCACAGCCTTTATTTTGTAGTCTTGGCCTCTCTCCTTATCTGTCTGCCTATGGGGACATAACTTCTAGTCCCTCAGGGAGACACTGAACTTCCTATCCTCCTGCCTCTGCCTCCTGCGTTCTGGGATTACAAGCCTGCACTGTGATGAAGCCCAGTTGCCGCCATGCTGGGGGGCTGACCCAAGGGCTCTGTGAGTCTAGGAACGCGCTCTACACCGGAGCCGCATCTCCAGCCCCGGACATTTCCCTTAGGCTGTGAGACGGTTTGTAAGCGCTCCATACGTACTATACATACTACATATGTGCTATACATACACACTCCATCTGTAGCTGTAGATCCGTGGGCCTTCCTGGTTAGATAGTATGCTCCAGTCATATGGGCAGGGCTGGACGCGAAGCCCTGCAGTGGAAGGTTACCAGGTGAGCTTGCGCAAGGCCCTGGGCTCCATCCCAATACGCTAAGGAATTGGAACGATGACTGGGAGGCAGGAGCTGAGTACCCCGGAGCACACTGCCAGCTCTTCGGAAGCTGCGGCAGGGGCCGACCAATTGTGTTCCGGAGACAGAAAGCATTCTGAGCAACATACAGAGATTCCCTATCTCAAACAAACAAACAAACAAACAAAACAAAACAAAAAGAACAAAACATTTCATAACTACAAAAAATAAAATAAAGTAAATAAACGAACAGGAGCCCTGTGTGCCAGCAGATGCAAGGTTAAAAAAAGAGCAGTAGATGTTTCTGAGGGTCACATAGTATAGTGCTGTTTACATAGTTTTAGAAGTCACCGTCTATATGACATGGTACTTACGGATCCTGTGGAGGTGAACATATATGTCTGCGCAGGTGAGGAGGAAATGGAGAGAGAAGCAGGTCATACTCGGGTCCTCTGCTTATAAGGCAGGTAGACAGCAAGCAACTAAATCACTGTTTCTACTCATTCAATAATATATATAAAATAAATATATATATACATATATTGTTTGTTTGTCTGTTGTTTGTTGTTTGGTTTTTTGTTGTTGTTGTTGTTGTTGAGACAAAGTTTCTTTGTCGAGCCCTGGTTGTCCAGGCTGGCCTTGAACTCACAGAGATTTGCCTGCCTCTGTCTCCCAAGTGTTGGGACTAAAGGCGTGAGCCATCACAGTCTGGCTTGTACTAACATATTTTAGTATACATTTTTTGTTTTTTGGTTTTTTTGTTTGTTTGTTTGTTTTAAATCAGGACGTTTTTAAAAATCAGGGAATCCTCTGGTTCCTCTTCCTCCAGGATTCCCCCAGTTAACCGTCAAAGTTGACAGGCCCGTTTTTTTCTCAGGCTTGGTGCGAAGGAGCATAGGTAACATCTGGGGTCACATTTCCTGAACATAGACCCCAGCGTGGCCTTTGGCTGTGTGACCTGGGCAGGTGACTCAGCGTATCTGTGTAAGATGAGGGTTACAGAGCACGGCTGAGCTAAGGAAGGGGATGCTCAGGTGCATGAGGGAGAGCGCGAAGCCTGGCGCGGAGCTGCCTCTGTCAGCCGGGGCGATGACCTTCCGGAGCAGACGGAGCGCACGCCTGGAGAAGCTGGCTGAGCGCAGCGACCCGCTAGCTTTGCTCTCTGCTCTCCCAGGCCCGGGAAGTCAGGGGCGGGGGTACAGGCAGGGCTCCTCCTTCCTCTCCCGCCTGCGTTCTCCTCCCACAGCCACACCCACTTCAGCTGCAGAGGTTTGTTTTTCTCAGGCCGGGAGGATCGGCGAGGCCTGGCTCCGTCACCTTTTACCTCCGAGGGTCTGGGCTGGGCTTTCCACTTGTGAGACAGTTGCCTGTATTAGTGTTACATCTGGATTGCCACCTGGACCCTTGGCTTTGCTTGAGAATTTGAAGAATCTGGTCTTATCCAGTCTTCATCCTCACAGGCCTGAGTGACAGCCTTGGGGGGAGGGCAGAGGAAGGGGGACACAAACCCTGCACTTCAGGGCTCACGTCACGGACACAGGGGCCCTGAAATGATCTGGGCTCTGCTCACTAATCGGAAGGAGAGCTTCCAGAAGTCGTCCCATCTCCTGAAGACTCAAGGATCCTGCTCTGATCCCAGCCCTGCTCTGGTGATGTGGGCAGGAGGGACTGTCCGTTTAGGCGGGGATCCCATGCCTTCTGTTAAAATGTCCTTCTATGCTGGGTCCCTCCTTCCCGCGTGATCACAGTTCTAGAAAGAGTGTCTGGCCGTGGAGGCTCCGTGGAGAAGCCACTCTAGGAAGTTAAATCACTCATCTGAAATCGCTTGAGAAGCCTGGTCCTCGGGGTTAGCATAGGCTCTCCTAAGGCCAGGCCCTGCAAATCATCCTTGAGGTCTGGGGAGCCCCCAGGAGGCGCAGAGCTGGGAGCTGCCGGCTAGCGCCGCATTAGCCTGGCCACTCTGCCTCCTGGGGTGTATGGAGCCCCCTGCTTTTGCATCCTTGTGAGTGTGGGACGCTTATCTATTTGTTTGTTGTGATTTTTAATAAAAAAATAACTTCACGGGTTTAAGGAGAGGCTTGCAGCAGAGGCAGAAAGAAGCGGAGCCAGGTGTGCTGGCTAGCTTTACATCAGTTTGACACAGCTGGAGTCATCCGGGGAGCCTCACTTGAGAAACGCCACCCTAAGACCAGGCTATGGGCAAGCCGGTGGGGCGTTTCCTTTTTAATGAGTAGTGGGGGAGGGTCCAGCGCACTGCAGGTGGTGCCATCTCCCTCCCCCCACCCCCACCCCCTGCTACCCCCACCCCTGCAGTGGTCCTGGGTTCTATAAGAAAGCAGGCTGAGCAGGCCGCGGGAAGGAAGCCAGGAAGCGGCGATCTGCCCTTGCTTCTGCAGCAGCGCCGCCTCCAGGTCCCTGCACTGCAAGAGCTCCCGCCTGGGCTGCTCCCAGGGCGCTGTGCTGTAGGAGAAGAAGAAAAAGGAACACTCTCCCCCAAGCTGCTTTTGGTGCTGGTGTTTTATCATAGGGATAGAAAGCACAGCTGAGACACCAGGTACAGTAGGAGGGCAGCGTAGCCCTGGTCCTGGAAAGCCTCGGGAAAGAAGTCAGTTGAGGACAGGAATTCAAGGTTAGTCTTAGCAACATAGTCAAACCCTGTCTCAAAGACTAAAACACTTCTTAAATAGTTGCTTTTTTGTTTGTTGTTTTTGTTTTGTTTTGGTTGTTTGCATGCAGTTATACCACACACCTTTAATGCCAGCACTTGGATTCGATCTCTTGAGTTCAAGGCCAACCTGGTTTACCAAGCAAGTTCCAAGATATCAGGACTACTGTTGTTGTTTTGGGTTTAATTTTGTTTTGTTTTTTTGTTTTTGTTTTTTGTTTTGAGTGGGGACCAATGAGATGAGTTAGTAGGTAAAGGTGTTGGCAGAACCAGCTTGGGGACCTGAGTTTGACTCCTGGAACATAAAGATGAAGAAGAGAACTGAATTCACAAAGTTGTCCCTTGACCTCCTCGTGATTCTTATCTTCCATACCACATGTGTGTGCATGCACACACACACACACACAATAAATAATGCCTGATGCATTTTCCTATAACCCCAGCATTCCGGCCAAGGCAGGAAGATTGCAAGTTCAAGGCCACCTTCGCTTACATAGTGAATTCCAGGTGAACTCGAGCCACACAATGAGACACTCAAACTACAACAAAACAAAAACTTACCAAACGAAAACCCCAGAATTCCGATTGTGCAGCTCTGGGAGGGATGCTGGGTAAGTGTGGGAGAAAGAGCTAGGGGTGAGGCTCCACTCCTCCAGGTCAACAGCCGGATCGGGCCAGGGCCAGGAGAGCACAGCCGCTGCCCTCCTGACCCAGCTGAGAGGAGCCACGACTGTATCGCTCTTGCTCCCTCAGCTGGAATTGTGTAGGTGAGAAGACCCCGCCTTGAATGATTTTCTGTATTTAGAATCACAGAACCTGAAGTCTCAAGCCAGCTGTTTCTTTTTTTTTTTTTAAAGATCCATTCATCACTATATCTAAGTACACTGTAGCTGTCTTCAGACACCCCAGAAGAGGGAGTCAGATCTCATTACAGATGGTTGTGAGCCACCATGTGGTTGCTGGGATTCGAACTCAGGACCTTTGGAAGAGCAGTCAGTGCTCCTAACCGCTGAGCCATCTCTCCAGCCCCCAAGCCAGCTGTTTCTAATGCAAATGTTGACATACCTTACAGATTCCCAAGAGAGGGCAGTGTCATCATTTGTTCTGTTTATGGCCACAGTTGGGGCTTATTTATATATCTATATCTATATATTCATATGTATATATGCATATACATAAATACATATATACATATTTATATACATAAATACACAGTAAATATATGCTGATAAATAAATGATTAATAAAATAATAAAATAAAAATATAAATAGAATAATAAATACAAAATATAAAAATATATGTATTGATTCATTGATTTATTTATTTATGGTGTATCATGTAGTTATGGAGGTTTTTAAGGCCAAACTGACCAGGATCAAAGGCCACATTTCCTAGCACTTCTTATAACTAGCTGAGACCAGGTTTCTGACTAGGACATGCAGTGGAAGGGCAACCCTAAAGAGTCTCCACACACCCTCTTCTCTCCTGCTAGCTGAAACCCAGATGTGAGGGGCCGGGCAGCAGGTTTGAAAGCAATCATGGGAAAGCTGTGTTGTCCATCTGTGACGGAACATCTACCAGTTCACTGATCCTTTTCGTTTCCTTTTGGAGACAGGATTACACTATGTAGCCCAGGCTGGCCTCCAACTTGATCCTCTGCCTCTTCAGGGCTAGCATTAAAGGTATGTATCATTTCTTTTTCATCACAGTTTTATATCCCCAGCTGATGGGGAGTTAGCTAGGAGCAAGGGAACAGGCCGAAGGGAGCCATTAGCCTATTGGATCAAAGGATCCAGGCCACAAAGTGGGCGGAGCATGATGGTCCGCGGTCCTTCACTAGAACTCCTGTAGATGTTTCAACCCCTGCACATTCACACGGAGGGCTTGGTTTTAAATCCCATTTTATTTCCTTCCATGGTTTTCTTTGTCCTGGTTTAATCAAAGAGATTTCCAAGCGTCTTTAGAATTTTTCACCTCGAAGTAATCTGTTGTGACTTGTAGTCTGAGAAAATTAGATGCAAATGAGGTTTGACTTGCAAATCTTGCTGGATTTAGAGGTATCACACTGAGCACCCCACTTTTCCCTGTGGCTCCTCTCCCATATAAATTCTTCAAGCTCCAAGGGCATTCTTTTAAAAACTCGGAAATGCTCACTTCAAAAGCACTAATCTTGAATTACTTTCATTACTATCATCCGGTAAGGACTATTAAATCAGTCGAGAATGGTAGTCCGAGTGCAGTTCTGTGAGAAAGACAGGCCATTTGATGGTCAGTCTTCCGGTTTCACCTTTAATGCTTTTACGGGATTTCCACTTCCTGCAAGGAAATTTACACTGCATTTAAGCTATTTGGTTGTCTGGTTTTAAAACACAGACACTGTCAGAATCTTCGGCTATATGCTTTAATCTTACCCTTGGTAACTGCAAAGCGCACGTTGCCTGTTGAGAGGCTGGCCAGTCTCTACCTAGCTTCCCTGTTTGTAGGTGGGAGAGCCCTCCAGAATCCAATCTGTAGGTACCCCATAAGCCCAGACTTATCCTTTGGGGAGAATTTCCAGAAGGAAATGACCAGCATCCACCGCCCTCATGGGGACCCATTCTTCCTGCCAATGGAGGAGGTTCTGTTGCTGTTGCATCTAAGCAACCTGACTGGTGGCCAGGCGGGCGGAAACCAGGTGAGCTTGCTCAGTAGGTTTGTGGGGCATGTTTTACTTCTGCCTGTGCCACATCAGCTCCCAGGAGGAATGTGACAATAAAGTCGTCTGATCAAAGGTTTAAGATGGAGAATAGGCGAAGGCGGAGGAGTCCCCTTCGCCTGCGTAAGGCAATGGTCAGCACAGGCGCTTGTGCTGAAAAGCCTCAGGAACCAGATGCACAGATGCATGCTGTCAGTAGAAGCATCTGTGGAGCCTGAGGCGGAACGACTGTAAATTCAAGGCGAGCCTAGTCAACTCAGAAAGAGCTTGTCTCCAATGAAATTCTTTTTTTGTTTGTTTGTTTTGTTTTTTAGAGCATTATCCCAGCAATGCATGAGGCCCTAAACTCAACCCCCAGTAGAAGAAATAAACAAATAGAAATGGCCCCTGGGTGTATGGAACATCCTACTAAAGCACCGTGCAGACCCTGTCTTAGAATCTGGGAGCAGGTCATCCTGGGACGCTGCTACAGTTTGGTCCGGTCCGTCCTCGTGGCTTTCAGTGTGGCTGAAGGCAAGGCCTCCAGAGCCGCAGCCACAAGCCAGTATCAATTATAAATTTGTGCACAGAGCGGGAAGCCCCACACTCCGGAGCGAATGCCCACTGAGAGGGAGTCCTTGACCTCCCTACACTGAATTAGCATAGTGCAAATAGAAAAATCAAGTGCTCAGAATGACCTTCCTGGACGCCATCTTCCCTGGGCCAGTCTCTAGAGACTGTGACATCCCTCATCCTTACTGGTGCCCGGCTAGGCCTTTGCCACTGATTTTGCAGTTCACTGCAAGAAGTCTCCGTTTTCTCAGCTCCCGGCCTGTTACCACTATGACTAGCCTAAGCCAGGCTGCTCTCAGAACTGCTGTTTGCTGGAGGTGGAGAGATGGCTCAGTGGTTAAGAGCTCTTGTTGATTTTGTAGAGCACCCTGGGTTGACTCCCAGGACCCACATGGTGGCTCACAAGCACCCATGATTTCAGTACAGGGAATGACACCCTCTTTGAAGCTACGCATGTACATGGCACATATACATGCAGGCAAAACTCTCATCTACATAAATATAAAACAAAATTATCTGTAAAAAAAAAATGGTGTTTTTTTAGTTACTTCTTCACAAAAAGGCTTGACACCGGCCTGTACCCTTCAGGATGAAGCTGAAGAGCTGACAGGAGCCCAGGTGGCCTTTTTGGTGTAGCACTGCCTGCCTCTCCCAGCCCCCTACATATACATTCCCTGTCCCCAACGATGAGCCCCCATATCCTCCTGTGCCTCAAACTTTTCCCAAGATGCCCTTTGACTGACTGGGTCTCACACCCCTCCTCTACTTCATCCCATATACCCTTGTCCTCCGACTGTGTTTCTGAGTCAGTTACTGCAGACAAGCTCCTAACTTTCCCGGACCCTGTTTTGGACTCTCTCTGTGCTCGAGACAGGCCTCTTGCAGAAAGCCGGCATCACTGTGGTGTGAACTGTGGGGTGTGAAGTGCATGGTGCAGAAAGTGCCAGGATGGTGCAGACCGTGGGACCTCTTAGGGAAGACTAAGTGTCTGTCAACACTTGGCATGGTGCCGGGTGCTAACGGTCGCCTCACCAAATACTAATGGATTCAAAACGGAGATCCTAAGACAAAGGAGTGGAGAAAATTGCCTGTGCTGCCGCTGCAGGCCGTGGAACTGTCTTCTTGTCCTTTGTGAAAACCCATGTTTTACCTTCATTTTCTTCTCCCCTTCCTTGGCTTAGGTTCCGGACACCAGCACAGAACGACTTCTGCTGAAGAACGCAGTGTTGTTGGGGGGAGAGGAATGACCTCAAATGTAAGCTTGTCCCCAACTCTCCCCCTCTATGCATTTCTGCCTAAGTGTCTAAAACTCTAGTTGTATTGGATACTATGTGATATACACTTCAAGAACAGGAAAACAATAAGAAAAGGAAGTGCGTGCCTGGGGGAACCACATTTTAAAAAGTGTCAAATTGTGTATGGTAGTGCGTGCCTATATACCCCCCACCCCCAGCACTCTGGAGGTAGAGACAAAGAGATCAGGAGTTTAAGGCTAACCTCAGCTACCTAACAATTAAGACCATGTTGGGTTACAACATATCCCATTACAAAAACCCAAAACAAAAAGAAAAGAAAGCAGTACCTAGAATATCCGAGTACCACCCGAGGTTATAAAGAGCACCTTCAGACTGAGTGCAGACCATGTTTAGGTTCTCTGGCCTCCCCTGCATTCCACACAGTGACGTCAGAGCCACATGTTCGGCTCCCTTTCCAGCTCAGATCCACCCCTGCCCTGCTCTGTGCCCGGGGAGACTGGCATCTATGGCTTGGCTTAGGCTCTCCTTCCCTGGCTTGGGCTGCAGCTCAGCATGTCTGCTAGTGAACTACAGGGGCGAGAGGGGTGTGCCTGCTCCCAGATTCCAGGTCAACAGAACTTCTAGCCGGAGCACAAAGGACTGCAGACAGGCAAGCTTCCTTAGGGGCTGTGGCCTCTGTAGATCTGAGAAAGCAGTCTTTCTAAATGTCACCGTTCCAAAAACAGATGAAGCAGAGAAGAGTCTAGACTATGGGAGGTGACACTGGGTCTCTTGGGACACATGTAGATGATGCCAGGTGACACTCTCTCACGGTCCCACCTCTTTATCCACACCCACGTAACGGATTTAGTCCATGCCAATGAATTTAACCAACGATGGCTCCCAAACATTGTCTCCCTGATGCTACCTCCTTCATGCTGTCTGGGGTGCTTAACTCTCTTATTCTGTGGCATAAACAACTAATTCAGACCATGCCATCTCTAAGGAAGATTGTCAATACAAATCAACCACTGCAGGATAAAGAATGTTCTAACCGTTTGCCTCACACAGGGGTCAAACACAGTGCTAAGCTCTTCCACATGCGCTGCCTAATTTAATCTTCCTTAAAACCCTGAGGTAGCAAGCACTATGCTCTTCATCTGATAGATAACAAACTGATTACCGAAGAAGTTTCGAAATTTGCCCAAGGTTACACTCATTCTTGACTGCCAAGGCAGGATTTAGACTCGAAGACGCCAGGATGCTTGCTCCTAACCGCCAGACTCGACTACTGTGAGAACTCAGTCAAACCTGTCATCCCCTTTAACCCTGAATTTCCTTCAATGAAAATCAGAGGACAAGATGAAATCTTTTGAAAAGTCCCTGTTACCCTGCAGCTGCAGAACGTCTCCTGAAGAGTCGGGTTTACCCCCGCTTACCAGTAGATGGCGCACAGCCAGCAGTACAATCAGCTTGCAGGCGCTCCAGGGGCAAGCATGATTTCCCCCTCAACCCTGCCTGACTGGCGTGGGAATGAAATGGAAATGTGTTCCCAGTGGTAAATGGTGCAAACCCACACAGCTTCCACGTGGTAGAGCTTAGTGAGTGAGTTTGACTCGTAGGGGCACGACATTGCCACAACTGCTGTTCAATTGACAGGAGACCCTGGGGGGGGGGGGGAATCTTCTCAGTGACTCCTGAGTCTCTCCCCTTGTAAGCACATAGAACAGGCACTCAAAAGAATTAAGAAGTAGGTGCTTGCCACACCAGCACCGGTGTTCTTAACCAATGAAACAGTTGTTGTCACCAGCTCAAACCCACTTTATAAGACTCTGGGGAAGCCTCAGACAGCCCCATGCCCAAGTTTGGAAATAAACTGGGCGTGGCTTGTCCCGATAGACTTGTGGTTGTGTCCGCTGGCGTCCTACAGGGGCTTTTAGATGGGCATTTCAAGGAGAACCAGAGAATGCAGACAGCCTCACAACACACATGCCAGGAAATGCTGGGGCCCTGAGAAGCCACAGACTCGTCCTCAGTGAACGGCTCTTACATGGTTAGAGTAAGACACATGCTGGTCACACTAACTATGCCTGGCACGTCGCCATGCCCTGAGACAAACCCTGGAGGGTGGAAATGGGACTTCAATGCATGAAGTGGGAAGTGAAGAGAAATGGTGGAAACAAGGCTTCTTCCGTCTTAACATTCAGCTAAGCAGGGCTCATGTGTGTGCTCATGTGTGCGCTCATGTGGACTCAGGTCAGGTCATAAAACTGTAGTAACATCCTCATAGTCTTCCAAGGAGAGGGGGTAAAGCTGAAGGAGACGATGGAACTGTTTCATGAGAAACAGAATCTCAGACTGCAGGGTCATTGTTACCTCGGCCCCTACTGGAGTATAAACTTGTATTCATCTGGAAGCATCTGAAGGAAATGCTGGCTCCCCGACATTCCTTCAGGACCCACCACTCCCCCAACTCTGCCTCACCCACAGACCGAGTGAGAAACAGGCCCACAATCTAGGATAACTTCTGTCTTTAAGAAAAGCAGTAAAACTGTTCGGCCAGCAAGAAGTACATCTTCCCAGTCACCAAACTCTTTTGTAACAGTTTTCCAAGTTTTTACATTGAAAGAGAAACAAGACCTATCAGCTACTGAAAAGTAATTTTTAAAAAGTAAAATGATTAATCTGGGTGTTTTGTGGCACATGCCTACAACTCCTGTACTCAGGAGGTCAAGCCAAGGAGACTTCCCGGGGTTCAACTGTAGCATAGGCCGCACGGCAAAATCCTGTCTTAAGAGGAAAAGAAAAGAAGAAAGAAAATAAAATATCTGTTTGAAAGCCACTGAGGTTGATACAAGATTGAGGAGTTCTTGGTCCCTCTTCAGCAAGTTTGCCCAGACTCTCAGGAGCTGGAAGTCTGCTCTGGATCCAGCATCTACACGCCGGCAGGGAGCAATTAGCCCTGAGTCAGGGCTGCATGTCGGGAGCTGACAGGACTTTAATGGATACGTCCCACTGTGTGAAGAAATCTGCTTTTCCATTAACTCCTGGCCAATGACCATGGCTCACCTGTGTTTATGAGCCTGGAGTCTTGTCAGACTGATCACGTAAGATGATAACGTGGGGCTCCTTGGGCCCCACCGTCTCCCCTGGAACTGACTGTTCCTCCCAATGCCACAATGTCAGCTGCAAGAGAACAAAGCTCCAAGAAATTGCTTGAGGAAAACCAAGACACCGCCTGGTGGTCATCTCCTATAAATCTTCCCCTCATGTGCAAAACGCCATGCACAAAGGACACTGGCTTTGTGATTTGTAGGCTGCAGGGAACCAGGCTGTGTGACCAGGGAACTAAAACTAGGCAAGTCTCAGACTAGCCAGCTTTCTGGAGTGATTTCGTATTGACTGATTTAAAGTACGCATTTAATTCATTTTGGGGGTGCTGCTATTTGAATCCAGGGCCTTGAGTATGCTAAGTACAGGCGCTACCATGGACCCCCGACCCCAAATTTTATATCAGCAACTGAACCAGGAAGCCCAGAGGCAGCTTTTCTTTGAGGAAATTCTCAGCATGAAACAAAGAATCTTTGGATTGCCAAGTAGCCCCTCTCTGGTCATGAGGGTTCTTAGAAGGCAAATGTACCCAAGAAATCCTGGCCCATACACATTTTCCCTTCAGTCAGTGTGTGGCAGTAAAACAGGGCAGATGTTTAGATCCTGTCCATCAGGTCCCTCTCCTCACAGAAAACCCTCTTCACTCACTGAAGGCCATTTTTATGAGAGTGGCACATCACAGACAGCCTTCTCTACATCCAGCCTCTCGCCTTGGGCTCCCTGACCACAAACTGGCCTTTGTCCTCTTTGGCAGATGGCAGCGACTAAAAGCGACCTCAAGTTGACATTTTTTGATCAGCAGCCACAGAGTGAGGCTGTCCTCGGGGCAGAATTTCCAAGCAAGTGAAGCCCTTCTCTGGGAGTCCCTTTGTCCCTCATCCCAGCTGCACGGCCCTCCCCTCTGCCCACTCCTTTTTGGTATCACACTGCTCCTGTGTCCTCACAAGGTGTGAAGTGCCTATCTTGACTGGAAAGTCCTGCTTGTTAGGAGAAAATGCCATCACGGTAGCTGTTCTGTAAAACCTGCAGGAGTCAAGAACTAGAACTTCTGTGAAAGATTCGGGAAGGGAATGGGAAGCTGGGGAAAGTGGCTGTGAGCAGAGGATGCTTC
Organism: Apodemus sylvaticus; assembly: GCF_947179515.1. Lineage (NCBI taxonomy): Eukaryota > Metazoa > Chordata > Mammalia > Rodentia > Muridae > Apodemus > Apodemus sylvaticus. Next base: position 83,258,645 of record NC_067475.1, on the reverse strand, counting down.
TAGAAGCCCTTCCACCCACAGAGAGCCTCTAGTTACGCACTGGTGAGACTGCCCTACAAGAAGGGCCACTCATACCTGATCTCTGTACCCTATAAACCCACACCCCATTTCTCCCCAGGGTTGGAGCTCCTGTGCCCATAAACCGAGTCTCTATTCTACTTCTTTCTCCTCCTGTAGTTAGTAGGCTTAAGTTTAGACTTGTCTGTTCTGAACTAAATAGCTGGGCACATCTCGGGAACGGATACTTCATTTTAATTAACAGGAAGGAGATGAAACAGGAACCAGTTCAAAAGTTGTTCACTCGTGGCTGGGGGAGGGCAGGAAGCTAAGGATGCAAAGCAGGGGGCAGTGGAGCAGGGAGAGGGCGCGGGCTGGCTTGGTTCTCCTTGTTCGGGACTAGATGGGGAGAAGGGAGGGATGCTTCCATAACTCACTTGTTTGAGGGACGTAATAAAAGCAAGCAGGGTCCCCCGCGTACCCCAGAGAAAGGCACAGCAACCGCTGCTTGAGAAGGTGGAGGTCCCCTGGACTCCAGTGAGCGGGGAAGCTCTGTCTCATGATGCTCTTTTTAACTAAACTAGGCAGGAAACATCCAAAAGAGAGTCATGCTCACAGATGCTGGAGTCTTTCAGCTGTGCTGTGGTTCGAACCTCGAATGTTCTGAGTTCCATGTGTTAGAATCTTGGTCCCAGTCTAAGGAGCTATCAGAAGACAGTGGAACTCCTGGGAACTTCTCTTTGTAGAAGAGAGGTAGGTCATCAAATATATGCCCTTGAGGGGGATATTAGGGCCCTGGGGCCATTTCCTGTCTCTCCCGCTGCTTCCTGTCCACAGTGTAAGCAGCCTCATGGACCATCTGCAGTTCATGGTGATATTCTGCCTTGCCACAGGCCAAAAACATAGTGCTGTAGGTTGGACTATAGGTTGGATTTGCAAATCAAATAAACCTTCTTCCTGTAAGTTGCCAATTAGGGGTCTTGTCACAGTGACAAAAAGCTGCTAACACAAGCATTTTTGTGGGAGAAAGTTGTCATAGCCACAGACTATTCAGAGTTGGTCTGAGGAAACCTGACACAGGAAGAACCTCTATAGCCTGGAATGTGCTTCATAACCTCAGAATTCCTCTCCTCTTAATAGCATCAAGATCTTGAGAGAGAGGAAGCCCAGGCCTCTGACGTAATGACACTTCCAAGATCTTCCCATAGGCTGTAGATGGCAGACTCTGTCAGACATACTCAGCCACTGAAAAGGCTTGAAGGAAAAATGATGATGTGCTAGTACCAGGTCACTGCCTTAAGAGCAGAAACTCACCGGATGAGAGGCTGGGAAACTAGAGCATCATGGGTGGATCTGTCCTATGTCCACACCGCCTTGATCCAGATTGGCGTCCACCATGCCTCAGTACTTCAGAAAGGGAGTTTATTTGGACATCTGATCTTTACAGATATAAATGAGATCATCAGAGGAGGCCCTAATCAGATATGATTGATATGTCAAAGGGGAAAGTTAAGACACAGAGAGACACATAAGAGAGTGCCATGTGAACAAGAAATGTCCGTCCCTGAGCCGGTAAGAGACAGCCGGGACAAATCAGAAGCTCCCTGAGTACGCCTCTAAAGCACTGGTTTCTGAAGTAGCTAAACCCGAGGGGAAGTGAGAGTTGCTACCTGGGTCTGAAGCATTGCTTGATCCAGGACATGATTGTCCAGCTTTCAAACACATCTTGAGAAGAAGTCAGCAAATGGGTTAAAGAGATTCTACCTCCCTTCCAATCCTTGATCTTCCTCCTGCACTGCTCACCTTTAAGCTCAGTCTGTTTTTCTTTCATGTTATTATTGGACGGTGTCAATGAAGAAGCCCACGCCTCTGAACCCACCTTGCTAACCACAGTCTCTCTTCCTGCCTCTTTCCCACAGTTTCTGCCATCAATTTTGTTGGGTTTGCATGGGAAGGTACGTGTGGCGGGTGAACTCTGAGTGTGTTTGCCTTGCAGGTGGAGGCTTGTTGGACGGGGAGGCATAGGAGGGGTGTGCCCAGGGTGGAGATCATGGTTGGCTTCACGTGAGCTAGCTGGGGAGGGTCTACGGCTCTTGAAGGAGCTTTGACATACGAACACTGTGTTTTCTCCTTTGCAATCTCTGGGTTCTGAAAGAAACAGCACATTTGGAAAACAGATTCAAAGTTTATAGGTCAGTTGAGTAGCTTTGGACCCCTGGACACCAGTGTTGGCCTGCCCATCCCAAGAAAGGGTCTAACTGGGTCTCGTGCCTTAACAGGGTCTCCTGCCTGACTGTTCACACCTGTGGAAGGAACACAGAAAGCAGGTCTTGGAGACAGAAAAGGCACACTGGAAGTTGACCTAATGTGGCATTTTATTCCTAGTGGGTGTGTATAAGGGGGAGGGAGGCCTGTCCTGGTGAGGGGGAGAGGTAGCCTCCTTTGAGGTCTCGTCTGTGCTGAATGACTAAAGTGAAGGCGATGTAATTAGCAATCTGCAGATTTCCAACTGCCGTAACACTGTGTGAATAATTCTGATAATGTCTCTTTACTCAGCGAGGGTGGCATCCAGATAAGCAGATTGCCACAGCTCTCCTGTCAGCTTAAGTTAACAGCGCCTTCGATTGCCATCTGACATGACGTAACGCACCACTGTGACAGACACGTCCCTGTTGGACCTGCTAGGCCTAGGGAGAGATGATGAAACCGGAGCCTGTCTTGATGGAGCCTCCTTAGGAAGGGCTTGGCCTATTTTCATCCTCTGGTCTCCTGGGCAACACTGTCATCTGTCTCTAGGCCAGCAGCAAGGACAGATGGACAGAGGCCTCAGTGTCCAAGGGAACATCAGGGCTTCTTTCTTGTAAGGGGGATTATGTAGAGGGATGAAGGGCTGTCTTGACAAAATGGCTGCACCGTGGTTTGTCAGCCACTCTCACAGTCACCAAGCTCTGTGTCCCACACCACAACGAATGAGGTTTCCTGCTGGCTTTCCAGACTTTCCCTTCTTGTTTTGGTAGTCAACTCCAGAGTCAGAGTTCTTGGGTAACCCGGCCATCTCTGCACTCCCGACCTGTGTGTTTTGACGTGCTTCAGCCATGCTCCCTGTTCTACAGGAGTTTCATAGGCCAGGCGTGGCTGCGAGAATCCAGCCAGGCACAGGGATCTAGGCTCAGACCTGGGCCAGGCAGAGGAGTCTGCAGGATTCTTATCCCTGCCACGGCAAAGAGGTTGTTAAAATAGCATGGCTGATCTAGAACAGCCTGGGAAGCCCTCCTGCCCCTTGGGAGAGGAGGCTGACCAAAGGGAGAAAGGCAAACAGAGCTGGGGAGGCAAACAGAGTTGTGGGGAGGGCACACAAAGAATGGAAACATACAGGTGGACACACACACACACACACAATTGAAAAATATGGAACCACTTCCATATTTTCCACACAACAATTGTGTCCAGAGGCTTGAGTGGGTGCCAACAGTGGAGGCGCAGTTCCCTCTCTATTCCTGTCCCCTCAGTTGTTCATCATTTGTTACTGTCAAGAATGGCCCCAGAGCACAGACGCCACCACGGTGTAGCATATGCAGCTCTCTGGCCTTTCCATCCTGGGAGACGAGCCGCCTCTCACAAGGGCCCCCAGTCTGCCCCTGTGTTCCCAGGCTCCTCAGTGCCCCCCCCCCCATCTCTTTCTACCTTCTCCATGGCTCCCTCTCTTCTTCCTTTCATTTGCTAAACATTTTGTTTTGTCATCAAGTGAGCCAGTGCTGCAGGACAGGGAACAAGGCCAATCCTGGAACAACCCAAGCACCACAAGGGGGAGAAGAGAGGGAGAAGTGAGCTATAGCTCATTTAAACCATCTAGAATTGTGGCGGCACCCGTGGGCAGCTCAGTACTCAGGGTGAGTGGCTCAGGGCAGCACGGTCTTTGGAGACTCTGAGGTCTCTTGCCTTTGGTAGGCAGTCCTTTGCTGTGACAGAGGCGACACGTAATAAGAACATTAAGTGAAACTCTTCATGGACAGGGTAAGAGAATATAAATTAAGGCCGCAGACATCTGGCCGGCCTCCTGCTATGGATCAGGAGTAGCAGTACCCAGGGCTGAGCTTTTGAAGCTCAAATGTTTGGCAGAGCAGACAAGAATATGCTTCCTACCTTCAAATTTGAAGACCCAAAGTTTGAGGTCATGGAAACACTCAAGAAATAATACAAAGTCTGTCTAAATTCCAATAAACATTTGCTTCACAATTTAAAAAAGAAATGTCTGAGTCCATACCCCCCCCCTCCCAAAAAAGTAGGTGAATTAACATTGCATGCAACAGAGGAGAAGAAAGAGTTTTGCTGACAGAGAAATGTGGGATACCGGCTAGTAAATATGTGGGAATCATTGCTTAAAAAATTGGGGGCCAGAAAGATGGCTCAGTGGGTAAAAGCTGTGGGTCCCCAGAACCTATATATAAAAGGTGGATTCAGCAGCACACATTTTAAGGCCAGTGCTCCTATGGGGCAATGGGAGTCTGAGACAGGGGAAGCACCCCGTCTGGAAGCTAGCTGACCAGTTAGCCTGAAACTGTCTGGACAGTTAGCACAAGAGTTTCTGCCTCCGACAAGGTGGAGATGACCACCAACTCCTGAAAGTTGTCCTCTGACTGCCACACGAGCTGACGAAAGCAGGGGCCCCACACGCGGGCACGAACACTTATACACCTAAAATGCTTTTAATTGGATTAAAGTTGAAAATAATGAAGGCTAGAGCCTGGAGCGGCAGCTCAGTGTTTAAGAGTGTTCGCTGCTCTTCCAGAGGACCCCAGTTTAGTTCCCGGCATCAACAGCAGGTGGCTCACAACCGTCTGAGACTCCAGCTCCAGGGGACCCGAAGTCTCTGGCCTCTGAGGGTACCTGCACTCATGCTTACAGACCCACAGACAAACAGACACACACACACACATACACCTACACACAATTATACTGAGTTTTTAGATCACTTTGTGTAGTATGGACATTTTAATAATTTTAATGCTTTCAGTGGTATAAAAGTTCAACAGGAAATACCTTCCTACTGTATCTTCAATTTCTCATAGCAATATAATTATAAATTGGTGAATCTCTGAGGGTTTGGGGGTGAGGATCAGGAGAGGGAGAGAAGAGAAAGTTTATGAAGAGCCTGTGAGACCCATAGGAAACAAAGTCTGGAGCTGGTGCAGCTAACATGGCTGTAGAGACTGTTTTCCTCTCCATCACCTCGGCAGCTTTGATGTGACCCCCAACTTCTTGTTACTGTTTTGAGGGCCTGGCTTCAGGTGCCAGGCTGTTTTCACTAAGTCTGGGCACAGCGGTTCCCACCAGCTGTGTATCTTGCAGGCCCCCTGGCCCTGCCAAGCCCTGCTGGAGTAATAAGCAGTGCATGGGACTTCTTTCCACATGCACCAGTGCTTTTGTCAAACCAAATTTAATCCTTCCAAATCAGGGGGATTATTGGGGTAAGCCATTAAAATTGCTCATTAAAATGCTAATGTCCCATTGCTGCTCTCCTGTTCATAAGTGTTCTCCCAATGCCTGGTGTGTGGTGCCTCCTTGTTCTGCTCCAGGCTAACTCAGGTGAAATCCAGGACTTGGGCATGACTTGCATTTCTTCCTGGCCCTGAGGAACCCTCTCTCCACGGTGGGCAAAGACACCTCCAAGTTCAGAGGACATTGGATAATTTCTGTCTGACTGTGACTGTCTTAGTCAGGGTTTCTATTCCTGCATAAACATCATGACCAAGAAGCAAGTTGGGGAGGAAAGGGTTTATTCAGCTTACACTTCCATGTTGCTGTTCATCACCAATGTAGGTCAGGACTGGAACTCAAGCAGGTCAGGAAGCAGGAGCTGATGCAGAGGCCATGGAGGGATGTTACTTACTGGCTTGCTTCCCCTGGCTTACTCAGCCTGCTCTCTTACAGAACTCAAGAATACCAGCCCAGAGGTAGTACCACGCACAAGGGGCCCTCCCCCCTTGATCACTAATTGAGAAAATGCCCACATCTGGATCTCATGGAGGCACTTCCCCAACTGAAGCTCCTTTCTCTGTGATAACTCCAGCCTGTGTCAAGTTGACACACAAAACCAGGCAGTACACCCCTGTATCATCCAAAATGAAAACTAGGAAACGTTACAAACCCTAGTAGGTGTATTTTCATAGTTCCACATGAAAGATGCTGCCAGCAATGGAGACTGCTAGCTGGTGGAGCCGGCTGTAAGGACTCATCTGTCTGGACAAGAAGAACGCCTAGGGATGGAGCAGGCGGTGCGGACTTTACTGAAGAAAGGGCTGAGGACGGGCCTGTGTCATGGGTAGTGCTATCTACCCAGCTGGGAGCCAGAGAGACTCCCAAAAGCTCAGTCCCCACCCATGGCATGACGGGGAGGTGGTGGGGAACTGGGATCTTGTGAAAGGCTTGGCCACTGGAGGTGTGCACTGAAAGAGACAGTAGTGGCCCAGGCCCTTCCTTTCTCTCAATTTGCTTCCATGAAGTACTGAGCTACTACAGGCCCAGGGCAACAGGGCTGTGTGACTGTGGGTGGATCCTGGAAGCTAAGCCAAACGCACCAACCTCCTTACAAGTTGGAGATCTTAGAGTGCTGTTGTTGGTTGGTTAGGGTTTCTTGTTTGTTTGCTCTTTTTGTTTTGTTTTTGTCACAGTCACAGAAAGCTGATGAATGTAGGTAAGAGGTAGGGGAAATTGAGTCAGAAGATGGAGATGGGATACTCAGGCTTGCTCAAAGTGCAGTTTATGAGTCACTTATCAAGAACTGAGAGTTGGGAAGAAGTGCAAGAAAGCGTCCCTGAGAAAGTTGGTAGCACACACTGTGCAGTGAACCAGCTATAGGTGTTTAGAGCCTTGTGGCAGAGAATTCCAGTGTTCAGAGCCTTCTGATTAATATAAGAAAAGCCCATGAAGGTGAGTGGGTCAAGAGAGACTCTTTAGACATTATGGTTAGTGTGTGTGTGTGTGTGTGTGTGTGTGTTTGCTAAGACTGAACTGAGGGCCATGGTGTGCTAAGCTTGTATTCTATCACTGAGTTACACCACAAAGTCCATCACTGATGATTCGGGTGCCTCATACATCTACCTGAATCCTTCCCCAAACCCAAGGAACAGAGTCACCTTCCATCGGCTCCCAGGAAGGGAAATCTTCTGTCTGGGGAGTAGGACTGGAAAGCAGGATGTGACATTGAGGCCTGTGGGGAGTTGGGGTGCAGCTCTCTGTGGGATGCCATTTATCGGATGGTACAACCACATGGAGCCACCCAGTGAACTGTGGAATGGCTACAGACACAGAAAGAAAAGGAACATCATGGGGAACACAGGGAGGTACTGACCAGAGCCTCATGAGGGCAAGGAGGTTTCACAGGTGAAAGATTTCAGCAAGATCTTGTTGGCACTGGGATGGCTTTTTAGAAGGAGCAAAATAAAGATCACAACGTTGTCCCCGCGCAGTGACATGACAGTCCAGGATGAAAGGTTATAGACATGCACGAATATGTATAATAAGGAAAGAACTCAGCACATGCTACAAGCACAGACGATCAGAGGAGACAATCTAAGTCATAGGATCCAGAGGAAATGCTGGCCCTGAACTTGAAGACATGGATCCAGCTTTGGGGATAAAGAGGAGACTCTTCTACATTGGTGGTTTAACCTCAGAGAGCTGGTATTTCTGCTGGATAATTCTTGGCTGTTGGGGGCCTGTCTTGCATATTCTAGAAGATATAGCCACAACCCTGGCTCTCACACAGGGGGTAGTGCTTGCTCCCTACTGTGCTTGCCAGAGTGATTGCTAAACGTCCCCTGGAGGGCAACCTTAATGGAGAAACGTTAGCTTGATCTGAGAGGACTGTGTGAGAATCTAAGTGTTTGGGCATAAAGAGGTGCCTGTGTTTGCTCGGCTGAGAATGTGTTCCTTGGAACAGTGGCATCTTGTGAGATAATGGTGGCCCCTTAAATGGGATTTCATGTTCAAACAGTGTTGAGAAATAGCATATAATTTTCCTCTCAATTGAAGGCTCACAGTATATATATATGTATCAGAAGAGTAAAGCCTTTGAGAAGTTGTGCAAGAAAACTGCTCGCCTTTGGTTAAATGTAATTACCACAGAACATTCTTATCAAGGGACAGTATTCACTTCCTGAAGGTCACTCTTGTGTTGCCGGACACAGCTTGAAAAATGGCAGTGTGTGTAACTGAGACAAGGGGTATGCAAATGACTCAGAGCTAGAGAGCACAGCCTCTCCAGCCAGAGAATTCAAAGGACTTCAACTCGGTTAAGAGCTCTGAATTTCACAGTCAACAATCTCAAAGTAGCCAGCGGGCAGTATTAGTAAAACTGGATTGGTTCTTTATTGCTATATACTAAGCAATGTTAACCTAGTGGCGGTGAGGTGAATAAATGAAAAGATGTTGAAATAAAAACCAAGGGCCAAGAAGATGGGGAAGTGGGTGAGAGCGCCTACCAGTATAACTTGTGAGTGTGTGTGTGTGTGTGTGTGTGTGCAGGAGGGAGCTTGGCAAGATGGTGCCATGGTAAAGAGTGTTAGATACTCTCCCATAGGGCCCAAGTTCAGTTCCCAGCACCCACATACACTTGTTACTCCAGTTTTTGGGGATTTGACACCCTCGTCTAGCCTCTGTGGATATGCACATGCATGTGTACCTGTGCTTTCACACATATATCCACACATGCAGATAAACTGAAAGTATAAATATGTCTTTTTTATTTTAGAGTGAGTCATGAGAGGAAGTCTCATGGAAAACATGTTCTGGAGATTGAAAAAACACAGTGTTTGATTTTAAGGGAAAGGGCCTGGGGAAAGGAGACAAGGAGAATCCCATCCTCTCAGGCTGCAGTTAAAGGGCGCTTCCTCAGCAGGTAACAGGTGAGAATGGTCAGGAAAGAAGATTTGGGGTGAACTTGTTTGAGGCGGGTTATTACTGCTGTGAACAGACACTGTGACAACGTCTTATGAAGGACAACATTTAATTGGGACTGGCTTACAGGTTCAGAGGTTCAGTCCTTGATTATCATCAAGGAGGGAGCATGGCAGCATCCAGGCAGGCATGGTGCAGGCAGAGCTGCGAGTTCTACATCTTCATCTGAAGGCTGCTAGTAGAAGACTGACTTCCAGGCAGCTAGGATGAGGGCCTTAAAGCCCACACCCACCGTGACATACCTACTCCAACAAGACCACACCTACTCCAACGGGGTATTACTCCATCTTCTAATAGTGCCACTCTCTGTGCTGAGCATATACAAACCATCACAGTGACAGGAGAGGCAAGGAGAAGCAAGACATCTGCATTAGGAATGGCAACAGAAGTAGAAATACACTTGGGCTATTGTTTTCCTTAAGGCGACTGTGTGAACAGAAATGTGGCAGTCAAAGAGGAATGGAGAAGGGAACCAAAGAAAGGAACGGTAGACAAGGCTACACCGAGAGAGCAGAAGGAAGATCATGTAGCAAAGAGCCTGGACCTTGCCAAACAGGGTGAAGAATGAAAGAAAAGTAATGTGCACGAAGCTCAAACTAGAGAGAACATTAAGACGCCATTGGCTGTAGGCTACAAAGAGTTGTCCTGCTTAATTATTATTAATGTCAACTTGACACAAGCCATACTCACCTGTGAAGAAGGAAACTCAGTGAAGGCATGGCCCAGATCACATTGGCCCGTGGCCATGTCTGTGAGAGAGTGTCTTGAATAAATCAACAAAACAAAGAATTGATTCCTTGAAAAGATGGGTAAGATCACCAACCACCTTAGGTAAGCCAGCAGAAAGGAGAAAGATGGGAACAGCAGATCTTCAACAGATAGAGATAAAACCCAGAGCATCACTGAGCAACACTTCAAAACCCCTGGAGAAATCACTAGCCACCTGTGGTCTACCAAGACTAGACCAGCAGGATGACTACAGCTCAAACAAGACTATGCTGAGCAATGCTATTCAAGCAGTTATAGTTGTAGCTGCCCGCAGCCACATGTAAACCGGGTTACCTGTTGAGAGAATTTTGGGGTCATAGGGAAGAGAAGTGAAAAGAACGTGCGGCCAAGTCAATGTTCACTGATCAAAGCCGTAAACTTTAATGGCGCCGGACCTTTTAACAGTTTGGGCAAACCCTCCCCCCAGACTCCAGGCTGAGTTCCGGTGGAAGTTGTCTAGCTTCTCTTGGAGGTCTTCGTCTTGACTGCTCCGGCAGCTGGGTGGGTCACCTGTTTAATTCAGGAATCCCTATACCTGGAGGAACAATGAACTTAACCTTTACTACGAGCGCTCCACCCTAGGTGGAGCAGGATCCTGGCTAACTGGGAGAAGTTAACCTTGACCAAAGTCAAACTCTGACCAAGTGCAAGACTGCCCCAATATGGCTCTGTACATGTCCTCCCTTTTTTTTATTAATTTGAACACGAGGAGGTAGAAAACAAGTGGATAAATATCCTTCATAAGAAGGCGGGCCTTAACCAGGAGGGGAAGCATTGACCGTAATTCCTCTTAAATATTGTATAACGTCTTTTTCAGAGGAGGGGTAATAGGCTCCCTTATTATTTTAAGGACAGCCTCTCGACGTTAACCCCTATGCAATTAGGTGTACTTCCTGGGGACTCAGAAGCAGAAATTCACCTCCCCATGCAGTGCTTTGCCTCGCACGTCTCGCTGGTACCCATGTTTGTTCATAAACAAACACACATAGATCTGAGTTCTATGTGGCTCCCTCTTTGGAGATCCACTTGTGTAAGTTTTGAAGCCAGGGGGGTCTGCAAGTGTCTTTAACAGACATGTAATCTCTCCATCCAGGTGAGCCTGGGTGGAGACAGCCAGTCTGCTTAACAGACAAGGTCAAGAGTTAAAGGTGGAATAGGATTAACTTGTCCCAGAAGTATCCAATTCAGTTGTAAATTAACAACTTTAAGGGCCCAAGGCTTGGCCTCTGAGATGGGAGAGGTAGCCTTGTGTATCAAGAGATATGCTGTTACTTCTCAGGAAAAGTGGAGACTATATGTTAAATTAACACAGCTGGCTGAAGATTGTTAGCCATCTTCAAAATTGGAATCTTCAATATTGGAATTATTTCTAGACCAGTCTATGGTTGAGTCAGCTGAGCACAATAAGGAGAAGAGTCATTTTAACTCTTCTTTAGATTAATTTTTCCTAAGCTAGCTTAACAGTCTCCATGTTCTGTCCCACAAAGTCTAAAAGCTTGAAGCTAGGCAATTTATCTAACCTGGGACATTTAACAATTGAGGTAAGTCAAGAACATATACCCAATATAGCTCTTATGTTACCATGGTCTGGGCATTCAGCAAGCACACTCAGCATATCTTCTGCAGCATTCTGTGGAAAAAACAGAGGACATGCCTTCTCCCCCAATATTAAATCAGGATCATGGCATATGTTAGTAAGTGAATTCCTTCATTTCACCTAGACATCAATATGTCTAATTACAAGATGTCATATACATTTAGCAAGGAGTTTCTTGGCATCTAAATTTTAAAATTTTCTTAAAAACATGCAAGCATAATTTAAATTATATGCACAGGGACACAATTTCCCCTCTCTTCTTTCTTCCAAGAAGATATTGTTTTATTAATTTAAGTTGGAACACAAAGTATAACCCATAACATAGGCAATAACTATGTAATTATATAAAATATAGTTGCTTTTTCTGTTAGAGCAGTTGCAACTAGACAGCCTAAAAATGAATCATTAGTCACATGTACATATTTTTTTTAATCTTTTAAATTAGAAATATGAATATCATTTATCTGTAATAACTAAGTCCTCTAGGATTAACACCATTACGTGGTAGAGGTAGAAATTGAGGACATCAAGAACAAATCTTTATAATTTGATGTGCACAAAATATAAAATTATTTCAAATACCTAAAGGACAGTCATTTAGAGAACATATCCTTTGTTCTTAGAAATTTGAATCACATTTGTATAAACTGTAGAAATTAAGAATTAGCAGTATTAAAAATGGACCAATTTTAAGCAATTATAAACCATGAGCTATGTATATCTACTATTATTAAAAGCTTGACCTTTAACATCTTAAAAATAGCTGCTATAGCACCCAATTCAGGTATCTGTGTTGAAGCAGGGAGAAACTTAAAGGAATAAACATGTGATCTGATAGTACAAATTATCTTTTTGATAACAATTATTAATTTTGCCTAAAAAGGGCTTGCCATGTAATAGATCAACCATTAATAATAATTTTGATTGTTGCTTGAAGCAAGGAACAAATGTTTCCTACCTTGAAAACAGAGGTTTAAGACCTTCTGTGGCAAGCTTAAAATGAGGTAAATATAAGATAAAGCCAATTAATATATCCTAACAACTTTTGAAAGCCATTTACCTAAAAATTCTAAAAGTCTATAGGAGCAAGGGCCTGTAACAAACATTCTATGAACATTATACACTGAAAATTTTAAGATCTTAACTTCTAGTATTGAAACAGAGACAAAACACATTTTTTTTTTTTATCTGCCCTAGGATCCACCTTTAGTCCTTGGCAAGGACTAGACCTGAGCCTTTTAACTAAGACAGGATTAAACAAAAGAAACCTGTAATTTCATGGTCAAAGGAACCTACTTGATATCAAATACATTTCTACAGAGATATCCTTTTTAATCTTGGAGGGTTAAATTTTGCTCCTACCATTGTAGCCTATAAACTTGTGGAAAAGTGGCAATGGGCCTCTAAAACCCATAGCTTATCACTCTCAAAATTATCTTAATTACAAAATGTTAACAATTATGAGCCTGTAAACTGAAAACTGTAGCCAATGACACACTGATTTTTATTGTAACTCAATGTTTTCTTGCAATATTAGAGCACAATTGTAATTTTGGAAGCAAATCTCAATTTTAAACAATCTATTTTCTTTAAAATTAATGGCAAACACATATTTACAGCACAAGGTTTGTATGCCAGTTCTTATGTTCAAGTGTATAACAGTGTAACTTATTAAAGAGACAATATTTTAAATCTTAATCTTCATTAAGTCTAATCTCCAGGCCAAGATTCACATGAAACACCATGCCAATTTAGGAGCGTCCCAAAGGCCTGTATTTCCTGGATTGCGTCATGCCACGTGGTGTTCAAAATGGCGACTACCCTAAACTACCAGCCTTAATCGTCATGCCACGTGTTCAAAATGGCGACTACCCTAAACTACCAGCCTTAATCGTCATGCCACGTGTTCAAAATGGCGACTACCCTAAACTACCAGCCTTAACCATCATGCCACGTGGTGTTCAAAATGGCGACTACCCTAAACTACCAGCCTTAACCTAACTTTTGTTAATAACATTATACCTTTTAAATCATGTGCAGTGACTTAAGCCAATACTCTATAGTCAAGACATGCAAAATATACCTTTAAATCCAATTATAAACAAGAACAAGGCATGAGTGGCGTTAGGCCACGTGTAGTTAGTTAAGATAGCTCTAACACTGAATCACCAGTTTTAAACTAACCTTTTCTTAATAACACTATACCTTTTACATAATAACCAATTAATTTATAACTCTTTAGTCAAGAAATGTAAAGCCTTATATCATTAAAACCAATTAGAAACAAGTATAAAGCGACTACATGAATTTCACAAGCCAAACCAAAGTCTTCCCAAATCTCGAGGTTTCTGGGCTTTTAAGAGCGGCTTTTTCCCCAGCCATGTTTCTGTCTTGGGTGAGTGAGCTACGCTGCTGCAGCGTGGCTTTGAATCAATCCCCACACAAACTGTGGCTAGCTCAAAAGGTTAGGTACCTACAACCAGCAAATGTAATCTTTACCAATTTTTCTTTTTAACATGAAACAGTCATTCACACAAAGACACAGAGAGGACATAAACATACACATAGACAGACAGTCGGTGCACCGGGACAAACACGGAAAGATACACAGAAAGTTAAGCGTGCTTGTTAAGCAATTGCATCCATTTTCCTCTTTAAACAGCTCTTAGAAGCTGTGGACATATGCCTATTTTTAAAAACCCCTTTCTTTTCGCCGAAATCAGCTCTTACGAGCTTTGGGCAAATGCCTACCAAATTCCTTCCCCATATTTCCCTATCTTATCAACCCAAGCAGTCCTGCGCTGGGTCCACGCAGTATGCTTGAAAAACTGTATCCATTCCTTGCACTCACAACAATAGACACGAATTCACTAGCGCTAGCTTTGACCTCTATGTTGCTTACCGTGCAGATACCATTAATTTTCACCTTTTCCGCGAAGCTTCGCTGGATAGGGCTACCTCAAGAAATTCTCTCGTGCCAGGTCGCCCCACGTTGGGCGCCAATATGTAGCTGCCCGCAGCCACATGTAAACCGGGTTACCTGTTGAGAGAATTTTGGGGTCATAGGGAAGAGAAGCGAAAAGAACGTGCGGCCAAGTCAATGTTCACTGATCAAAGCCGTAAACTTTAATGGCGCCGGACCTTTTAACAGTTTGGGCAAACCCTCCCCCCAGACTCCAGGCTGAGTTCCGGTGGAAGTTGTCTAGCTTCTCTTGGAGGTCTTCGTCTTGACTGCTCCGGCAGCTGGGTGGGTCACCTGTTTAATTCAGGAATCCCTATACCTGGAGGAACAATGAACTTAACCTTTACTACGAGCGCTCCACCCTAGGTGGAGCAGGATCCTGGCTAACTGGGAGAAGTTAACCATGACCAAAGTCAAACTCTGACCAAGTGCAAGACTGCCCCAATATGGCTCTGTACAATAGTCTCCCAACAGAGAGACTATAAACCAGGACCAGACAGAATCATAGCTAAAATCCAGACTTTCAAAGCATTAACACCAACGCTCCTCAGATTACAGTAAGGGAAGGGATACTACTATTCTCATACTAAACATATAAATACTAAACTCATTCTCAGAAGCCAGCCTGATCCTGACGCCAAAACCAGAAGATGCAACAAAAAAAAGAGAACACTATAGATCAATATTTTTGACGGACATAGATGCAAATACTCTTAATTTAATACTTTCAAACCTAATCAAGATTTTAAAACATGTTAATTATGTTATATAAATACTTTGGTGGGACACATGTGTGTCTGTGCCCATGGAGGGTAGACATCCCCTGGAACTGAAATTACAGGATGTCATGAGCTGCCATGTGAGGGTTAGGAACTTAACCCAGGTCCTCCGGAAGAAGCAAATCCTCTTAACTGCTGAGCCATCTCTTCAGCTCCTGAATCAAGTTTCGGCATCTTGGTTGTACTGTGTAATAGAGATGGGATTCTAAAGGCTTCATGCGTTTAGATGAGAGAGAAATATGAATTTCTCTTATTCAGGGCAACAGAAAAGACAATAGAAAAGAAAAATAGAGGAATTTGAAGTGGGGGCCTCAAGTATAGAGTCTAATGAATCCAGAAGTGTAGGTCATCGCCAGGCAGCACAGCCAACAGGAGTGGAGTTAAACATTAGGGAGTATGGCACATAATTATCAGTTGTAAGTCACGTAGGAGAGGGAAGGGGTGTGGCTCAGAGGCAGAACACTTACGTAAAATGCAAGGCCCCAGTTTCTATCTGTAGCACCACAAATAAGACAAAAACAAAAGAAAAAAACACCTACGCAATCGTAAATTACTATGGGCCTATCGCTAACCCTGTTATGATAATCTCATAATCTTTGTCAAGAGTGGTCAGAAGGAAAGGTAAACAAATATGAAGAGAGAGAGAAAGTGGTTAGAAATTAGCAACCAGAGATGGAACTAGTGGTGGCACCTTTAAAATAAGTGAGGGGCATCAAGTAACAAACTCGACTCTAAAAGCCGAAGACGGGGATTGGTGGTACACACACACACACACACACACACTTTACTACCATCATTCCAGAGTCATATGGGTCTCCATGAGTTTGAGGTTGGCCAGCCAGGCCTACATTGTGAGAACTCGTTAATAAATAAATACATAAGTAAAAAAAAAAAATAGCAAGAAAAAGGTGATGAAGAAGAAAGGGAAGGAGGGGGAGAAGGAAGAGGAGAAAGAAGAGGAGGTGGACTTCTATTTGAAGGTATGAGAGAGCTACAAAGCTACAAAGCCAGGAAATGCAGAACTCAGATAAAAAAAGTTTGATGAGATCAGCATTCCCCCAAGTTTCCCTCTCAGAGGGCATTCCTCTTCAGAAGGGGACTGTACAATAGAAAGACAGACTGCTGGATTTAGCTTCTGGCATCTCCGGGTGCTGAGAAGGCGGAACTTGCTGTTGAACATGGCAGGCAGAACTTGAAGCCACATCAGAAGCTAAAAAAAAAAAAAAAAAAAAAAAAAAGAAAAGAAAAAGAAAAAAGAAAAAAGAAAAAAAAAAGAGGAGAAAAGTCAGAGCAGCTTTTACTTGAGGGTGCTTGTGACGTTTTAAACAGCACAGACCTTGAAGGCGGGGAGGCTGAGCAGCAAGTGGCCATTGAGAGGCAGGCAGGGCAGGAGCAGAGTCTCTCTGCCTCTGACCAATGCGGGAGACCAGGGCTGATGAGGAAGGACTGGTGTGAAGTCCCTAGGTTTTCACTGGGTCTCAGAGAGGGTTAGACTTTGGAGTTATGACGAATCAGAGGTGGGCAAGACTTCAAAGACTAGAACCCAGCTAGAAACAGATCAATCCTGAATAAGATTATACAAACTTCTATTAGTTCCTTACATGTTATGAGATTAAAACAAAACAAAACCAAAAAACATGACAAAGGCAGCTTGCGGAAGGGTTTACTCTAGTCTGAGAGGGGTAGACACCACCATGGCTGGGAACAGGAAGCATGAAAGCAGGAACAGGAAGCTGACAGGAAGTAGAAAGAAACAGGAAGTGGGGACAGGCTATGAACTTCAAAGCCTAGCCCTTAGTAATATGCTTTTTACAACAAGGTTCCACCTCCTAAAGGTTCCCCAAACAGCACCACCAACTGGGAACTGAGTGTTCAAATACGGGAGCCTGTGGGGGGGGGGGGACACTGATAACACGGGGCCCCGTGGGGGACACTGATAACACGGGGGCCCGCGGGGGACACTGATAACACGGGGGCCCGCGGGGGACACTGATAACACGGGGGCCCGCGGGGGACACTGATAACACGGGGGCCCGCGGGGGACACTGATAACACGGGGGCCCGTGGGGGACACTGATAACACGGGGGCCCGTGGGGGACACTGATAATACGGGGGGCCCGTGGGGGACACCGATAATACGGGGGGCCCATGGGGAACACTGATAACACGGGGGCCCGTGGGGGACGCCGATAACACGGGGGCCCGTGGGGGACACTGATAACACGGGGGCCCGTGGGGGACACCGATAACACGGGGGCCCGTGGGGGACACTGATAACACGGGGGCCTGTGGGGGACACTGATAATACGGGGGGCCCGTGGGGGACACCGATAACACGGCCCATGGGGAACACTGATAACACGGGGGCCCGTGGGGGACGCCGATAACACGGGGGCCCGTGGGGGACACTGATAACACGGGGGCCTGTGGGGGACACCGATAACACGGCCCATGGGGGACACCGATAACAGGGGGCCTCTGGGGGACACCGATAATAGGGGGCCTCTGGGGGACACCGATAACACGGGGGCCCGCGGGGGACACTGATAACACGGGGGCTTCTGGGGGACACTGATAACACGGGGGCCCGTGGGGGACACTGATAACACGGGGGCCCGTGGGGGACACTGATAACACGGGGGCCCGTGGGGGACACTGATAATACGGGGGGCCCGTGGGGGACACCGATAACACGGCCCATGGGGAACACTGATAACACGGGGGCCCGTGGGGGACGCCGATAACACGGGGGCCCGTGGGGGACACTGATAACACGGGGGCCTGTGGGGGACACCGATAACACGGCCCATGGGGGACACCGATAACAGGGGGCCTCTGGGGGACACCGATAATAGGGGGCCTCTGGGGGACACCGATAACACGGGGGCCCGCGGGGGACACTGATAACACGGGGGCTTCTGGGGGACACTGATAACACGGGGGCCCGTGGGGGACACTGATAACACGGGGGCCCGTGGGGGACACTGATAACACGGGGGCCCGTGGGGGACACTGATAACACGGGGGGCCCGTGGGGGACACTGATAACACGGGGGCCCGCGGGGGACACCGATAACACGGGGGCCCGCGGGGGACACTGATAACACGGGGGCTTCTGGGGGACACTGATAACACGGGGGCCCGTGGGGGACACTGATAACACGGGGGCCCGCGGGGGACGCTGATAACACAGGGGCCTGTGGGGGACACTGATTCAAACCATCGCAGAGCTGTTCTCAGTCTACCCAGGAGAAGCTGACCGAGCAAACCGTCCTCAGAAACAACATCACTCAGAGCTTCTGCTATTTTTCATACTCAAGGGGAGATAGCTAATCTTGGTTATAAAGGACTCCATTTGGAGTCAACTAGAACCCAAGCAGGTGGGCATACCTCTGAGGGATTTTCTTAATTGCATCTTGTGAGGTGGGAGACACACCCTAAATCTGGACATCTTCTGATGGCAGTGCACATAGAAGAACACGAAAGAAAAAAGCTTTTGCGTTTTGTCTGCTTGCCTTCACTCTGTGGCAAGTTTATCCGCCTTGTTGCAGAGGCATCCCTTTACTGTATTAGCATATGTACCAAGAGACAACATTAAAAAGGAAAAGCTGATAACAGAAACGGATGCACAGGTATAGGCTGGAAAGACGGATTAGAGGTTTAGAGTAGGGTCCCAGCACCTACTCGGTGGTTCACAGCGGCTGGTCACTCCAGTTCCACGACCTTCTTCTGACCTCTGAGGGCACCAGGCATGCACACTGTGCACAGATAAACACCAGCTGTGCTAGCTAAGTTATATGTCACCTTAACACAAGCTAGAGTCATTTGAAAAAAGGAAACCTCAATTAAGAAAGGGGGTAGATATTGGAATGTAATTGAATAAATTAATTAAGAAAAAATCCAGCTGTAAGGAATTTATTTAGTGATTGATGAGGGAGGCCCCAGCCCATTGTGGGTAGGGTCATCCCTGGGCTGGTGGTCCTGGGTTCTATAAGAAAGCGGCTGATCAAGCCAGGGAAAGCAAGCCAGTAAGCAGCACTTCTCCATGGCCTCTGCATCAGCTCCTGCCTCCAGTTTCCTGCCCTGTTCAAGTTCTTGTCCTGGCTTCCCTCAGTGATGGTGTTTTAACTGGAAGTGTAAGTATATATGCAGTTTATCCAGAATCTCAAATACATTGACAGTTAAACAAATAATAGAAAACAGAAAAGCACAACTTTATACAACCAATAGAAGAAACTGTAAGATCTGAACAGGCTATTTTGTAGGTTTTGGTTTTGGGTTTTTGGTTTTGCTTTTGCTTTTTTTAAATTAAAAAAAAAAAACAAAGTCAAAATGAATGTTATAGATATTCTCATGAGATTTCCTCCCTACTCAGTTTTGTGGACTAAATTGTTAGTATAAGGAAAATAACTCCTATTATAATATATAAGCTTTCAAGAGAACAGAAAAAGGAAGACTTCCTGCTGTGTTTCATGAAATGTGACTCTAATAATGAAATCTATAAGCTAGTAAAAAAATGTGAAATTATAAGGTGATTTCTCTTACAAAAATTCCGAACAAAATATTAGGAAATTAAGTTCTATGACATTCAAACAGGAAAATGCAGCTAAATTGATTTTATCCCAGGAACTCAAGGTTTATATAATACTTCAAATCAAGTTTGATACAACTCTGTATTAATAGAATGAAAGAGAAGTTTGTTACGATTACCTTTTTTAAAGATTTATTTATTTTATGTATATAAGTACACTATCACTCTCTTCAGGCACACCAGAAAAGGGCATCATATCCCATTAAAGATGGTTGTGAGCCACCATGTAGTTGTTGAGAATTGAATTCAGGACCTCTGGAAGAGCAGTCGGTGCTCTTACCTGCTGAGCCATCTCTCCAGGCCTGTGGCAATCATCTTAATGGGAGTGGAAACGCCTTTAATGAGATTCAGGACACAAAGACGATAAACACAAAAAGAATTTCTTCAATCTGATGAAGGCTAGATAAAAAACAAAACAAAACAAAGACATAGTAAGGTCACACTTACTCAAGAAGCCAGGGAAATGAGGAGGACCCAGCAAAGCCAAGCAGAGTGGGCCAGGCTGTATTCAGACAGAGCATATATCTCGCATGTGGGAGGTCCTGGGGTTCAGCCGCCAGCAACACCCCAAAAATCAAAATCTATAAGCTGCTAAAACTCATCAACAAACTCAGTGGGTTTCTTGCTACAAAGTCAGCCCATAAAACATAGAAGGCAGCATCCAATATTTGGACATAGTAGAGAAAATGTAAAAATCCAAGGATTATCTGCAGAACTGGAAGATATAATGTGGGGAAAACATCAGTTTTTCACCGATCCATAGATTCAGTGTGAATCTCAAAAGCTATCTCCTAGCCTGTGTGCTGGGCTTTGTTTGCACACAGAGAAGACAAGCTGGCCCTGAGAGGTATCTGTGGGAATAGCCTGAGGCTGGGACAATCCTGAGGAAGAGAATGGAGACTGCAGTCACCAGCCCGGCCCTTGGCTGATGACAAACAGGGCTGTGTAGAAAACCTCTGTGTGGTTTAGAAAAAAAAAAAATCTCATCCATGTCATCTCCAAAATCATTAAAGACAAAGAACACCACCAGAACCATAAAACCAAAACTGTCCATGCTGCACACCTACAGTATGAACTACAGGGGAGACCGAGGCAATGGCAAGAATCCAGGAGTTAGAAGCCAATCTGGGCAATATAGCAAGAACTTGTCTCAACAACAACTTTCCTCCTCCTCCTCCTCCTCCTCCTCCTCCTCCTCCTCCTCCTCCTCCTCCTCCTCCTCCCCCCCCTCCTCCTCCTCCTCCCCCCCCTCCTCCTTCCCCCCTCCTCCTCCTCCTCCCCCCTCCTCCTCCTCCTTTTTCTTCTTTAAATTAATCTAGGGCCAGAAAGATGTCATAGTGAATAAAGGCTCTAGTGGCCAGGCTGGGCCCTGCGTGGGATCACCAGGCCCCACATGGTGGAAGGAGTGAACTGACTTCTGCAGGTTGACCTCTGACCTCCACGAGCACACACCACAGTATGCACATGTCCATGTATGTGTGCACACAAACTAAATAAATGTAAAATAAAAATCTGCATGTGTTGTAGATCGAAGACAGGAGAAGAAGGCAATTGCACTTTCTAACAGCAATGTGGCAAAGTGCCTCAGTGGGAGTGGGAGGTGCAGGCTCCTTAAGTGTTCATGAGAAACATAGGAAAGCAGTCATACGTTAGCATCCATTTAAAGGAGGAATGCCTGCTCTTTGGAAAACCCTTGTAAGAGTGGAGAGCAGCCATGATTGCAGAAGAGGCTGTCAGCTCTCAGCCCCGATAAAGGGCTCAGTCACAGTGAGGAGGGGTTCTTTAAGAGGACAGGGAGAAAATGGGAAAGGCTATTACAAACAGCCAGCATGCATCCGAACAGTGGTCGACTTCATCAGGAGTCAGAAGCATGCAAATTTCAAGCACACTCTGATGCAAAATGCCCACTCGTGAAGCAGCTAATTGTGGATGGAGGTGAGGAGCAAGCAGGAGTCTCATCCAATCCTATAACTTCAGAAAGCTACATATGCACATTTACAACTAAGTTATTATACTCCAAGATGTACTCAATAGAAAAGCTTACCTGAAAACTCAAAAGATGTGTGGGCTGGTGAGATGGCTCAGTAAAGGTGCTGCTGCCAGGAAGGCAAGAACCCACTCAAGAGGGTTGGGCTCACTTCCATATGGGCACAGCGTCATACATGCACTTGAGTGTACACACACACACACACACACACACATGTACACACACACACACACACACACACAACACACACACACTCTAATATTGTTCACCCTTAAAAAAAAGAGGGGAGAACTTCTGATACTACAGCATGGATTAACCTGAGGACATTGTGCTAAGTGAAAAGATTCAGCCTCAAACCCCACACTTAGATGCAATGCCAGAGGAGACAAATTGAGAGCCTGAAGGAAGAGCGGTGCTTGCCCGGATAGAGGAAAGGGCAATCAATGCTCAGTGGGTTATGATTTTAGTTTGGCAAGACAGAATGCGTCCTTATGATTGGTTTCACAATAAGGTGAACTGTGCATTTACAGAGGAGTAATAGGAGTGTCCCCTGTGGCTGAACTGTGCATTATGGGAGGTAAGGTTTGAGGGGACAGTTCAGTGGCACTGTACTTGCCTATCAGGAACAAGACCATGAGTCAGTCACTCCCAATACTGCCAAAAAAATAAGTTAAAAAAATACATAGTTTACTTTTTTTTTAAGACTTAAATTACTTTGACAAGTGAGAAATGAAATAGAAAAAATCCAAAAAGGACACAAGACAAGAGGTGGCCCATGAATGTAAGAACTATGCCCAACTTCTCAAGTCATCAAAAACCGCAGATAAAGGCTCCTATATATACACATCGGTTCATCAGATTGGCAAAGTTTAAGAATAATCTCTCAGCCCAGTGTTGGCAAGCATGTGGGGAAGTAGACTTTCCCATGTGCTGAAGCTAAGGTTAAACCCCTCAGGACAGAATAAAACACAATCTTCATCTGAATTAAAAATAAAATTTCCCTCTAATCCAACAGTCCAAGCTCCAGGAACCTATCTGCAAGTGAATAACCAGCCATATACCCAAAAGATATTGTTATGGTTGGAATAGGCACTGTCCCCTCCTGTGTGTATATGTACACATACACACACACACACACACACACACACAATGCCCCTGACACATGACTTCATGAGGACAGTTCATATTCCAACTGTAACAATATCTTTTGGGTATGTGAAAGATTGGACTGATTAACTACTTGGGGACAAACTCCCAGAGCTTAGACTATTGAGTTAGCTGAAATTTTTAGTTTAGATGCAGATTGTTTTTTATTCTGTCCTGAAGGGTTTAACCTCAGCAGATATATATATATATATATATATATACATATATATATATATATATAGTCAGACAGACTCTTTAGGGGTGGTTAACGTGAAGTCATGAAGTTGCCGCTGATTCATTATGAATATATCTATATCTATATCTATATCTATATCTATCTATCTATCTGTCTATATATATATATCGCTGTTTTCCAATGTGGGCACACTATTCTTCATTCCTACCAGAGAACACCAAGAGAACACCAAGGGTAAAACACTTACACATCTTTGATAACACTATTTTCTGAAGCTTCCAGGGTAGAATTTTTTATTTGTTTGGTTTGGTTTTTTAGTTAGTTAGTTAGTTAGTTAGTTAGTTAGTTAGTTTGTTTGTTTTAATGGTGTTGTTTTACTTTGTTTTGTCTGGTTTGAGACAGGGTCTCATGTAGCCCAGGCTGTCTGTCTTAAAAATATAGATTTTAAAAGATTCCCTTAATGTTAACCTATTTATGATCACAGGGATGCATTTCTTTGGGCTGAAATGTGCGCCCCAGAGTTCAGCTGTTGGAGTCCTAAATCCCGTTGTCTCAGAACCCGACTCCAGGAGACAGGATCTTTAGAGGTGGTTAACATGGAGTCATTAGGTTGCTGTGACCCAGTATGACTGGTGTCTTTGTCAGATGAGGAAACTGGAAGAAAGTAGTACCCAGGGCCTGCCATGTGGGGACTCGGGGAGGGCACCCTTTGCACGCTGCAGAGACCTCAGGAGAAATCAACCCTGCCCACACTTTGATCTTAGAAGTCAAGCATCCCACACACTCTAAGAGTCATTTTACAGTTTGAGGTCTTAGCTGTGCCTCTGTGCTCTGTGGCCTAGCAAACAAACACACGGGTCTCTGGGGAAACAGCCGCTAAATCTCAACAGCAGCTATCTCAGGGTGGTAGGGCTCAAATTTCTCCTTAATGCTTTTCCCAATGTTTACACTTTTCCAAGTAACAACACATCATTTTTATGACAGAGAACCCAGTGTTAGTCTCTTTTGAAAAGTAAATGGCCCAGGAACAATGACCTGCCCTGCCTGTCACAGGCTGTCTTTGCCGCACTGCTTTCTCCCAACCTCCGGATTCAAAAGATTCAAACAGAAAATCAAAGGACTGAAGGGGAGCAGATTCCCTGGGGTTCACAGTGATTTTCTGCTGCATTTCAAATGAGTTGTATTTTCAATAGGACCCTATAGGCCTGGGCATTCATTGACTTTGTAGCTCAACTCTTTCCGGACAAGTGTGAGGGTCCAGGTTTAGTCTTTAGTATAAATAAGGAGAAGGGTGCGGGTGTCTCGTCATAGTAGCTGGAAAGTCCTGCACTTGGGGATGCTTTCCTCTGACTGTAAAATGCCGGCTTTCCAGGTGCTAGGGCTGTGTCTTTCCCTGCACACTAGGAAGGCAGAGAGGCGGGAATGCCTGCAGGGCCTGCAAGCTTGGAGGAACTGGGGCTTGCCTCATGTTTTGCATTTCTATAGGCCTTTCACTGGCTATTTTAAAGAAAAGAGTCCTAGAACAATTATTCTTCACCTGTCAGTGGTGATCCCTTTGGGGTAAAATGACCCTTTCACAGGGGTCATATATCAGATATCCTGCATCTCAGATATCTATACTATGTTCATAACAGTAGCAAAGTTACAGTTTTGAGACAGCAATGAAAATAGTTTTATGGTATGGGGGGAGGTCACCATAACATGAGGAACTATATTAAAGGGTCACAGCATTAGAAATGTTGAGAACCACTGCCCCAGAAGCTCACGGAAGGCTGGAGGGGACAAGCTGACCTGGGTTTTGGAGATATAGTTCACCAAGGACAAATAGAAACTGCATTCATCAGGCTAGAGAAATGTGTGTGTAAAAATATGTACATTGGATTGAATGTGTATAGATACATATGCATATATATCTAATAAGAAATGAACATTAATAAACATATATCTCCACATATACATTAGATGATGTATTACTATCAGTAAGATATGAATACTCATGTGTGCTTATATATCTACACATGGACATTGGATCATATACAGTATATACACATGTGTGTGTGTTTGTGTACACTTGTACTCATACATGTATTCACACATGCAGGGCATGTGAGAATTCAGAAATAGCTCAGATGATGATGGAGAAGATTCAAGTCCAAAAGTGTGGACTGAACCCCTGGGAAGAGTTGCAGTCAAAGTCCTGCTATGTAGCCATTTTCTTCCAGTTGAAACCTTCTATTCAGAAAGGGAGCTCCTTGAGACTCAGGAAGTTAACAAAACATAAGTTGAGGAAGTGAACAACTCACAAGTCTCAGAAAGTGCCTGAAACTTACAAGATTCACACGGTTACATACTCAGTAAGGATTACAGGGGAGTGTGAGCCACTGCTGGGGAGAAGCCGGGGAGGGAGCTCCAGGGCTGGGCCTTGTGTTGGGTGAACTTTTCAGTGATGGGGCTGCTTTTGAGTTATCCATGCTCTGTAGCCCCTTACCCATACTCCTGTAAGAAACTCTAACAGACTCATTGGCTCTCCAAGTTGGACTCCAGTGAAGTCATTATTTTGGTCTGTCATCAGTGCCCTATATAGGGCAAATGGACATTTGTTCCTGTTTCCCCAGGAAAAGTCGTGTAACTCCAAAGCAGTCTGCAGGCAGAATCTCTCCTTAGGTCTTTTTTTTTTTCTCCTAAGGCCTTCAACTGAATGGATGGGTTCCACCCACACTATAAACAGTAAACACCTTGTAACATCAAGTCACCAAGCTCGACAATCCCAAACAAAATGAAATAAAACAGTCCAAATTCATACATCCAGAATAAGCTTAGACCAAACATCCAAACACTTTGGCCAAGATGACATGTGAAATAAATCACCACACACACACACACACACATACACCGAGGTTAGATGTCTGGTGAGTTCATCGTCTCTCACCACGCCACTGTCTACCTTATCCTAAGCCCTACAAGAAGAGCCAGAGTATTGATTGTCATCGGTGGCTGGAAGGAAGGACATAGACAAGAGGAGGGCAGAGACATTCAGGACCTGAGCTCCACAACACACTGCTTCTGGGAACCAGAGAGCCCCGGTCCAGACAGTGTCAAAGCCACATTCACATGAGACCTCGAATAACAGGAATATTTGACTTCCTTCTAAGTAGTCTCAATTAATGCTTAGAACTTTTTTTTTCCTAAAAGAAAAAGATGGATAAAGTTCCTAACTTTAAACGACTCCAGCTTGAGAACTGGCCATGAGCATTGGTCTGCAGTCTTCTAGGTCAGGAATCAAGCTCTTCCGACCCCCACACAGGCCTTCCTTAGAGAGTGGCCTTTACAGACCCAGGCAGCACGGAGGTCACATGGCTCAGCCCATGCCAACTCCTAACTTGCACAGGGAGCCTCCAGCTAATCTGGAAGTTTGGTTGCTCGCCAAAGGAAAGGGTTATATAACTCCGAAAGTTTAAGCTTGGGAAAACACACGCACACGTACAAACAAGAGCCCAGGTGAAGCCGAAAGCCACTGAGAAGGTTCTATTTCACCAGTTCATTGCCCTGGAAAGCAGTGTGATGATGCATTAATGATGATAGTCTGTGTTGGGGTTTTGTCTAAGCTCCACCCACACCTACCTGGCAATAGCCAGGTATGCCCCGCCCCAGAGATCTGGCCCACTATAAGAGGGGCTACTTGCTCCCCCTCTCTCTCTTTGCTCTCCGCTCTCCCATACTCTCTCACCTCTTTGCCCCTGGGGCTCTTCCCCCCCCTCCACGTGGTCATGGCCGGCCTCCTCTCTCTCTATTCTCTCTCTCTCTCTCTCTCTCTCTCTCTCTCTCTCTCTCTCTCTCTCTCTCTCTCTACCACTAACTCCCATCCCCTATTCTGAATAAACTCTATTCTATACCACGTCTCTGTGTGTGTGGTCCCTCAGGGGCAGAGGTGCCCAGGCAAGGGCCCGCCTGGACACCTTCCCCCACGCCACCTAGCCACACTCACCTAACCCCCTATACTCCCCCCTTTAAGCCCCTTCATCCTGCTGCCGAAAGTCCTCCAATGGTGCTCAAAGTCCTTCAGTCCGATCGAAAGTGTTATCTCCTGCATGCATGTAAAAGTTATCAAGGTCCTCTGTGTTCATTTTTATGGATCTTCCTTATGCCCAGCTCTGGACTTGACACACGTTTCTCTTAGAGGGGTCCAGGTCAGGGGTTATGCTGGGCATTGGTAATACCTTCGGCTGGCTGGATGGGAGTGGGGGCAGGAAGAGAGGCTGCAGTGTCAGAGGCAGCAGAGGGATGGAACAGGACTCCAGTTCCAGGGCCCAGCCTCCAGAGATCCTGGAGCCACTACCTCAGTTTCCCTCCCTTGCCCTCCAGAAAGCTTTGTGGAGCACTATAGGTCGCGTGGGCCAGGGACAGGTGGGGTTTTCCCAGGAGTGTGCAGAAGACAGGCTGGCCATGGCTCTCAGCACTGAAGAGCAGAGAGAGCAGCCTGGCCCTAATCCCTGTGGGAACCTGCTTCAGGGAGAGCAGGGCAGGAGGCCAGCTGCAGAAGCAGGCTACCCACAGGAGCGCTGATGCCACTGCGGGCCTTGGGCAGAGGGTCATGAGACAGCTGGGAACGGGGCTGGGAATCTTTACTTGGGACCAGTTTCTTGGACTCCCCTTACACACACACACACACACACACACACACACACATCTGAGCAGTTCTGCTTGGCCAGCTTCTGGGAGGAGGGGCAGCTGGTTTAGCTCTGTGCTGATCAGTGCATTTTGCTTTGAAAGGGCATAAAAGACAAGACTACACTGTAAGACTTTTCTTTCGCTCTTACACAGTAGTCCTCTTTGTTCTCAGGGGCATGGTCCCAGTAGATGCCTAGAACTACAGAGGGTACCAACCTTGTGTATGATTTTCCCCCTGTAAGCTCATATTGTGTTAAACCACAAAAACTAAGAACAAAGTAAAAGGGTGATAACAATTGTTGTGTTTAGTTAACTGTCCTCTCCATGCATCCTAGAATTACCTCAGAGGCTCAGTGAGAAATCGGCTGCATTGGATCAGCTGCGGGCACGTCTCCGAAGCGGTGTCTTAATTAGGTTAATTGATGTGGGAAGAGCAATCTCAGTGCGGGTGGCGCCACTCCCTAGGCAGGGGGTCTAGAACTATGCAGGGGTAGAAATCGAGCTGAGCACGGGCAAGCGTATGCATTTTTTTCCTCCCTCTCCTCTTGACTGCGGATGTGATGTGAGTAGCTGTTCGAAGTTTTCCCTTCCCTTTCCCACACTGATGGGCTGTGATCTGGAATTGTAAACTAAAAGAAACCTCTTTCTTCCCTCAGTTGCTGTGTGTCAGGTTATTTTGTTACAAAAGAAATGAAACTAAGAAAATAATATTGTTACATAATTCTCTCTCCCCTCTCTTCTCTCTCTCTCTCTCTCTCTCTCTCTCTCTCTCTCTCTCTCTCTCTCTCTCTCTCTCTCTCTCAAACTATCTTATTGTTGTGATAGTAGACATGGACGAGCATGCCTTTAATCCCAGGACTCGGGAGGCAGAGGCAAGAGGATCTCTAGAATTTAAGGCAAGCTTGATCTGCATAGCAAGGTCCCAGCCACCCAGAGCCGTACAATGAAACTGTCTAGAATGTCTGTCTGTTTGTTTGTTTAAAATGTTACTGTACCTTAGCATTTCCACCTCCCAGTCTCTTTTTGACAGATTTAAATCACTGGTATCATTAGTTGTGCACTTTGCATCATTAGGTAAACTGAAGGTAAACTGAACACGAGGGCCCAGGTACCCAACCATCTGGCTGATGGCAGAATCTAGGTGACTCTCGGGCAGGCAGCCCCTGCAGCATGGGGCTGCACTGACAAAAGGCTGTTCACATCCTGGGTTATACAGTAAGCCAGTATATGACGTCATCCAACTATTCGGTACCGAATGCAATTTAAAACATATTCTACTTCTATAATCTGCCATTTAATATTTTCATGTCACAGTTGGCCATGGCAGAAAGTGAAAACTCAAAGTTCAAAGGAGAAAAATAACCCTGCGAAGACAGAACCAACGCCCAGAAGTTGTCCCCTGACTTCCGTAGGTGCACCGTGGCAGGCACACGGTCCCCCGGGAAATAAATACATAATGCAATTTTAAATCAGTTTAAGTGAGGCCACCACAACCCCTCTCGCCACCCTTCCCTGTGGTTGCCTGGATTTTCACTCTCTGACGCATGAGTGAAGTGCAAGCTGGGGCCTGGGTCTCCTCAGCTGGCTCGCTGCTACGGAGGGGGCAGCCATCCTAACTCAGGCACGGCTGACCTGCTGTTCAGTCACTTCCTGCCACTACATCGAGGTTCTGAGGTGACCAGATGTAGAGAGACAAGGTTAATTTAGGCTCAGGGTTCTGGAGGATCAGCCGTGACCTGCCCTGTTGCTGGGTCCTGCAGAAGTGTGGCACGTCTGGACAGGCATGTGCGGTTAAGTTAAATCACTCACGTTATAACTCAGAAGCAGAAAGAGAAAGCCAGACCTGGGTGCCCAGGACCCCCTTGAAGGTCATTCCAAGGGCCTGGAACATTCCACTCAAGGTCCCACCATCTCCCAATAGTGCTGAATATGTAGCACCCAAGATCCAAAGGACAGTAGCTTTAATTCCCTCTGAGTGCTCACTAGGCTGAGTCTAACATCTGGACTGTTGCTTCTGAAATGTAATTTGAAATGTAATTTGTTGCTTCTTAGTTCTCTCTGTCTGTCTTTGTCTCTGTCTGTCTCTGTCTCTCTGTCTCCTTTTGTCTTTCTGTCTCTCTGTCTCTCTCTGTCTCTGTCTCTCTCTCTCTCTCTGTTTATCTTTCTAGATGAAGTCATTTCATATCTTCTCTAGATGAAGTCAGACGGCTTCCTCCTCAGCTTCTTGTCTTGAAGGGAAGAATTCAACACACACACAGTTTAGGCAGAAGTGTATACGACGAGTATTTAGCAAAGAAAAGCAGGCCCTGCAAGGGATGGATGGGGTCGCAGTGCGGTGAGTTCTGCATTGTGGGCTTTAAAGGTGTTTTAATGCATGTTTAGAAGGTGGGAAGGTGGGTAACATGGGATAAAGTGACTCCACCCCCACAAGCCGTCTCGGAGGGCGGGATCTAATTTGCAGTGGTTCTCAATCTTCCTAATGCTGCAATGTTGTGGTGAGCCCCCCCCCAACTGTAAAATTACTTTCATTGCTACTCCATAACTGTAACTTTGTTCCTGTTATGAATTGCAATGTAAATACTTTTTGTAGATAGAGGGTTGTCAGAAGGGTCAAGACCCCAGGTTGAGAAGCACTGCTTTAGGGTATTCTGTCACATGATTCTTTAGAAGAGCCCACAAGTGCAAGGAGTCAAAAGTCACAATGTAAACAGTATAATAATGAGCCTGGGGTCCTCGTGAAGAGGTAGTGTGCACAGTGAGACAGCGACCTGGTGCCTTGGTTTCTGATATAATGGGAACAATTTACCAGCAACATCACAAGCACTAATCACAAAGGCAATGCTGTTGGGAGATGTACTACCACCAAATAACTGCAGTTTTTCTAAGCATGATGGCACATGCCTTTAAACTTAGGAGGGAGACAGAGGCAGGTGGGTCTCTGTGAGTTCAAGGTCACCCTGGTCTATCAAGTTCAAGGTCACCCTGGTCTATCAAGTTCAAGGCCACCCAGAGTTACAAAATGAGACCCCATATGAAACTACAAACCAAACTAAGGTTTTCTGGTCAACCTGTGTCTAACCCCTTGCCTCCTGACAAGTGTTTTACATTGTGTATTGCCAGCCCAACGTTACTCTTTTAAAACTGAGTACCTTCTGAGGTTCTAGAACCTTCTTCATGGTTCTTGTTGATGACTCTATCTATAGCCAATATGTACTTGGCCTGGTGTTACTCTCTGGGTCTTGCTCTGTGCTGGGCAGAGGCCATTTGCCTGGGAATCAACATTTTGTGATGCTGAACCTGGCTGTGTAACCTCTGGCCTCTCCAAGCTCCCTTGTTCTCCATCCAATGTGAGGATAATAGTTCCTTTCTCATGGGACTGTGGGAGATACAGAATATACTTTGTGTAAGCCACTGGGCATAGTACCTACCACATAGGGGTATCTCACTAGGCATTGTGTGACAGTGAGATTCCTGTTACTGACAAATTGCCAGAGGTAAACCAATCCATTGTATCTGTGAACAGCTGAGGTAGATGCCTGCCTCACAAGGGCCAGGAAACACAAGAGATAGAGAAGGGGCTGGAATCCCACTCTCCTCTTCAAGGACACCCACCCCATAACTTAACTCCTTCCCACAATGTTTCACCCCTCAGTTTCCTATATCTCCTAGTAGTGTATACACAGGAGGGGCAAACCTTTAGTATATGGTTTTGGGGGATACTCAGGCTCCAAAGCATTATTATAATATATATTAATAACAAGGTAAAAACAACTGAATAGCTTAAACAGCAGAGTTTACCTTCTTATAGTTCCAAAGGTTCTGTCTGGAATGGAGGCAGTAGCAAGGCTGGATTCTTCTGAGGCCTAGGAGGGGGACTGTTTCAGGCCTCCTCCCTGTTTCCGGTAGTTCTCCCTGAGTGTCTGTCTCCACATGGTCAACTTCTCCCACAGCTGTGGGTCAACCCCTGTGTGACTTCTACAGGCCAAATCACTTTCAGAGGTGCTGGGTTCATGACTGAAATCTTTTGAAGAAACACAATGGAAGACAGAATTTTGTCTGTTGTTGATGTTGTTATTCTTCTTATTATTATTTAACTTTTTGTTTTGTTTTGTTTGTTTTTCGAGACAGGGTTTCTCTGTATAGCCCTGGCTGTCCTGGAACTCACTCTGTAGACCAGGCTGGCCTCAAACTCAGAAATCTGCCTGCCTCTGCCTCCCAGAGTGCTGGGATTATAGGCATGCACCACCACCGCCCGGCTCTAATTATTATTCTTTTAATTATTATTTTCTACTGCCGACTAGTTAAGCTCAATGGGCCAGTTAGCCATCACTAAGTGCTGGCTAACTGGCAGCTTCGTGAAGACTTACTTCCACTAACGAGTGTCCAGTGCACCTGCCACCAGAGCGGAATGCTTCCCGTACCACAACATGCAGAGAGCTCCCTGGCCTGGCTCTGTCTTCAGCATTTCTCCAAATTCTATCCACAACGGGAGTGAAGGGAAACAGCAGAAATGGAAGCCACACCAATCTGTTTTGTGTTGCTGTAATAAAATGTCCAAGGGTGAGAAGGAAGTGTGTTTTAAGAGGGCAGAGTGGTTCATGTCTTTAATCTCAGCATTTGCCAAGCTGAGGCAGGACAGCTGCGAATCTGAGGCCAGCTTGGGCTACAGAGTGAGACACATACTGAGGAAAAAGAATGACAGGGTAAGGGAGTGAGGAGAGGGGGAGGAGGAGCAGACTGAGGGGGAGCAAGAGGAAGAGGAGAAGGAGCAGGAGGAGGAGCAGGAGGAGGAGGAGCAGGAGGAACAAGAGCAGGAGCAGGAGCAGGAGGAGGAGCAGGAGGAGCAGGAGGAGCAGGAGGAGGAGCAGGAGCAGGAGGAGGAGCAGGAGCAGGAGGAGGAGCAGGAGCAGGAGGAGGAGCAGGAGCAGGAGCAGGAGCAGGAGCAGGAGCAGGAGCAGGAGCAGGAGCAGGAGCAGGAGCAGGAGCAGGAGCAGGAGCAGGAGGAAAGACAAACAACATGGCGCCAGGGCGCACAGGATGTGTCACCACACGATATGGAAGCCTGAAGGAACTGCCTCTGGCAGAAGGGGCCCAGCGACAGGAGGTGACCATGCTTGATAGTGTACACTCAGGAGAAGCAGCCTTAATCTGTGCTGCTCGTCCATTCATGCCGACGGTGGAGCCCGGGACCTGACTGCCCTTTCCGATACCCATTTATATCTTGGAGTTCCCACCACATCACCACCTTACACTGGGACCAGGCTTCCAGTACACAGCAGGCCTTGCCCAAACATGAAACTCACAGCAGTATCACCTCACACTCACAATGTGATTGTGTGTTACTGTGGCATAGTGACTAGTTCTGAACATCCAGACATCCAGGAAGGAGTGTGGTGCCCCCCTCACTCTCCCTCTCTCCCTCTCTCCCTCTCTTCCTCTCTCTCAGTCTCTCCCTCTTTCCCTCTCTCAGTCTCTCTCTCTCTCTCTCTCTCTCTCTCTCTCTCTCTCTCTCTCTCTCACACACACACACACACACACACACACACCTGTCTTCCCTGTAGATGTCTCCAGCACTTCCCCTCACAGAAGACAAACTCGCTTTCCCCATCCCTGCCCTTCCTCGGGGTGCTGTGACAATCCTTCTGTTTATTTTCCCCTGTCTAAATAGAACCCTGTTCTAAATGCATGAGGGGAGTTGACTCACTAAGGAAAGCCCATGGCCTACCCTAGAGTCAACAGGATAACACAATCCCTCGCTCCGGTATTTTGGCTAAGCACAGATTTTTCCGAGTGACTGAGGTTTGCTTCAGTTTCAAGGGCACCTAAGCATGGCTTTGCAGCCTAAAGACAGGTGTGACTGTCGGGAGCCAAGGAGGCGATGACAGCCAGCAGTGCCCGGACATTGATTCCTGACATCTCCAGGGCCTGTCCTGCACCGACTTTCAGCACCTGGGACTCCGTCTCTCTTCTCTCCCTGGAGGGCAGCCTCTGTGGGCCGTGCAGCACCCTCTCCTCAGGATCTGGCCTCTCTTCCTGCTACACTGCCTGGGCCTCATCCTCTCTCAGGAGGAGCTTGGAGGGAAGAAGGTCGGAAGGGACAGTCTGCCTTTCCTTTGTCAGATTTGGCAGACTGAAAGGCTGGGCACCCATTGCTTATGTTCTCAGATGCCACAGACGGCTTTTCAAAGCCATCTGAACTAACTTTAATTAGAATTTCCTATTTATTTATGCATTGTGTGTGCATGTTTGTGTTACAGCACTCATGCAGAGGTCAGAGGACGTGTGTGTGTGTGTGTGTGTGTGTGTGTGTGTGTCTCAGAGGTGAGAGGATAAGTTGCAGGAGTTGAGTCTCCACTATGTGGGTTCCAGGGATCAAATACACGTTGCCAGGCTTAGTGACAAGTGCTGTACCTGCTGAGCCATCGCCCTGGCCCAACGCAGCCATTTATGTACATTTATATAATAATAATAATTAATATTTAACATTAAGTATATCCTAGACAATACATTTGATAAAAATCCATTTGTTTATCTGAAATTCAGATTGAACTGAGTGTGTGTGTTTTATCTAGCAAACTATTCCATTTTTCCTGGTAATTATTATATTGATTTCTTTATTCACTTATGTTATCAATTCCTTATTTTCTTCAAAGAGAAAAAAAATGCAAAGCCCTTAGAAACTGAGGCTGCTCTGCCCCATGCCCTTCCAGGAAGGGTGCAGGCAGCCAGGTCATCACATGACCCAGAAGCTTTGAAGGTAACGCTAAACAACCAAGATGCTGGTAAAGTCAAAGTGGGGGCAGTGCAGCCCTGGCACTGACCTCCCCTCTGTGGCATCTACCCATCCGGCCAGCTGTCCTCCTAATGCCTTAGCCCAGCCTAGCCCAGCCTAGCCCAGCCTAGCCCAGCCCAGCCCAGCCCAGCCCAGCCCAGCCCAGCCTAGCCCAGCCTAGCCCAGCCTAGCAGAGCCCTTACCCTTGAGTTCAAGGTGTTAACTGCTGATAAGCTGAGCACGTAAGCTCCGCCCCCCCATTCTAAAATGATAAGAGAGAGGCTTAGGCCGGGGAGAGTAGCAAACATCACTTGTGAGGGAATGTCTTGTCCCAATGTGGGAATCAACGAGCCCACAGTGGGCACCTCTGCCTTGCAGCTCTGAGAGGAAGAAGGCATTAGCTAAACTTTCTCAAGCTCTTCTGTTTGATGGTAAATTCAACCCCCTTAATAGTTGTAGACATGGTTCTCAGCCCCCCCGCCCCCCCCCAGTGCTGTAACCCTTTAGTACAGACAGCTCCTATGTTTTGGTGACCCCCAACCATAAAATTATTTTTGTTGCAACTTCAGAACTGTCATTTTGCTGCTGTTTTGAATTGTAATGTATCTAATACACAGGATATCTGATATACAACCCCTGTGAAAGGGTTTCTTGATCTCCAAGAGAGTCTCCACTCACAGTTTGAGAACTGCTTTTCTAGACTCTGAGAGGGGAGCTATTCAGAAGAAAATTCCCAATGATAAATATTTAAAGAGTGAAGAGCTCCTGTTCTAGTTGTTTTTTCTTGCTGGGATGCACAGTGTAACTGCAATCAACCAGGGGAAAGCTTATTTCATCTTTCAGATTATAGCCCACTAAAAAGTGACATGACCTCAAGGCATGACCTGGAGGCAGGAACTGAAGCAGAGGTCGTGGAGGAGAGCTGCTTCCTGACAGCTTCCACAGCTCCTTCAGCTTGCTTCCTTATCACTTGCCCAGAGGTGGCACATTCTACAGTGGGCAGGGCCCTTCCTCGTCCATCAGTCATCAACCAAGAAACGGCCTGGCAGACTTTGGTGGAGATGATTTCTTAGTTGAGATCCTCTCTTCCCAAATATGGCTAGGTTTGTGTCAAATTGATTTTAAAAACAAACAAACAAACAAACAAACAAACAAAAACCCTAACCAGCGTATCCTCTGTCTAGTTTAGTGGGAGATATCTGCAATTCTGGTGCTTGGGCAGAGGCTGGACAAGCTTTTTTCTAACTGATGTCCTCAGGTTCCTAGCTACCTTTAGAAATGCCTGCCCATCTTGTGGGATTCCAGCAATGACGGATAGGGTATCAGGCACATTAAATTATACATGTGATCCACCCATACAAACAGTTCCTACCTGTAGAGACTTTTACGATAATCAATTTTCATAATACCCAATTAAGCCATCCCAACACGTTTCTAAGAACTGAGTTCAGTGCATATTGGCCACACCCACATGCTGGACCACTCAATAGAACCTGGAGCATAAGGCCAACCACTCAGACCTGCCAAGGGATACTGATGATCATTTGGCAAGAGTAGCAACGGAACCACCAATCACAGCACAGAGTGGTTTGTGTGGTCATAGATGATGTACCCAGGATGCAGGAATGCAGAGGAGGGCATCATGGGATGGGAGGGAGGGAGGAAGTGTACAGGACCAATGAAACAGTCTGGAGGAATGGATCCTTGGAAGGTCTGAAACAATAGGTCTGAAACAATGATTTAATGTTTTAAATCATCTTATTGTTTTATGTGTATCCATGTTTTGCCTGCATATATTTCTGTGGACCATATATGTGTCTGATGCTCCTGCAGGCCAGGAGAGGACTTTGGATTTCCTGGATCTGGGGTTAAGATAGTTGTGACCCACTATATGGATGCTAGGGAATCAAAACCAGGTCCTCTAGAAGAGCAGTCAGTGCTCCTAACCACTGAGCTATCTCTAGGCTCACAAGTGGACATTTAAACAAATGCATCTCTCCTTTAGTGGAGAAGAATCAATCAAAGCCCAGCCCCTTTACCCCTACTGTTCTGTACCCAGTTTCTGTTGAGAATCCTGTAGAGTCCACCAGGGTAAGTAGACAGAGAGGCGCAATGCCCTTTCTAGAGCTTTCTATGTATTCATTTCTGCCAAACTACTTTGGGCAGATTCTTGGAGCAATTCCAGAACTTCCATCCAAACTCCCTTGAGTGCAAAGCTACAGGGTGTATGCTCTGCAGAGGGCTCACACTCGGGCTTCACAGAGCATGCTCTGCAGAGGGCTCACACTCGGGCTTCACAGAGCATGCTCTGCAGAGGGCTCACACTTGGGCTTCACAGAGCATGCTCTGCAGAGGGCTCACACCCAGGCTTCACAGAGCATGCTCTGCAGAGGACTCACACCCAGGCTTCACAGAGTATGCTCTGCAGAGGGCTCACACCCAGGCTTCACAGAGCATGCTCTGCAGAGGACTCACACCCAGGCTTCACAGAGCATGCTCTGCAGAGGGCTCACACCCAGGCTTCACAGAGCATGCTCTGGGGAGGGCTCACACCCAGGCTTCACAGAGCATGCTCTGCAGAGGACTCACACCCAGGCTTCACAGAGCATGCTCTGCAGAGGGCTCACACCCAGGCTTCACAGAGCATGCTCTGGGGAGGGCTCACACCCAGGCTTCACAGAGCATGCTCTGCAGAGGACTCACACCCAGGCTTCACAGAGCATGCTCTGCAGAGAGCTCACACCCAGGCTTCACAGAGCATGCTCTGCAGAGGGCTCACACCCGGGCTTCACAGAGCATGCTCTGCGGAGGGCTCACACTCGGGCTTCACAGAGCATGCTCTGCAGAGGACTCACACCCAGGCTTCACAGAGCATGCTCTGCAGAGGGCTCACACCCAGGCTTCACAGAGCATGCTCTGCAGAGGACTCACACCCAGGCTTCACAGAGTATGCTCTACAGAGGACTCGCACCCAGGCTTCACAGAGCATGCTCTGCAGAGAGCTCACACCCAGGCTTCACAGAGCATGCTCTGCAGAGAGCTCACACCCAGGCTTCACAGAGCATGCTCTGCAGAGGACTCACACCCAGGCTTCACAGAGCATGCTCTGCAGAGGACTCACACCCAGGCTTCAGCTGTAACTAAGGATTCAGACCACCACCGGCTGGGCCTTCAACACTGCTTCTGCTCAAGGCCAGAGCCACAAAAGTTGCTGTTGCCTCAAAGAGACCTTGCCCCACCTTCACCCCATGGCCGCTCTCCCTGACAGCCAAGTCGGCATTCATTCCTTTCACCAACTTCACTCGCCATGGACAGCTCTATGACACAGCTAGCATGCTCTGCTATGACCTGAAATGGAGTCAACTGCATGATTTCTGGGGGAGGACTGCCTCTTGTGTTCACTGCACGCCCCTTAGGAAGGACCCAGTGTCAGAGAGGAGTCATGAACCCAAGGGCGCTCAGTACAAGGAAGAGAAAATTGGTGATAATTCTTACACCTGAGACCCAAGGATCCCCTTTGGAGGCGGGGCCCTGAAGCTGCTGCACTGCCCGAAGCACACAATGATAGCTCAATACTCCTAAAGCTAAAGGGGCTGGTCAGGAGCAGCCTGGACTGCAGAGCTCTGCTGCAGAGGGACTGGCCCCACTGTCATGGGTTCTACAGTGCTGCCTTAGTTAAGACCTCTCTCCCGACCAAGCTCCTGCCTTTCTGTCTCTCTGCTTTCCAGTTCGGCTGTTTCCCTGCCCCCACCTTCTCCTGTTCTTCATTGCTCACGGTTTACCACATAAGCTAGTCTGCTTCTCTGTTGCTGTGATAAAATAACCAAAACACCCGGCAGAGGAGGAAAGGGATAATTTCATCTTACACTCCCAAGTGACAGTCCATCCCTGAGGGGATTCAGGGCAGCAACTGAAGCAGGATCTGTGGAGGAATGGCTGCTTGGACACACCCATGATTCTTCAGCTAAGGTTCTCTCTTCCCAGGTGTGTCAGGTTGTGAGCCATCACACCCCTGCTCACACACACACACACACACACACACAACTGGATTTTCCTTTGTCTTTCCTTGTCCAGTTCATGTAGAAGCTAAGCCCCAGACTCAAAATCATAGCTCTCAGGTTAATGAACCCAAATTGAATCAAAAGGATAACGGAGGTGCTAGAAAAAGAAGGGAGGGTTTAGTGAAGACTCTCCTGTAGTAACGGAGCTGATCAAGCAAGAGTTTAACGGCTTTATAACACCAGAGCGATGTGACTGAGCGGGCAGAGAGATACAGCGTTGGCTCCAGGCAGAGGTCCCGTGGTTTGGAAAGCAGATCTTTCTGCATCCCAGTGTCTTCTCTGTGATCCATGTCATTCTGTCCCCATCAGATTTTCAGTCAGGAAGCGGAGCCCTCTGCTTTGCTTCACAGCACTGCGCCCCGCTGCTCTCGGTGCGCCCATCCTGTCAGGGAACTCACCACAGGAGCCCACGTCCACACCTGGGCCCCTCTCACGTCCACCCGCTTCTCGCTCCTTGGCAGTGGTCATCGGTGCTGCCCACGGTACTTCTCTCGGCTCCTGGGTCTAAATCATTCTGTTTCTATGACTACTTCACAGCACACACACGCACACACACACACACACACACACACACCACTTTAAAATGCAAAATTAATAAATGTGAGGAAAACATCCAACATGGAGCCCATAGAGGAGGGATAGAACGCATAAAAGAAAAATGTGAGAGCCCAGAGTCTCTAATCAAAGCCTCCAGGAAGCTCCAGGCAGAGAGACTAGAAGGGAAATAACGGCCAAGTAGCTGAGCATCTTCATAGCTACAAAAGGATGTTCAGCTTGAAAGAGTCTCTATATTGTCAATTGGATTAACAACAATAAAAAATCTCTCATGCAAACATGATCTTGAAACCTTTGGGCAGATGCAAAGAAAAATTATAAAAGCTACAAGAGAGTTAAGACAGAGAATTTAAGAAAGACAATTATGGGGTGGGCAGAGCTCAGTGGTAGAGCACTTGCCTGGCAGACATAGGCTCCTGGCTTTAACGCTACCACTGGGGAAAATGATCAACTTGACCATATTCAAATGAAAAACCTTCTTCTTTACCAAGAGCTTGGGGGAGGGGGAAGAGGCGTGTCACAGAGGAGGGAGGCTCACAGCAGCTGGCGATGTGTGAGTGCTCAGGGTATGTAGGAAAAGCAGAGGCTAGTAACAGATAAAACCATCTGTCCTCCTTCTGTGAGGGAAACGTCTGAGCAGTCACCTTGCTAAACAAGATCTCCAAATGGCCAATGGCACATAAAAGTCACTTAGCCCACTATTCATCAGGAGGTACAAATTAAAATAACAACGAACTACGATTATACACCCACCCAAATGACTAAAATTAAGAGTAACAAGAGGAAGTGTTGACAGCTGCATTGAGTAATAATCCCTTCATACCTTACTGGTGGGAGCGTTAAGCTAGGACGGCCTTTTGGAACACTGTTTGGCAATATCAACTGTGGCTAACCCTGTGTGTGCCCTGGGAGATGTCGGTTGTATGGCTGGGTGGGTGTCCAGCTCCGAGAAGTAAATGAGTGTACATGAATCATGGGCAGAAATGTCTGGACAAAGTTACTTCCAAGCAGCGCCAAACTGTAAACTGTTCAAATGCCTATCAGTAGAGGAATTAAAAATGGAGTATTCATGCAATTGAAACTCACTGCTACCCACAACATGACCAGCATAGACACGTACTAAGTCACAAACACATGACTAATGAGTGTGTATTGCATGGTTCCACTCTTGTGGTTTTAAAAGCAGAAGAAAACCTAACTCACGTTGATTAAGTTATTAAAGTTGTGTGTGAGGTGACGTTGATGTTCACGGAGAAGGAGCCTCTGGGAGCTTGTGGGAGGCTGGAAATGGTGGTATACATAGCTCGTGTGTGTGTGTGTGTGTGTGTGTGTGTATTGCATGTGTGTGGAGTACAGAATTTCACTGGGCTATAGTCTTGAAGTCTGTGTACCTTGTTATATATCTTACATAGAACTATGATAAACATTTTAGACAAATCTTTGAGATAGGAAATTTAAAAACAAAAGTATTCTTTGGGGTTTTATTTATTTGTGTGCTGGTTAGATTTTTTTTCCTTTGTTATGTTTTGCAATATCACACAAGTTGGCCTCCTGTGGTTCACTGCTGAAGGAAGAGTAAACTTCAATTGAGAAAATACCTTGGTTGGCTCTGCCTGTGGGCAAGAAGTCTTGATTACCAGTTGCTGTCGGGTGCTCAGCTGTAGGCATGCTGTCCAGGGAGGTCTGCTGTATGGGAAGAAGGCTGAGTGAGCTGCCACTGGCAGCTTTCTCGCTGGCTCCTCCTCAGTCCCACCTCCAGGTTCCTGCCTTGAGTCTCTGTCCTGATTTGCCTGAATCATGGACTGTGCTGGGCAAGTGTAAGGTAATAAACCTGCCCCCCCCCCCAGCTGCTTTTAGTTAGAAGGCTTATAACAATAAAAAGCAAACTCGAACTGTTTGTTTTTTAGATGTGGTCTCACTGTAGCTCTGGCTGGCCTAGAACTTGCTATATAGACCAGGGTATCCTGGAACTCACAGAGGTTGCCTGCTTCTGCTTTTTGAGTGCTGAGATTAAAGGAATGCACCACCAACACAAAAACAAAAAACAAAAAAGCAAACAACCAAACAAAAACAACAAGCAAACACACACACATACACACACAACTCTTTGAGCTAGGAATCTGTCTTGGTTCTGTCAATACACAGGAACTTTTATGAGAAGAATAGAGAAATTTCCTAGGGAAATGTGTATGTGTGCGGAGGGGTGGAGGGCTCAAGAAATGCAGCTATATACCTATAACTTTCAGCTTAACAAGCATATAACTTTTAGCTTTATGTATGTAACTTTCAGTTCATGCATGTAACTTTCAGCTTTGTGGATGTAACTTTCATGTGTAACTCATCTTGGGAGTTGTCTACACAGCGCAGAGCCATAGTTTGCAGAGGCCACTTATAAGCTGCTCTGCAGCAACAAACAGCAGTGTTTCCAAGGTGAAACTGC
Organism: Apodemus sylvaticus; assembly: GCF_947179515.1. Taxonomy (NCBI): domain Eukaryota; kingdom Metazoa; phylum Chordata; class Mammalia; order Rodentia; family Muridae; genus Apodemus; species Apodemus sylvaticus. Next base: position 83,217,167 of record NC_067475.1, on the reverse strand, counting down.
CCAGCACAGTGAGGGTTGGGCCAAAGACACAACCAGGTTCCACGGAGTTTCCAACTGGGGTGGGTCCTGAGATTAAAGGAATGAACTACCAACACAAAAACAAAAAATAAAACAAAACAACAAAAAAGCAACCAACCAACCAACCAACCAACCAAAAACAAAAACAAAAAACAAACACCCTTGCCCCACCCCATCCCGTGGGGATCAGGAAGTTGTGAGCATCCTGTATAAAATAGATGCTCACTGCTTCACTCACTATTGGAGCCAAGATTGTGGTCAGGGGCATCAATGGGAAGACTGAGAGAGTCTGGTGGTAGAGCCATGCAACTGGGAACAATACATTTAAGCTATAGAATAAGGAAAAGAAATGCAGTAAGACAGTGCCATCAAAGGTGTTGAGCTTTTCCAATCAGCTGGAGAATCAGCATATGCACGTGGGTAAAGATGCTACCATATGATGGCCTGTGCTGCCAGTGTGCAGCGTAAGGATCTGGACTGGACCTGAGGCTGGGCTCTCCCCTGGCTACTACCACAGGGAGTCCTCAAGCATCCTGAGGGGTGGGGCTATGAGTCACCGCCATGCTCACCATAACCATAATTATCAATAGCTAACTGAGCACGGTTTGACACACATTTCCTATTGAATGTGCAACCGTCCTCTATACAGGAAGCAGTACTATTATTATCCTCATTACACAGAAGAGGAAATGCAGACTCAAAGAAGTGAAGTAATTTGTTCTAGGTCAAGGCATCTAGGAACACCAGAGCTGCCAACTGATTGCAGTCTCTGATTTGTGACCCCAATCCATTGCCTGGAGTTGGTCCAGTACTTGGGAGGATTGGCTATTGGGGCGGCTTCAGGGTCAGGATCCTAGGACTGGAAGAGGGCAAGGGCCAGTGCCTGTGCTTTATCATAAGCATTGTCTTAGTCAGCTTTCTGTTACTGTAACCAAGTGCCTGAGGCAATCAGAGAGAGAAAGGTTTATTTTGGTTCAGAGTTCCACAGGTTTCAGTCCCTGGTCATTTGCATGATTGATTTTGGGTCTCTAGTGAGGCAGTAAATCCTAGTGGGAACCCAGGGTAGAGCAAGTTGCTCCATCATTCATTGTGATTGGAAGCAGAGAAACAAAAAAAAACTATAATTCTAATACCCAGTGTGCCCTTGGCCACACACTCACCAGAAATTGTAAAAACAACTAAGAATTGAAATTCTTACAATTTTCAAATTTACACTACAATTTTCAAAAAAATCCATCTTTTAAAAATCCATTATTTTTGTTTGAGGTTCACAGCAAAACTTGGAGAAGGTATATCCCCCACATGTCTCCTGCTCCCACAAACACGCAACTTCCCTATCAACATCCCCCGTGGGACTGTACATCTATTACAATTAAGGGACCCAGGTTGAAGTATTGTTACCGCTCAGTTGAAATGTTGTTACCATTTTTTAAGGCTTACTTTTGGTGTTGAGGTTTTGACAAATGTACAATGCTGTCCTCCCTTGTGAAATCTGTGGTGCATGGTGGCTTCCCTGTCTGCATTCTCGGTGATCTGCCCATGTTCCCTCTTTCCTGTCCAGCCCTAGCACCCACAGGTCCACTGACACCCTCATTACCTTGTTGTGTGCAGAATGTCAGCTCACTGAAGTCACGGGAAATCGCAGCGTGTGAAGCACTGCTTTCCCTGCGTGTGCTCGGAAGGCTCTGTATGTCCTTTCATCTTATAAAACCTCATATCTTTTAACACTGAAGAGCAATCCATCATCTGGATGTACCAAAGTTTCTTTCGCCTTTTAACTATCAAAGAATGTCATGGCTGTTGCCACATTTTACCAATTGTGAACAAAGCCCTATAAACATCATATGCAGGTTTCTGTGTAAACTTATGTTTTCAATTACTTTCGGTAAAGACTGAAGTGTGTGATTTCCAGGTCATACGACGAGAATATGTTGACTTATTTATTTTTCTTCGTCAGACTGTCTTCTGAAGCAGTTCTGCCATTTCACATTCCTGCGTATCCTGTGGCCCTTCTGCTTGCTTGCTGGGGCCTGCACATGTTTATTGAAATAATGGTGTTTAGGTGGGCATGGTGGTGCATGCCTGTAATCATGGTGCTTGGGTGAGGACTGAGGATGGAAACAAGGATCAGTTAAAGGACAGCCTCAGCTACATAGCAAGCTTGAGGCCAGCCTGGGCTACATGGGAACAAGCAACAGCAGCAAGCCCATTTTCACAACCCTACAGTAATGAGTGATAAATCTGCCGCCAGCATCCCCTGTTGTCATCGTGCCGGATTTGGGCTGTCCCAACAGGCGTGCTGTGGTATCTCTTTGCTTTAATTTTTGTTTCCCTGATGACACACGACTATGGGGATGCTTTTCATTTGCTCATTTGCCCTCTGAATGTCTTCTCTGGGGAGGCGTCTGTTCAAGTCCTTGTTCCTTTTTTAATTGCATTGTTTGTTTTCTTACCGTTCAGTTTCGAGATGTCTTCCTGTACCTTGGATGTTTGTCCTTTGTCATGTTTGTCTTTTGCCAACGTTTCTCCTGTCTGAGCTCTGACTCTCCATCCTCCTCAAATGCTGCTCGTGAATGCATGCCTCTGACAGCAAGTATGAACCCTTAACCGTCTGTTAAAGGGAAGGTAGGAACTGGCAAAACTTGGTGATTTAACTTGTTGGGTCTGTTTGTTTGCGTTGTTTTTTTTGGTAATTGATGCAACCCATTCTAAGGGACTGCAGAGCTGAGAAGGTGCTCCAACCAATCAGATTCCAGGAATGGAAACAAGTAGACGCCCCAAGGGCTCCTTCCTTCCTTCCTTCCTTCCTTCCTTCCTTCCTTCCTTCCTTCCTTCCTTCCTTCCTTCCTTCTCCTCCTCCTCCTCCTCCTCCTCCTCCTCCTCCTCCTCCTCCTCCTCCTCCTCCTCCTCCTCCTCCTCCTCTTCTTCTTCTTCTTCTTCTTCTTCTTCTTCTTCTTCTTCTTCTTCTTCTTCTTCATATCTCTGGTCCTGGACATAGCTCCATGCCCACCAAGGAGGGAAATGAAAGACAAGAGAAGGTTGAACTTCATGCCTGGCAGTGGTGGCACACACCTTAAATCCCAGCACTTGGGAGGCAGGGGCAGGTGGATTTCTGAGTTCGAGGCCAGCCTGGTCTACAGAGTGAGTTCCAACACAGCCAGGGCTACACAGAGAAACCCTGTCTTGAAAAATAAAAAACAAAAACAAACAAACAAAAAAACGGGAAGGTTGAACTTGTAGGCTGCTATTGTGCTTCTAATCTCAAGGCATATGTAATGATAAGAACACCAGCAGAGGAGTCGACTCCTCAGGCCTGAGTTAGTCCCCTCATCTCTCCGAGCCTTTGTTTCTGTATCACTCATCCAAGGCTGACCATTGTGAACCAGTATCAGAGCTCAGCACCGGCCTGGTCCCACAGCGCCTTCAGACAATGGTACCACACCGGAAACAGCTAAGAACCTGATGCCCAGGCCACGTCACCTGGAAGCCACCTTTTAGATTTTTTTTTTTTTTCTGATTGTGGATTGGGGGCCAAGAGAGGAATCCTGCCAATGAAACTGAAGAAGTTATTGCCCAGAGTGCCTTTCCATTCACCAAGCCCCAGAGGCCCCCTGAAACTAATTTTAGAGACCACGGGGAGATACAACATTTAGCCCAGAGGCCGAAACATCAATTGTCTCTGGCCCCAGAGGCACTCAGCAGATCCATCCAGTCTGCTCATCTCTCCTGGACCCTTTTTTGGAGGATTTTCTGCAGTGGTCCAGGACTTGGCGGCTCTGATCTGCTCTTTCTGTGGCAGCCACAACAGCTGTGGAAGCAGGGCGTGGTCAGCGGGCCTAAGGCCTGGTCAGGGACACCTTCCGGTGCCAGGATTTCTATTTAAAAATTATTATTTGGATTCCATTAATAACCCCAGGGAAACACTGACTATATCCAGGTACCATCTGCCTTCTCTCAGGAAACAGATAGAGAGGTCAACAGACTCAGTATCCGCTGGTCCCCAAAGGCCAATCCCACAGTTGACAGTATTAAAAAGAAAAAGAATCCAGACTGCAGAGAAGTTCAAGGGATTTTCCAGAGGTCTCCAGCAGCATGCCCTCCTACCCAGCCCAGGCCAGACTTTCTAACCCTGACCCCCAGACATCTATGGGGAATTCCTGGGCATGGGATTCGGGCGGCAGTCTCTCAGCTGTGTAGCAGAGTGTTGGGGGATATTAGCCACTGGAAAGTGGGTGGGAACAGAAAGAGAGAACATTCTAAAAAGTATAAAGAAGAGCATTTTGGCCATGAGGATAAATCCGTGAAAGGGAAAATGGAAAATTAATTAAAGGGGGAATATACTGTGGAATGACACACGTGTAATGTGTAAAACCACTACAGGGAGCCACTGAAATGGTTTGTTTATTTAACTGTAGGATATTAGAACAATGGGTGATATTTTTTGTTTAACACTGAACATAGATATTTTTAATAGATTTGTTTATTTATTTACTTATTTATTTATTAGTGGGGTATAAAGAATGCCACAGCCCACGTGTGAGCAATTTTGTGGAGGCCACTGTCCCACACCCACCTTTATTTCAGTTCTGGGAACTGGATGTGGCTTTCCAGGCTCTGTGATAAACCTACTTGGCTTCTGAGCCATCTTCCCAAATTCTAAACATATATGTCTTTAAACTAACAATGTTGTTTTAAAGTCACGCATGTATGACGCGGGGGAAGAGAGTCTAAGTTTTACAGTTACTTGGGTACCAGCATTTCCGCCACTGTAAGCCGCTTCCCTGGCCAGTGCCAATGCCCACCTCAGACACTCACAAGAGTGTCCCGAAGGCACCGGCCATTGTGAATAGAACTTAGACACGCTGAATGCATGAGAACCGGACCCTGTGCTACGTAGAGAACTAAAGATCAATGAAAGGTGACCTGTGTCATATGAGTTAGCCAAAGGTACCTCATAGACATAACACTGGTAGACAGTTTTGTCAGTAACAAAAGATGACAGAAAAGGAACAGTTTCATACCATGATACAAAGGCTCTAGAAAAAGTAGACACAAAGTAAGATGGAGAATAAGGGTTATTACCTGTGGGAGGAAGGAGGGAAGAAGCCCCCGGGATACGAGTCGGGCATATATTAAAGAACACTGTATATGCTGGCTTCAGTGTATCAATCTCATTCTTCTTTTAAGCTGTATATAAGCATCTATTTTAAGCTGTGTATATGCATCGTAAGCCATGTTTTATACGTGGTGCATTTTATTGTAATATAAAGCCTAAGGGTGAAAGATTTTATGGTTGCAAGGAAGGACCAAGAGAAGGAAGGGAGATGGGGAAAGGAAAGTGGTGGAGAAGAGAGCACCATTGACTGAAGGCAGGAAGCAAACTGGTTGGAGCTGACATCTTCCGGTGTGGTCGGCACAGCCCGAGAACCCAGAGCCCTTGCAGCAGTAGCTGCAATCCCTGGGTCCCGTCCTAGGCTTTCTGCTTCTCCCTAGCTGAAAGTCTCTGTGGGTGACTAGCCATCTTCATGGGCAGAGCTTTGCCTCTGAGCCCGGGAGCCCTCTCTCAGTGCTATCTGTCTGTCTGGCTCTGCTTGGCAGTCCACCCAGACACCATCTCTTCCCTCCCCCTCGCTTTCCTGTGTGATCTCCCACCCGGTGGCCCTCTACCACCAGGGACCAGAGCCGTGGGCGTACCCATTTCCTTCCACCTCCTGACACTTGTGCCTCTCCTTCATCAACAACCCTCTGTCTCTCGCAAGTTTGTCATATTTTTCTTTCCATGCTCACTGTCGCTACCAGAGTTCAAACACCCCTTCAGATAATCATAACAGATCTTTAGCTAGACGCCCGGCCTGCAGGCTGGATGCTCTGGCCTTCCTCCACCAGCCGCCAGAGTGATCTGGCTGGTGTAGAAATTTGGCCGCATGGTTCACCCACTGAAAACACGAGTGCACGTTTGCCACCTATATAATGAGCCCTGATCCCTGCCCTTAAGTGCAAAGCCTGACAAAATCTGACCTATTTTGACCCCTCCAATCAAATCTTTACTCCTCTTGACTCAAAATTTCCTGCCTCATGGAACTAGCTACGTGCGCACACACACACACACACACACACACATACACTCATATGTGCACCTCCACCCTATTCCCACTCATACAGATACACACACTTACATATATCCCCCATTCATAAACACACACATGCACTCTTGTACATACATACACACCTAGTCATATATGCACACACACTCCCACACACATGTACTCTTACGCACACACATACACACACACACACACACACACACACACACACACACACACTCCTCTTCAACCGTCAAGTCCATGTCTCGTGTCCCCTCCTTGGTCACCAGCTCCTGCTCCATCCACCACCCATCAGTCGGCACACCCTAAAGAGACAGCTGCTCTATAGCTCGACAGATCTCGGCTGTCATCACCAGATATTCCACTTTCCTAAGGGAAGCCAGAAATTTCAGTTTCATAAGACTCTCTCCTGCTTTTTATTTGCTTTAAGGTGTTTGCTGTTCCTCATTTTTGTTTTTGACAGGCTCTCACCAGCCCTGGCTGGCCAGAACTTATTTTGCAGATGAGCCTGGCTTCAGTCTCTCAGAGACCCAGCCTCTGTTTAATTAAAGATATACAGCACCATGCCTGGAAAGTCTACCTGCCTTTATGTGGTTTCTCATTTTCCACATTGCTTTGAGTGATCTGCAGGCACTGTCAGGTCAGTGAAGCGCATGGGGGTCTGCATCCTAACTGGGCTGTGATGCACGCTGCGGCTGGAGTGTGCACCCCGACACCAGGCTTTGTGGTATGGCCAGCCAGTGTCACAAGTTTCTATTTCTCCAAGAGGAAAGTTCACAGCTCCACACAGATTTAAATATCACATATAACAGAAACCAGACAGTGCCTGTTTTCAGAAGAAAATATATCTTAAAGCTTAATGTAATAGTCTGCTCTTTAGAAATATGCTGAACTCAGTTGTATACACTGGATGATCCATTATCTGTTAAAATTCTCAAGAATGTTTTCAACCCATATAAATTTTAGTGATTATAAAGAGGAGTAATGACTTCATTCAAATACTCCTTAACACGCCCTTAACCCCAGAACTGGGAAGTCAAATGATGAATGTATTTCTTGTGTCCTCCTAATTCTCTTGGATCTATTCCACCATGACTTTACTGCACCGTTCTGACTGTGTGTGTGTGTGTGTGTGTGTGTGTGTGTGTGTGTGTGAGATGTGCTGTGTGTGTGTAGATATTGGAGGATGTCTTGTAGATGCCAGCTCTACTTCCACAATATGCCTTCTGGAATCGAACTCAGGTCATCAGACTTGAAGACAACTGCCTTTTACTTCCTAGACAATTTGCCTGACCTTAACATCGCTTTTTAAAAAAGATGTGTTTTTATTATTTAACCCAGGCTGGTCTGTGTGGAATTCTTGAGCCTCTTACCTTGGTCTCCCAAGTGCCAAAATTGTAAATATGTGTCACTGCACCTGCCTATATTTATCTTTTCAAGTATCTGCCTTCTTTGAAAGATTATAAACTCTTGGCAGGGACAATCAATACCACAATATGAGGTTTTTAGTAGATGTGATATATGGGAAACTATAGAAAGCAGTGCCTGGCATTTAATGAGGAATACAGAGATTTATGTTGAAGCACTATCTTCTACAGAATCACAGGTAAATAAAAATTTTTTCATAGCCTAACATGGTATATTTGTTATAGTAGTTGAAATTCTGTGTGGGGAAAAAAAAATCAATGAATGAAGTTAAGCTGGGCTGGAATCTGCTTACTGAGATTTATATTTCTCTTGTTAACAGTCATAAACCATGGGAGCAATAAAATCCTCTATTCACATATTGCTCAGGGATTCTCAAATACAAATCAAACCTCGGTATGGCAACCACAAGCACTGCATAATCGCTGCTGGTGAAGACACCGCCAACTGGGGCTTGGCACTGTTTTGTTCTGTGGGAGTTGCTATTGTTCCCAGTGTTATATATTTAGATGTATGTAATTTAACTAATGGCTCTCTAAAGCATGCATACACTCCCAAAACCTATGAGAATGGAGAGAAGATGAGTTGGAACAATCACATGCCCATAGCTTTCTGCTGATAGCTATGTTCATGTGGCAATTCCTTAGATGTCTCAAGAGCCTGGAACATTTGGCATCTAGCCTGACACAATAACCAATTTCTGGATTTTAGAACTGACTTTTCAGATAATTTTGGACTCTGTGGCTCACCTAAAGCTCCTTGGGCTTTATAGTGGACAATCTTCATCGTCTGCCTGATGGCTTTAGAGTCACCTAGGAGACATAGCTTTGAGTGGCTCTGTGAGTGTATTTGCAGAAAAGCTTACCAGCAGAAATGACATACCATAAGTATAGAAAGCTCGATCCCCTGGTTGGGATCCCAGATTGAACAGAAAGGGGGAATTATTGAGCACCAACATTCATCTATTTTCCTTCCTGACTTAGAAGGTAATGTGACCAGATACTTCATACCCTGGCTGCCATGACTTCCCCCACCACAGTGGACTGTATCCCCTCCAACTGCAAGCCAAAATAAAAGTGCCTTTAGGCACTTTTGTCGGGTGTTTCATTGCAAACAACAAAGGGAAAAGTAGCTGATACAGGCCTAACATCAGTCAGACTCCAGGGAAAGAGAAAAGAGGTATTACAGCATTCATTTTCACTCCAGAGACCTCTGCTTTGACAAATGAAACTGAGAATAATGTAGGAGACCCAGAAAAGGCAGCATGGTGCGCGGCTGAAATCTTTCCCTTATGGAATTCTAGACATACATGTTCCATCGAATTCTAGAACAGCGTGGAACGTCATGTTCTTATCTAACGGCAAAGCAATGCTCACTAGCTGAATGTCACCCAGCAAGGAACCAATCAAACTGTGTGTTAGCAGAGGGGGCAGCACAGTGGTGAAGGCCCAGCTGGTACCTCCGAGGGCCTAAGGCAAACCCACCTCGCGGTACCCAGCCTCCCTCGGGCCAAACGCAAGCAGAACAAAGCCACACCAGTTGGCTATCATTATAAGTGAAAACCTACTGCGGCCTCCATAGGAGTTTTGCACAAATCAGATTTATCCAGGGCAATACATAACCTTCCCAGCCTCTCTTACCACACGAACATGTTTGGCAGGGTGTGTGAAATCACCACTCGGGTGATTTAAGCAGGACAATCGTGAGTTTAAAACAACCTGGGGTACCCAGGGAGACATGGTTTCAAAAGAGCAGGGAAAAATGACAAAAGCTCCTAGTCATCTTCACGCCGTGTCCTCGGACTTGAGCTGCTGACCTTTGACTGCACCGAAGCAAGCGGGTTTCGAAATCTGCCATGGGCTCTCTCACTTGCGCTAGTGTCTGGTCTTGTTTTCCCCTTGGCTCAGTTATCGCCTGTGATAATAACTTGTGGCAGTGAGCTCTCCTGGGATACTATTCACGGAGAAAGGGAATGAGATCCCTATTTCACTGGTTTGGATTCGCAGGGAGCCATTGCTCCGGCTAAGAGAAAAGCTGAGTGAGTATCCGGAGCTGAAGCGGCCATTCATTGCTCGGCGGGGGATATGGACTGAAGAGCACTGGGATTCCTGGCACTTAATCCCTGATCTGCTTCCCTGCACAACCATTTCAACCATTCAACACTGTCATCATGTGACAGGAGATAATAAAGTTTCTTTTCAGAGCACTTGACCTACCACCTGGTGGGCCTCTGTGCTGGAGAAACTGGGCCTGGCCTCTTTGAAGCCTTCCAGCAGGACAGCATGGGCCTCAGTGGCGGCGTTAGAGAGCCAATGGCTTGTTAGTACTCCTCCGAAGGGGTGGGGCGTTCCTCTGCTTCCAATCATCTCATTGGCCCAAGCTCAGGATGTGTTTTGATAAGGTTTTGGCAATATATTAACACATCAGTGGGTTGACCCAGCACCTGAAGGTCTTCAACTGAAACTCTAGAGCAATAGTTCTCAAAGAACAGCCCAGGAGCCCTGAGCCCTGAAACACACTGCTCCAGTGGTTCCACAAGACTGAGTCAATAGGCAAAGGGATTTTGATATAGCATACATGGAAGTTTCACTAGAAGTTTCAGATTGCAAGTTGTGACTCAGCTTGGAAAAGAGCTGTCCCTTTAAAAAAGTTGTCTCTTTTAAGATGTGTGTGTCTATGTGTCTCTGTGTGTCTGTGTGTGTATGTGTGTTTGTGCCTGTGAGTCTCTGAGTGTGTTGGTGTATGTGTGTGTCTGTCTCTGTGTATGTATCTGAAGAGGCTGAGAAACATTCTTCTGTTTTCTTTCTTTCTTTCTTTCTTTCTTTCTTCCTTCCTTCCTTCCTTCCCTCCCTCCCTCCCTCCCCTCTTTCTTTCTTTCTTTCTTTCTTTCAAGACAGGGTTTCTCTGTATAGCCCTGGCTGTCCTGGAACTCACTCTGTAGACCAGGCTAGCCTCGAACTCAGAAATCCACCTGCCTCTGCCTTGAAAGTACTGGGATTACAGGCGTGCGCCACCACCGCCTGGCTCATTCTTCTATTTTCTAAACTGCATGTACATGCAATGTTGTTTTCTTAGCTCCGTAAAGTTCAACAGACCAATGTACTACAAAAGACAGAATGCAAAAACTAGCAAGAGAATTCTACTCACCTCAACGAAGAAGTCAGGCATTAGATCTGAGAGCCTTGAAACACTTCCCTCGGTCTGGGAACAGAGTTAATTTTACATGCATGCTAGTTGTGCTACATAGACGTGGCATGTTACTTTCAGATGGATTAAGCAAATACTTTTTTGCCTTTTAGTGTTTGATGTACTAAATATTGTCAGGCGAAAGACAAATGTAACATACTCTTTATTGTCTTTTTATAACGAGCAGGTAATTGTAGGGTCAGATGCAGTTGTAAGAAACAGCCCACAAGGCTGTCCTGTACCCTCTCCTCAGTTTCCTCTGCAGCAGGGGAGCTATCCAACAAACTATCATGAAGTACACCAAACAGAACATGGCACCTTCCCATCATTGTGAAATCTATCATGTGACTCATGGCTACAGCATAGCTGTCTGTCCTTCCTCACCCCTTTCTCTGGCTCTCTAGTGCTGGTTAGGGTTAGGGTTAGGGTTAGGGTTAGGGTTAGGGTTAGGATTAGCGGCGTGATCTCCAGGTTTTTCCGTAGATTCCTTGGAAATTTCTGTGTAGACAACTATGTCCTCTACAGTTATGGTCAGTTGTACCTTTGCGCATAGTCTACACAGTTCACTTCTCTCCTTGGTCCTGCCACTGCCGAGCAACTCCAGCAGTGGGCGGGTCAGCCCCTGAATACCGATGCTGTACCTCAGCCGGTCCTCCCTTCCCTCTGTACTCCCATCTCCATCTCTCCGTAGCTCTCTCCCTTTTCTGTCACTCCTCCTTCTCCTCCCCTCCACTTCCTTTCTCTCCATCCTCTATCCGGGTCTCACCTCCACGTCCCGCCCTTCCTTCCTGTAGGTCCCCTTTCTCCTTCTCAGCAGTTCCCCTCCCTGGCCAACCTCAGCAGCCCGCAGTCTGTGCCTCCAGCGCTCCTTTCATTCTTGATATTGGCCTCTCCACGCCCTCCACTTTCATCTTGCCAGCCCTCTGTTGACTTCAGGGCCTATTCAAAGACCCACCTCTTCTCTTCATCTTGAATTTTCTTTATTTGAACTGAGACATTTCTGTTTTCACTCTCAGAATTTTTGTGCCCTAGTTTTTGTGTTGTTTGGGAGGGGGCTATTTTGATCTTTTGCTAAGTTTTCAAAGAAGGATCTTTAATTACTGCTTTGAAACATTGTCATTTCTCTAAGGAATGCACTCAGCGCTGTGAACTAAGTCCCCTCTCAGCCCCACAGGCTGTGCTGCGCTGGGTGTCCATTTGCTTCTGAGTACTTCAACGCCCTGTGGGCTTCATCTTTGACTCACAGTCTGTCTAGAAGTCTGCTGCTTATTTTAGAACAGGCTCATTTGTCATCTACCCATTCTTAGCTTCTACTTGCCTTCTGGTCAGAGCTTACACTTTATGATATAAACGCCTTCCATTTGTTGAGGTGTATATATATTAAATAAATATATATATATATATATATTCTAGAAATCGATCAGTGTATGTTCTGTGGTGTCTGGAAAAGCAGGTAAATTTTGTCATTTTGGGATGGAGTGTTCTATGAAGAGACCTTCTGTGTTGATGGTGCTGCGTTTTACAGTCCCCTTGGTATTATATCTGGTTGTTTCATCAATGTCTGTGGGATACTGAGGTCTAGGGCTCTGATTGTGAGGTTGTGCATTTCTCCATCGGTGTCTGTGGGATACTGAGGTCTAGGGCTCTGATTGTGAGGTTGTGCATTTCTCCATCGGTGTATGAGGGATGCTGAGGTCTAGGGCTCTGATTGTGAGGTTGTGCATTTCTCCATCGGTGTCTGAGGGATGCTGAGGTCTAGGGCTCTGACTGTGAGGTTGTGCATTTCTCCATCGGTGTCTGAGGGATGCTGAGGTCTAGGGCTCTGATTGTGAGGTTGTGCATTTCTCTTTTCACACTCTCCAGACATTGCTTCGCACATTTGCTCCTCTGGTGTTTGATGGAAGCACTCTGGGAGGGCCCTGCCTTCTTGGGGGAGACTCTGTCACTCTATAAAGTCCTTTTCATTTTAAGCTCTGAGATCTGTGCTATCTGATATTAACATAGCATTCCTTCTCTTTTTTAAATTAATATTTACATTATATTTATAGTTCCATTCCTTTTCTTTCAGTCTGGCTCTATTGTTATACTTGAAGTAAGGTTCTTACCAAAAACATACAGGAGATGACAAGTATTTATCCATTCTAACAATTTCTATCCTTTAAATGATATGTTTAGGTCATTTGCATTCAACGTAATGGTTGACATGGTATATCAAAATTTCCTAAGTATATCAAAATTTCCAATTTTTGGTCCTGTTTTCTCCTTTTATTTTTTTTCAATATATTCTTTATTTACATTTCAAATGATTTCCCCCTTCCTGGATCCCCCCCTCCCTGAAAGTCCCATAAGCCCTCTTCCCTCCCCCATTCCCCAATCCCCTCCTGCTTCCCTGTTCTGGTATTCCCCTAACTGCTGCACTGAGCCTTTCCAGGACCAGGGGCCACTCCTTCCTTCTCCTTGGGCCTTATTTGATATGTGAACTGTGTCTTGGGTATTCCAAACATCTAGGCTAATATCCACTTATCAGTGAATGCATACCATGAGTGTTCTTTTGTGATTGGGTTACCTCATTTAGGATGATATTCTCCAGTTCCATTTGTCTAAGAATTTCATGAATTCATTGTTTTTAATGGATGAATAGTACTCCATTGTGTATATATACCAGATTTTCTGTATTCATTCCTACACTGAGGGACATCTGGGTTCTTTTCAGCTTCTGGCTATTATAAATAGGGCTGCGATGAACATAGTGAAGCATGTATCCTTATTACATGCTGGGGAATCCTCTGGGTATATGCCCAGGAGTGGTATAGCAGGGTCCTTCTGTAGTATCATGCCCATTTTTCTGAGGACCGCCAGACTGATTTCCAGAGTGGTTGTACCAGTTTGCAGCTCCACCAGCAGGGGGTCATTTTGATGTGTTCTTGGATTCCGTTGGCAAGAATTTTATTGAGTATTTTTGCATCAATATTGATAAGGGAAATTGGCCTAAGGTTCTCTTTTTTGTTGGATCTTTGTGTGATATTGGTATCAGCGAAATTGTGGCTTCACAGCCATAGAATGAGTTAGGTAATGTTCCTCCTGTTTCTATTTTGTGGAATAGTTTGAAGAGTATTGGTATTAGGTCTCCTTTGAAGGTCTGATAGAATTCTGCATAAAAACCATTTGGTCCTGTGCTTTTTTTGGTTGGGAGACTATCAATGACCTTTATTCTATTTCTTTAGGAGTTATGGGACCCTTTAGATGGTCTATCTGATCCTGATTAAATTTTGGTAGTTGGTATCTGTCTAGGAAATTTTCCATTTCATCCAGATTCTCCTGTTGTGTTGAGTATAGGCTTTTGTAGTAGATATGATTTTTTTTTAAATTTCCTCAGTTTCTGCTTTTATTTCTCCCTTTTCATTTCTGATTTTGTTAATTTGGATACTATCTCTGTGCCCTCTGGCTAGTCTGGCTAAAGGTTTATCTATCTTATCGATATTTTCAAAGAACCAGCTCCTGCTTTTGTCGATTCTTTGTATAGTTCTTTTTGTTTCAACTTGGTTGATTTCAGCCTTGAGTTTGATGATTTCCTGCCTTCTACTCTTCTTGGGTGTATTAGCTTCTTTCTGTTCTAAAGCTTTCAGGTGTGCTGTTAAGCTGCTAGTGTATGCTCTCTCCAGATTCTTTTTGGAGGCACTCAGAGCTATGAGTTTTCCTCTTAGCACTGCTTTCATTGTGTCCCATAAATTTGGGTATGTTGTGCCTTCATTTTCATTAAATTCTAAAAAGGTTTTGATTTCTTTCCTTATTTATTCCTTGACCATTGTATCATTGAGTAGAACATTGTTCAGCTTCCATGTGTATGTGGGCTTTCTGTTGTTTTTGTTTCTATTGAAGACCACCCTTACTCCATAGTGATCTGATAGGAGGCATGGAATTAGTTTGATCTTCTTATATCTGTTGAGGTCTGTTTTGTGGCCAATTATATGGTCAGTTTTGGAGAAGGTACCATGAGGTGCTGAGAAGAAGGTATATTCTTTTGATTTAGGATGAAATGTTCTATAGATATCTATTAAATCCATTTGGTCCAAAACGGCTGTTAGTTTCACTGTGTCTCTGTTTAGATTATGTTTCCCTGATCTGTCCATTGAGGACAGCAGGGTGTTGAGGTCACCCACAATTATTGTGTGGGGTGCGATATGTGCTTTAAGCTTTAGTAAAGTTTCCTTTACGAATGAGGGTGCCCTTGTATTTGGGGCACAGATGTTCAAAATTGAGAGTTCTTCCTGGTAGATTTTTCCCTTGATGAGTATAAAGTGTCCTTCTGTGTCTTTTTTGATGACTTTTGGTTGAAAGTTTATTTTATTGGATATTAGAATGGCTACTCCAGCTTGTTTCCTGGGACAATTTGCTTGGAAAACTGTTTTCCAGCCTTTTACTCCGAGGTAGTGTTTGTCTTTGACACTGAGATGCCTTTCCTGTATGCAGAAAAATGTTGGGTCATGTTTATGAAACCAGTCTGTCAGTCTATGTCTTTTTATCGGGGAATTGAGTCCATTGATGTTAAGAGATATTAAGGAATAGTGATTGTTGCTTCATGCTATTTTTGATGTAATATTTATATTTGTGTGGTTATCTTCTTTTGGGTTTGTTGAAAGAAGATTAATTTCTTGCTTTTTCCAGTGTGTAGTTTCCCTCCTTTTCTTGGTGTTGTCCATTCATTATCCTTTGAAGGGCTGGATTTGTGGAAAGATACTGTGTAAATTTGTTTTTGTCATGAAATATCTTGGTTTCTACATCTATGGTAATTGAGAGATTTGCTGGATATAGCAGTATGGGTTGACAGTTGTGTTCCCTTTGGGTCTGCATGACATCAGCCGAGGCTCTTCTGGCTTTCATAGTCTCTGGTGAGAAGTCTGGAGTAATTCTGATAGGTCTACCTTTATATGTTACTTGACCTTTTTCCCTATTGCTTTTAATATTCTTTCTTTGTTTAGTACATTTGGTGTTTTAATTATTATGTGGCTGGAGGAATTTCTTGGTCAAATCTATTTGGAGTTCTGTAGGTTTCTTGTATGTTCATAGGCATCTCTTTCTTTAGGTTAGGAAAGTTTTCTTCTATAATTTTGTTGAAGGCATTTATTGGCCCTTTAAGTTGGAAATCTTTACTCTCTTCTATACCTATAATCCTTAGGTTTGGTCTTCTCATTTTGTCCTGGATTTCCTGGATGTTTTGGGTCAGGAGCTTTTTGCATTTTTTTCATTTTCTTTGACTATTGTATCAATGCTTTCTATGGTATCTTCTGCATCTGAGATTCTCTCTTCTATCTCTTGTATTCTGTTGTTGATGCTTGCATCCATGACTCCTGACTTCTTTCCTAGGTTTTCTATGTCTCGAGTTGTTTCCCTTTGTGATTTCATTATTGCTTCTACCTTCTTCCTTAGATCTGGATGGCTTTGTTTAATTCCTTCACTTGTTTTGTTGTGTTTTCCCTTAGTTCTCCAAGGGCTTCTCCCTGTTTACTTGTGTTCTCCTGTATTTCTTTAAGGGAGTTATTTATGTCCTTCTTGAAGACCTCCATGAAGCCCTCCATCAGCATCATGACCTGTGATTTTAAATCCAGTCTTGCTTTCCTGGTGTGTTGGGGAATCCAGGATTCACTGTTGTGGGAGAATTGGGTTCAGATGGTGCCATATTGCCTTAATTACTGTTAGCAACCTTCCCACGTTTGCCTTTTGCCATCTGGTTATCTCTGGTGTTAGTTGGTCCTGCTGTCACTGGCTGGAGCTTGCCCCTCCTGTGTACCTGCAGGCCTATCTCAGCAACTCTGGGTGACCTGGTTTCCCCTGGCTGTGGTGCTGCCAAGTTCCTGGGTGCAGGTGGAGTCCTGGTAGAGTGTGTCCCAAGCGATCCTCTACTCTGGTGATCCCTGCCTACCAATCTGTTATACAATCACAGGAACAAAGATGGCAGCCGAGACCCACTCTCTTGTAGTTGTATTTGGGTAGTACCTCTGTGGCCCTGATCAACTCTGGATGCAGGCTGTGCTGGCTCTCTCCTCCACACAGCTAGGTGTATAGCTGGCTTCCTGCGCCACTTGGAGATGGTGCACTGTGGCCAGGGGTGTTCCAGATCCGGAGCTTTCCTTTTATTTTCCAGTGGGTTACATGAACATTTGTTTGATCATCAGTTTGCCTTATTTCAAGTAATTTTTGTATTAAAAATGTTCACTCTAATGTGTTTTGATCACATTCTTTCTCCACCCAGCTCCTCCCTGCCCACTCAATGTTCTCTTCTCTCAAAAAATATAATCAGGAAACACAACAAAAAACACAAAGAACAAAAAAAAAAAAAATCAAAATCAAAGCAGATAAACCAAAAGTGAAAGAAAATCAGTAAGAGAAGAAGATAACAAAATGCAATGGAGTCCATTTTGTGTTGGCCAACTACTCCTGGGTGTTTGAGTACCCAGTGAGATTGTATGAAAGAAAACTGATGTTCCCTCCCTGCACTGGTATCCACTTAAAGCGGCCTCTTGGTTAGGGGCAGGCTTGTGTCCTCTTGCCCTTCCCAGGGCTGGGATTTTACCCTGTCACAGGCCTTGTGAGTGCTGTTAGTCTCTGTGAGCTCATCTGTGCATCAGCCTGTTGTGTTTGGAATACACTGTATCTCTTTGTATAGCTTTGAAACCACTTGCTCTAAGATACTTTGTAGTTGGGTTCCTTAGGGTGTCTTTACTTGTAGCATCTCATTACCAGCTTAAGTATAAAAGGATACCTTTTTATGTCCTCTCTTCTCCCATATTTTTACCAAGTGGCTTAACTCTTTGGGAAATCTTTTCTATTGGTCAGTCCTCATTGCAAACTTGATTTGATTTAAAACCACCAGTGCAATGTATTTCTGGACCTGCCCATGGTGTTTCCAGAAACATTTACAGAGGAGGGAAGATCCACCCTGAATGTGGATAGTGTCATCTCAAATTGGGGATCCTGGACTGAGAAAAAAAGAGAAGGATGAGGCCTCCTCTCCCTCAGCTTCTGGACTGGACAGTGGGCACTCCTGCCTTCACATACCCCTGCCTCTATGCCCCCTGCCTTTGTGCCCCCTGCCTCTGTGCATCCCTGCCTCTGTGACCCCTGCCTCCGTGCCCCTTGCCTCAGTGACCCCCTGCCTCCGTGCCCCCTGCCTCAGTGCACCCCTGCCTGTGCACTTCTGCCTCTGTGCACCCCCTGCCTCCGTGCACCCCCCTGCCTCCGTGCTCCCCTGCCTCCGTGACCCCTGCCTCTGTACCCCCTGCCTCCGTGCCCCCTGCTTCCGTGCCCCCCTGCCTCCATGCACCCCTGCCTCTGTGTCCCCCTGCCTCTGTGCTTCCCAGCCCTGATATTCTGCATCCAACCTTGAGCCAACATAAACCCTTCCTCTCCTTTGTTTTTTTGTCAGGCATTTTTATCACAGCTGTGAGAAAAGTAACTACCGCACAGTTAATGGAGCCTGAGAAACACAGCCAGAGGCAGAAGAGGCTGTGTCACAAAGGAGAGAGACACACAAATCCAGGACTGCAAAAGTGCAACTTATTGGTGACTTATGGACCCTTGTACCTTAATACAGGAGAGTGGGTAGTATGTTAAACTGCACAAAAACCAGGAAGTACCTGGACTTTAAAAAAAAAAAATGTATCTAACATCCAGAAGAAACAAAACAGCAAAATACTCTTTGATGGCTAAATGCCTTTTTTTTTTTTACGTCCTGTCTTATTTGGGAGGTGTGTTGGGGTCCCTGGCAGTTCCAGTAGTTATAATTATTGTCAAAGTGTAGCAAGACCAACCTGGATCCTCTCCCATTGCGCCTGGATATTTCTTCATTGTTTTGTGCTTTTGACTGGATTTTCCTGACAGGGAATAAGGGAGAATCTCACCTCATCACTCTTGGGTGGAAAAAAAAAAATCAATCCTCTGGGAGCGCTTCAGTGAGGCCAAGTTAAGATGGTCCTCAATCCTGCAGGGCGGGACAGGGCTGAGAGCAGGGCCCCCCTGGGCCGCAGCGGACACTGTGGTGTTTCGGAAAGCCTTCTGGGAGGCCCCACAAAGAGGAAAGTCAGTTCCAGCCTCATTACTGCCAGGGGTATGGGTAGAAGTTTACATGCCACAGGTGATCTTCACGGTAGGTGTTGGGGATACCTCATTGCAGCTGCGTGAGGGTAGGAACCTTGACTATGGACTCAGCCTGTGCTGCTGTGGGTTTTCACAAGGCCATGGGTTAGCATTAGAATAGCATAGAGTTGTTATTGAAACATTTTCTGTCTGGTTAAGATATTCCTTTCTTGGCCTTTGGCTAGAGAGAGGGGTTTTGGTAGGTTTTTTTTCTTGTCTGTGGCCACTGGTATTTCTGAGTCATTTCTTCGAAGTTGAGACACAATCCAAAACATTTGCCTTGCCAATCCTTCGGTCTTGAATTACGCTTTTTTTTTTTTTTTTTAAAAACTGGAATGGAACCCAGGGCAGAACTGGAGCTAGCGACTGCTCTACTGTTGAGCTGTATCCGCAACCACTGTGTTCTGTAGGGTGTCCAGAGCTGCTAACTGGACTCTGCAGAAGCATGTGGTCAGGCTCTAATCCATCCTTTAAACACAAACGATTCCTCAAGAATTAGTTCTGAGTTTGAGGGCCGTCTGCCCCAGAGAAAGCAAGAAGGAAAGTGCAGGAACCCTTGCTTTTGGACTTAGAATCTTACTGTGAATGTGACATGGGAAATACTTTTTAAACATTCTCCTCTAATATTGAACTATGCATTATTTTTAAAAGTGAGTTTTCTCCACTTATAGATGGTTGAAAAGAATCTCTGTGTTTCTGCCGCTGTTTAGAAGCTCTCTGCCTCAGCAGGTCTCCTGCTGCCCCAGATCCCTGTGATGACAGAGAGGGAAACAATTTGTGTTAGCATATCCCATAATATTTACACAGCCTTCTTCTGTGTATTATGACATCTGATCTTCATTACGTGACCAGCAGGGAAGGGCCTCTCAGGACCCGACTGACACTGATCTGGCACACTGGGACACAGGTGCACAGTCCACCAAGATAACAAAGTACTTCTATAGAAGCTGCTACCTGGAACTGTGAGCATCCCCAGCAAGGGATCCTGGAGAGACCTCAGAACACTAAGGCTCCAGAACAACTCACCTGCTCACATGGAAACAAAGACCTTGATCTCTTCTGATCCGAAGAGTGGCTGAGTCCCACAGGCTGAGGGACTGTAGGTCTGTCTGGTGCTGGCTCAGGAAATCTCAGGCACGCCACTGTCTCCTCTCAGCTTTCAGAGCACCTGGGAGCGGGACGTTCACTAGCACTTGGAGAATGAAGTGGGCAGTTTTATAACGGACGACACATGAAACTGAGAAGTTATTCTCTGCTGGTGAAATGAGCCAATTCAAGCCAAATTAAAGTATAAATTCAGGTTTATTGGGAAGCCGCTGTCGGCAGGCTCACTGGTCCCAAGGAACTATGGGAAGGAAGATGGAGGGGAGAGGGGAGAGAAAGCTGAGCATTCAGGGAGAGAATGGAGAGAGAGAGAGAGAGAGAGAGAGAGAGAGAGAGAGAGAGAGAGAGAATGAGTGAGAGATTTGGAAGAGTCTCTGGGGGAGGGAAAGCCCAGCCCCTGGGCTGGAAAGTTCTTGGAGGAGAGCAGGGTGTGCCAGCCATTCCCTGTAACAGAGAGAGACTAAGGGATGCTGGGAGAACCCGGAAGCCAGGCCCACTTTGGTATGTAAAATATGTACCTCAGCTGTTTGTCCCCAGTTTGAATCTCAATAGAAACTTCTGGATTTTCCCTAGAGCTCATGAGGAAGGTAATGTAAAATACCAGGTCATCTGGCAGTGGGGTGCGCCAGACGTGTTCTGTGTACCCCACCTAAGTCATCTGGCAGCGGGGTGCACCAGACGTGTTCTGTGTACCCCACCTAAGTCATCTGGCAGCGGGGTGCACCAGACGTGTTCTGTGTATCCCACCTAAGAAGCTGAGCGGTGGGCAAAGCAGGCACAGATGGACAAGTTCACACCTGTCTTCCTGCTCCAGGCCTCTGCTCCACCCACAGAGGCAGGCACATGCGCAAGCAGTGGACGGAGATCTGGGCAATCTGACTGCACGTGGTACCGGAGCCCTTCAGCTTCTTTCTTGTTTGGTTACTTGGTTGGGTTTTGTTATTATTGTTGTTTGTTTGCTTGTTTGCTTGTTTTTTCAAGACAGAGTTTCTCTGGTTGTCCTAGAACTTACCTTGAAGACCAGATTAGCCTCAAACTTAGAGATCCACCTGTCTCTGCCTCCCTCTGAATGCTGGGATTGAAGGTGTGCGCCACCACTGCCCAGCAAGAAAAGGTGTTTTTCCAATAGGTCTGTGACTGGTCTCTGCCCATTCCCCATACAATGTTTTCAGGATAATCTATCTTCAAAAGTTAAGTGAGAAAAAAGAAGAACTAGGCCTCAGGTGGGCTTATAGCAAGGAGCTCTTCCTCCTGACTGAGGATTACCCAAGTGGGCAGGTTGCTGGGCGGACAAAAGGCCGCCAGCGAAGGCTGTGACCCACGCTACCCTTGAGGGTTCCTCCAGATCCGCGCAAAAGTTTTCAGAAAAACCAGGTGAAGCCCTCCCAAGCCAGAGCCAAGCACAGGGTGCGAAGTGGCCCCCAAAAGACCAGATGATTCTAGCATGGGGCCACACTGTAATGAAGACTTGTCTGTGCTGGACAACCTGGGCACTGGCCCCACACTCCGAGGTTCACTCAGTGTCTGACTCTACCAGAGGCTAAAACATCTTCAGCCTACTCAGGGCTCAGATACATTTTTTTCCTCCACAGCAAGAGAAGTTGGGAAGCCAGGAGGTTATACAGGACAAGATGAGAAAGGGAGGGGGAGCAACCAGAAAAGGAAGTGGAAAAGAAAGGTCTCAGGCCTGAGCCAGAGCTAGGCCACATCAGCCCGCTGCACGTGAGTGCAGAGGGTCTCACAGGGGCCCACAGGCGACACTGGGGCATGCACACACAGCGTAGCTCAGTGGTTTGTCGTGGGCCTGGTGCTGATGTGTTTGTTGTTTGTAAGTCTCCAGGCAAGAAACATGAGGCTAGAAACATCTGTCCCTCATGGCTGTGAGTGTGGGACTACTTGCATGTACTTGAAGTCACCTCTGTCCTTAGGTGAGACAGCTTAAGGTTAGGGTACCTGGTCCTGGAGTTCCTTCTCAGACAACCAGAGAGACCAGAAGAAAGGCTAAGGGAGCATCGAAGGAAACCAGTGTGCAAAGAAATGGTAGTTCACCTTGCGGAAAGGGAGAAAGAGGCTAGGGGTGGGGCATGAAGGGCTTCTGTTGAGTTTTTCACTGGAGCAGACCTGAAGGTGTTTTGCCGAGGCTCACTTCAGCCTAGGTGTAAAAACCACACTTGACTTCCTAGGGCCACAGCTGGGTGTCTGGGACAGACAATGGCTAACTGAATTATCCCAAGCTTACCTTTTAGCTCTTGTCAACTTTGGGCCAGTGGCTAATTGTGTTTACTTCAGCTGATAGCTCTGCGGCCAATTGAGGGCCACCGGAAGCCCCTCTGGTTCATCTTTAACTAAGGGGGTGTGAGAGCAGGCAGTTTCAGGATTGTGCACATGCACACACAGACACACGTACATGCATGTGAAGGTACACATGCATGCATATACACACACATACACGAGCTCCTCTTGGTCTCTCTCTCTCTCTCTCTCTCTCTCTCTCTCTCTCTCTCTCTCCCTCTGGGCTTTAATGCCCCCATGAAGGTGGCAGGTTAGACAGTTGACTGAATCTGGGAGCACATCTCTGTGCTCGCCCCGCTGGGCTGTCTTCATTCTCTAAGGCCAGGCCTTGCCCCAGCAGCCCAGCCCAGTGCAACGAGTGCAGAAAGATGGTGACTTCCTGTCCCTCGTCCCACTGACAGGCCCAGGCCTCGCCCTTCCCTGCTCAGGACTCTCTGCCCGCTTTAGTCCTTTGTCCTGTGGGCGCTCGCTTTGAGCATGTCATTTTCCATAGCTAACCTTGTGGGCGGCTCCAGTGCCCCAAGAAAAACAAACAAGTCAGAATCTTCCACATTTTTTCCCACTGTGGACATTTTGTCCCCCAAGGGATGGACAAACTCTGAGAATCGTATTCTTTAAGATAATTACCTCTTTTAGAAATTGCGCCTGACTTTGCAAGGCCCAGGGAGTTGTTTACTTTGTGTGAGGGGCCACACCCACTGCTTCATTAGTCAGTCACCCCAAGTTCTGGAGTCCAGGGGCCCCTTGTCTCCCTTCACAGGGCAAGTATCTCAGTGTGCCCAGCGTGAGGCATGAGGCTGCGTGGGAGAGTCCCCTGATGCGAAACCCACCAGTCACCCACCCAGGTGTGGGAGGCTCGGGTGGGAAACAATGTCCTCTTTCAGGCGGGCAGGTGTTCATTGCGACAGAGTCAGGAGAGGCAAGCCAAGCTGCTAGAGGCCCTTCTAGAAAAGAAGGAAATGTGTTTCCAGAGGGAAGGAGTATGGTACCCTGGCCCAGTTCTCACTGCACCTCGGGGCCTCAAGGGCCTGCCGCCATACTCCAACATAAAACACGGAAATCCTTTGTTCCTGAGTGGAGGAGAGCAGCTGTCCCTAGCCATCACAGCGGCAGCCATCTGAGTCGCTTTGCCAGGTCCCTGGAGCATATCTCAAGGCTTCACACACACAGGGCCCGGCATATCTGCTCTTCCTGGAGGGTGGAGCAACCAGTTCTAACTATTAAATTGTTTTAATGCCACCTGCTTCATAAAACTTTCCCATCCACCATCCAAATAGGAATTAATTGCCCCACTGGCGAAGCCAGCTCACCTGGGCTTGCATTCACCAGCCCTTCCGGAGTCTTTCCATACAATGTGGCTATTATATGTAGGACAGTCTCACGCTTCATAGAGTGACTGTCTGTCCCTGGGGCTTGTGTACCATTCACCTGGGCCTCTCCAGTGCTCGCATTGATGAAATAGCATGCAAGTGTCGGCAGCAGTGCTGTGTGAGGGTTGGCCTGGAGTGAGGGAGACCCAGGGACAACCAAGCAAGGACAAGGGTGTGGCTGTGTGCCTGAGGAGGCGATCAGATATTTGGCATCTCTCCCGATGATCTGAATTCTGAGAATGAAGTCAGCTTGGGTGAAGGAGGGAAGCCACAGAGGAGGACTGTCCAGAATCGGAGCAGGCAGAGGGGACGCCACAGCCTCTACACATACCATGGCTGCACTGGGCATTTTAGCTTCTCCTCGGTGAAGCTCTGAAGTGATTCTGTGGAGCTGTCTGTGAGGTGATGGGTGGGAGAGACACCAAGAGGGCCTCTTGCTTAGCTTCTGCACCTCAAATGAACAAAGAGCTCTGGCCTGGTTCCTGCGCGGTGGTGCTTCCCAAGGGACCAGGAACACCAAGTACCCCCAGACGTAGACGGAAGCGAGCCTGCAAGGCTGCCTGGGCCCTGCCGAGGCAGATGTGGGCCTGGGTGGAGCTGGAGGCAAGCATGGAATCTAGGTGTGGAGACCTGCCTTATTCTACGCAAGAAGCAAACACGAATCGCAGGGCCTTGGAAGTGGCCCACATGAAGGACCAAACAGTTTCGGCTATGAGCATCACACTGACTGAACCTTTGGTGCCACCTACTCAGAGGCAGGAGTGTATGCGTCTCCTAGCTGAACTAGCAAAGCTTCTGACAAAAGTCCATCCCCTCACTGTTAGAGCGCAGCTTGGGAATGTCCCCTGGGTCCCAGCTAGTGCTGCTTTGAAGGACAGGGAGAAGAAGGTCAGTGGGTGACATGGGTGCCTTCTCTTCTTACACACACAGTCACATGCACACACACACTTATGTGCATACATACATATTTACATACATACACGCTCACATGAACATACACAAATATACTCACACACACACACACACACACGCGCGCGCGCATACATACACACACACACACACACACACTACTGCTTCAGTTTTGCCATAGAAACCTTTACACCGCAAACCCACTTTGCTAGACATAAAGGTCCTTCACTGACTACCTACAAGGTTATATAGATGTGTGAACGTGATTGAGACCTGGCTCGCAAAGATTCTGGCCCTCAAGGGTCAAGAATTGCCACCCTACAGAAATGTAGATCACCTGGACGACGGGGCCGAGAGTTAGCTTTATCTTAGACCTGGTTAGTGGAAATGGGAAGGCCCATTCCCATATTGCCGTGACAAAATACCAACAAAACCAACTCAAACAGGGAAGGATCTATTGGCCTTGCATTGTCTTGGTTATTGCTGTAAAGAGACACCATGACCGTGGCAGCTCTTATAAAGGAAAACATTTAATTGGGGCCAGCTTACAGGTTCAGAGGTTTCCTCCATTATCCGTGGCAGAAGCATGGCGGCCTGAAGGCGGACATGGTGCTGGAGAGAGGCTGAGAGTCCTACATCTGGATGGGCAAGCAGCAGGGGGACAGAGAGTGACACTGAGCCTGGCTTGAGTTTCTGAAACCTCAAAACCCACCCCCAGCGACAGATTTCCTCCAACAAGGTCATGGCTCCTAGCAGTGCCGCTCCTCGTTGGGGCCATCTTCATTCAAACCAACATATCCATCATGGTGGGAAGTCCTAGGGGTGGGGATTTAAGGCAGCTGGTCACATTACATCTGTACTAGGAGGCAGAGAGAGAGAGAGAGAGAGAGAGAGGGAGGGAGAGAGAGAGGAAGGAGAGGGGTGAGGGCTGGTGCTAATGGCCCTCTCCCTTTTCTTCACACTGGGACCTCAGTCCCAAGAATTGACTTCTCACTTCTACTAACTAGACCTAAGACAGAGCTGACTCACAGACTTATCTCCTAGGTGCTCCAGACCCTGTCAAGTTGAAAATCATTACTAACCATTAGCAAACACAGACTTTCTACAGAGCCACATACAGAGGCATCCTGAGCCCTAAAACCTCAGCATCGGATCCCCACATCACTGAGCTGCGGTGTAAGTGTGGGTCCCTGGGGGGGGGGGGATCTAGGCTGGACTGTGATCATCTTTGTGTGTGGTCTCCCCCAGGCCCCCAGCACTGTTCCCTCAGTGATGTTATGCTAACCCTCCAGAGTAAATTGCATTTCCTAAGCACATAGCCATACACGCAGTAGGAGCAGGGCAAAGCCTTCTGGGGGGCACTGTGAGCAGAGCTGAGATTTAAAACAAATATATCATCACAAAACCAGCAGCATGCATTCAGGTCAGCCTCAGGCTGGCCAGGCTGCTGCAAGGCTTTGTTTAACTGAATGCCAGAGGTGTCAGGCCCCTCTCAGGGGATTGCGTTCCAATGACTGCCGATACACCGCCACCCAACACGGACTATCTATGCTGATTCAGCACACCCCCTCACGCCAAGGGTCAGCCTCTCGCTTGTGAGTCATGCTTGGGCTAACTACATTTGGCCATATCTGGCAGGCCCTGGCTCCACAGCAGACTCGGACAAGAGGGCCTTTGCGGTTGTTTGGATTGTGGGGTAAGAAGCGACGTCAAGTGGAGAGCTGATTGCGCATTTGTTTGTGGGCACAAGTGCAGCCCTCTGCTTGATCCGTGTTAAGGGTAGGTCTGAGTTTGTAATCGAAGGCAAGCATTGTGCTGACCTACTGACAGGAAGGAAGAGAGGGGTAACCCTGACTCCACCAATGGCCACCCACAACTGTCTGTGACTCTAATGTCACTGCAGTTCAAATGTCCATCCATCTCCAAATCGCTCAGAACTCAGTCTCACCTTCCTGGCAGGTAAGAATGCCTCTGCCCTGTAGCCTCTGGCCATCTGCCCTGGGGCTAGAGGGATGTCTGCAGCGGCAGGTCACGGGAATATTGACCCACTCACTGCAGGGCTAGTGGGTTGCACCCAGTGCAAGACTCTGCTCTGTGGCTGTCACGTGCTGATTGGAGATAATGCCTCCCAGCGTGGTGGCAGTCAACAGCTTTGTGTCTGTCACCTCACTTCGTGATTGTCATTATGACGCTCTCTCAGCAATCACTAGAGCTCTGGAAACATCTGTCACCCGGTAGTTAATATGTAACCTATGCCTTTCCTGTGAGTCAGTGGTTAAAACAGTGATCTGCACAAAGAAAACCCATCACCAGGGGCTGAGCAAACAGGAGATAAATCAAAGAGAGTAACACAAGACTCAGGGTAGCACAAAGAAGAAGCTCTCGGGTGACCAGAGCCATCTAGAAGGGTCTGTGGAAGGAGGTCCGGCTGGCAGAATGAGAGAGAAGACCAAAGCAAGTACTGTCAGCCACCAGGGAGGAACGGGGTGTGGGCTACGGAAGTGGGGCTCGGCTGCCAGCTCCACCCACAGCTGCCCAGCATGGGGCCAGGCCAGGTTCTGATTCCTGAGTTTAAGGAGCCTGAGGTCACACAGTGCAGGATGGCAGGCGTGCAGCTAATGGTGAGCAGCCCACTGGAGCTCCCTCAGCTGAGGCGTGGACACCGGCAGAGCATCCTACTCTCTGAAGGGAAAGGATACAGGAGAGTCCACACCTTCATCCCCCTCGGGACCAATGGCGGCGGTCAGGCTTTGCACTTGGGCTTCCTGGGCTTCCCCCAAAGAACATTTCAACAGCACCTCCTCCTCCTCCTCCTCCTCCTCCTCCTCCTCCTCCTCCTCCTCCTCCTCCTCCCAGGTGCCGAACCTGAGTCCTCACCCTCGCAGCCCACTCTTAGAGCCCATCACAGACACTAGCAACAGCAGTCAGCTAGGCAGCCTGAGGCTCTTTTCTCCAGCAAGGACTCAAGACCGGAAGGCCGAGGAAGTTGGGAAGAAAGAAGACAACTATGCACAGCATGGCCTTCAGTTGCTTAAGGCAGGCAGCAGGAAGAGGTGCGCCAAGAACTGGGAGGTAACTTCAGATCTGAGGTCAGCCAGAGAAGGCAGCTCGGAAGACGAGATACCGGAGCCAAAAACTACTGATTAAAGGACTGAAGAGGAGGCTGAAAACTAGATAGGGACAGACAGCCAACACCCACCAGCACATCCATCTTGAACAGGAGAAAAGAAAGGAGAGGAAGGGCCGGCCGGGCTGCTGAGTTATCGATGTCTGATTGAGGGTCTTTCCCTAGAAATCACTCCCCTGGCTTCTCATTTACACATCTGTGGGATTTCACTTCTTGGCCACAGCCAGGGAGGCAGGAAAGCATGGTAACTAGTCATTTCCGCCACCACATGGCAAGCAGAAGAGGTCCCGAGGATGGCCTTGGGTCATTTGTGGGGACCAAGCCTCCCCTCAGTGGTTCTGGGGGTCCAAGTCACCTCAGATTGCATCTCACCCCAGGGAACCCGCCATCCATGCCTCCATGTGGTGGCTCCTTGTGTGAATGGACGGACACACATTGTTCTCTGCCCTGAAGGGTGAGATCTGAGACGTTCCTGTTTTCAAAGTGTCCACGGTGGATCCAAACATGGCTGCCCAAAGAGACCCAGCTCTTCTGTTACCTTACTTGGAAAATAGATCGTTGCCCATGGTGGGATGGCATTAGAGATTTGGAGATAGGGTTAGCCTGGAGAATTCAAACAGACCCTAAGTGCTACCACAAGTATCCTTGTAAAAGAAGCAAAGGAACTTTTGAGAGGCACAGAGAAAAGGATGTAACATGACCACAGGCAGAGATTAGAGTGATAGGGCCACAAGCCAAGGACACCTAGAGCCACCAGAAGTTGGAAGAGGCCGTGAACAAGGGCCTTGCCAAAGGCCGCAGTTCAGATTTCTGCTCTCTGCAGTCACCAGAGAATAGGTCTCTCTTGTTTGAATCAACTAGTTTGTCTGTTTTGTTACGGCGTCTCTAGCAGATTCGTACTAGCAGAACTCAGCCCACACTTAGCACCCAGTTGGAGGCATACCTTATCTTAGTGGGCCAAAGAAAGGTTTGTGGTGTGTGCAGTGGTAAGGAGGGAACCCAGGGCCTTGTGCACATTGGCCAAAGTCTCTGCCACTAAGCCATATTCCCAAGCTCAAGAAGAATTAATTAAATAAAAAGTTAAGTCATGGTAAAAATAGCAGAAACTTGACTTGTGTCAAAATGGCTGCCACAGCACCAGGCCATCTGGAAAACATTCCAGAACACTGATACACTGATGATAGAACAAAATGCAAGTTTAATATATATTCAAATTTATGAGAATGAAATGACCAGACCCTAACTTACAGAGCAAGGAACGAACAGAGAACTCCTCACCACAGGAAACACAGTGGCTGAACAAGTTACAACGAACAAAAACAGCTTCTATTTATTACAGTTCTAGTAGACTCTTCAAACAACAGTCTCAGTCCCTACACAAATTCTGCAAAAGGAAGTCTGATTATCCCCAGTTTTTGGATGGGTAAACGGAGACCCAAGTTTACTAGGTGGCTGCCCACAGGTGTGAAGACCCCAGCTCCAGAGCTTGTCAGTGCTCCATTATTTGGAGAACCAGGGCTTCACTGATGCCATTTTGGGATGTGGAGGTAGAACCAAAGTATGGGAAGATAGAATTTGAACCTGTGTCACAGAAAGAATTCTTGCATGAACCCCAACCATGTTAAATTAAATTGGTAATGTTTTCTTTTTTTTTTTTTTTCCATTCTAGGATGGCGCCATGTTAAAGATGGACAGGGTGCTTCTTGTTTTCTTGGTAACCTAGAGACTGAAGAAGCAGGTCAAACAGCCTGTCAGAAGCAGGTGAGGATGGGTGTGAGGCACTGGCCTCCCATAGAGGCATGGGGCTGTAGAAGCAACTTTTAAAAATGAGTTTGTGATTCAGAGTAAAAGCCAAAAAGAAAATATGTCATGTGACCCAGTAAATCATAACTGGAGATGTGTCTGATGATGATGATGATGAAGAAGAAGAAGAAGAAGAAGAAGAAGAAGAAGAAGAAGAAGAAGAAGAAGAGGAAGAACCTGTAACAAGGTGTTTATGTCAGTGGTGGGGATAGAATCCAGGGACATCCACACATGATAAACTTGTATTTTGTCATTGAGCTATACCCCAAGCAGTGGTGGTATAAGCCTGGCTTGTACAAACCTGTATTCCCAGCCACTTAGACTGAGACAAGAGACTCTGAAGTTTAAGACTCGCCTGAGTGACAGAATGTGTTCAAGGCCAGGCTGAGCAGCTTGGGAAGATTGTGTATCAAAATCAAAAGCTAGAAATAAAACCAGGGACCCGTGTGTGGCTCAGTGGTAAAGCACTAACCTAACATGCACGACGACATAGGTTCAATCCCTTGTGTCATCAAAAGCACAAACACATAGGTAAATAAATGAGTGAATAGATAAATAAATAGCAACAGGCATGTGGAGAGGACAAGAGGTTGAGACTAGCTGGCTGAGATGAATTCCCAAGGATAATGGCTCAGGAGGCTAATCAGGCCAGCCAGGTACCGAAGAGAAGACAGGCCCCACCCAGGTTGGAGGGGACCGAAGAGTCTCCATTTCTCAGTGGAGGAGAGCAGCCATGAATGGGGGGGACTGTGTGCAGACTTCATAGGGGTCAGCTAGGGATGGAGACAGGACAGCTCAGCCAGCCTTGAACCTGGCTCCTTCTCTGCCCCCTGGGGCAGTGCTACAACAAGGCTTATACGAAACAGACAGACAAACGAAACCCAACTGCTTCTCTGCTGAGTTTGGGCAACTGAAGCCCCAGCTCCCCATGGGCTTGGCCGCTGCCTCGGCCTCAGTCCCAAGTTAGGTTGTCTGGGGTCTCTCGGGTGCTTGGCTTCCTTTCCGGCCCAGTCTGCACACACACCAGAATGCCCGGCATGATGGAAATGTGTCTTAACAGATGGGCAACAGACATGATGCAATGGTGTTTGCCCATTATAGAAGGAGATAAGCAGGAAGGATGGTTGGTGTGGAAACCGAAAGGGATGCCTCCCACCAGGAACGCCTAGGTGACCATGGGGAGACAGGGGCATGGGACTCTGGGAAACCAACCCAATGGAACCTCTCAGGGCTACTCAAAGAAGGTTCATTGCGAAAGCCTTGTGGGGACATGAGAAAAATGCAGACCATGATAACAAGCAATGCAGCTGAGGCGCCTGGGAGCAGACTGTGGAAGGTCTTTCCATTGCTTTTGCCACAGATTTATTTATAAATAATACAACATATATACCTTATGTACAACCTTTATGATTTTGAAGTGACCACTGTTGTGTTGTATAAAAGGATCAGGATATGTTTTGTAGAGTGGGATATGAGGTGCAGTATGGTGAGGTGCGGGATGGTGAGGTGGGAGGGGCCTTGGCGGGCCCATGCTGAGGCATCCCGTCCCCCTGAGGGACCAGCTATACAACGGGAATAGTGTAGAACAAAGTTAATTTAGAGCATGGAAAGGGGAGTTGAGAAGGGAGGACACACACACACACACACACCATTCATGCACAGAAAGAAAGAGAGAGAGGGAAGAGGAGGAGGAGGAGAAAGAGGAAGAGGAGGAGAAGGAGGAGGAGGAAGAGGAGGAAGAGGAGGAGGAGGAGAAGGAGGAGGAGGAAGAGGAGGAGGAGGAGGAGGAGGAAAAGGAGGAGACTGGCCAGGAACACATGGGGGTGGGGAGAAGAGAGAGGGAGAAACTGGTCAGGGAGAGAAGAGAGTTAGACAGAGAGGCTGAGAGCGCAAGGAGAGGCCAAACAGCCCGGTTTATAGCAAGGCCTACCTGGCTGTTGCTAGGCAACCCCTGAGCAGCATGTAGAAGGAATCCTAACAACAACTGTAAAAATGGAATCACAATAACACACAAAAGTGTTGAGTTTTCGTGAGTTTGAGATTTACAGCTCTCTCTTGAACATTATTTTGGTGGGTTTCTTTTTTAATGTCTGAAAAAGGCTTTAACAAGATAATACATTTCTAACTTAGAAGAATTGCCCAAACGCCCGCAGGACAGCAGTTGGGTTTCATTTGTCTGTCTGTTTCTCAGCGTATAAGCCTTGTTGTAGCGCTGCCCCAGGGGGCAGAGAAGGAGCCAGGCTCAAGGCTGGCTGAGCTGTCCTGTCTCCATCCCTAGCTGACCCCTATGAAGGCTGTACACAGTCCCCCCCATTCATGGCTGCTCTCCTCCACTGAGAAATGGAGACTCTTCTGTCCCCTCCAACCTGGGTGGAGCCTGTCTTCTCTTTGGTAGCCTGTGGTGGAAGCCACACTGCTTGTAAGCCTGGGCTTCCAGATCTGTTTGTCCTCATGAAAGTCAGCTGCCCTGTAAACAAATCTTACTGCTCTGTGGAGGGGGGCAGGAAGGGAGAGGGCTCAACCCTCCCCCAGTTATTCTGTCCACCCCCACTGAGGTGCAGGGTATGTGAATGAGGCCAACCAGCTCCTCCAACTCCCAAGGAAACACCCCAGCCTAGGCGATGTGGGGGCAGAGAGGATCTGTGAGCATGCGTCCTGCTCCACTTGCAGAGCTGTGGGCAAAAGAATCCTGTTGCTGGCTTAAACCACTTCAGTTGGAGGTGTTTTGCTTATATAGCCAGAGGTAACTGAAACATAGCTTAATCTCCAGGAAACGGAAGGATGCTAGGATTAGGACCGAATCTGCTCTGCTCTGGCTTTGCAATCCCCTGTCTTGCTCAGAGCCTACCTCTTCACAAATGTGGGGTACCGATTCAAGAGAGAGACAAGAGTGGAACACTCACACATGGTGATAGCTCAGTGGAGGACAGCATATTCTAAATCTCCACACTTTCCATGCACGTTTGCAGCTGGTTCGGACTGCCGCCATGCTGAAAGAATTCAAAGGAGACGGAAGGAAGCTCACTCCAGGTAGCACAGTGTAAGGGGGTCAAGCGTGGGCAGTCCCAGCCCTGCTGCAGCTGTTTTGCTGTGTTAAATAATGCAATGAAGATTAAGGAGCAGAAGTGCTGGCTCCCCACAGGCCTTCCCTAGGTACAGAGAGAACCAGGACAGGATAATTAATGGGTGAGAGCCTGTGGCTGGGTTTGGTCTTGGCATGGAGTCCATGCCCAATTCCAAGGGGGCAGTTCCCAGGCCGGGCTCTGTGTGCACCTGCAGCCTCCAGATTTTTGGGGTTTGAACTTTTTCACATCCTTGGCTGTGGAGGCAGGAGTTAGAAGCCAAGCAGTCTATGCCCCCAACTCACCTTGGCTTCTGTTTTACATAAATACAGTAGTGGAGGAACGGTAAGAGACCTGAACACCTCCATCAAGGCTTGGGAAGGTGCAGCCCTGACAGCCAAGCTTGCCTTTCACCTGCGTGTCAGTGCCCTACAGGCTAAAAATATTTTCACACTTTTAAAACATAAATCAAAATATGGAGGGCTGGGGAGATAGCCCCATTGACAAAGTGCTTGCCACACAAGCCTGAGTTTGGATCTATAACATCCATATAAAAAACCCTGTAATCCCAGCGCCGGAAAGCTCTGGGTCTCACTGGCCAGCCAGTTACTGGATCAGTGAGTCTAGGTTCAGTTCCAAGATAGATAGATAGGTAGATAGATAGAAGGATGGATAGATAGATAGATAGATAGATAGATAGATAGATAGATAGATAGAAGGATGGATGGATAGACAGATAGATAGATAGATAGATAGATAGATAGATAGATAGATAGATAGATAGATAGATAGATAGATAGAAGGATGGATAGATAGATAGATAGATAGATAGATAGATAGATAGATAGATAGATAGATAGATAGATAGATAGAAGGATGGATGGATAGATAGATAGATAGATAGATAGATAGATAGATAGATAGATAGACAGACAGACAGACAGACAGGTGGATAGATGGATGGATGGGTGGACAGACGGACGGATGGACGGACGGACATACATACATACATACATACATAATAGTGTGGAAAGTAATTGAGAAAGACACCTGATGACCTCTGGCCTATTCAAACACATACATGTACATCAACACACAATCAAAACACTATTGTTTTCACATATGAAAATAATAAGAAATGCAAATGTTGGTGTCCACGGATAAGATTCTGCTGGGTTATAGTCACACCCTGTTGTCTATTTCTTCAGATGTTATAAAGAAAGAGCAACAAGGCCCAGGTGGCCCACAGGCCTACAGATAATTACTAGTTGTGTTGACAGGATCTTCGTATAGAGACACTAATTGAAACAATTCAAAATACGATGCTACCGTCCGGCCCACAGGTAGACTGGCTGGCCAGAAGATGCCAGAACCATAGTGATGGTGTTTTGGGTACATACACTTTCAGTCCTTTCATTCAGTCTGTTTTCTGATACTTTGTCACAACTAAGTCCCCAGAACAATAAGCATGAGAACAAATGGGTTTCTCTTTGTTTTGTTTTTGTCCCCCCCCCTCCCCAAGCCGGGACTAGAACACATGACTTTACACATACTAGGCAAGTTCTCTGTCACTGAGCTACAGCCCAGCCCAGGACTGCTGGACTTTGTGTGCTCAGGCCTAAACCTACAAGGAGAGAGCTGACTAACATGGTTGTCTGTTGACCAAGACCTCGCCACATTGTCCAGACATGTCTAGCCCATTTCTCCAGACAACACCGTGCTGAGTATTACATGTTCTAGGATGAGCTGGCCTCCACCATGGAGATCCACTGTGGACACAAGTTACAGAGAAGTGATCCTCCTCCTCACCCACACAGAACGTGGCGAGCGGCCACCAGCTACATCCAGACCCAGATCACCATGCTGGGCCAAGGGAAACTGGATAGGCCGTCGGCCTGTCCTCCTGCAATTCAAACCTACCAGGACAGGTCACTTCAGGTGCCTGGTGGAGACTGGCTTGCTATTTGTTTACATGCAAATGGTCTCCTTTCCTCTGACAACTGTCTTAGCAACTCAGTGTTTTTAGGGACTCAGACAATCCACTCTCAGGGTTGCGACTCAGCCTCTGGGGCTGGAGGTCCAGCCCGAGGGAGACTGTTTCCACACAGCTCCGATGCTGCCCAGCCTTTAGCCACGCAGGTCCCCTCTGAAGACTGAACGAGGTGAAGCAGGTGCATGCCCTGGAAGAATCCTATGTTCTGTATTTTGTTCTTTCTCTTTATTTGGGCAATGGAGCCAAGGCCTCACACACACTATGCATGTACTCTGCCAGTGTCCCACAGCCTGGGAAGAAAGGGTTTGCTTGACCCAGAACCACTAGCCCAGGGGTGGTCCTGCCCACAATAAGCTAGAACCTCTCACGTCAATCACCAAGGAAGAAAATGTACCACACATCTGTTCCTTTGACTGTTGCTGAAATGCTCCAGAACTTGTTGGGTTCCTAACTAGAGGAGAAAAAGAAGGCAAGATCAAAGGGGACCCTGGGAGAGGGCAGGGATCTGGATGGATGGCGAAGAGGGCTAAAGCTGACAGCGCCAAGGTACCAGCACCACAGCTGGTGGTTTGCCCAACTTTTAGTAAGAAACATTCTGGCTGGGCTGTGGTGGCACACGCCTTTAATCCCAGCACTAGGAGGCAGAGGCAGGCAGATCTCTTAAGTCTGAGGCTACCCTGGTCTAAAGTGAGTTCCTGGACAGCCAGAGCTGCAAAGCTACACAGAGGAACTCTGTCGAAAGAAAGAAAGAAAGAAAGAAAGAAAGAAAGAAAGAAAGAAAGAAAGAAAGAAAGAAAGAAAG
The DNA here is from genome assembly GCF_947179515.1 of Apodemus sylvaticus. Taxonomy (NCBI): domain Eukaryota; kingdom Metazoa; phylum Chordata; class Mammalia; order Rodentia; family Muridae; genus Apodemus; species Apodemus sylvaticus. The sequence continues at coordinate 83,181,839 of NC_067475.1, read as the reverse complement.
AAAGAAAGAAAGAAAGAAAAGAAAGAAAGAAAGAAAGAAAGAAAGGAAGGAAGGAAGGAAGGAAGGAAGGAAGGAAGGAAGGAAGGAAGGAAGAAAGAAAGAAAGAAAGAAAGAAAGGAAGAAAGAAAGAAAGAAAGAAAGAGAGAAAGAAAGAAAGAGAGAAAGAAAGAAAGAAAGAAAAAGAAAAAAGATTTATGATAGTCGCAAAATTACAGTTATGAGGTAGCAATCAAAATAATGTTATGGTTGGGGGTCACCACAACATGAGGAACTGCCTTAAAGGGTCGCAGCATTAGGAAGGCTGAGAACCACTGCCTTAGATAGTCAACTTCAAAGAGGGCCCGATATGGTCATCCTTGTCCCCTCTGGGTGGGAGTTGCTGATAATCAGTTACAGGACTTTTGGGAGGATGCCCAGGTGCACCCATGATTCACAGTTAACCTCTACCCCGCTGCAGGCCCCTTATCTGCCAGATCTGTCCTGAAGAAGGAGTTAAGAATAGACATTCCCTACCCCACAGGGAACGGTGTGTTTCAGGGGCATGGCTGCTGCTTCCCATGCCGTTGCTGCCCAGCCCCTTCCTGGTGGACCCCATGCTGCCTGCCTGGCCCCTTCCTGGTGGTCCACTGACTTAGCTATGCAGTCAGGAACTGAGAGTCAGGTTGCCAGTGCACGGAGGGATTGTGAGGAGGCTGACCTGATGGCTCAGACATGTGTGAATCAACTTCCCAGGATTTCCTGCTTCACGTTGGTCTGAGGTGTGGCAGAAAAGAGTCTGCCTCACGCTGTAGATGCTGAGTTCTAGCTAAACTGGCAAATACTGCTGAACCTCACCCAATGTCCATCGCATACATCCAGAGTTCCATGGAAGTCTTGGACAGAGACCTCAGTTCCTCCGCACCCTGGCTCCAGTGCCACTCCTGCAGACGCTGTAAGATGGAAAGCACCTCAGGCCCTGTGCCAGCCCCTGCAGACCACACCTGTCCTGACTGAGCAGATGTTACGGCCAATGCAGTTAAGTGACTTAGGAGCCAGGACCCGTCTGTAATTTCTGGTTATGATTTTAGTTTCCTGGCGGAGGGATATGTTATGGAGTACCTGAAGAGAAAAACTCCCTAGAGGCCTGAATAGTCGAATGGAGTCTTTATTTAACGTTGACGTGATTGTTCCAAGCAGTTAGCTGTAAGAGCAGCCTCGACCGACCGCCAGTTGGTGTGTGTTTTTGAAGGGCAACCAACTGCAGTTGTGGAGTATACAAAAAGCAGGTGTTGTTTACAGAAGCTGTTTAGCTGTCCTATGGAAAAGCATCCCAGTGGCCAATTTTTAGAGTGTCCTTCATATATGGAGTCAACAGCACACAGCAGCTCTGAGAAGTCTGAAATCAAGTTTGCAGTTAGTAAGTATCACGGACTCCGTGGTTTAAACAAGGAAAATGTAGGACTGAAGATGTGGCTCAGAGGCAGAGAGCCTTCTCAGCATTGGTGAGGTTCTGGTTTCCATCTTCAACACAAGCTCACTCAGATGCAAACACAGACCCAGGTGTGCTCATATGACCTGCCACCTCTGCTACTCAGGAAGCCAAGGCAGGAGGATCACTTGAACCCAGGAATTTCAGGACAAACGGGGCAACTTAGCCAAATCCAAACTCCAAAACAAAAGAACAGAGTAAGTTTAATACCTCCCTGTAGCCGAAGGAGAGGGGCTAGCAGGGCCGGTTCCTCAGTGGCTGGGAGGGAGAATCTACCACTCCCAGTTTCCCAGTTTCTGGTGGTTGCTGGTGACCGTAGGCAGCTCTTGATTTGTAGATGTATGGCCAAGCTCTGCACATCTTCCCATGTGTGGGAGACTTGGTCTAGCTTTCCCTTTTTATAAGGTCTAAAGTCATATTGAATGTGGGAGCTACCTTCTTCCAGCATGATCTCAGTGATCTCAGCTAACTCTGTCAGTAGGGCCCCATCTCCAAATCGGGCCACACTTGAAGGTCTTGAACATGTACATTTTGAGGTGATGCAATTCAACCCACAGTCCTAGATTGTGCCACCCTTACGTTAGCATGTTGGGTTTTGTTTGTTTGTTTGTTTGTTTGTGTTTGGTTTTGGAAGGAGTGTAAAAGTTTGATGCTGCAGAGGAACCAGGAAACAAACTCGTAGGGCTGGAGAGAGACAGCTCAGTTGGTGAGTGTTTGTTAGGAAAACACAAGGACCATGTTTGACTCCACCACCCACTTAAAAAACAAACAAACAAACAAGCAAACAGACAGACAGACAGACAGACAGACAGCTGAACACCTGCAATCCCAACCCTTGGGAGGTGGAGCCAGAGAGTCGCTGGGGTTTGGCCAGAGTCTAATGGGATTGGTGAGCTCCAGGCTTAGTGACAAACCCTAACTTGTTGACCCCTGATGTCCATGAGTCTAAGTACACACACACACACACATACACACACACACACACACACACACGCACACGCACACGCGCAGGAGCACATGCACACTTCCTATTTCAAGTCTAAAACCCTACCTTTGAATCTTCCTAAAGTCAGGCTTCACTGGAGAATGTATCATTCCCTGGAAATGCCCATCTAGACGTCATCACCTGACTGGCCAGTGGACGTCGGCTCAGGTGGCTGAGGAGGACTCTGAGGAGAAGGCACACCAAGGCCCTGCCCACAGGCAGAAGGAGGCCACTGCACTTGCTTCTTCACCTACAAAGGCCAGACCTGAGAAGACATCACATTCCCAGAGTGTGCCTTCCAGAGACCGAGCAAAACAAATGCTACTTCTCAATTCACACTGCGGAGCCCGGGCCCTCCAGCCCAGTGCGCCAGGGAACTGCAGCTCTGGACACATGGGAATTTGTCTTGGGTTGGAGGCATGAATTTGATGCCAAGTTCTGGAGCAAATGAGACATATCAAAGTTACAGAATAGTGACTGAAGCTAGGTGCACAGCCACCAACACAGTACTTCCCCATTCTGCCTCACACAGTCTGCAGAAGTGACCCAGGCTTTCCTGGGGGAAAAAATAGCCCTGTTGGATCACTCCCTTCTGATTACCTCAAGGAACCCAGAGAACAGAAGAGTTTTTATTAAAGCTCTATACCCAACTGGCTCTCAACAAATCACCGATTCTGACATGAGCGTCTTATTAACCAGAGGCTCGCTCAAATGTCACAATAGGGGGCTGCCTTGACATCTTATTGACACAAAGAGTCACATTGAAGGAGACCAGACGGGTGACATTTAGATGCATTTAGATGAGAATCAGCCAGACCAGACAAGAGAGGGGGACCTTGGGTCTAGAAGAAGGTCCAAGCGAGGCTGTTAAATTTAAAATTGTAAAGAAAGAATTCATTAGCCCAGGATATAATGCAGGCTGATGATGTGATAAATAAAATTAAGAGTTTAAACAGCGAATGACAGACTGAGCCTCACCGAGGCAGGGCTAGCATGCTCAAGGACTTCACAGACCTAAAACCTCACAGGCTGCAATCCTCCGAGGTGTCTATCGACAGAAGAAAAAGCAGTATGAATATATCATCCAGGATAAGGAAGCTGTAAAAACAGACACACAGGAGTTTGCAATAAAATGGATTCAACCGTAGGATGCTGTGGTCAGTAAAATGCGACAGATGTCAACAACGAGGACCACATGCTTTCTCACACGTGACTGCCAAGAGTCAACTAAATGTAGACTAGTAGTCACTAGAGATTGGGGAGGGTACAGGAGGGAAAAGTAAAGCGAGATTTAAACATTATTTTCTCTCTCTCTCTCCTCTTCCTTTCTCTCTCCTTCTCTCTTCTCTCCCTCTCTCTCCTCTTCCTCTCTCTCCCACTCTTTCTCTGCACATATGTATACATGCATATGTGTGTCTATGTGTCTGTGTGTGTATCTATATGTCTCTGTATGTGTGTCTGTGTCTATGTGTCTTTGTGTTTCTGTGTTTATGTATCTATGTTTCATGTGTGCATGTATGTGTGTGTGTGTTTGCACATTGAAATGCACATGCGTGTGTTTTCAATGCTAGGTTGAATTCAGAATCTTGGACATGCTATGCAAGCACTCTGGACAAATATGTCTTTATATACACACATGTAAACACACACATATAAATTGATAAAGATATAGTTGGTTCTTTTTGTCTGAGACAGGGTCTCATGTAGCTAGACTGGTCTCAAACTTACTACGTAGCCTAGGATGGCACTGAACTTAATATCCTTAACCTCTTACCTACCAAATGCTGAGGTTACAGGCATACACCCTCATGTATGCAATACTAAGCATCAGGCCTAGGGTGTTATGCATGCTAACAAGTCCCCAGTATGTGTATATTCAGAGGGTAGAGCACTTTGCAACTCCTAGCTAAGACTCATGGAAGAGCTTGATGATTCAGAACAGGAAAACAAGCAGGGGTTTCTGTATTCATTGTCACTGAAGCGGACCCCACAGGTGGGAGAGCCGATATAAACTTGTTTTCTAAGTCCTGGGGGCTGGAAGGACAAGCTTACCAGCTTGGCATCAGGAAAGGAACCTCTCAATGCTCCATTCCAAGATTGAACATAGAAGGGAGAATTGAGGGCTGGGGAAAGGGAGGATTCAACTTTTCACCGGGAACTCCTGCCAGGGTTCACCAGCTCAGTCCCACGGACGGGCGCTAATCTGTTTCTGAGGGCTCAGCCCAAAGCCTCGTCTCTTTGCAAAGGTCTGCTTCCAAGTCTGCTGAGTCCCACCGAGAATGCCTTTGCAGAGTGTGAACTTTCTTTGCAGGACACACTTAAACCACAGCACATTTAGACTTCCGGAAGCGCACATCTCCCAGGGACCTTCTCTAGCTCCTCCGAGGTTGGCACCGGTCATGTTACGTACCTCCCACTTAGGAGAGGGATGCCCCAAAGACCACGATTACTAATCTCACCCTCAGAAACAGAATGCTGTACAGCTCGAACTTCCTTGGGCTCAACCTTGAAATGGTTGCTCTTGAAAACGAGCCAAACCCCAAAACCCATAGGAAGTTATACCGAGCCTTTTGCAGGAGTCGGGCTCCATGTGGAGTTGGGCACATGCTCAATATTCCAGCACTCTTGAGCTGAGGCAGGAGGATCCTGAGTTTAAGGTCAGCCTGGGCTATATAGCAAGATCCTACCTCAGAAAACAAACAAGAAATTAAAAATAAGAAAGTCAGAGTTGGTCTGGAGGTCTAAGCATGGCGTGGGTAGAGCTCACTGGGACTCATAGGGACCTGTGAGTCCCACTCACTGGGCTGTAACCCTGAGAAACAAAGTTGGAAAGGAGGCCATGCCAACTCAACTAAAGAGTCCCCCTTTCTCACTTTCCCCGTGAATGTATGAACGCATGACTCATACAGATATTTTTAAGGCTCCTTGGAGCACAGTTGTCACCAGCAACTGAACATTGCCAGGTCTAGGATCTCAGGTCAAAAATCCCTCAAGAATCTTTTAACTACAGAATGATCATTCTGGTCCTCTCTATAAGCCCAGGGAGAAGTTTCTTTAACCATGCTTAAATCTTATTGAGGTAAGTCCGAGAACTTTCTAGCCCTTTCCATAATTCCAAAAAAGCCTCTCCTTGTGCTATTTGAAACAGAAAAAAAAAAAAAAATGCCTGCTTCCCAGACTGCCACAGCTGGCGCCAGCTCCTAACTTCCCTGGCCTCCTGAGTCTCCTCAGCCAGGGGACCGACCGAGTGCCTGCCCGTGGACTTGTCAGGCCGTGCATGCTATGGCTTCTTCCACTGCAATTAAATTCCTCAGTCTGGTCACATGGCTAGCACACAATCATAGTGTGGCTTATTATTGACCTTAGTATTAGCTAATCTTTATCAAAACCCTGAAGCGGGCCACTCCCTGGAGGCGTCTTTGTGGCTCACGGCCCAGCTCCTTACAAAGTCATGGGCCCTGCAGCTGAAGGCCTGGTGTCACAGGAGTGTGACCCTTTGATTGGCTTGCCTTAGCTCACCGATGGCTTACTCAGCCGCTGTGTTGTGAATGAGCATGAATCAGATGGGAGCCAAAGTTCCCCGGGGTGGCTTCCTTTTCCCCCTAAAGTGAAAGGGCACTGGACACTGTCACCTCCTCATCTGGACCTCACTCCTGTGGAGTTCAGGAGGGGGAACATAACCGGGATGAACCGCCCGGTCTTATACTTGTTGAAGTTGACAAAGGTCACAGTGCCAGGCCCCAGGCATGAGGCCCCTCTTCCTAAGCAGCACGTGACCCTATGAATTATGAAAAGAAAAAGAAATCCTATTAGTCACTGCGTGTTCCAGGAGGGAAGGTGGAGACTCTCCACTCCTTCCTCCCATCTCTGGTGCTCAAGACCTAAATGGCTCCTTTTGGCCAAGCAAGATTTTCTTGGTGTGGCTGAACCTGGTTCCCCTTTGGGCTTGGTCCCGAGAGCACCCAGCAAAACCAGATCTGCTCCTTGGATTGTGGCGGAGGCATGCTAAGGGCATTGCTTTGGTGGTGTTGGAATGTGGCAAGTGGCTTGGAGCCTCATCAGCCTGAGGCACTCTGGCTCCCCGGGACCCTCAAAGCTTTTGAAGCCCTTTTTTCCAGGGCCTTCCATGCCCTTGCTCCCAGTTCTCCAAGCTCTGCCCCACCCCCTGTTTCACTGCCTAAGCTACCAATTCTGCCTCCCACCCAGGCAAGACAGAGGGCAGAGGGGGCATGCAGCCTCTCGGAGAGTTCAAGGTATAGATAGGTTCCTCTTCTGCTTATCTTTTGTCTTCCAGAGTTCCTGTCATCAATGGATGGAGGGTTTTTTGCGTTTTGCTTTTTTCTTGTTGTTTTGTTGTTGTTGTTTTATCAAAGTCACTTCTTATTAGAAGCTCTAGCCATGGGGGAAAGTCTCTGGGCAGAAACAACCACAGAACAACACCATGTTTGAAGTTTTTCCTTGCTTTCTCTCTATAGAAGAAAGCTCAAGGTGACTTGACCCAATATTCTCATTTCACAGGGAGGAAAGGGATGGCCAGGCAAAGAGATGCTGTATGTCACGTCCCCTGATTAGTTCTTGGCTAGTGTCCTGGGTCACCCCTTTAAGGGCCTATTGAATCGCTGGACTCATTTCAGCCTCAAAGCGCATGCGTGATTAATCTCCTCTCCCACACACCCACTAGCAAGGTAAGAAAACGACTTGAGACTGTCTCGTCCATCCCATCACACCTTCATGCCAGAGCCCTAGCTGACACCCAGGAGGACCTCAGTACAGGCCAGCTGCTGGCTGAGGACGAGCTCTATTAAGTGCTCTTTCTAGTCAAAGGTTGACTTTGCCAAACTTGAGACAATAGCCAAACCTTTGGCCTTGGACTGAAGCAGACCAAGTAGTGACAGAGTAGACAAACAAGGCGGGTGGCTGTGACTCATCTCTCCTGCCTTTGGCACACAGAGAGGTTACGTCATCTGCCTCCAGGCCGGAAGAACTGCTGAGTTACTCATTTGCTGTAGAGCCCGGTAGGGCTTCAAGTTCTCCTTGACCATCCGGGAGGCCCTGTTGAGAAATTTAACTGTGGCCGAGCCAGATGGGCAAACCCTGTGCCAAATGGTCTACATGTGTGATCTGCGGCTTTGTGCAAAGAGCCCAAGACATGCATACCAGTGAACCTAAGATGGTGGTGTCCTCAGGGTCAGTTTGATTTGGAGGTGTGGTCTTCAGTGTTGGTGACCTGATCTTGTGCAGTGTGAACAGGTGCTAGCCTCCATAACAAATGGAACATACACATATATACATTTATCTAAAGTCACCTTGAGAATTCAAAATGGCTTTGCCGTCTCACCCCCTTTTCTGGCTGCTTCCGTGTCCTTCTTTCTTCCTGTTCTGATGGAGCTTCAGATAAACCCGGGAATTCAACAGTCTGACTTACTCATGGTAAAATGGCCCAGATGCAGACACAGAAGACGGGCTGAGCTTCAGATATTAGACCTCTAAGGAATGAGGTCAAAGGTTTTGTCAGCCAAGGGACCACATAGCTTTCTGGTTCCATGGACACCAATTGCCCCTCTAACTAACAACCTCCTTTTGAATAGCCCATTTTCCCAGGCCTGCACCCTCAGTGACACAGGCCAGTGTTTAGCATCTAAATAGCCAGGCCTTGCCCTGGCAGCACCAGGTGCTCTAACATGGAGAGGCAGCTCCCAGAAGCTCAGGATGCTTCCCGGCTTCCCTGAGGCACTTTTGCTGTGATTTGTATCCTTCAGAGACTCCTCATTGAGGGCCTCCCTCCCTCCCAGGGAAGGTAGGAAGTGAGGGGGGTGGGGAGCGAGGCCCACAGAGGATCCAGCTGCTTTTGAGAGAAACCAACAGAATTTGTCACAGCTTTATTTAACAACATAGACTCCCAATACTCTTGACATCTCTTTCACCTCACAGAAACCAAGCTGGCCTGAAAATGTCCCCATTCCTGTTCCCACAGGTGTCTGGCTTACTGAGACTTCTTTCGGGAAGGGCCCCGTGTGGTGGAGGAGGCCGCAGAAGGGTAAGTGCTGAGGGGATAGTAAAAACTGACTTTAAAGGGAGCCCTCCTTCCCTCCTGTCCTCCCTCTCGTCCGTTTTCCTTTTCTCCCTCTCCCTCCCTCCCTCCCTTCTTTTCTTCCTTTTAATGAGTTTATGTAGCCCAGGCTGGCCTTGAAGCTGCTGTGTAACTTAAGAATGACCTGGAACTTCTGGCTTTCCTACCCCCACACCCTGAGTCCTGGGATTACAGGGACACATCACCACACCTGGTTTATCTGGTGCTGGGGGTCAAGCACAGGACTTGGTACAGGCCCGGCCAGCCCTCTACCCACAGAGCCTCATTCCCAGCCTTTTGGAACCAGTCTTGAGCAGAAGGAGTTCTCCTGCCAGGAAGCTGACTAGAGTCTGTGTTTCCTGGTCAGGTATGGTTTCAGGGATCACGCAGACTCCAGGGCCTTTCCATGAAGGAGCCTCAGGGGATGCTGTTCCTGGTGGATGGGGGAGGGGCAAGGATGTGGGGCCCGCAGAAGCAACATAGATTTGCAACTGGGCCACCTGGTCACGAACCTGCTGGTCAGGGACAGAGGAGAGATTGATTCGGAACAAACAAATCCAAGCTGACTGAGGGGGAGGGCCACAGAGCAGCAGGCCCAGCACCCTTCACCACTCTCCCCTGGGCCACAGAGCCTGAAAGGCCAGTTTGGTGAAGGGTGGAGAAGAAAGAGATTGCAGCTGAGGAAGGTTGAAGCCAACAGGAAGATAATTGCTGGAGTGCCCTGCACACGGCGGTATCCAGATGGACCTGCTCGCTTCTACTCTTTTCTGTGAGGCTGAACTCACAGGTTCAGCTTTACCAGGGCTTTTGTGCAGAGTTGCAGTGAGGCCCTGCGGCTGTCAAGCTCACAGAGAAAGAAGCTTGCCTGGGTCTGTGTCTAGCACGTGTGACAGCCTCTGTCCTCAGGGTATGGGGGAAGCCACCAGGCCTTCTCTGAGACTAGATGAGGTGGAGATATGTCCTCTGTCCTCTCAGCAAGACCGGGCACCTGTCCAGGGACCTCCTTTCAATTCTGGACAGCACTGCCCACAGTTGTTTTCTGGGACTGGAGACCCCTTATCTGGTCAGGAAGGCACCTCTCTGACTCACAGAGCTGTTTCTCAGCACTCCCTATCAGCCAGCTCAGATGTGTCAAATCTCAGCACACCCCAGGGTGTGCATTTCTACATGCTTCCAGGAGTGAGCATGAAGAACTGACACTGGGGTCCGGGACGCAGCCCGTCTCCCCTCTGACAGCCACCGACACTGCCCCTCCCCACATTCAAGTCTGCACTCTGCCTCTAGAACTTCCTGTGCACCCACCTCAGCAGTCTCAGGGAGCATGGCCTCCCACTCCCCACACTGAGGCCGAGCCCCACCCACCCAGCTCTCTCTGCTCCTCAGGACCTCAGACCACCCCTGAATGTGGTAACTTGTGGTCACTCTGCTGCTTCCATTCAGTGAGCTCCTGCCCTAGCACACAGCCCGTGTGGTTCTTCTGACCCTTGCATTCCTTCTGACCCTTTCTGCGTGCTGTGTCACCTCCCTTCTCTCTACCCTGTGTCTTGGCTTCACAGTCCAGAGGCATCTGAGGCTGTGTTGCTCAGAACCCCTGTCACCTGTCACCTTTCTGACAGGCTCAGCAGCCCTCACGTAGCAGGCCCCTGTGTGCAGGTGACTTGACTTCCTCTCTGCCCAAATTAGCACTCTTCTCTCTCTCTTTCTCTCTCTCAATCTCTCTCTCTCTCTCTCTCTCTCTCTCTCTGTGTGTGTGTGTGTGTGTGTGTGTCTAGCCCTGGATATCCTGGAACTTACTCTGTAGACTAGCCTGGCCTCGAATTCGCAGTGATCCACCTGCCTCTGCCCCCTGGGTGCTGGGGTTACCGCCCTGTGGCATCAAGCCCAGCTGGTTTCTGTCTCTTAACCGTCCTTGCCCTTGCGCCATGTTTCACTGGCCTGTCCCTCACCTGCTGTGCCGGGATCCCTGCAGAGCTCCTGTAGTCTGCAGGTTCACAGCTCAGTAATGCTCAGTGCAAGATAACAGAGAGAAGGAGGAGAGGAAGGATCTAGATTAGCTGCAGGACTTAGTTCAGAACGGTTCTTAGTTGCACCTGCGGATCGGGGGCGGACCTGGGATAACTCCAGGGACAGGTCACTGTCACTCCCGCCTGAGTCGGGCCAGCTGCTGAGAGAGCCCCTCAACGCCACTGCTTAGCCATGCTTGCCCTGTACGGTATTGCCCCTACTGTCCTGTTGCTGCTTCTGATTTGCTCCTCCCAGCTCAAGCACACTCCCTGGTACGTGGCTGCACTGGCTTTGTCTGCCGCACAGTGTAACTCATTTGTGGGAAAGCACTCGGCCAGCCCTAGAGGGGCTCAGTCTAGGAGGGGAGACAGCCGTGAGAGAGTAACTTGGAATCACATCTGTTTATAACCCATTACGTGGCTTAAGGGGACCGTGGCTCTTAAAGTAAGGGCTAACCAATTAAAACACAGACCTTTCTCAAAGAACCCCGCAGCCGAACAATAGCTCTTGTTCTTCTGCAAGCCCTTTGCCTGGCTCTGCCAGCCCAGCTACACAGCTGCTTCAGCCGCCACTGACCCCAGGCTATCTGGCAGTGCTTGGTGACAAAGAATGGAACCTTACTTAATGAGGACCTCCCTCGAAGGAGTAAAGTGTGGTTCTGTTCACTGAGGGCCTGTGTGTCATAGTGTGGTCTCTGAGGAACACAGAGGTCTAGCTGTGGGAGGATGGGTAGGAAGCACTGGGATAGTCACATTCAAAGGGACCCAACGTTAGTAAGAGTTCACAAGCGAGTGTGCACACGGCAAACACAAAGACTATAGAGACGTGCAGAGTGAAGGAGCAGAGTAGCTTCGCAGCGCCCTACCATGGTACCCGGACTCCTAGGTTGTCTAAGTTGGCCTTGAACTTGTGATCCTCCTGCCTCTGCCTCCTAAGTGTTGGAATTAGGAATGGGCCACTACACCTGAGTTTGAGTTCATCTGCATGAACTCAAAAAAAAAAAAAAAAAAAAAAAAGCCCAAACTGTATGACCTTTAGTTTCAAGGCTATTGTCTATTTGGGACATAGAGATGCCGGCTCATTGTCACCCTTAACACACACATCTCTAAGAACAGGCATCAAATACTTTATAGTTGGTGGAGGCTGGGGAAAGCATGGGAGTGGAGATTAGAGGTAAAGGGTAAAAATGCAGTAATACCCGCTTGGAAGGGCTTTGCACAACCTGGTCACAACTGTACACTGCTGTCAGCTTTGTCCTTTGCTGTCATGGTGTCACCCAAAACAAGGACACACAATTCCAACGAGTGAACCTGAGACACCCAAGCTTCTCGGGCCAATGGTAATTTTACTCTCTCTTTTGGAGATGTCTTAAGAATGACTTGACTCAATTCCCCACCTGAGGGCTTAGAATCTTGAAGCCTTAGAGGGCAGGAACGCTCATCCAGACACCCTCACACACAGGAGAGGACGAGAGGTTTGCTCTAGCCTCCCGCTGCACCTTCCTGTCCCAGGCTCTGCCAAAGCTCCGTCTTCCAAGCTCTCAAGACAGTGTTCCCTCTCATTTGTTTTGAAGGGCTTGGCTGTGTTTGTCTTAGCCCATGGGCACCCCGTCTGAAGTAGTGTCCTGTGCCTGTGTGCAGTCCAAGGGGCAAGTCTCCTAGTGGGTGGGGAGGCTCTGTCCTGCTGTCACAGTGTTGTTGAATGTTTTTTTCTTTCCAGGACAACGGCCTCAAAACTCAGGTGAGCTCACCGTCTCTGGACAGGTGAGAGCAGGACCCAGGCTGCAGTGGGAGGGATCTTAGTTGGAGGATATGATGTCACCGTGGCACTGAGGCAGAAGAAGGGACTGAAGGGACCATCTTTCCCACAGCCTGTTTCGGCATTCACTGGCTCTATCTGCAGCCAATATAGAACCCTTGCCCTGTGTGGGCAGACTGTGCTGATGTCAACAGTTTGCTGGGACCACAGGTCCATAAAGCTGCTGACAGGAGAATTGCACAGGTATCAGCGTGGGCCCTGGCCAAAGTTTATGACCGTCCTTTTCTAGCAGATGAGGTAGAACAATAAGTCCTCAGAGAAGCAGGTTTCCAAATGGATTCCTCTTCCTAGTAGCCCCCAGGTCCTTCATGAATCATATGCTATTGTGTCATTGTTGTTATTATTGTTAAATAACTATATATATGAAATTGTATATATCAAAATAATTTTTCAGAACCTATAAATGCCCATGGAATCAGCACAGAACATTACCAGATCACAGAAGCCCCTTTCCACCTGTCCTTTCCACATGGCTACTCACCCTCCAAAGAGTAGCATCTAACACCACAGACAGGCACAGTGTGTGTGTGTGTGTCTGTCTGTCTGTCTGTGTGTCTGTATATGTGTCTGCATATGTGTGGCTGCTCTGTGTGTCTGCGCGCGCGCGTGTGTGTGTGTGTGTCTGTCTATCTGTCTGTCTGTCTGTCTGCGTGCGCGCACCCGTGTGTGTGTGTGTGTGTGTGTGTGTGTATGTGTCTGGTATGTGTGGCTGCTCTGTGTGTCTGCGTGTGTGCGTGTGTGCATGTGTGCGCGCGCATACATACTAGAGGTTCTTGTGTACATGCATATGGAGATCAAAAGTCTATATCACCCCCTATCCTGTCCATCTTATTTTGGAGGACAGGATCTCTCCCCAAATCTAGAGATCACCATCCGGCTACACTGACAGCTGTACACTGGCTCTAACTCAGGGATCTACCCGTCTTTACCCCTCCAGAACTGAGAGCACAGAGCTGCCTCACTCAGTTGGTTTAGTATGTGGGTGCTGGGGATCTGAGCTCTGGTCTTCACGCTTGTTCAGCAAGCACGTTACCCAGTGTGCCATATCCCCAGCTACCCCTTATGCTAGTTTTGACATTATCAACATCAGGGGCAGAGACTGGGCTGCGGGCTGCTGTGCTTGGGAATGCCTGCTAGCACAGGCTAGAGTATGCTTGCTTTCTAAGTCCTTTACTGACATGGGTGAGACAGACATGTCAGTAGCTCTATTTGTGGCTGGACAGAGACGCAGTTGTCTGGAAGAAATCTCTGGAGAAGGTCGATTTAGCAACCAGCAGCATGAAAAGGAAACAAGCCAGCAGTCTTCTTCCCCACAGGCGTTAAATCTATAACAACGTAACATTCCCAGTTTGTTCTTGGAAAGAAGGCCAAGTGGTCAAAGACACATATCACTCAAGATCAAAGCCCCTTTGAAATGAGCTCCCTTCTCCCTACTGTACTCTAAGTGACAGAGACAAGGGACCAGCCATATTCCCAACCTGGGGACTGCTGGAGCTTAAGGGGAAATAAGAGACTGGCTTAGTAACTCAGCCCCACCCTGAGTTGGCAGGAATCCAGCTGATCAGCAGGGGACCCAGGCTGATCAGCTGACCCTGGACCACCTATACTCAAGAACTAGCCAGTGGCTGAAGCAATTTGCCGAGCCCCATGGGACATACTGGCAGGAGGAGTCTACATGGATGGGGCAGATATGACCCAGGCTTGAGGCATAGACTCCCTCACCTCCTCACTGAGGCCACTGGAGGAAAGTAAAGTCTCTATGATGTGGCCTGTGAACTTTAAAGACGGGTCACTGAAAGCATGCATCATGTGTGGGTAGCCACACACTAGAAGCCGTGGTTTCCTAGGCTCAAATTTGCTCTTAGACCTTGGAATTTCTTCTGGAAAGTCTCTGGAAGTAGATGCCAAGCCAGAGTCCATTTATCTTAGGAGTATTTCTCATTTGTGAACGAGTAGCAGAAGCCATTTAGCCACAGCTTTTCTTCAGGGTGTCCTCTTCAGGGTGCTGAGCCCCGCGGGTAGTCACAATTCACTCCACGAATCGTCAGCCACATCACCACCAACTCAGCAGCTTTTGTGTTCCAGAATGTTTCCGAGTGTATTAACTGCTCAGGAGGTGAGTGTGGCCTTTCTTATTTTACACACGGGAAACTTAAATAATAACCCCATTAGTAAACAGAGAAGTTGGGACTCGGCCAGACGCATTTGCCTCCCATGGCCAGGTTCTCTAGGTCAGTGCAAAGGCTGGGAGAGGGGAGAGATCTTTGCACCTTAGGTGACATGGTGACATGGTTGTCACGGTGGCATGAAACATGAAGAAGACGACTCACTCGACATCCCTAACACTCTTACAAGAGCTGCCCATAGCACCCAAGAACCATGCCCGGGGTGGGGTGGGGGAGCTTGGTGGCCCTTGAGCCCGACTGTCACTGGACACTGAGAAAACCTGTCTAAAGAAGACATACGACTGGCACAGGCCTAAGCAGTATAGTGAGAGGGGGATCCCATGAGTCCTTGCCCAGGATGGCCTTCCTCTTCACCAGTGGCCCTAATGTCCCTCTCCCTTCGTCTTGACCTGCTCGCAGCAGGACACACAGGGGCAGAGCCACGAGAAAGCGGTGACCCTGGGACGACACGCAGGGCCTCAGACACGAGGCCTCCTTGTTCCTCATGATCCTAATGCACTTGATGACTTGAACTTGAGCTCTGGACACACTTTGACCTTTGGCCTTTCCTGGCACTGGCACAGTGCTCACTACCATATAGAGGGCACCTTATAAATGTTGGGCAAACATTGCCCAGGAGAAAGGGACTCCAGGAGATCTGAATAGGAGGAAGTCTCCGGAAGACTTTGACCTCTAGGATGAGATCATGGGCTTTAGAAGCAAATGCATTTTATAGACCTGATAAATGCAGCGTGACCTGGCGATTAGGCACCGTCAGGTGTGATACTCTGCCTTGAATTCTCCACTGGAGGAGGAAACAAAAATAAAACGTATTTCAGGTCAGTGACCTGCCCAAGGTCTCAGCCAGATAGGGATGCCATCAAAGGTGCAGTCATGGGACAGTTATGGAATTTGCTGGACCTTCTGCCTGCCGCATGAAGGTCTCTCAAAAATTTTCCACCTGGCAGGTATAGCTGGAGCCAGCCTGACTCACTCATTCCCTATTGTCCCAATATGGGTGTCATATTTGGGCTCCGACCTGGTACCAGTGACAATCCTGCTTTAAGACAGTTGTGTGCTGTGGAGGTGCTCTGAGGGCAGCCATCTGTGGTTCTCAACTGGAGAAGCCCAGCGCAGTTTGCCAAGGCCTTGCAGCTACTAAATGGCAATGCTCGCAGGAGCCGGATGCTGAGGAGAGCAGGATGCTGAGGAGAGCCGGATGCTGAGGAGAGCAGGATGCCGAGGAGAGCAGGCAGCGCCATGAGCTGATGCGCTAGCAATGCCCATCAGGAGCATCTTCCCAACACATGAGAAGGTGCCGCCGTCATCCCCAGGATGCATCCCTTGCACATGAAAAATGGCCTTCTGGTACTTCTAGATTGAGATGGGGGCAGTCCTACAAGGGCTGGAACATTCCTATAGAAGGGACACAAAGTTCTCTCACCTAGGGAGAGGACACACCTAAGAGTTGTCATCTTTGGAAGACATAAAATAAGATGATTCTACCACCCCAATCTTATAACTCTTTCAGTCTGAATGATCTTAGTGGCCTTAGCTGTGTATCCTTAGACACAATGGTCAAGACACAAGTCAAGACCTGACTGGCCATGTCATTCTCTGTCATGAGTGTCCTTCTCAGAAGGTGGATCCCCAGGCTGAAGGCAGTGCCTAGACATGGACAGAACAGCTGGCCTTACTCTGGTACTATGGCTTCATGAAAGTGGCCAGAGATAGTGCGTTGGTAGCCATCTGGCTCCCAGAATTCCCCTGTTGACAAATGGAATGTCCCCCCTTAGTTAGTGGCTGAACCGGAAGTATGATGAGTACTTGCAAAGCCGTCCACTTTGGGGAAAACAAGCTGTAGCCAGACTCCAGTGTTATGAGCTAGTGAGGAAAGCAGGGCCTTGGGAAATGCCATGAGCAACCGGGCCTGTTAGCCAGCTGCCTGCCTAGCAACTCCAGCTTCTATTGTATCGAAGCCTTGAACCCAGGAGTAGGAGGTCCTGCGGGGGCGGGAAGGTGGTTCTGCCGCCTTTCTCTCAGCTGAGTGAAGAAGCCTGCCCTACAGGCAGCCCACTGCTTTCCTCTCCTCCCCGGAGATGAATCAGCTGCTGGGAAGCACTTAGGCCTTGGGAAACAGGCGATAACCCTGACCGGTGAGCAGCAGCTGAAAGGAGGTACTGTTCTTTTTGCTGGAGCAGTTTCTGAAGCTGTTCCATCACTTTCATCCAAAGAGCTCAAGCTTGTCTCCTCCAGAGCTTGTCTGTACAATGGCTGTCCCTGAAAGGACTAAGACTGTTCTGTCAGCAGCTTTCTCAGACCAGCAGGGAGCCATTTACACAGCAGGGGAGTGATTGCTTTGGGAAGGGAGGGACAGCCTTGGGAGAGGTGAGTCTGCTTCTTTCTGTTCAGGCTTGAGGGCTAGCCATAGCCCTCTCCCTCAGTACTAAACGACAGAGAGCACCTGGACCCTACCCAAGATGCCAAGTCAGCACCCTGAAGAGCTGTGCCCACCCTCGTCCTGTAAGTGAGCTCATCACTGGTCATGCCTGGGGACATGCCCAGCCCCAGGGATGCAGTGAGTAAGAAGAAACCCCAGCTAAACTCTCAAACAATCCGGTGACCCCCACAGAGGCTGTGGGGTGCTCCAGCACCTGGGAAGCCAGGTGATAAAGTCCCCGAGAGGAGCTTTGCTGACGGTGCTCATGCACGAAGCTCTGATCTTTCTAAAGGCCTGATGCTGCAAAAATGGAGTGAAATGTCACTTCCTGTCCCCCTAGAGTTGCCCTCAGGGATGCTGCATGACTGAAAGTTCCAGATTCAAAATTGTGGCCAAGTACTGCGTGATTTGCCTGGGGAATGGGGCACTGCAGTGTCCAGCCCAGGCTCTAAGAAGGAGCAACTGGTCAATGGACGTCCCAGGCCTGGAGGTGATGCCCAAGCAGCACACGCACATTTAGACTAAAGCAAAGAGGCCAACTAGCCTCAGTGGCCAGAGGAACTGTGAGCCACGAGGAAGTTACTTAAAGTTCAAAACTAGGAGCTCCTGGGGAAGATTCTGACTCAGTGGGCCTGGGGCGGGAGCAGGAATCATTGACCCCATGATTGCATTCACTGGAGGCCTCCGCATAACTGGTACTGCTGGGTGCCCAGATCTGGAAGGCACCACAGAGAGCTCTCTGTCTGCGTGGAGCACAGTCTGTCACCAACACTGCCTGCCTGCCTGCCTACCAGCCGGCAGCACTGGCTACCTTCGACCGTGCTTGCTGCCCTCTCGAGAGTGCCCAGGCAGCAAACAGTTGAATCTAGCCTTCTTTCTGGAAAATGGAAAACAGGGAACAATCTGCTTTCAGTGTGGCCAATGTCTTAGCAAGAACAGAAGAAAGAAAATCCCAGATAATCGCCCACTTTCCTGGGGCTGGCCTAGAAGGGATTTACACTTCTGTCTACCTTTGCATTTGTCCTGAGGGGCTGACTTTGAGTGGAGAAGTTAGATCACTGATTACTTGTGACCTCAGGTCACATGCCTTAGCCTCAACTGCTGTTAGGAAATAGGGGGAAAATGCTCCTGACACCCCTGACATGGAATGCTGTACTTTGCCCTAGAAATGCGGCTGGAAGTTGAGTTCCTTTTTTGTGACAATATCACAGTCACAGCTCTCTTATAGACAGACCCATAGTCCATACAGGTTGCTATATCAAATTCCAACATACACCAAAAAACTTATGAAAAATAGGAATTAATTTCCCTTCATTCTAGAACCTACAAAGTCCAAGATAAAAAACAAACAAACAAAAAAAACAAACAAACAGGAGATGCTACTTCCTGATTCATTATGGTGCCTTCTCACTGGGTCCTCACATGGTGGAAGGCTCTTTTGTAAGTGCACTAACCCTATTCTCAAAAGTTCTACCTTCACACTAAACATTTCCCAGAGGCCCCAACTCCTAATACCACCGCCATCTTGGCTTTAGCCTCCATCAGATGGGGTGTGTGGAGGCAGAGGGCTGATTCGAGAATTCAGAATGTATGTATAGCAGAGGGGCTGTTCTGAGAGTCTGCTTCTGGGGTGAGACATGATTACTGAAGGAAAGTGCATTCCCAGTTCAACTAAAACCCAGATAAACTTCGAGAACAGCATCTTCCTGCAGGTTAGACACTGTCTGCATGATCTGGCCCTTGGAAGAGCCTGAGGCGGCCAGGTGCAGAGCCTGGGACCAGACTCCAAGCTCCCATGAACCCAACACTGGGGTCTTCAAGCAGACTTCCTCATTGAAAGGTCTAGCACCTTCACCCCACAAGATGGTGGCCACAGACCACATCAGGCTCCTCGATGTCACAGCATGAGTCTAGGCGTGGACAGACTGGCTTCCAAGGTCATGGTGATCTTTGGGCTCAGTCAGCTTTCCTACGAAACAGAAACTCAAAAGCACCATTGCAGAGCTCTGAACTGGAAGACAAAAAAGCCATTGTTGGCTACTCTCATCTTCACTGAGGTGGCCTAAGGCATGGCACATGCTAACTGGAAACTGGAGATGGTGAAGCTCCTAGAAAAGGCTACTCAGGGTTATGTGCTCAGCTGTGGTATGTAGCCAGTCTTACCCAGCAGTTGGTAAGTATGGAGTCTGCAGAGCCACTGGTCCTCATTATTTTGAGAAGCACTTGAATGACCAGAAGCATGTCCCCTACTCAAATTTTATTATATGTTTGGTATTTATGTTTGTGGACATTTAGAAGGAGGAAGAGGAAGAAGAAGAAGAAGAAGAAGAAGAAGAAGAAGAAGAAGAAGAAGAAGAAGAAGAAGAAGAAGAAGAAGAAGAAGAAGAGGAAAAGGAAGAGGAAGAGGAAGAAGAGGATGAGGAGGAGGAGAAGGAGGAGGAGGAAAGAAAGGAGGAGGAGGAAGAGGAAGAAGGAAAAACAAGACAAAAACTCATCGTTTCAAGCAGGAATTGAATACAAGTAAAAGCATAATAAAAAACTAAAAATGATGTTTCATAGAAAATGTTCTAAGTTTACAAAATAGAGTCCTTGCCAGAGGGGCAGACCTCACTGCACCTTTGAATGCAGATGTTCATGAATTTATACACTGCATAACAGGCACTAACGGTTCTCCTGAAGTATTATTCCAGGATCTCTCTCCGTGACACACGGATGCGCAGGATCACAGGCACTAACGGTTCTCCTGAAGTATTCCAGGGTCTCTCTCCGTGACACACGGATGCACAGAATCCTGGATGCTGATGCTGGGGACTCTATCTGCTCTCAGAGTAGCTGGGACTGCAATGTGATGAGAACCTGAGGTAGGAGGTGCCACCTACCCACAATGCTCTCGTTTTCAAATATGCACTCACAGCACATTTCAAGTTCAACACCT
Organism: Apodemus sylvaticus; assembly: GCF_947179515.1. Lineage (NCBI taxonomy): Eukaryota > Metazoa > Chordata > Mammalia > Rodentia > Muridae > Apodemus > Apodemus sylvaticus. The sequence continues at coordinate 83,161,954 of NC_067475.1, read as the reverse complement.
CCCTCCCTCTGCTTCACCCCTGAGCCAGGCACAGAAATGATCTGTGATTTCCCAATGAGTGTCTCAATTCAAAGAGGACACAAGGGGACAGATCTGGACTTGCCGGGCCCTATGGAGATCACACGAAGCCTGGCTGTGCCTGGAATGAGCGCTCCAAGGAGCATCAAGTGTTCCAGCAACGGCTTATGGGGAAAGCCTGTGCCTGGATCCCTACAGGCCTTAGCAAAGCTCACTCCCAAGCCCTTAGTGATGTGTGTGTTGTAGGAGCCAATACCAAGACATCCCTCCAAACTTTATTCTGACTGTTGAGCCTTTGGAAGAAAGACTTCCATACCCTTCCCCTTTCTTCCTGCACCTCACCTTCCTTCTGGTAAAGAAATTAAACACCCTCCTGTCAGGACAACTAAGACACAGTACAAAGGCATAGCATAGGTATAACTCCTACAAACAACTTTATTAAAGCTACCTGTTCTGTAAAGCACATAGAAAAGGACCTTAGAATGCATTCAGTTCATCTTCAACAAACACTTGCAGAAACGTATTTTACATTTCTCCGCTGCACTGATTATTCTTCCAAATGTACAGTATATAAAAGGTAGTAAGAGAGTGACCAATTGTTCACGCAGATGTGCACAGGGCTGGAGATACCACTGCCTTCCTGAGCACACAGCCAATGTAGTCTGACAGCACCATAGCAACAGGCTTCTCCGGAGGCTCCTCAGCCTCCCAGAGGGTCCTAGAAGCCACGCCAGGAGCAGATACTGGACGACTGAGTTGCTAGATTCCTGGAAACCCTCATGAAGGCCCTGGCTCACCTCTATGGGCTGGGAGACAGACACTTAGGGAGAGTAGATGCTTGTAACACATATTGGAATACAGCAAAGGATGGGTCCCTGGGCTCTCCCATGGGGCTACTCATTCACAGACCCCCAATCTGTAAGCATAGGACTTCTCTCATCCGTTCCCACTCACCGCAGGCCTTCTGTTTGCTTATCTGCCTGGTTCTGGAGGGTTCTAGAGGGTAACAGATTGCTGAGGGGCTTCCTGGCTGCCCAGACATTCCTGCTTAGGGCTGTTTTTAGCAAGAGCTGGTGACTGCAGCCTATCTGTGCCGCTGGACGGTTCAGCTACTGTGGCTCAGGGGCAGCAGCTCAGTTCCTAGACAAAGATGGAGAGGTTTCCCCCAGAGGAGGCCATAGCAGCATCCGCAGTCACCGCGCAGTGTGACACGCTGACCTAGCTCATCCACTCTCCAGTGTCTGATCTAAAGGGAGAGTTCAATTCACTAAGAGTGACTCAGAGAGGAGGGGGCGGGGCTTTTATTTCAGGCATTTTTTTTTTCTACTTCCTGGGTTTAATAGAGAAGTAGTAAAATGAGCATTGGGTAAAACCTTCTGTTTGCACAATACCTATCTCCTGTACAAATTACCCCAGTGTGTAGGATTTCTGAAGTCAAGGGGGTGGGGTGGGATGGGAGTCTATTTAAAATGAACAAACAACCATGACTGGGCTTCTCTCAATTGTACTTGAAAAGCGCTGAACCAAGGGAGAGAGGCTGACACCAAGAAGTCTCACTAAGCTGGTGCCTTGTACCTGTTATCCCAGCACTCAGAAGCTGAGGCAGGAGGATTGCAAGTAAGAGGCCAGTCTAGACTACATAGTGAGACCCAGTCTCTAAAAGCAAAATCAAATAGAATAACAGGTGGGGCTGGGGCACTGAGGGCCCAGGAGAGAAAGAAGCCTGACCCTCAAAAAGGGTCATTTCCCTCTCGGCCCAGAGCAAACGGAAGCAAGTGGCCATCGTTGCACAGATGGGGAGGACATGCTCAGCTGAGCAGCCTGCTGTCTGTCTTCTCACTAGGACGTGACAGGGACTGTGGGCAGTCCAGCCTATCTTCAGGGCAAACCTCTCGACAGCCATGGGCCTCACACGCTTGAGGCCCCCTTAAACTCACAGTAACACCCGACTTTCACCCATACAAATCTGACACCCCTCCTATTCACATAAAATCCTCACCCAGAGTCACTGGAGGAGAACCCAAGCTAGCCAGAAGAAAGTTCTCCTCCAGGAGACAGACCTAACCCTAGAACCACTCAAGAACTTGTGAGAGGCCACTGCAGGCTAGGGGCAGTGTGTGTCCTCGAACACACACACACACACACACACACACACACACACACACACACACACACACTGATGGAACCCAGAAGCAGGGCGTGGGGGATGAAGGTACAACCATTTTCATATTAAGGATAATCCCCCCACCCCTGGGAGGCATTTCACTCTGAAAAAGGAACTAAAACATCTTTTTTATTTTTATAATATTAAAAAATAAGTCTTTGATATATAAAAACTGGCCAGAAAAAAATTTTTTTACTTGTTACATAAGAATTGTCATCTTACATGTCCAGACTATCATTGGATCTTTGTCTTGGGGCGGGAGTTAGGGATAGGGTCCTGAGTATGAGTGACAGGAGGTGCCAGCCCCTGACAAAGTACTGTGCAGAATAAGGATACTCTCAGCTTTGATTTCGAAGCGAAGTCTGCACAGCAGGCTATAGCTCTCCGTGTACCTTTAGTGACGTGACCTTTAGCAGGTGGCACCAGTGAGTTGCTTGATGTGTAACAAGACATTTAAGACTGGCCTGTGTCCTCCCCCCAGCAGCCAGTCCTGGCAGCTAAAAATCCCACAAGGCAGAGATGCGAACAGGCTTCATCATTTCTGCAGGGGATGGAGGATCCTCCCGAGGGTGGCCTGCCCGGAGTCCTTCAGTCTGAGAGAGGATCGTTCTGCAGTCCCTCTGCCCTTCAGTGGGGTTTCCACATTGGCACTTGAGCCCCCAGAGGATTCAGGACACTTCTTGGAGGCCCGAGCGCTGCTGGCCCTCTTCAAAGTGCCACTGTCCTTGGAGGCAGAATCCTCGGAGCCACCTTTGACCCTGAGCTGCCGCTGGGAGACTGTCCTGGTGAGGCCAGAGGCTCTGGCCGCGGGTGGAGCATCCGTCCGCATGCTCCGAGATGATGAAGCCACTGTATTCCGAGCAAAACTTGGGATGGGGGGAAGGGCTCGAGAGACACCCGGAGCCTGAGGAGCCTTGGGCTCTTCCTTGGGACTCTCAGGGTCTCGCGAGTTGGGGCTGCTGACCTTGTTTTCTTCAGGTTTCTGCCTGGGGATGTTTCTGAGGGGCTTGGCGCTAGGCTTCCTGAACGAGGCTCTGGGCTGCAGCGGGGGGTCCTTGCCTGGCCGTCCACTGATGCTGCCACTTGAGCGGGGCAACCTGGGCTCCTCTGCCCCAGATCCACTCACCTGGGGCCTCCTGGGCGAAGTGTCGGAAGTTCCCCGCACTGAGCTCCTTCGGGATAGCGACGATGTGTCTGTGCTGCTGGGTGTCTCCCGAGGGGCAGCCCTGGATGTCAGTTCCGGCCGCTTCCAGGGCCCTGCTCCCCGGCTGGACTTGGAGATGGGGACCACCTTGCGCATATGTTCGTTCTCAGAGGAGTTCAAGGTTCGCACTGGCTTGGGTGCTGCCCCTTGGCTGCGCCGGGCAGTGACAGGCTTTGAAGCCCCCACTGATGCCTCTTTGAAGGAATTTCTCTTTGGCGCCATGGCATCCTTCCCTCTGCTGGGTCTGTCTTTCGGAAGGCCACCTTGGCAGCTGGTCTCACTCTTACTGGATTTTGGAGCAGGAGCCTCCCCAGGGGGACTGGAGGCAGGGTTGGAAGAAACCTGACTGCTTCCTGCCTCTCCAGCCCCAGAGGACACTGAGCCATCCCTTTCCTTCTCTTCCTCTTGCTTGTCTTCTCCAGGTCTGGAGTCCATTCCCTCAGAGCAGTCCAGAGTCAGTGAGCAGTCTGTGGTATCTGAGACATATAACAGACACCCAGGATCCTTATCTTCAGTGTCGGTGACAACCACAGACACAAGCGCCTCACTGCTGGGTTCATCAGAGATGGCCCTGTCATCCTCCCCAGCTGGGTTGAGAACCTCCTGGGGATCTGTGTCCTTGGGTGGGAGGCGGTCACCGCCAGCATCAAAGAGCTGTGAACTCCTGTCCCCTGGAGAGTGCAGCTTTGCGGGACAGAAGTCATTCAGAGTCCGTTGGGATGTTTCCTCCAGGCTCTTGGGACTCTGGAGGTCAAACTGGGTCAGCCCGGTGACCAACTCATGCTCCCTAATGCCCAGATCCAGCGGTAAGAGTGGAGGGCTTTGTGTGGGACCCAAGCCCACAGGTTCACTGTTCCTTTTTCGGAGGCTCGGCCTACTCCGTCCAGCCAGTGGAAAAGGAGAAGCAGGCTCCTCCAGCCAGGATGTTGGAAGCCGATTTTGCCAAGCAGGGTGAGGGGTTTTCTCCTGGTTCTTTGAGGCCTGAGGTTCATGTATAAAGTTAGGGCCTTGGTTCTGCTGCTCTCTGGAATCCATCCAGGCGAGGGTGGGCCGAGCTGGCCGGGGACTGCTCCGGGGCAAACTGTTGAATTTGTTGGGGTCCTCTGGACTGCTGGTGGCACTCTCCAAGAAGGTCAAAAGCTCACGGTCAGCAGAGATGCCCAGGGAGAGGCGGGAGCGACGGGTGTTGGGGGGCCGATAGGAGGGGCTGTTGGGCCTGGGCTTCAGGAAGGAGGGCAGGTCTTCTGTGCTCTTCTTCGCAAGCATCTGGACATCGTTTTCACTGCTGCTTCTGCCAAAGCCCCCGAGTTCCCCAGTTGACCAGGAATGCCGCTTCTGTTCCAGCTCCTTCAGCCTCTGTAGCTGCTTCCGCTCCTGTTCCTCCCGGTCGTGATTGTCCTAATAGAGTGGAGAGAAGCCAGCATGAGGCACAGAGAGCCCGTGTGCAATACTAAGCCCACTCACTGCGACATGTAATGAGAGGTACTTTCATAGACAGCTGTGGGTCCTGTCCCACACAGACTGCCTTCTTCTGTGTGTGTGTGTGTGTGTGTGTGTGTGTACAGTGGGCAAACTTCCCAACGTCTGGATCTGACAAAGGAGCATGCCAGGCTTTGCTCCAACAATCTGCCTGCAATCCTCATGTGATCCCCCAGCCCAGTGTCCAGCCGCCCTCCTGGGCTACGATTCCATACGTGCATGCATTCTCTACGCCAGCCGAGCCACCCAAGTGACCGTAGAGATGTAGAGACCACGGACGGTATAAGAGTGTACCCAGAATTGCACAAGCCAGTCATGCGGCTCTATCTAGTCTCCTCTCTAAGTTAACACACATATACTCTCAAACAGAACACTATTTACCACTGATTTGGGTATTTAGCCTATATAAGTATAGGCTAAAGACACTGAGAGGTGCCTTTCACTGTGTTCTTGGAGTGCTTCTGGATGAAAATAAATGAACAAATATGCCCTGGTGGCTCTGCCAAGCACAGCCTGAGGCCGAGGTGAGGGCTCTGTCCCTCATGTCTGGGCAGGCCCATTCCTACAATCAGAGAAGAGAAACAGGCATGCTTTACAAATCCTTCAGCCATCTAGACTGGAAAGCAATCAACCTTTCCCAAAGACAGAACCCAAATGCAGACTTCAACGTGTGTCTGTCACCTCTCTGTGTGATCGTTTATGTGAGGACTTATTCCTGTTTTCCCACTTGGATAGCAAATCAGAAGAGCTCAAGTCTCTTATGCAAAATAGAATAGAATTTACATATATCCTATGCATATGTATAGGCCTTACATTGACTCTAAATTACAGCTAATGCTGTGTGAGAATTACATATGCACTGTTTAAGGCATGACGAAAAAAAATCTGTAGACATTTAGCACAGATGTAATTTTTAAACACTATTTTCAATTTGTGGTTGGCTGACTCTGCAGGCGTTTTAAGTATGCAGACACGGCTACATTTGCGTCGTAACTCAAGAGTTTCTTTTGGGTCCCGAAGCCCATGTAACCATGTAGTTATGCCGACACCTCAACTGTGTTATTGTTAGCTTTTATTTGACAGTAAGTTTCCTCTTCCAGTAGGCTTTCCTTTCCAAGTTCCTGTGGAGCTCTGCCTGGGGAGTCTTGGCTCCTGCAACTCCAGCCGCAGCCTCCCCAGGGTCCCCAAACTCTTGGTATTGTTATCTTAAGCCTTTACATAGTGGTGGTGGTCCGGGCCCTGTCTCTCATGACAACAGGGCTAAGAGCATCCACAGTGGCCTCAGGGGATCCAGATGGAGAGGAAGAGTCTCAGAGTCGGTTGACTTTGGCTACCTCCCATGGCCTCCCCCAGCTGAGCTCACTGCTTGTACAGAAGCGTGTTAATGGGGCAGCAGGCTCCGCTCGGCGGCTGGTCTCCCTCAGTTAGATAAAGGAGTGGAGAGGAACCCAAAGGACATCTGAAGAAATGTGAACAGTGTCTGTAAGAAACGGTGCAAACCCTAGGTTGAATCCTACACCATAAATCCATGCATAGGCAGGTAAATAAATAAAATATGTCCAGCAGATGAATCAAGAGGAGCTGGTCCCTCAATGTCACCTGAAATAATGAGATCTGAGAGGGATGGTCGTTGTCAGATAAACATTTTGTTTACCACGGACCAACAACCTGGGAAGTTTTCTAAGCTTCTGAATCCAATTAAGGGACCACTGCCAGAACAGTGAAGGCAGCAGGCCCCGCTAAGGACAGCTCGGTCCCCAGGGACAGCAGTGTGTGGCTCTGGAAACAGGCAAGAGAAAGGCCTCTCTTCTGGGTTACTCTAACTTCTCTAGGGGTTGACACTTCCTCCTAGGGAGGGTCTGAGAAAAAGAGTCAAATGAGCAGGAAACTTCCAAGTCCCGCCACCATAATCAGTGTTGGCTAGCAAAATGCTTCTAGGGAATATTCTGCATACTGTGTGACAGCTAAGACCGGAGGCCACCGTGCCAGTCCAGATACTGCAACAGAGCCACCTCCCACCCATCCCTGCCAAGAGCCTGGCGTGCCACCTGGCCAGACGGTCCCGAAACCAAAGAACTGATGGTCATCTTTCTGCCACAGGCAGAAGACTGGGTCAGCAAGCAGGAAAATGAAAATCCCAAGGACCCTGGAAAGAGGGCCACCAGCCTTACCTTAACTGCTTTGTTGAATCTGGTACAGAAGTCTCTGAATATCTGGAAGCATTCATCCAGCTTCATGGTTTCTTTGTCTTCACAGAAAAAATCTATAAGGGTGTGAGCCTCGACCTGCAGGTCCCGTTTCCAGAGTTCTAGCTCCGCCAACTTTTCCACAGCAAACTATGAGAAAACAAACAGGGATACATGTGGTCAGTGGACACAAGGTCGTGGAGGCGGACACGCCACCAGGGTTGAGTTCAGGTTTCTGGAGAGGGAAGGCCGCGCAGGCCGCTCGGAGCCAAAAGGAAAAGGAGTCAACCCAAACCAAAGTTCAAGAGAAAAGACGACCTCATACCTGAGACTCAGAGGCCACAAAACGAGCTAAAGCAGCCAGGACGGGTGGTGCACACCTGCCATCCCAGCATTTGGGAGATGGAGACTGAGGGACAAGAGGTCAAAGCAGCTGGGCTATTCATCGAGACCTTCGATGTCTCTAAGTAAGTCAATACGGAGGGAGCCTTAACCCTCACGTAGAATGCCATTAACCACGAACCTTTTAAGACCACTAGAAAAGTTGCCGAGGGAAACAGCTTGTCATCATTTAGAAATTCTGCTGTATTTTTTTTTTTCCTCTTCTTAAAACAGACTCTCCTTTGGGCCAAGGTCTCAGAAGTTAACTTGTCCTGACAAGCTTCCCATGCCATTCTGCTGAGAGGGTATCTACACTTAATCCCAAATACACACTATTAGGTCACTATCCCTACTGCCCGGGATGGAAGACTGGGGTGCTTGCTCCCAGAGCAGCTGGACCCCATGTGCAGTAGGTTTGGGCAGTGTCAGAACTCCCTAGGAGACTCGGGTGGGGCCTATCCTAATCCCTTCTTTCCTGATTGGCTTTCCTGGCTCCTCTGGGGTACGACCCGCTGCCAAGAATTTCAGTGCTACCTCATCAAAGGACTGGACGTGAGAGAAGACTGTGTGTCCCCAGCACATTCCCAAGACATAGAGAGTGGGGCCGGTGACGTCCAAGGGTCATGAAGCATAGTTCCCTGATATAGGTTAGCGACAGCCTCTGAGCCATAATTTAGGTGGCAGTGTGTGGAGAGAAAAGGGACGGAATATTTGAGCTACTGCATGGACGTCTTTCATTACTACCATGTTTACTACACTTCTGTGAGAAGGAATATAGGGAGCATATTATTTCATCAAATGACGTGTATGTTTGTATCTTAAGAAAGTCTACCTGTGAACAAGTTCTTTTGGAAGAGGGGCTGGGCCTAAGGTGTAGGAAAGAAACAGGTTGACCTCCTTGGAGGAGGGAACACTTAGCAGAGGTGTACCAGTTCAACCACTTTCCCCTTAGTAAGCCTTTGTTTAACCAGTTACATTCTAGGGGCAGTGGGAAACCAAAACTATTTAGGAAAGTGAAACCAGAGAGAGAAACCACCTGAGCTGATGGCCTGAGGCAGCAAGAGCCTTCCTGACATAGCCTCACAGAGAAGAGGGTATTCACAGAAAGATAAAGCTTTGTCTGTCATCCTTCTGCAGGGCAAAGAGCTAAGAACAGCTGCAGAAGAGCAGGCCTCCTGACAAGAATCCACACTCCTGTGACTCAGCTGCAGACCCCATGGGGATGGGTGGATGGATGAATGGATGGAAAGATGGATGGGTGGATGGATGGATGGATGGATGGATGGATGGATGGATACCAGGAAGAAACAGCCTAACAGAGCCCACGTTGCCCTCAGCACACGGAACAACCAAACACTCTAAACATCGGCTTGAAAAACAGCCACAGTGGAGTCTGAAGCCATAAATTCTATAGCATCCTGCACAGAAACAGAACAAATTGCGCTGGCCAAGGAGTCAACAGTTTAGCGGCTGTGACAGTTTAGTGGCTCTGAGACGAACCTGGGCAGAACTTGTTGATCTGCTGTGAGCTAAAGTCAAGGCCCAAGTCTCACCCAAAGTGGGATCAAAAATGATGAAATAAAGATGGAAGAAAAGCATTTCTGTCACCTTTCCATTCAAAGACCTCGCATAAGGGCCAGAAGGACTTTCCAGCAATGTACGAGGCCCCGGGTCCCTATCGCAGCACACACTCGCACACAAGCAAACACCCAGTCACCCAACAAATGAGACAACAAGGCCACAAGCCTTGAGCAGCTCTGAGCTGCTCATAGCAAGAGGTGTCCAGGGGCCAGTGGCCCCACCCCAGCCCACTCCCAGGAGCCCCATCTCACTCTAGAAAATGCCCATCTGTGTGGCATCTTCTGTTTATATAGGTTATAAGGGCTGCTGGGGCTGGAGCTGTAACTTTAAGGTCCTGTCCTGGTCCAGCATGACCAATATGCCAGTCTCCACACTGTTAAAACAAACACGACCAAAAAAAAAAAAAAATTAAAGATCTAAAACAAGGCTGCCACTGAAAAGCAGCCAGCATCGAGGGGAATGCAACCGGGTCTTTATACTGAAGCCTTCTATGTTAAGATCTGGCACAAGATTACATCTGGAGGGCATGCAATTAGCATGTGCAAAGCCATCGGTTCAAGTCCTGTCATCTCCAGAACAAAGGATTTAGTGTAAGCTCTTGGTGGTTAGAATAAGCACGAGGCTGAAGGGGACAAGCAGAATCTCAGTTTGACGCACCGCCTTGGTTCTTAGTCCTGGATCTCTGCTTGGCTTCATGCACCTGACTGTGCCTGTTACTGCTCTGTGCTCCAAGATGGCAGCTGCCTCTGGGTTGCAGTTGCACCATGGGTGGTGCACACAGCACCTGCCTGGCAGGCACGAGCGAGGCCTTGGTTTCAAAGCAGTGGAGACTTTGATGGGCAAGCATCCATTCTTGCCTCCTGCCGTGGCTCAGGGGGTCTCACAGAAGTCTGACCCAACAGGATGGAGGTACGGTTTTGTTTTTTAAATAAGGAAGGTTAAAAAAAAAAAAAAGCTTGTCAGACTATGTGATTAGTGAGTCACCGTGAGCTGTCACAAACACATCCACTCTACTGGTTTTTGTTGATGTTATTCAGAGTGGCTCCTGCCACACCCTGTGGGCTGATGACATATTTGGGTGCTGATGGGCACCGAAGCTGTGAGCACCCTGCTGCTCCCAGCAGAGATCACGACAGGTACAATGGGTCTCACTCTTCTACAGAAACAGGAGAAGGAGCATCAGCCCAGGTGCTCTGGTGTCTGAATGTTCCGTGGGCCTCTCTCCAAAACTATGAAGGCTACAGAATCAAAATCCCAAGGCGCCAGACAGGGTCTCGGGGAGAGAGGCTTGCACTGCGGCCATTTCAAGGCAGGAAAGAGTGATCAGAAGACCCTGGCGCTGTCATCAGAAGCCATTTCTCCTGCTCGAATCATCATCGCTGCGCATCCTCTGACAGGAAAGGGCAGTGGGGCGCAAGGATGCTTGTACTCACATGGGGTAAAAGCATGATTGGGCGTTTGCTGCCTCCACAAAGCAAACAGGCCGGCCTGCTGAGGGTGCTGGATGCTAAGAGGGACTGACCTGGAGGAAGTCTTCCATCTGTTGGCACAGCTCCTGGTCCCGCTGGATGCTTTCCTGCAGTGATTTCGTTCTGACAAAGAGTGACTGCAGCTCTGCCTCGGTGATATCCAGAGACAGTCTGCGGAAGGAAGGAGAGAGAGTGGGCCGCTGACACCAGGGCACCAGGAATCGGGCGGCTGGAACAGGGGAGTCACTGGGGTCACATTTACCCACTCTTGGGTTTAATTCCAAGTGAGTCACTTTTCACACAGGAGGTCTCACTCAGCCCCTCTGCAGCAAGCATCGTAAGTGACATCCAGCCAGATGCGAGCAGCTGCCTTCCCTGTGTTAGGATGCTCTCACTGACAAGGAACCAGGCAACAGAGGCTGACTTTTAGACTTCCTCTAATAGTTCACAGGCAGCCAGATTCTACCTCTCCCTCTATGTTAGAGAACAGAAACATGGCCAACAACTCTGCTGTACTTAGTTCTAGACATGGAATCAAGATCAGCAGAATGCCCACAATAGTTTTGTCACCAGGAAAGGGAGCAGGCAGAACACAAAATCCAGGGGAATTTTATACATTTGGATGCATTCATGTTGCTATTATGGATTTTAGGGTTATTGTTGTTGTTGTTGTGCAAAGTTTTCCACCTTTACTGATCATTGGTGCCCACTGGAGAATTCACCACACCTCACTGTGCGTGTCATCACCTTCCACTCAAACAAACAAACTTTACTGGGAGGAGTCTCTCTAAGACTATGATGCTCAGCTGAAGCTATCCAATACAAACAAGAAATGCTAGCTCAAAAATATTTTACTTTCTCTCTATATATAATATTTCTATAGTATTAATACAGTAAAAATATTTGCATATCCATTTCTTTTGGGGATTTAAAAAAGTATGTATCTTATGTCTGTTTTTCTTGGAGCATAATCCAGCGAACTGTAAACACGAATTATGAGGTGTTTAATCTTTGTAATGATAATCCTGCTGTTTGAAAGACATTATCTGTGGCTAGATGTCAGTAACAGTTAGACACTGCCTAATGACAGGAGTGAGTTGTGGTTTATTTCCTTGCTGTCATGGTGACTATAGTCTCTCTCATAATAATGACATTATATAGCCAGGCATGTTAGCATATGCCTATAGTCCCAGATTCTCAAGAAGCTGAGGCAGGAGGATCATTTCAGCTCAGGGATTCCAGGCCAGCCTGAGTGACAAAGTAAGACCTCATTAAAAAGAAAAAAAATGTGTATCATATTAATTGGGCTGATCCAAGCAGCGGGGAGCTGAGCCAGCAACTCTGTGCATTCCTTCTCAACTTTACGTGAAGTAGTTTGGCACTAGCGGCCAGAAGCCAGCCAGGCTAGCAGTATTTAAGGAATAGACATCAGCAACTGTGAAAAGTCAAGACTGTTTTTCTGGAAGAACAGATTAACCGTAGCGTTTATCAGCGGCTACCTGGGCCTATTGTAAGTTAAATAACATACTGGAGGTTATATGCACACAGATCGTTGTTGCATTAAAACATACATCTTCTATATTAGGTTTAGAAGCATATTAGAGTAATGTAATTAGGGCTTTGTGCTTTGTAGACACTTTCTCTGTAAAACCGAGTGACTAATTTAGAATCAAGTCCTTCCACAGGCCTTGGTGCGGTTCCAAACTCTTGAACTACAATAGAAAATAAATGTACCACGTTTGAGTCCACGGGGAAAGAGTGATATATGGTCCTACAAGTTTGATCTAAACCAACTCCTAAGCTAAGCACTTTCAGCCTCTTAGGTGTGGGAGGGATTTGAAACCCTAATCCCTATTTTTCTTAGACTGAATGATACTCTTTAGAATAGACTAAAATGGTTTCTTTTGGTTTAAAAATAACAATTAATTGTTCAAAGTCCCAAATTATACACACACACACACACACACACACACACACACGCACACGCACACGCACACGCGCGCGCACACACACACACACACTTCAGAGTTCAGACTGGAGTCTGAGACTGTTCATCACTCCACCGTTTTCACGGAAAGGCCATTCAGGAAACCAAGTTTCATGGCGCAGTTTGCCTCGGTGCTCACCTCGATGTCTCTTGCACATGCTGCAACTTCTCAGAAAAGTTTAGAAGGATGGCATCTTGCTTCTGGGCTTCCTGGAACAAAAGCAGACATTCTTCTTACCAGATGAGTAAATGGGGGGGGGGAGGGGAGAGGCTCATTCCCTCAGAGCTTTAGGGAGCCTTGGAAACAACTCTTAGTTTTCAGCTTGACAGTCGCATTGAAAGCAATCCCCTGACACAGGACTCTGATATTCTTCCTAAGATTTACCAGAACTGTTCAGATAGCTTTAACCTTCCCAAGACAAATGATCCTCACATGAAATTCAACCCATGTGCATTCAAACGCAGTGGAATGAGGTAGCGGCTTAGCACCCATTGTTTCTGAGAGAACCCAATATACCCTGCCTAAATACCAGCCATCTCCATGAACATGCGCTTCGATGAAGGCGTGAGATGCTGTCGACGGTTAAACCAGTTTGCAAACCAACTTTAACAAGAGGCATACAAGCCAAGGAGGTGTCTGGATTCCTCAGCTGTTTGGAGGCTGACTTGGGAAGGGCAAGTGGGAAGGAACCATTTAGGGAATTCCTTCCTATAGCAGGGGCCAAGCCACAGAGAGCCAATGCTCAGGTCTGTCCAAAAGAGCCCCACCAGACAGGTAAGGAGACAGCCTCTCACTTCAGTGCTTTGAATATTGACTTTTTAACCAAGTACTGAGGACGAGGGTGGGTAGGGAAACTCTTGATAGACTGCTTGTCCAGAATGGTAAGACCCTAGTTTCCATCCCCAGATTCCAAAGGAAAGAAACTGTGGATAGAGTCACATTCCAGATCCTGCAGTAACAGACAGCACCCCATGCACAGTTCCTGAGGGACTAATGACAAATCAAATTAATTTTACCCCAGAGGTTTCCATACCCAGCCTTCTACACTTGGTCCCTACAGTGGATTCCCTTTCTAGCCTGCACCAAGCTATCAGGCAGCTACCAGCTACCCAGACCAACTTCTTCCTCTTCTTCAACCCACCCTTTACCATGTCCTGCTTTCTTATACTAGAAAGCCCAGTCGAGCCATTAAACCTGGCAAAGGTCTGCCTGCTTCCCACGGCTAAAGCATGAACTCTAAATCATCACCACTTACGTTTGAATCCCTCCCTGCTCTCTGAACCCAGCCTCACTGCCTCCCTTGCTCAGTCCCCTCCAGCAGATCAAACTGGCAATCCACACAGAACGCTTCCAAAACCAGAATCTTCTAGGCACACTCTTTGTCTTCCTCCTGAGAAACCATTTCACACCTGGGGAAAACCACACTGTCTCCCACAGGTCTTGACATTCTCCCTGTTTCTACATCACTTACCTGAGCTACAAAATGCAGAAGATTCATGCCAGGTTTGTTTGCCTTTGTGTCAGCCAATTTGAGTAGAGAAGACAGTTTAAATCCTACGGCATTGCCAGCATACCCTCCCTAGAGAGGACAAGGCAAGAGAAAGACCCGTGTTGAGCCTGCAGCCAGACAGCGGATGGGCAGATTATACATCTTGTTTGGGATTATACTTACAGCATTCATGATATTCCCAGCCTGGAGCACCAAGTGTAATATTGAATGTAGCTCCTCACATAACATCAGCTCTGTTAAAAGGAACACACCACCGCATGTTAGAAAGGCCTCACATGCATGAAGGATAGTCACCACATCCAGGTTCAGGTGTGTGTGTGTGTGTGTGTGTGTGTGTGTGTGTGTGTGTGTTTAAAGCAAGCTCATCCCAAACCAAACACACTCTCCGCCATAATCGTGTCTATGATAATAATAGATAGTCTGTGTCCTGGTGTTTAGCTGGGAATCAAACATGTAAGGCAGCCAGATGCAAAATGGTTCACTAACAATTTCCAAGTCCTAGAAAACACAGAAGCTCAAGGGCACACTGTGCTGTGGAGATCAACTCCCCCCGATAATTCTTTGACTTTTCCCCCTTTTCTCACTATTCATTGAGACCATTTTTATGAAATATGAAAACCAATAGCCAGCAACATCTTGTTTAGCCAATGAGTTAGAAAAAAAATAAGCAAGCTGAGATGTCATGTAAATAACTTGCAAAGCACCAACCCTCAGGCCCCTGTTACCCAAAACATCTTTCCATTTTATTCAAAGCACATTTCATTTGGATCGCCTGAAGGGTATAAGAGGGAGCTTATAGTAACATATTGGTAAACGAATTCTTCATTTACACAAAATCTCTTATACACGTCTATAAAGAAACACAATTAAAACTATGTATTTGGAAAGCTAAAACAAACACTCGGTTATTAAAATGACAGTATTGGTAATAAAATGTCACCTATGATATTTGTAGGTCACTAGACTCCACCAAGTCTGGCCTTACTTTCAAAACATGATATTTGGATCAGAGCCCGTATTTTGTTATCTGAGAAGGCCAGTTTGGGAAGGTTACGCAGATAAGAAACGTTTCCTCCGTGCCCACAAATTTATATTGCTCAATACCAAAACAAGCTCTCCCAGGGCTGCGTGAACAGGAAGCTCAGTCCTTTCACCGTTGTAGCAACAAATTACCTCAGAACGGGAAGAACTGTAAGAGGCCTGCCTCCATATTGGAAGAAAAATGTCCTCCTTCTTAGTGCTGCTCTAACGTGAAGAAAACGGTGGTGGGCCGAAGGGTCAGCTTTCCTCTCAGCACAGGCAGGAGCCCCCAAATAGGAAAGACAGTTCCAGAAAAGCAACCAGAGAGGTAACTGTGAGGGAGCCAGGCTGGCTCTGGTGAAGGCTGGAGGGCTGAGGATGGGAAGGCGGGCTGACCTGCCTGTGCCAGGGTGGCGAGTGCCAGGGCGCTGCAGGGCTGCTTACACTCTAGAGACACACAAAACACCAGGAACAAAGGCCCCAGTGCTAGGACGCAGAGCAGGACAGAGGAGGCTGGACAGAGGAGCCTAGCTAGCTGTTACAAGAGGTGGAAGCATCAGCTGACCTATCTCAGACCTAACAGACCTTCAGATGCTGGAGTCCAGAGGGACATTGGTGAGAGAAACCACAGAATAGAGAACTCAGAACCCTGGCAGAAAAAGGCACAATGCTGCAGGCAGCCTGGGACGGAGGCCTGCCTGCTTTTGGAAGGTCAGTCCTAGACAACAGAGGCCAGAGAAAGGAAGAGGCAGATGGTGCAGGGACTTGTATCACATTCACATACACACTACACACATACACTAAAACCACACCCTTCATACTATCTACACGATATATAGTACACGCAATACATACTGCAGACCACCAACACCACACATAAGCATAATGCAAACACCTTTATAACATATACACAACACACACTATACCACATGCCACAGATATTACACACACACACACATTCACACTGCACACACTACATACCACCTACACCACACACACAGACACACCATGGAAAGTTAACCATGCCGAGAAGCAGGGCAGGCTGTGTCTTGCAAGGTTTACTCTGAAGCCTGAGATGAAAGAAACTTTCTTCCATGGAAAGATAACATGCAAATTAATGTTCATTACTTGAACTGCTCATCCCTTTTTCCTTGTCGGGTGATCCAAAAATGGGACTTTCCATTTCTGAATTTTTTTTTTTCCAGACAGGCTTTCTCTGTGTAGCCCTGGCTATCCTGGAACTCACTCTGTAGACCAGCCTGGCCTCTAACTCAGAAATCCACCTGTCTCTGCCTCCCAAGCGCTGGGATTAAAGGCGTGTACCACCACCTCCCAGCTGAATTTTTTTTTTTTTAAAGATAAACAGCTATCAGAATTGACAGACATTAACTATGGAAAGCACATATTCAGTTACCTTTCGTAGCAGCTCTCAGAACCGTTATGTCTTTGTACAGAGAAGAACAAGATGGCAAGAATTCCTTTTTTAGCACCATGGCTTCGATCCGAAGTGAATAGCTAAAAAAACATTAAGAAAGCTGTAGCATCAAAGTCAGTAGCAACCCCGCTCCGCAGAGAACAGCCACCAGGGACTGTGTCCTTACTTTGGCACCTGAATCAAGCAGTACAGAAAGGAATCTGCCAGAGAGAGCTTTGACACATCGCCGTTAAATGTCTTTAATTTCTTTACCTAAAAGACAAAAGAAAAGGGGAGAGAAAAAAAAAAACACAAATCATGATTAAAATTTAAGATTGCATTTCATCCTAGAATCGTTCTAAGACAATAATGTTTCAGTGAGAAATATAATCTAAGAAACTGTAGATCTAAGAGAAAGAAAAGGAAATCCACAACAACCTTGTTATTTGTTTGCTTGCTTGTTTATCCATCTTTATAGCTGGGGATTAGCCCAGGACCCTGAGCACACTAGTCAAGTGTTCTACCTCAGAGTCCCGGGCCCAGGTCTACTGCTGGACCGGTAAATGCTATGGCCAGGGCTCCTGCTCATGGGGAAACCAATAGATGGTGCATTTTTAGCACCGTGGCTTTGATCCAAAGAGAATAGCTTAAAAATAACAAGAAAATAAAACTGCAGCCTTAAAGTCAGTAGCAACCCACCAGGTGCTGAAGGCTCGGTGCTAGATACTGTCACTCGTGCTGAAGGAGAACTCAGTGGAGTGATGGAGATCTTCTAAATTCTAAAGGCACACTAGTGACCTTCACACCAAGAGAATGAACACAGCCTAGTAAAAACAAGGAGGCAGACTTGCCTTCCCCGAGGAAAGGGCTGGTAACACTCCCACTAAATCCACACATTTTCTGGCCTCTGCCTCTTGGCTTTCTATAAAGTCCAAGAGTGCCTTGGGCACAGGTGGAGAGAAAAATCAAGGTATTTTTCTCTTCATGGTCAAACTAAATAAACTCATTTTTCCCCCTTTACTAATTTCTTTCAGGACAAGGCAACAGACCGAGGATCTACGCAACTGTTGTTTTTGTGTGTTCTTTTCATGTAGGGTTTTGCTATATAACCTAAGCTAACCTCAGACTTTTGATGTTCTCACCTCAGTCTTCTGAATGCTGGGATTGCAGATTCGTGACATTTTGCCTGGCTCCTCCTCACCCCCACCCCCAGTGCTAGGAGATAGACCCAGGGCCTGGACATGGGTAGCACATGCTCTTCCACTGGGCTACAACCCAGCCTGGACTACGCTTTTGGAGTGAGTACAGGCTAGATCTCCAGCAGGTAGTAAGAAGGAAAAGAAGCTTCACCTGAGTAATAGATGTTGAGATGTCTGCCTGTGATGTAGCTAAGCTATAAAACAGGCCTAGATGCGGATCGGCAGGTAACAGAAAGAGAAACTCCAGAGTTATACTTAGTGGAGTATCACTCATCCCTAGACGAGAGTCTTTCATAACAGAATGGATGGAACCAGGCGGCATTATGGTAAACGGAGTGAGCCTGGGGCTGAGCAGTATGCGCCAGATACCGTCTGTCCTATACAGAAGCTAAGAAACATCTTGACTAGAGGGTGGAAATTCGTACGCTCGTCCAGGGAAGGGAGGACATGGACAGGAGCTGGATTTAATCAGCATATGCTGTCATGCACGTGATACGGAACCACCCCCACCAACAAGTAGGAGTAATGAACTTAATCTGAAGTAAGATACACAAAAATTACTTGCCCTATGAAAAGACAAGGTAAATAAACAGTCAATACAATATGAAGATCACATTTCCATAAATTAAGAAGAAACTATGTCTACACTCCCTACCCTACCCCACCACCTTCCACGCACGTGTGTGTGTGTGTGTGTGTGTGTGTGCACAAGCACATGGAGAGGGGACAGGAAGGTCTCTGTAAACCAAGTGGCAACATCACCAGTGGCTTTTCTTTTTACTAGCTCCTCATTTTAATTATTTTTACATATCTACTATGAATAGGGTTTTTTTTTTAAAGAAAACTAAATGAAGGTTTACACACACACACACACACACACACACACACACACACATCCTGTAGTAAAGAGGAATACACCAAAAGGACTGGCAGGCAGAGAGATCCAAAGCTCTCAAGCTGGTGAGACAGAAAAGTCCTGCCTTCTCCACACAGCACAGACCAAGCTAAGAGCAACTCACTTCTAAAGACACTCTTATTTATCACCTTTATGAGTACTTTTGTCCTGTTGGTGGCAAGGCCCTACCCACGCTTGCAGTGGACTGTTGAGAGGAAATACTGATCCATTTGCACATCATCTTAACCCAGGGTCGTGTAATGCTAAAGGCCAGATCTACCAAGGAGCCACCCAGCCAGCCAGGTTACCCTTCGCAAGGCTCTCTGCAAGTCTGCTCTCTCCCACTCCCTGCATTATTATTGGTTGTGTGATTTCAAGCTCTTTGAAGCAATGGAATCTGTAGCCTGCCCCGGCATCCGGGAGCCTGGAGCTGGAGCTCTCTCAAGGCTGCTTTTCTCACCTGGTTCATTTTTGCAGGGCTGGGATGGAGCCAGCCAGGGCCTCATGCTTGCTACGCAAAGGCTCTGCTACCGACCTGCGTGCAGAATGCTTTTTGGTTTCGTCTGTTGCTGCTGTCTGCTCGTTTCTCAGATAGGGCAGAAAACAGCCATGTATAAGATTGCATTTGCCCCATTTGCAGAGAGCCGCAAAGTGAATTTTACCAACTTTTAACCTTGCTGCACCTATGGACTCTGAACACTTCCTGCTGAGCTCGACCCCAGCTAGTGCCTGGCTTGTGAGCAGAGACAGCTCTAAGCTGCCTTCTGATTCCTCCTGGAGCTGAGGCGAATGAACAGTTCACTATATATGGGCAGGGGCAGAGTGAGGCTGAGCCTTTCAGAAGACCCTCTGCTCGCTGTGTGCAAAGCTTAGGAAAACAGCACAAACCGCAGGCTGAAGCACGAGAATGAGCCGTTCTAAGTAAACTTTAAGTACTTCTCCTAAACATACGCTAAACTGTGACCGAGCAAGGATTAATCTCCTTCACTTAGGCAGAAGGCCAAAACTGTTTATAGATCTTAAAGGAAAGGAGATGGAAGACAGAAATTTAAGTGTCGGGTATATAGTTCTTCATGTTAGTTCCCAGCAGGCCTTGTATTCATTAAGAGGGATTACGGTGCCTTCCCAGTGGTGGAGAGGCAAGAGGAGAGAGGTGAGTGAACTGTAATTATTATGCATTCTCCGTCATTATCAAAAATCACGCCTTAAACACTGTTAGGCGCAATTTTGCCGGCTGAGCCAAGGCCCTCTCATTATGAGCCCTGCTGTGCCCCACGGTGTGTTGTAAAAGCCGGAACATGCTCTTAAGATTCACAAGGCCCAGTGGCAGCCGCCTCCTCCTGCCCCTTTCTACTGGCATAGCCTCAGAGAGGCAGGGCTTCCCACAAACATGCTACCTACAGAAGAGGCAGGGGCCAAGCAGCTAAAACGTGTGCTCAGCGACAAAGGGCTGCTCCAGCCCAGGGTTTCTTCCTCAGTATGGGGTAGGGGAGTGTCCACCAGAGACGGCAGGGCTGGCCAAACTGGGCCTCGACCCTGTCCCCTCCTCGCCCTCATCCCTGCCATGGGAATTACTGGTAGACAAAAAGCACACCTCAAACGTTTATCAGGAGGCCCAGCTCTTCCTCTGCATGAGTTAACTACACACTGGAAGAAAGATGAACAAACAGGCCGCATGAAGGATAAGTGGTGAAGGGCAGAGAAATTCCTGACGACAAATTAACCTTGGCTTCGGCTGGCCTGTCAGCTGAGCAGACCGGCAGGAGCGAAAACCGGCTGTTTCCGCTCATATTTGTCAGCACGCTGATAAGGTTACTGGAGGACTCGAGTGACACTTGGTCACACTGAGGCCGAGATAGCAGACATGATGAAAGGCTGCCAGACCACGTGGTGTGGGGTACGCAGTTTTGACAACCTTTGCCCTTCCTTCCTCCAAGGAAAGGTAGCAAAGGGCAACAGAAAGAACTGCTCAGGGTCAAAGAGACTCGGGTTCAAGTCCACCCCTCTTGTGTCACCCGGCAGTCCTGAGACACCGGCTAACCCTGTGAGCCGACTCGATTTGCGAATAAGGCGAATCTCCTAATGTTCCTTCGAAGGGCGGATGAAGAAAAGGCTACAGAGTAATCACCTCCATGACGGACGGACTTTCTCTGTGTTAGACACGGGGTAAGTGCTCTACATATGGCACCGTAGGATTTCATGTTGTCCTGTCATCTAGTGCCTGGCATAGGAGGGCTTCCCGGGAAGTCTAGTCCTTTCCTGTGCTAAAACTAAGATCTGTGTTACATTCCCACACACTTAAGCATTTGCTCGCGGTGTATCTCTGCCACTTTCCTAAACCTCTGTCACTTGGCCTAGGCTCCTCCATGTCCTTAGCATATCCGTTCACCTCCGTCACAGACCACTAGGGCTCTCAGAGTCTAGAGACTACCACAGGTCACAAAGCATTCCTAAAGCAGCTTCTGTTTCCCCTGGACCACACTGGCAGCTCCAGGAGGGGGGGGGGGGCGCGCTGGCCGGTGTTTCTGCTGAAGCTGAGTGTGGAGGGTGTGGTGAGGTGCAGCCAAGAGTCAGTAACAGAAAGAAGACGAGGGACAGGCCTGTCACAGGATTAGAAGACAGGAGTGTGTGTGTGTGTGTGTGTGTGTGTGTGTGTGTGTGTGTGTGCTCTGGCTGCAGTCAGGGAATACAAAGGCACTTCAGGAGCCCTATCCCAGGATTCTTTGCAATTAGCTCACTGACTGGAACTGGGGGACCTGGGAGACCAGGCTAGCTCTTAGGAGGTTCCTCCTCACTGGCCCCTCCCCCGCCACCCCTGTACAGTCCACTCCAGCGATATCCCACAAAACTCAAACAACAGAAAAAGGATCTTCAAAACAGAGGCGCTTTGACAGCTATTTGCGCTTCGGAAAAACTAATCCGTGTTTTCTAATTTCTTTTCATTTTTGAACTGGACATGAAAAATACAAATATCAGGAACAGTATCTCCCAGCTTGTGGCAGCGTGAAGCTGGCAGCCTCCAGGCCTCAGTTTACCATGAGGAGCCTTGTGAGCGCTTCCACATGTACTGTCAAATTTGATAATTTCTTTTTAAAACATGATGAGTTCTGTTAGGGCCGAGCACTCAGAACCAGCCTGCGGAGGGTCAGGACAGAGGCCGTGCAGTGCAAAAACCCAGTTTCAGACCCACTCAGGTCTAGGGCTGCGTGCATGCTAGGGAGGTGCTCAGAACTGAGAGCAAGCAGTCTTCTCTAAATGTGAATTAACTAGCACTACTTGACCCAGCAAAGATTCTTAAACCCTCATTCTTCACACAGGAAAAAAGAGAGCAGACCACTGGTCCTTCAAACTCTTCAATTACATTAATAAATGTCATTAATTAATCTGGGCTTAAGTCAATTACACTTCATTTGTAAGCAGAATCTGGGGCAGAGAGGGTGTGTGCCATTATCAGACATATGTGAATATAACTGGAGTCTCCAGTTACCCAGTAATAGCTGTCGTGAACTTAATACCATAAAAGAAAAACATTCTATCCCTCCTGTTATTGATGGCATTAAAGTCAACTTTCATAAATGATAACTGGGGCGGGGCTTCATGTGAGGAGTCCACAGGACTTTTGGAAAAGAGGACTCGTGAGATGCTTACCCTCTTTATGTGGTTTCCTTACAGTGCGAGGGATCCACCAGCACCTCAGACATTTGAGACACGCTTCAGCCATTTCTTACCTCTTACTTATAAAAATGTCTCTTTTCACGTTTATTTATAGAAATAAAATCTTTTATAAAGTTATGTGCTGTTTGATTTCAGTGATTAGTAGCATATAGCTATGGGCAATTTCTTCTTGAAATAAGGATTGGCATTGGCCCAGTTGTGGACTAGGGTCAGGGACTTAGCTCTGTGGGGGAAGGGCTCTTTCTAGCTTTTAAATTGGGTGTGTGTGGGCTGAATCTGACCCTCGGGGGCTACAAAGTTGCCCTCTGACCTTCAATGGAGCACTGTATCACACGCTCAACCCCAACAACACACAATCATAAGAAATATATTTTGTAAAGTTTTAAATTGCTGTTCTCTTTTCTCCTCTGAAGCTCCTAACTACCCAGTAACTAACTAATCTGGTCTAAGCAACACTAACACCTTCCTAGCACAGTACTTTCTGTGACCGCAACAAGTGTCTTCCCCCGCCCCCCTCTGCTTTAGTCAGTGACAGGGACGTCCTATGCTAACACCGACTTTTATGGTATCTTTATCCAAAACTGCTTTCATTTCCCCTTTTGAATACCAACCAACCAACCAAACAAAACAAAACAAAACAAAACCAAAGAGCAAGCAAACAGAATACCCCAAGGTGTAGGTGACCTGGGTTCATTCTAAGCAAAGGTCAAATGTTAAGATGACGGAGAAGAAAACTGAAATGTCTTGACTCCCGTTTGCCAGGCACCTTGCTGGCTATACAAGCAGGGCTTAGTACCGGGCACTGATGAGGTAACGCTATTGTCCTCATTTTACAGGCGAGGAATCTAAAGTTCGCAGGTGTTCGGAACCTTGCCCGAGTTTCTTGGTTGCTGTACCACTGCGTGTGAACAGACACTCTGAATCTATAATCCCGGCTCTTTCTGTTGGACTGTGTCACCTTTTGACATGGGACCCTTCTGATCCCGGGAAAGGCAGTAAGTACCCTTCGCACAGGGCCTTTGACACCCAGTAGAACAAATAGTTTTGTGCCCCACGCCATACACCCAAAACTTAGAGTGCCATGGTTCTTACCTCCTCTGACTCTGGCAAAAGCTTAAGGATTTCTCGAAGCGTCTCTGATCCGTAATGCTCACTCTTTCCTTGGTAGATATCCTCTACGATGGACTGAGGAGACCTTGAAAAGACACGGAATTGTGTTGGTTCGCTGCCTGCCATACCAACAGGAACAGCTAAAGGAAGCTAAATCCCACCCCCCTCCAACATCCCCTCCATCTCTTCTGCCTGCTTCCTCATGGTCCTGAGGACCTACCAGGGCCACTACTGAAAACCACTCTCAGGCTCCCTCCTCCAGAAAAAGTCCCCAGGAATCCCAGGAAGGTGGGGACAGCAGCACCAGCCACTGGGATCTTTAGGGAAGGATGAGTGAAAACTTTCCCTGACAAGGGACTGGAGAGACCTCGTGCCTGCCTGAGGCACAATGTACAAGGAATGGGTGCTGGGGCTGGTGCAGGGCCTGAGTCCCTGTAAGTGACCCCTCCACTCGTGTAAACAACCATATTTACTCTGAGTAGATTAAAAAAAAAAAGACATCAAAGTAGAATTGGACTTGTTAACTTGTTAGGGAGAACATTTTCAGGGGCTGCAGGGATGAGAATAATAAAGGTCAAACTCTCTAACGTGTGTATATGTATATGATATCATCAAAGAATTTAACACACACACACACACACACACAGATACAGAGAGACATACACACATATACACACATACACGCATACATATAGACATACAGAGAGAGAGACACACACAGAGACACACACACATACACACAGAGACACACACACATACACACAGACACAAACACACACATACACACACATATAGACACACACACAGAGACACAGACACACCCGCCTTCCTGACATTCAGGCCTCCAGTGGACGCTGCAGGGCCTTTCTTCCTCATTTTAAGATTGTGAGCTCAAAGCAAAGGCAGACACTTGTAGGCCACAGAGCCACACATGGAGGGAGGAATGTCCCTAGCTAAGATTGCAATCTGAATTTCAGCTCAGTCACACCCTCATAGCATGGAAATTGCTACAATTCCAGACATATGCAAAAATCTTACCTTTTAAACTGCTTAAGAAATATGCCAATGTTCATACTTCGCTTTGCATCCAAGACGGTAATCTAGAGAGAAACAGATGCATAAGATGTTTTAAATATAAGTAAAAACAGCCTAGTCCAGGCAGGGTGTGGCACACACCAGTAATCTGAGTGCTTGGGAAGCAGAGGCAGAAGGATCTCTGTAAGTTCCGGATCAGTCTGGTCTACAGAGAGAATTCTAGTATATTATAGCCAGGGCCACACAGAGACACCCTATCTCAAAACAACAAAATAACTAAATAAAAATAAAATAAAAGCGGCTGGGGAAACAAGAAAGTTAAAACCCTGTCAAAGTATAATACTGATGCACAAGGGAACAGTTTCTAATATGTAAATATGGTAATTAACACATGCTCCTAATATAGTTTTATGAAAATTTTTATTGGCCTTCCCTAGCAGTAAAAATGACACACAGCACTGGGTGTGGGGGCACACACCTGTCACCCTAGCATAAAAGACAGAGGAAAGAGGAGCAGTTCAAGGCTAGCCTAAGCTACAGAGTGAGCTTAGCCTGTCTCTACGACAATAGTCACACCGCCCCCACCCCACCCAAATTCATTCTTGAACTGGGTAGTTCAGTGGTAGAACACTTACCTAGCTCAAGGTCCTGGGTTCTAGTCCCCAAACATACATAAGACATATGGTTACTATACTAGTATATACATTCAAACAGATAATGTTCTATTTTTTTATTTAAAAATTTCTTTTACATATAGCCCCTACTTATCAAATGAGAATTGAAATGGCAGAAAAAGCAATGATCCTGCTGAGGTTGGGCCCAGGTCTGATTGACAGACACAAATCACCCATTTAGGAGAAAGTAAGGAAATATCGTAGCCACCAGAGGTACGCGCCTATGATCTTAACACTCAGGAGGTTGGGGCAGGAGGGTTATCAGAAGTTCAAGGTCAGTCAGAGTCTGTCTCAAAAAAGAAAGCATTGTACATTTTGTTTGCTCAGAAGTTTTTAAAATCATTTTTCTTTTGCCAGGAAGTCTTAGATCCATACATTTTCCCTCATATTTTTTTTCTGTCTTTGGGTTAGAAGGAACTTTATAATATATGGTTCTACTGTGTAGACCAGACTACTCACAAAACCCCAAAGATTAAAGGAGTGCACCACCAGGCCGGGCACTATAAGACATCTTTTGATTTAACAGATGCTAATGTAACTATCCTATTGTACCATCAAAACCCAGATTGGGATGTAGCAAGTTTTAAATATTCAGAAACAATAATTTTAAAAGATTTTATTAAAATATAGATAAGACCATCTAGGGGTTTGCTGAGAGGGGATAGACAACTCCCCTTCTTTCCATTTGTGTTTTGGTAAAGGGAGGTTAGGTGAAATGGAGACCAGCAGAGATCATGAAGTACAAAAGGGAATCAGGTTTCAGACCAAATTCTCCATCTCTGGGTGATTCAAGTTTGTAAGCAACGGCTAGACCGTTAATGTCACTTCCTGGCTATATAAGGTTAAATTTTTACAAGGTATAGTTGTCTCCTTTTGAAGACTAATCTTAAACAATCTCATTATTTACTAACCTATGAGTTTATTTGATGTCAACACAATCACCTGCCAGCCATAAAATAAACTTCCAGGCGGAGAGGGCACCTTCCATACAGGAATCCTACCCAGGGACTTCAGCTCAAGTTCAGAAGGAAGAGAAAGAGAGGGAACAAATAAAGCCCGTGAAACTTAACACTCTCAAGAGAAACACTCCCACTGGAAAGGGGAATCTCAATTTATTAAGACAGAAAACTGCTCATTAAAACTTGTAAATTAAAGGCCTGAGAACTAACACGTATACCAATACAGTTGTATCCTTGTCTACCTAGAATGGAAACAAGTCTGTTGTATAATTCTCTATCACTAAATTGCCACTTCTTGTTGTGTTTAACCCTGGACTGCGGCATCCTTCCCCCTGCCCCACCCCCACTTCCAACTCCACCCTCATCCTGTTCACCCTTCCACCCTCTGGGGCTCCGAATACTTGGCCCAGGTCCATAGCCGCGCCGCTGGAAAGCAAGGGAGAAATTACTCTTATTATCCCTATTTGACAGATAAGGAAACTGCGCCTCAGAAGTGTCATCTTGTGGCTTCCCCCAAAGCAGTGTTGGCACAGAGTGTTAGCCTGGTTCTCTCTGATTCTTCCTCCCTCTGGTTCCTGTGAGTTTAGTACTGGTGGGTCTCCCATGGAATCAGTAAATGTAGCCTCCTCCCACGCCAAGGTGGGGAGATCTCTCCAGAAACAGGGGAGGGGGGACGCGGGGAACAGGTCTGTGAAAAGCATCCAAGCCAAGCATCCTTGCCCCTGGCCAAGTCGAGGGGCATCCCCGGGGTTGTTAGTGTGGATGCCAGGTGGCGTCACGTTCTCACCAGATAGACCAGCCTCCAGGGGCCCAAGCCCCTCAAAGGGATAGCCAAGATGCTCAAGTCAAGGGCAGCTCCAGCTTGCAGGAGATGTCCCCACAGCCCAAGCAGTTTCTGAAATTGGTCACAGTCAGCCAGTCCCCAAGGAAAAGCCTGGGCTGGTCCTGACCGATCAGCTTACCAAGAAAACAAAGGCCAGCACTTCACCCAAACAAGGAACAAGAGAGGAACGATAGCATTTCAGGACAGCGCCTGCTCTCTGGCACCCTCAGATTTACCTAGTGACTGATTCTGCCGTCTTATCAAACGGGATCCTTATAACAGCTATAAAGGTATTTGTTAAAGCCCTTCAAGAGAGGGTTATCACTGCCCATGTAAGGAGCTTATCTCATTTCCCAAACTCTGGCTGCCACAGAGCTAGGGTTTCAGCTGCAAAGCCCTTTAGGACTGGCTGTGGTGTGCTGAAACCATGCATGCACAGTGGCATTTGACAAAAGTCCCAGTGGGCTGTAAAAGCTAAGTCAGAGAAGACATGGTGCCAAATCCAGGATGTACCAACCCAGCCGTGACCACTGTCCCCTTGCTCTCAAGCTCCATGCCACTGTACCAGGTCTCTCCTCATCCCCATTCTCTCTATAAGGGAAGAACCCAAGGCCTGGCATGTCATTCAGACAGAAGCCCTACTCCTGAGCTCACCTACCACCCTACAGTTCTCACACTCTTCCTTAGCATCAGCAGGAAACAGAGCCTGCCTCCTGTATCACAAGGAGGAGAGACTTGGTTCAATTGTAGGAAGCTATACGTATTTAGTATTAGGACCATCATATGTGTATCCACAGGGTACCATGATGTCACTCAGCTCCCAAGTGCTCACACTTTGCAAGATCAAAGCCCTGAATTCATTAGTTACCAGGCCCCACCCTAGCCAATGGCCCTGGCTGGTACTTTCTGTCTCTATGAGATTCCCATTCACTTTTTCTACTTTTTAAGTTTTGTGTGTGTGGTGCATGTGTGCGTGTGCGTGTCTGCGTGTGTGTGTGTGTGTGTGTGTGTGTGTGTGTGTGTGTGTGCTTATGTGCACTGGTATACACATGTGTAGACTGCAAAACAACTGACCTTTAGATTCTTCTTGTAGGCAGAATTAGAATTCCCCTATGTAGTGGGCTTATTTCATTTAGTGTGTTTTCAAGGTGGAAGGAATAAACCTTTAACTCACTTGGTGTGCTTCCTTGCTGGTGTGTTTTGGGTTTTGTGGTTTGGGGTTTTGATTTCCTGGTGCTGGTGTTGAAAGCTGGCCTCAGCATTGCTAAGTAAGCTCTCTGCTGTTGAACCAAATCTCGACTCTACAAACCACTTTCACTTCACTAAGTCAAAGGGGGTGTCTTTGCATATGTTGGTCACCTGAACCACTGGCTATTTTCACCCCATTTAAAACCTGAAAAGCAAAGCAATCTTAAATCTTTTTCCTTTTAGGCTTCATGTCACTTTGGTCTCTGATGTGGTTTTCCGTTGTTTTAGCTTTGCTTGGCTATTGGAAGCCCTTATTTTATCGGGGGTGGGGGTGGGGTGGGGTGGGGGGGGGAAGAAAGAAACCTGAAGTATATGTATTGTTTTAATCCACACACACTATCTAGCTCTACAGTTCTGGATTGTGAGCACGCCTCAGAATCTCAGGATGAAATGGGGATGTAATCACGATTACAGGAGATGACTGCTCCCAGACAAGGGCTTGGGAGGATGAGGCGGGATTGCTTACAGATCTGGAAAGAGCCATCATTCTTGTGGCCTCCCTCCCTGTGCCTAGCTCCTCCTCTTCCCTCACCTCTCCCTCCCATCTTCCGGTCCACCATCTATACTGTGTGACTCTTCACTCGGTGCCACACAGTCACCACGGTGATGACGGCTGGCGAGCCCCATTCTGATCTGTCCTCCCCTACCAAGATGGCTCCTTCGCCCTGGGTCTGTTCTGTTTGCTTCTCTTTCATTTTCTTTAGAGTTCACCAGCTTGATAAGCCATAAGCCATATTGTTATCCTTAAGAGTCACTCAAAGGGGCTAAAGAGATGGCTCAGTGGTTAGGAACAGTTATTGCTCTAGCAGAGGACCCAGGTTCAGTTCCCAGCACCCACTTGGCAGCTCCATTTCAGGGGTCTGAACCCCTCTTCTGGCCTCTGAGTGACCCTGTATGTATGTGGTGCACATATAGACAAGCAAACACATACAATAAAAAAATAAATATTAAAACTATAAAATATGTTTTT
Source organism: Apodemus sylvaticus (assembly GCF_947179515.1). Taxonomy (NCBI): domain Eukaryota; kingdom Metazoa; phylum Chordata; class Mammalia; order Rodentia; family Muridae; genus Apodemus; species Apodemus sylvaticus. The sequence continues at coordinate 83,132,952 of NC_067475.1, read as the reverse complement.
AAAAAATTGCTCAGATTATAAAGGGAGACAGAAATCTGACTGAGACCAGTATTTGGAGACAGAGACAACTACACCAGTGTTGAGGACTGGGGACATCTGGAGTGGATGACAGAAACTTGACAATGTATCGTAGATGGCATCAGTGGACTGTGAAGGGAAGGCTGAGCTGAACCTTTTTATTAGGAGCCCAGGCTATATCAGTATATCTCCAATTGCTTTATTACCGCTTAATTACTATGACACCATCACATCTGTGATCTCCCAAGTTAATTTTCAGTAACAAGGATATGAGGATGGTAGCGTTTCATAACCTCCTTCCCCCAATTTACTATTTTAAGTGCTGCTCTTTCTATGCCTGGCATTCCGAAACCAACATCTTCCCTCCCCTCCAGCAAATTCTTCCTCTAGACCACAATGGAACTTTCTAGTAATGCTCTTTAAGGCCTTTAAAACAAAAAGGCAATCATATAATATCGGGCCACTTCTATGCGAGGTTATTATATGACAAGGGACCCAACCTGCTCCTCTGCACGTCTGAGCCTCCAGAATTATGGCCTGTTGTCTGAGTTCGGGAGCAAGCCCTCGGAGGAACGCACTGCTCAGCATGTTCTAGGGCACCGGGACAGAGGGTGAGGACTAGTGCTTTCAACCCTGGACTTCTCTCACTGCAGGGTGAGCTGGAAGATTTATGGCTGATCTTTGTCAGAGTGTAGCCCTGCTGAACTATAGCTCCTATAGGAGAGGTTCCACTCAGGAAAGAAAATGGTGCACACCAGGCTATCTCCACTAAAAAAGGCACTCCTAATACATCTAGTCATGCTGAGGGTAATGTAGAAAATCAAAAATAGCCCCAAATAATCTCTCAGGTGGCGATGTCAGCTAGCATGGACCTCAAGGGACCAATCTAAACTCTGTATTCCTGCAGAGTGAAGAGCTGACGGCTGGGCCAGCTCTTGGCACTCAGCCATATTAACTTTTTAACATGCTATCTCTTAGAGTCAGACCCACACACGGCAAAAGCACTATCTCTGCCCCAGGCTCACAGCAGCAGCATTCATAAACAGTCAAAGCAGTCCAGCTATGCAAGGATGGAGGGACTTACAGCAAAGGCGATATAATCACGCAGAGCAATGCTGTGGGGATTTGTCTCTGACACAGGCTGCAGCTTGGGTGAGCCTTGAGGACATCAGGTTAAGAGAAATAAATCAGCCATGGAGAGACAAATGTGGTACCTGGAATAATAAAATTCACAGAGACAGAAAGAAAAATGGACCTGCCAAGGCCCAGATGGAGGGGGAAAGGAAAGTCCTTGTTCATGGGTATGTGGCTTGGGTTTGCGGGGTGAAGAGTTCTGGAGATGAATGGTAGTCTGTGCACCCCAATATGGATGCACTAGAAACCATTAAGGTAGAACATTTTATATGTAATTTACTTTGAAGTGTATACGTTTAGGGCTGGGTGCAAATCAATATTAGAACACATGCCTTGCATATGTAATGGCCTTGTTCCATTCTCCTGAGATTCCATTCTCAGCATCTAAACAACAACATGGGTTATAGAGATATCTCAGTGGTTAGGGGCACTTGCTGTTCATATAGGGGACCCAGGTTTGGTGAGCAGCCACACAGTGTCTCATAACCATTTGTTAGCTCCAGTTTCTTCCAATGCATTCGTCCAAGAGCACTGCATACAGTGGTACACAGACACAATGCAAGCAAAGCCCTCACACACATAAAAATCAAATGAATACATCTTTTACAAAATTAAAATGACTTCTTTAGAGCTAGGGAGGCAGCTCAGCAGGTAAAGTGTTCGCCAGGCAAGCATGATGACCTGGCCATCGCCATCTGATCACCCTCAGAACCCATTCAGAAAACCGTGCTGCAGTAGCGAAGTCCCAGGGCCAGCACTCCTGCGTGAAGGTGGGAAGCGGAGACAGGGAAATCTCTAGAAGCTTGTGGGCCAGTTGGCATTAGGTTGTGGTAAAGGTTGTGGTAAACAAGAGAGACTGTCTCAAAGAAGATAAAAGGCGAGAACCAAGAGAGAGGTCTTCTGACCTCCACCCACGTGCTATAGCATGTGAACATTCCTCAACTCAAATGAACACACACACTATTTTAAATAACTCTTTCAAAAAGGAGGCTTAAGAAAAAAATATATAAAAGCCTATGATGTAGGCCGCAGAGATGGAAGAGGTTGGACAGAGACATTTGCTCTGAAAATCTGGATCTGGCCCAGACAGGAATAATTCTGTTTCTGTCATGACTGAGAACAACTCACAGCCCTGACTGCTGGCTTTGTCTCTCAGGGGCCTAGCCTGCTCTCAGGGGCCTAGCCTGCTCTCAGGGGGTTAGCCTGCTCTCAGGGGGCTAGCCTGCTCTCAGGGGGCTAGCCTGCTCTTCAGCTTTCAGCTGTAAAGCATCAAGTGGTCCTTAATACCTCGAAATGTTCCCAGCTCCTAGAGATGGCCACTTCTCTCAACTGGGGGCTGGCTCCCAGGGGCACACCAAGCGGAGCCCCATCTGTTCTAGGAGCTTCTCTGGGACAAATGCCCCAAGTCTATATACACCTGTCCACTCATCATAGCAAGGTTAACCAGGAGACCAGGGTGAGACGTGACCAGCTGCTCAGTCAGACACCTCTGTTGGGAGCTGGCCAAGGCCAGGGCACTAAGGAAATGATCGAGACTCTTCCAATACTGAAAAGACATCTGACCACACGAAGGGACAAACAGAAAAGCCTGTGACCAGTCCTTGAAGACCCTGTAGCTTCTCCAAATGACTCCCTTTTCTAATTCACTTCACAGTTCATTTGTCACAACTGTGGTCCCTGTGGTCCCTGTATTTAAGAAATCTCTTAGCAATGTCAGGAGGGCTCATACAACCGGCTTAAAGGGCCCTCGGGCGCTTGGTGGAGGGAGTTAACACGTTCCGAAGGCAGGAAAAGAGGTCAAAACTGTTGGCTCAAGAATTCAATAATGCATGGAGCGAATACTTCACCCCAGGGCCCTGCCCGCTTTCTTATCTGGGCAGCTCCATCAGTGACCTATTTTCTCTGCTCCTTTACAACAGATTAAAAAACACAGGATTCACATTAAGTTGTTTATGTGTTTAGTAACTTAACAGCTGTTTCCTCCTTCAAAGTAACACATTGAGTGCTAACTGGAAACATGCTTCAAATAAAATCTGTCTGAAAAATAGCTTGCCGGTTTGGCTCATTAGAAATCCTTCTCCACAAAAGCTGTGACTTAATTCAGAGAGCTGAGGCATCGAGGCCATCACAAAACACACGCGGAGGTGAGGGCACCAAAGCCTTCTAGTGCTTATGTCTCTTAACAAAAGGCACTGGATCCCAGATGGCCGCAGCTCATCCCAGGGCTGGATAGCTCTGGAGCTCGGCCCTCTGTCCCCCGGGAGACTCCGAAACCTAGGTTCCAGCTCAACTTCTCTCCCTGAGAAAACTACAGCAGATTCGCCAGCAACAGGGCGGTGCTGAGAAGCCAGAGCCAACTTAAGAGGCCCCAACTTATGTGTTCTCTGTATGAGGTCATAATCCGTGGGGATGCCTGGGAGGATCCTGCACTTTTGCTGCTCAGCCCCAGCTCATCCTGCTGGCCCTCTCTGTGGCTTCCCGAGCACGGCTAGCTTGCACGCTCTCCTTTCCCGGTGAAATGTACCAAATGATCTGAAACATGCAACTCCGACACCGAGCAGGTGACCACAGGCCCCCGCCCTCGCCCCCGCCCCTCCCCCCATCCTCTAGTCTTACCTCTTCCCGGGCATCTCTGAAGGACGAATTCAAAGCTCCTCCTCTCTTGGGGAGAGAAGCCTTGGAGGTGTCTTCTTGTTGCCCAAAAAGCTCCTCAATGGTCTTCTTGTCGATCTGATAGTGATGCTGCTGCTTGGCGGCTAGGGTCCAGATGTTGGTCTTGCCTCGAACTTGCTCTTCCGGAATGGTTTTCCAGAAAAAGCTTCGCATTCGTTTCTTCTTACCCAGGGAGCTGTAGCCATTTAGGTAAGAAGCTGGGGGTAGTCCGGGAGGAGGAGGAGGGGGGACGGGAGGTCCCCCAGGAAGTGGAGGTGGCAGAGGAGGAGGAGGGGAGGGAGAAAAGCCCTCCCCTGAATGTGGACAAGGTGGAGGTGGAGGCGGTGGAGGAGGAGGTGGAGGAGATGCAGAGGGTGACGTCTGCCCAGTCATGAATGCAGCTGCTGTGGCAAGAGTCCCATTTTCTTTATCGCTGGCCAGGGAGACACAATTCATAACATGCATAGTACCGTTGCCTTCTAAGGAGCTAATTCCTTAGCCTTGAGAAGCAGACGCAAACATCAAACTGTGGTCGTTCTTCTGGGCTCATAAGTCTGCTGCCAGAAGAGAAGGCAGCCGTGCTGCATGTCAGCTTCCAGACCTGCGCAGACAGAGCAAGTTCAGAGTCAGTAAGTGTTCTCACACTATCCTTCAGAGGCCAGGGCTGGCTGGCCCACCATGGTGAGATATTTGGGTCAAGAGGACGTCTCAAGGCACACTGTAACAAGCACATATCGTTCTCAATCCAAACTACATTTTTGCTACTGGAAAAACTGCCGAGGAATCAGCAATAAAACCAGTTTGGAAATCTCCCATTAATCAATGAAGCAGTGCCTGCTATAGGGTCAGGAGCGTTCCCTTTATGAATGGACTTCTTGTTCACCAAGAGCTTCCTGGCTTTCTTGGACGATGTAGACTAGCCCTTGGGGAAACTGCCCAAATTGCTGAAGCGTTAGGTGCTTAGTGACCCTGCCTTTTTCCAGTCTGGACATGTTTTTGCTGATCACTGGGTCAAAAGGCATCTTCCATGTTGGAGAGAGCAGATAGGGCACTTAAAGAAGACAGGAATGGCCCAGCCTGTCTCCCTGGAGTCAGGGTCACCATGCCCCTGTTCCACAGGGTGATGCGCTTCCCCCAACTAGAGGAATGTGTGCCAGACATGTTACACCCCTGCCCCAGACTTCCATGTTCTCCTCTACAGAGTTATAGTTCATTAAACAACACCCATCGCCCCTTCAGACGCTGTCGTTTTGAATTCCAGAAGAGCCACTCTTCTGAGGCCCAAAACGTGTCACCTCCCTCTTCCGCTCCTGTGACACTGTTAGCAAAGGAGATGAACAAGGACACGGCCCCTGTCCAGCTCACCACAAGCCTAGCCCTTAGTCATCCAACTCACTTATCTTGAAGATTTGTGTGTTGATGGAACCTACAGCTATTTGGTTTTGGCTTTATACTGGTTATTACTAACCCAATTCAAAACAGAATCAAAATAACTTCATTTCTTCTCATTAGGAGCCAGGTGAGCAAAGGCGTGATGGGAACCCACAGAAGGCAGTGTCCTGGTGTGTGACAAGGCTTCTCTGGCTCTAATTATCCACTTATGTCATCCCTGTCAGAGCCTCAACTTGCAGACACGAGTGGATCCCACAACACTGGGTTAGACAGATGTGAACCACCTGATAGCATTCATTCAGACATTATGAGCCATTGTACTCACAACTGGCAGGACTTCCTGGGGACTCAGCAAGACCTGAGTCTAGAACCATTTCCCTCTCAGAGTCCAGCTCTGCCACCTCCTTGAACTGCAATCTGAGCAGGGTGGATGACCTCACTTCAATTTCAGCATGTTTCACCTATGAAATCGGAGACCACCTTTTCCATAGGCTTGTGTAAGAAAACAGTGCCAAAACCAGGAAAGTAGTAACTATCTCTAATAATAATTGCTCATATGCAGTTTCCCCTTTATCTTCACAAACAATAAATTTGACTTAAAAAACACTTGTGGGAGGGGGCTCTGCACTGACAGCTCAGCAACTAAAGGTGAAGACTGTTCTTTCAAAGACTCAGTGTCCAGGTCCGGTAGCTTGGAACTACCTATAACTCCAGCTCCGGGGTCTAACACTTGGCCTCCAAAAGCATCTGCACTCAAGTATACATATATACACCCAGACACACACACACACACATGTATGCACTCATACCTGTACATACGCTTAAACATATAGTTTAAAAAATCCTTTAAAAAGGAAACATGTCTTGAATTTGTAGATGAAATGTCAGAGTTCTAGAAATACATGTCATATCTTCACTTTGTTATCAGAGTCTGTGAATTGTGAGGTTTTTTTTCCTCTTTTAATATTCAGTGGCCAATAGGCCAGGAATGGAGGCACACACCTATAATCCCAGCACTCAGGAGCCAGAGGCAGGCTTTTCTCTGTGAGTTCGAGGCCAGCCTAGTCTGGAGCCCAGGACATCTAGTCCTACACAAAGAAACCCTGTCTAAAAAACAAAACAAAACAAAACAAAACAAAAAACAAAACAAAACAAAAATTTCAGTGACCATATGTTAAAAAATCATCTCTATGATATAGGACTAACCTTTTATGAAATAGTTAACAGTCTAAGGTTTCTTTATTTAATCTGTGGTGCTGTGGGGATTGAACCTGGACCCTTATGCATGCCAGCCTGGCCACCCTCCTCAACTGCTCTTCAGATCGCCCTGTCTTTCTTTGCTTTGGAACTGGGCATTCAACCCACACGCCAGGATGTGTTCTACCACTAATAGTCATCCCCTGACAATTTAACTGTTGAGCAGAAAATGACATTTCCAACTATTAATTTGACACTAAAACAATCATTCTCATGATTTTACATGTATAATTCAATGGTGTCAGCACATTCAGCTGTCACCACTAGGTAATTTCTAAATCAGTGAAGTTGTAAGTATGTCTCTAAGCTGACTTCTGGTTCACTAGAGATGAAACTGGCTTTTAGAAGGAGTTTTCATAATTATCATTAGGGGCATAACCAGGCTATCTTCATAGCTGGCACCCCTAAAGCCGGCATGACTCACTGTCAATTACAGTTTATAGTTACATTTGAACTCTTTTTTTTCAAGACTGTACAGGTAATTTTGGCAGTTTATTCTCACATATTTTATATACTCCTGTGCATAAAGGAACTCTTTTAACATTTCTAATTCTCCAAATCACTTCCGGTTCCATAGAGACCGATCTATTTCTATACTATTCCCACCTCACCCCCACCCCAGTGATGAGGAATGAACACAGAAGCCTCAGGAATGCCAGGCGAGTCCTCTACCTCGAAGCCCTGAATCGGACCCCCAGCAGCAGGGCGGAGAGAAAAGAGGTAAACTAGAAAACTGATCTGGAAAGGAATGCTCATTCTGTATCAGATGCTTACAGGCGTAGTATTAACCCCTCAGTGTGTGTGTGTGTGTGTGTGTGTGTGTGTACAAACGCTAAATAAAGAAGCTGAATTATCAAAGATAATGTGATATCCCAGTCACTGTCTTCTGACACCTACACCCCAAAGGACTAAGGCTTTTGTTTTTGAGTGCTGTGCTGTGCACAGTGGAAGTACCAGATAAAAGCTTGCAAAAAGTTAAGAAGAGACACACATGAACTTGCATTGATATGATTCTATGACAATTGCCCAGCCCGGCGAGAGGAGAACACCATTTTAAGAAGCTAAAGGAACCAAGGGGAATGCATCTCCTTGTCCCTGGCAACCCCCTCTCATAATGGCCGAAGATCCTAGCTCCAACAGCAGCCAGTGAGTCAGTGCACCAGCACTGGCTGGCTGCATGTAGAGCCTTTATTCCTGTTATTTAAGCAGTGTGTCCTTACTAACAAACACTAGGCAGGACTGCCAATGTTAAAGAGGTGAGAAGAAAAGAAGGGCACAGATGTCATCCCAGCTCTCTCCAGTCACATGCTGTATTAAAGTCGAGGACTCGGAAAAAACCATTCCACCATACTGCCCACAACAGGGATGACACCACACCATCTCAAAGGCACGGAGAGACCTGCAGGTGATGCAAACACCCTGACAGACACATGACACTGTCCCCGGCCTCTCACAGTTGGCAGTTGGCAGCAGGGACAATGGGATCAGCCCATTGACTCTGTCTGGGAGCCGCCAAGTATCCCATCAATCTCCCCAAGACAAACAGAGGCAGGCTAGTATTTAGAGTCTCCCCTACAGCGAGGAGGCTGTTAAATGCAGAGCTGTCACCAATAGGCTCTCTGAAGACAGAGCCCCTCCTCAAGTCTGCTGAGTGACAACTATCAGAGGTGGGGTTAATGTCCCTCCCACTGGGGACGCTACGGCTCCCTTGAGCATCTTTTAACTCAGATTTCAGTAAGGGATGCTATGATGAGGAACTTATCTTTCAGCCTATGATAAGCCAGCACACAGGGCTAGAATAAAAAAGTTCCTAAGGGTCCCTGGAAGAGCTGACTGACTCCCAGCTCTAAGCAGGGCTTCTTCAAAAGAGGGTCTGCACCACTCTTGTTCAACAACAATAAAAAGTGACACAGAACCAAATGGCTTTCCCCTTGCCTCCTGACGTGTGACATGGATGAGTTGGAAGTGCAGTCGTCCATCTGAAGAACTGGAAGAAGCTAGGCTACACACACAGTATTCTTAGTTGAGAAAAGAGGGACAGGGCTGAGGAAAGTCCCCGCCTTTCTTAAATACTGCCCTCTTCTCTACTCCCTCCTCAGGGAACACCTCTCCTCCTCGACCTGACTTTTCAAACCCTTTCTTGATCAAGAAGTACACACAGTCAGTTTGCAAGCAGCAAATCTGACTTGGCACTTCAGCCGGCCTAGAGAACCCACGACGGCAGGTTTAATCTGTCATGTCACATAAACAAACATTCACAGCTGCCTAGTTCTGAAAGCACATTTCTAGTTTCTTCTCTCCCAGCTCCCAAACCAGGAAGAATAGGCCCAGGAGCACTACGGATGCTCCTGGAGGAACAGAAGCTCCAGGAAGACAACCGGGGACCAAAAAGGTGCTCGCAGAGTGTCCAGCTCAAAGCAGATTTTTTTAAACACTAGCTTCAGGTCTTTGTAAAACTCGGCCGGAACTGGGTAGGAAGGGAGCACCCAGAACGCGATTTCTTTCCAGTCAGGATGGACGCAGTTATTTCCCAAGTCTTGCCCACCACCCCGTTTGGTCCTGGCGGATCCACTCACCAAAAGGCCCTTGGCTCCGCAGGCTCCCGCCGCGCTTAGCCCAAGCCCCCTCAAAGCCACCAGCGCCCAGCAGCCGCGCAGCCCAGGATCTCGGGACAGCAGGCGAGCCTCGAATGGGCGGTCCCCGTACTAGCTCAGAGGCCGCCTTATCTGGGCCGGGAAGGCGCGCGTCGCAGCGAAGAGACGCCCACACGCGCCGCGCAGGATCCCTAGCGGGGACCGTAGGGACAACCTTCCCGGGAAAGGATCGACCCTCCGCTTCCAAGAGTGCCCGGCACTCCCCTGTTCCGGACCAGCCCAAAGGCCTTTGGAGGCCAGCCGCGAAACCCCTGGGGCTCCTTCGGTGCCTATCCGACCCGGGGTGGTTCGTCCTGTCCAGGCTTCCCCACCCAAACCGGGGTCCCAGTTTTCCGCGGAGCTCAAGGTTCATGGAACAGTGGCCGCCAGCCGCTTGGACTACCGCTGCGGCGACACCGTGTGGTCCCCAGCACGGGCTCCAGGGAGAACAGCTCTCGGCCGCACTGCGGTTTTGCACCAAGGGAGAGGGAATGAGCCCGCGACACAAACGCAAAAAGGAGTCTCTGGGGCTGGAGACGGAGACCCGGCACGCCCGGGACCCATCACGCTTGGGGACCACGGGTGACTGCCAGTCCGCCACTCCACAAGCGCCGACGCCACTTCGGAGGTGAACTTCCAGGGAGGTGTGCAGTCATGGGAAGCCTACCCCCACACCGCTGTGGCAGGGGCGAGTCCTCGTTAAGAGGGGCTCCTGTGACCTGCGCGACCCGCATAAGTGCCACGAAAGCTAACCAAACCTCCGAGGTCCCACCCGCGGACAGCGCCACACCGAGCTCGGGGTCCGATGCCGGGCCAGTCCCGCGCGTCTGCGCTTCGGGGCACAGGGCCTGCGCTCCAGGATCAGGTCCCCTGAATCGGGAACAGAGCCCGCGTTTCCCCGCATCCTCCCGGTCCCGCGGCTCAGCCCAGCATCCCCGAACCCAGCCTCGCAGCCCCGGCTCTAGCTGCCGTCGTCCCGCACTCACCGCGCCCCCGCTCCCGGCGCCCGCGCAGCCTCCGCCCGCTGTCCCGGCGCCGCCGTCTCTCCGCAGGACTGCAGGCCAGGGACGGTGAGGGGGCAGGGCGGTGCGGAGGGGCGGGGCGGGGCCGCTGCAGGTAACAATGCTGCCTACCCGGCTGCTCCTCCAGCCGGCCGCAAAGGACAGCACGCCCTTTCCTGCTCGGCTGCCTCCCTCGCTCCCCCTTCAACCCTAACAGCACCGCCACGGCGCTCGCCCTCGCCAGCTCCGGGCTCCCAAAAGCCGCCGCCCAGCACGCGGCTCCTGGCACCTGAAGACCAGCGCGGGGCTGGGCGGGCAACCACAGGGGGAGATGGAAATCGTTGTAGGGAAAGGATGAGCCTTGGTGAGGAATGGAGGGAGGGGGAAGGCGTCATGGTAGCTACTGAGCAGGTCACCGCTTTCCACAAAAGGAACCTCTGCGGCAGTCTCCTGGACACCCTACCCCGCGCACACGCATGGACACCCCACGTATATTCATAGGCACGCATACACCTTTATCACTCTCTCTCTCTCTCTCTCTCTCTCTCTCTCTCTTTCACACACACACACACACACACACACACACACACACACACCACATTCACACACAACCTCTGGGCGCCAGCACTGCTCTGCTCCACAGTAGCTTCTCTTTGGAGCTTAGCGCTTCTCAGGAGGTCCAGAGCGGTCTGGAGGTCAGATCCTCTGTGGGGCACGCAAATCGTCTCTTCTCACACTCGCCTTCCCACCCTTTCCTCCCTCTCCCTCCCTTCTCCTTTATTTTCTTTTGTTTGAATGGTGGTAACAAACTTTTCAGCTTTATTAAGGGGGTGGGAGGGAAGGTCTGGCAGACCTAGCTGAATGAAGGAGCTCTGTCTGGGAACTGGGAAGAGCCCGCCCACTCACTGATGGAAACAGGGAAGTCTGTCTAATCGCATTTTTTTTCAAAGTGACTTGCGACGACGCCAGGCAGAGAGCGAAGTGAGTAGTCAAAGAAAATTTACCCTGGACAAACCGGCTGCTGGCACCTCAGCTGCCGAGGTGGGAAGCGCCCTCTGCGGGAATGAAGTCATCCTACCCTCTCCTGGGTGCGCCCAGATAACCGACCAGAGCTTTCCTTTCCCAAGCTCTGGGGCCTGAGGACTTCCAGCTACTCCTCCAGGTCCTCAAGTTCCCGACTCCGACATAATTCCTCGCCTCCTTCTGCGAGCCTTGCATAGGAAAAGAGAAGTACTAGTCCAAACCAGTCCAGTACCCAAGGCCCCATAACTGCGGCAGCCTATTTCTTGGCCTTCTTGATGCCATTAATGTAGCTTACAATTTAACACAACCCACAAACACTGAAAATATCAAGGCCGGTCTCAGGCTGGGGACATCCGTTAGTTCAAATGAATATTGGTTGGTACCCAGGTGAAAGAGTATTAAGTGTGAGCGTGTTCTTTCCCTAAATTTATTGTTTATTATTTTTTGTTTTTTTGGAACAGGATCTCTCTCTCTCTCTCTCTCTCTCTCTCTCTCTCTCTCTCTCTCTGCTTAGACTTCCTTGAACTCACTCTGCAGACCAGGCTGTCCCCCAAACACAGAGATTTGCAAGGGTCACCAAGCCAGCCCCCTTTCCCCTGCTTTATCCCCTGAGATGGATCTCTCCCCCTTCGTCCCAAGGCCTGCATGGCCTCACACTGTAGGAAACATGTCTGAAAGACCAGTCCCTTTCTCCTCCTGTCCATGGTCCCAGACTGCTGAGACAGGCAGGCCCAGAAGCTGAGGCAAGGGGATAGCTTTGGCCTAGGAATTTGAAGCCGGCCTTGGCAACATGGTGAGATTTCCAAGAAGAAAAAGCACTTTGGAGGAGTCAAGCCCCGGCCACCCTCCTCTGGCCTTTGATCCCCAGCTTCTGTCTGGCCCAGAGGCCTTCTTCCCTCTGCCTCTCTGGCCCTCCCTGGTGACCCTTTTCCTCTGAGTGCAGTCAAACAACCCTTGATCTATTGTTCATTATAATCCCATAGGGATCGCTTCTGACTTGAATCTGGGTGCCTTTTTGAAAGAAAAGCAGTAAAAACCGAATACACATGGCCTTGGGTTTCCATCCTTGGAAGGGTCCCAGAAAAATGAGGGTCAATTGTCTTCAGCATGCCAGCAACTCAGATCCACATCCGTCTGGTGGTGACACAAGTCCAGATTCAATGCCTGTAAGTCAATTCACCTTCCCCTCAAACCATCGCCCTTCCCTCTTTCCTTTCTCTAATGTCTGGCTTGGGAAGTTCAAATCCCACTGTTACCACACTAACTCTAGACTAAGGTGGTCTGCGCTGTCCTTCTGCTGCCTACCACGAGTGGGACACCCTGTGTCTTCCTGCCCACCACCCACCAACCTTCCATTTCCACCCTAGAGAAGTATAACTGGACACCTATGTCCCGAAGCTTACACTTCCTCCTCTTCCCCAAATTCACTCGCCGAGAAACTGCTTAGGGAACTGTTTACTGTACAAACAGGCCAATCCCAAGGCTTTCCACATCGGTCTGTATCCTTCTTTGGGTCACGTGTGCAGAGCTGTGGCCTTCAGTCTGATGGTGCAGGGGTGCCCTGCATCATCTCCCGCCATCTGGGCCTCCCCTGCCTACAAGTCATTTCGTGTGAGGTCCCTCGGATAGATCCTGTTTATTCCAACTTTTGCACGATAGATGCTCTGAAAGCCCTGGAAGTAAGCAATGCAGAGCTCTCCCCAGTCTAGGAAGCGATGTGTGCCCGTGCTGTCCACACCTCCCCTAGGTTTGCTGTGACCAGCCAAGAGCACTGCTAACCAGCCTGCAAGGAAGGCTCAGGAGGCTCCTAAAGCATTATGCCGGAAGGCAGCCCCAGGGACCAGATTCCTGACTTCAAGGTGGCTGCCACTGCGGCTGCCCCTGGGGATCTAATGGAGGGAGGTGCGGTCAGTCTCTTCCCAAGCAAGACACTCAAAGCATGTTAGTTTCTTAGCATGGCTAGAGTATCACCCAGAGCTAGCAGAATGTCCTTTGGGACATACCGACTTTTCCTGCTCTCTGTGCAGTTTGCTCTGCCCTCTTCCAGAATAGTCTTTCCAGAAAGCTCCATTCCTGTCACCAAATGAATCTCTTCTGGCGTCCACTTCTCAGTCTTCTCCCCCACACACACAGCCCCACCTCCTTTAGAAATAGTGTTTAATCTGCCATTAGGAACCACTGACTGAACAAAGCCTTCGAATTGGCATGACTCCATTTCAGCATCCATTCTAAATCACATCTCATCATTATAAAGCAGGCTTATTTGCTAAAGGAGTAGATCTAGCCTGTGTGCTGACTCCACAGGTCCACGACACACTGAAGTCAGTTCCCCCAGGCACACATCTGAAGACACAAGCTGACTTTAAATCCCTCTTCCCTGTCCCCCTCCCTTCATTCCTCCTCCTATGTTTATAGTCGGCTGGGGTTTGCTGAGCTCAGTCTTTCATCTCTGTTCTTCTTAAAAGATTCACCTGATGGGGCCACTGCTCAGCGTTTAGCTTTGCCTCTTAAGGTCTGGAACTGCAGGAAAAGAGAAATGGCCAGTTCTATAGTTGAATAGTCTGGCAGATAAAGGAAAGGCTAAGAACCTACCGAGCGGCTGCACTGCTAAGGGAGACTGGCACACTGTTTCCTCTAAAGGGTGGAAATCACACAACAAACGAAACCTGTGCCTTGTGGTTATCAGTCTGGATGCAAACTGAAAACACTTACTGGAAAAAATGAAAATGTTATAGTCTTGATGTTAATATGAAAATGTTATATTCCAAACAAGCTTTGTGGGATTCCCCGCATTTTTGTTCCAATTATTCATAAAGTGTGTGTGTGTGTGTGTGTGTGTGTGTGTGTGTGTGATGGTGTGCATGTAATAGAAGACCATTTCAGGAGCCAGCTTTCCCCCTCTGCCCCATGGGTCCTAGGGATGGAACTTGGGTCACCTTTAGCCACTGAGCTAAATCTCTAACAAATCTTTTTTTTTTTAAATTGGAAAAATGCCAATTTATTTCCCTAGGCTACAGAATTTAAATAGTAAGTTGCCTTTATGTTTAGTAAACATTGACTGGGCTCTGATCATTAAAAGGGTAGAACTCTTTGTCAGATGCTAAGTAACGATTTCCAAATATGTTCTATAGCAAGTGCTTTCTCTCTGAATATCCACGGCAGCACCAACGACATCTCCTGAGATGGTGTGGGTACTTGTCAGTAACTGTTTGTTTGAGGTAAGAGTCAAGAGGTTAAAAATAACTCTTACCCAACCTAGGTATGGGGTAATATCTGAGGACCCTTGTCCATGCCTGCCTGTAAAACAAATTGTCCACTTTCCCCATTCAGGTGTGTGTGTGTGTGTGTGTGTGTGTGTGTGAGAGAGAGAGAGAGAGAGAGAGAGAGAGAGAGAGAGAGTGAGTTCTGGAAGGTGAGCACAGAGTAGGAGAAAAAGGGAGAAGGAGTATTATACATTGAACTTCCTCAAAAAGTCTTCACCGTACCTACTGTTCTAGTTTACCCCAGTTCAGTGTTGAGAACACGCTGCCTGTGACAACAGCATTCCAACTTGGAGCAGAACACATGAAGGCGAAATGTGCTCTAACAGCCCAGGACTTCTTTCCTCCCTGGCCTGGATAAAAGTTAGAATGCTCAGATGCCTATTTATTTTGCTACTGGCTTTGGCTTTTCAAGTTGTTTACCCTTCCAAGAAGCTAGAAGAACAAATAGAGTAATTCGAAGCCATGCCTCTAATTGTATAAGCAGTTCCCAAACAAACCAAGGAATCAGCAATAGTGTGTGTGTGTGTGTGTTTTCCTGTGGGAATGCTATGTGAAGACTTTGTAGGAGGTATAAAGGTAGGAGAAAGGACCAACTGTTGACTTAGTAACTTGTAAAAAACCAAAAAAAAAAAAAACCAAAAAAAGCCCCTTTGTGCCCCTGAGAATCAAGAGTATTCTTAGTTTGGAAAAGCGTGGAAGATAATGCTTTTGCAAGTCTCTGCTTTTAATGAGCAGGTTTAATAATCATACTTAGGCTCTGATAGGCAATAATAAGACCAGCGCACAATAATACGTGCTTTGTTTTGGCTTGGCTTGCTTTGGGCAGTGCTTGCTAGGGACCCAAGGCTCCATCTAGCTTAGCCCTAACCAGGATCCTCACGCTCCCCAGGTGGGCACAGAGACTTAGCTGTAACCACCTTCCTGAGCAAGCGCAGAGGGAGTTTTGTTGCGGATATTATTGGTGGAGTTTAGCTTGATATGGAGTACAAAAAGAAATCCTATGAAATGTTCAGCATTGCAGTTAGCTCATGTTTACGTAGTTTTGTAAGCCAGATCAGGCTAATGTTAAAACGGGAGCTGGGTCTGCTGGGGTTAAGACTAGGGTTTATCTTTCATCCTTTCTCACTGGCCTCCTCTGAAGAAAGGGGCTACTAAATACTTGACCATCAGTATCACAGGATGGATGGAAAACGTTTCCTCACACTCCTAAAGCTCTTTTATGTAGTGTTTTCTACATATAATCAACTTCTGTGCGGTAGCTATTAAAATGTTTAATAGCTAATACAGTAAAACTCACTTGTACAACGGACTCCGCTGGTGATGACCGCTCAGACCTGGGGTACAGAGAAAAGACTGTATAACTTCACATTTATTTTTCTTGAAAGGTGGCAGAGTTTCTAAGTAACTTCAGTTCTTCAATACACTCTAGCCCTTTGTGGAAGGCACGGGTCAATGAATTTAGTGTTTTGAATGGCCTTGCTTCCTGTGGGGGACTGGACACAGTTACTCTGGGTGAATTTTTTTTTTTATTCGATATATTTTTTATTTACATTTCAAATGATTTCCCCTTTTCTGGTCCCCCACTCCCTGAAAGTCAAATAAGCCCCCTTCCCTCCCCCTGTTCTCCCACCCACCCTTTCCCACTTCCTTGTTCTGGTTTTGCTTTATACTGCTACACTGAGTCTTTCCAGAACCCGGGGCCACTCCTCTGTTCTTCTTGTACCTCATTTGATGTGTGGATTATGTTTTGGGTATTCCAGTTTCCCAGGCTAATATCCACTTATTAGTGAGTGCATACCATAATTGATCTTTTGAGACTGGGTTACCTAACTTAGTATGATGTTCTCCAGCTCCATCCATTTGCCTAAGAATTTCGTGAATTCATTGTTTCTAATGGCTGAATAGTATTCCATTGTGTAAATATACCATATTTTTTGCATCCATTCTTCTGTTGAGGGATACCTGGGTTCTTTCCAGCTTCTGGCTATTATAAATAGGGCTGCTATGAACATAGTGGAGCATATATCCTTATTACATGCTGGGGAATCCATATGCCCAGGAGTGGTATAGCAGGATCTTTCAGAAGTAACATGCCCAGTTTTTTGAGGAACCACCAGACTGATTTCCAGAGTGGTTGTACCAAGAGGGAAGGCAATGGAAATGGCAACACACACACACACACACACACACACACACTGCAATCTCTCTTCCTAGGCAAGCTACTGTGAATTCTTAACCAAAATTTGGTATCATAAGCATTTACAGCTTTAAAGGGAGTCTGAAGCCAGCCGACAACAGTGGTGGGTGTTTATACAGCTCCACCCTGGCCCACATTCCCCACCATGAGGATTTCCAACTTAAGCTTTCTTTCTTTTATAAGCACCATGGCTTCTGTCTGTAAGGACACCAGTTTCTGAGAGTGGCTGTTTTGTGTACCAGGCATAACTAGGTTTCACCTAAAGGAGCTCATGAGGAAAGGGGACTCTGGATCTCCATGCTCGTGGCCCAGGGTCTACAGACCCTGCCTGGTGGCTCAGGGGCCCTTGCTGTGTATAGAAGTGGGGTAGATGCATTGTCATCTGGGAAAGCTGGGGCAGGGATTGGGCATCGAGGGAGAATGGATCTGACAAGATCCTGACTCATCACGGTTTTTATTAGCATCTAGACTTTTAATAAAAGTCACACGCTTTTAGCCAAAGCTGTTGAGAAGACCAACAAGGACTTTTATTTAAAAACACTAGGTATTTTTGGACGTGTCTCATGTCATGAAAAGTCAGTTTCTTCTGCATTGAGCTGCAATAAAGGGTGTATCTTTCAGAGCTGTTTTCAAGGTCCAGAAAAGCATTTGTACAGCTTCTGCAGTCTACCTGGATCACCTGGAAGCAGTCCTGCTCCCTGGTCTATGTATTTATAATCCACACACTTTGACGGCTGGGTGTTCATTTCATTTTCTTCTAAAAACGAAGCACTTGGGCCAGCCTCTGAATGGAAACTGAGGTCAGACAGCAAACAGCCCCCCCCCTCCAACCTAAGGCTCAAATGACTCAATTGCTCAAGCCCAGGGCTGAGGAGAGCTCGTCAGGCAGGAGAAAAGAGGTAGTCATCATGACGGCTGGAGGCCTGTGCTCTAGAAAGCTGTTACAACAGGACCTCATGTGCCCACTCAAGCAGAAGACACAAGACCATCCCAAACCAGTGGACCTAACAGGGCCCAAGACAACAGCTAACTGAACTGGTCTGTGCATTTTCCTAATTAATGTCCATACTAACTTTGCAGAGCTGTCTGCTGCCATACTGCATCTGACACCATGGAAAGCACGTGGAACTCCTGTTAAAAGCCAGAGAGGGTGAGTAAACCAGGATATTCCAGGAAAATCCCCATCTATTCCCAGGATACCCCACCGCAGAACACCCAGAATCCTTCCCTCTCTTGAGTGTGACCCTAAAGTGAGAAAAGGGAAAAGGGTAACTTCTGTCTGTCTATCTGTCTCTCTCCACAGTCCTTCTTGTGTGTACTTACACTATATAATAAAGCTTCCCAATATTTTTGTCTGGTATCACTTCTGCATTCCTTCTGATGATAAGAACCTGAAAACTGGGAAGATAACCCATTTGCTTTGTCCCCGAGAGGCCCCCAGCCATAATCTACTGGCAAGAGTCTTAGTCAGGGTTTCTATTACTGAACAAACATCATGACCAAGAAACAAGTTGGGGAGGAAAGGGTTTATTCAGCTTACACTTCTACGCTGTTGTTCATCACCAAAGGAAGTCAGCACTGGAGCAGGTCAGGAAGCAGGAGCTGATGCAGAGGCCATGGAGGGATGTTTCTACTGGCTTGCTTCCCCTGGCTTGCTCAGCTTGCTTTCTTATAGAACCCAAGACTACCAGCCCAGGGATGGCACCACCCACAATGGGGCCTTCCACCTTGATCATAAATTGAGAAAATGCCCCACAGCTGAATCTCATGGAGGCATTTCTTCAACTCAAGCTCCTTTCTCTGTGACAAATCCAGCCTGTGTCAAGTTGACACACAAAACCACCCAATACAGTGAAAATGTCACTGGGAGAAACTGAGTCAAGACTGCAAGCATTCTATGTTGTATGGACTGGTAGTGGGGTGGATGTTAGGCTTGAAAGCCTACAAAGGGATTATTGTACTCTAAAACTGATTGATGTAAGGTTTAGTTGGGTAGCAAGTATGGGATTGTGTTCACAGATCATGCTGCAATATACACTCTGCCCACCCCTCAGCAGCCACAAACAGAACTGAGCCTTCCTATCTGGTTAGCTAGCAGCTTCCATACTCAACCATAAATACATTTCTCTGAACTGGTCCTTGTCTTCCCTACAACCACCCAGTGACACCAGTGAATCTTCAGTCACTCAAGGCCAGAGGCCTCAGTCATAGGAATCCTTCTTTTTTTTTTTTTTTCTGAGAACGCTGTGTTTTGATATGCAAGCCACAGAGAAGGCTACAAAATGTTCAACCCTGTCCTCCACAGGCCTCTGCTGTAAGGAGGGAGCCATTGGACAGATGCAAGCTCTTTGAAGCAGGATATAAAAACATGAAGGCAACAGCCAGGCATCATAGCATTTTATGGTGAACTGAAGAAACGTAGGCTTGCACAGGCCGGTTAACATTTCAGAAAGACATGCTGGTGCTTGACCCAAAGCCAGGCAGCCCACAGGTGGACTGAAAAACAACACAAGCTCTCTCTCACAGGGCTTGGGAAGGAGAGTGATGGAGATGGTTTTTTTTTTTTTGTTTTTTGTTTTTTTTTCCCCAGGTGAAATAAAAACAAAAACAAGAACTTAGCAAAGAGGATGAGGACTGAAGCGTTCCACGTGGAACCTCCGCTGCTTTAGCTACGCCCGAGAGAAGAGAGGACCCGACTCCATTTGAAGACAACTTACATACGCCCTTGGGAGGAAGACAGCTGCCTGCCTCTTTACAGCTTAGGGCCAAACTGCTTCTACAAGCCCGGTGTGAGGCTGCCAAAAGGACAAGAGAGGAGGAAAATATTGTGATAATGAAATGTCAGCACACTAATAATGGCGAATGCTTCCTTAGTTGGGTGAACCCAACTCACCGCCAGCGAGCAGGAACTCGGAGTCAAGACGGAGCTCCCAGAACTGAATGGGAAGAGTTCTTCTTAGAATAAACCAAGGTCACCATGGAGGTTGCTGGCAAGGAAGTCTGAAGTGGTGTGGACTGGAATATCTTGTGTGGAAGGGAAAAGGGACTTGTTTTCATTGCCCTGCTCATAGGCACAAACAGTGACTCTCAAGTCTCAAAAACCCCAGCACAGCACAACAGCTCATTATGTCACTGTGGTTTTGTTTGAAAAGGGCAAAGAGGCAAGTTAGGACCGGAGCCTGCCGCCAGCCTTAACGCCGCACTTTCCTCTCCTCAAGAGTTAAGACATCGTCTCAGTGCACTAAGATTTTGTGTTTCTTTTGTCATATTAAGAGCTACTTGTCGTATTATTCTTAACTAATTTCTCTTATTTTACAGTAACTAAAAGCCACCATCAATCCCGTCCTTTTGAAAAGTAGACACAAGATTAGGGTGGTGGGGATGCTGTCCTGGGGTCAAATCCAGACAAGCAGCGTCGCCACACCTCACTGTCAGACCCTTGGCTTATGTTTTTATAACCCCCTCACACAGGAAATCTCAGCGATGAGTAGGAGTCTGTCCTCCAAGGAGAGCCTGCTGGCATCCTGTTCAGGAACCGTGTGGTCCTCTTCAGGGTGCTGGTGGGACCAGGTGATGAAGGCCAGCACCAGGAAACACTCATGACCAGCCATTCAGCAAACACTCGTGAGTTTAAACTCACACACTCACAGCTCCCGTGATAAGCAGCGGTTCTATAGTAACCATCGCCATGGACAGACCTCGGTGCCCAAACACTGCCTGGGTTTCTGTGGCTTCTTTTTTGACTATGGCTAGGACATCTGGATCTGGAGCAATGCTCCCAGTCTTAGCTGGGAGAGGACTGATGGGAGAGAGGACCAGTGAGAACACACGCATCTAGGATTTATCTTTATACAGCCAGGCTACTTTATTAGTTTATTAGTGTGAACTAGGGATAACCTGGCTACCTCAAACAAGTACCTTTTTAGATAAAAAAACAAAACAAAACAAAACATTTTTAAGCAGTCAGCTAGATTTTAAGGAACTAGAAAGTACAGAAAAGTACTTACTATGTGCTTGTTCATGAGCAGAGGACACACAGATGGAGAATTATCCTAATTCAGCTAAAATAAAGTTAGCTTTGTTTTGGGCCTAATTCTCTTGAACTTTCCAAGAGCTAGTTAGAGAGGAGCCAAGGAGAGGGCTGGGGGAACGCCTGGCCTAGGGGACGAGTTTCTGAGCCTTGGTCGCGTGTCCTGGACACACTCTGTGCCTTTGCTTGTGGCTGCTCCTGTCACATGCTGGGGTAGGTGGTGCACATTCTAGAATCTTTATGTATGGAGCAAGAACTATATACCCACTGCCACCCTGGCTGAAGACCTGACAGAATCCTATTACCTTTCTAGACCAGATTGCCACTTAAAAATTAATATTTTTATTAATATGAACATTTTAAGAAAAGTTGATTACTACTATTAAACCCCACATATATACCACCCATCTAGCTCACCAGAAGCATTATGCCATTATTTAAGAAACCTTTTCCTGCTGGGCACCAAAAGGCATCCCTTTAAATTTAGTACTCAGAAGGCAGATGGACATAACCTCTTGAGTCCTGGCCAGCCAGGGATATACAGTGAGCCCTTGTCCCAAAACACCAAGAAAGGACCTGTTCCTTTCTTTCTCCCACATATGGTTATGCACCAATATGCTGCAGGTAACCCTTTTAAAAGCAAAGTTCATGCTCCTTCCACGTGTGCTCTGGGCACACATCTAATAATGGTACCCTCCCCCCCCCCCCCACACACACAGTGGCAGAGTTAAAGACTTCATGCAAAACCTCTCACACGTAAACACATTCAAGGTACTCAGCTGTTCTCTCACGGTTTCACACGACTGGTTGGCTTTTTAAACCATGGACTACAGACTCATGGGAGGTCGGTGTCTGGCCATAGTAAGTACATCTTTCTCAAGGAAAGTTGTAATTGCCTGTCCCAAACTCCAGGTAATATGTATATGTACTGTGTGTGTGTGTATCTTTCTAATGTAGTCAGAAATCATTCAGAGGAAGACTAAATGTAGAGTAGTGAGTGGGCTGTCTAGATAGCTCAGCAGGTAAGAGCATTTGCTGCCAAGCCTGGTGACCTGAGTTCGAGTCCTGGAACCTATGTGGGAGGAGAACTGAGTCCTGCAAAGTTGCCCACTGTCCTCCACTCATGCTGTGACACTAATGTGTCCACACACAAAATCAATGTACAAAATATTTTATGTGAAGTAGCCTATATAATTTCTTTAGAGTATTTTACTCCATTTCAAAAAATGTCACTATTTCGCATCTCCTTTTAGGCAGCTCAACTGGACCATTTACCACCTTTTCCTGCCTCGCTGCTTGCTGATGCCGCTGTGGTGACTTTTTCCTTTTTGCCACAGTGAGAGTCTGTAGTTCCTTGGATGGCCACTTCATACGCCAAAGCTCCAAGACAGCATGAACATGACACGGCTTCCTTTTCTGTCTGTCTGTGCTGGCCAGACCCACATTTCACCCTGATGTGATTTATACAAACACATGTGCACACTGGAGCCAGAAGCAGAGCAATAAGAAATGTTACAGTCACCTTCAAAACCAGCAACCATTCTGAATTGTGTGTATGGTGGAGGATGGCGCCTGCTGTCTTCTCAGTAGCTCCCCGCCTAGGTTTCTGAGGCTCTGTCACTGAGCCCAGAGCTCTCCCCATTCACCTAGAACAGTGGCCAGCAAGCTTCCGCCTCCCAGTTCCCAGCACTCCACCTCACAGGAGAATGGCTCCATGGCTGGCTTTTATGTGAACTCGGGACCTCACGCATGCACAGAAAGCACTTTCTGACTGAGCATTTCCCTAGCTCCCTAAGCAGGTATCTTATTCCTCTTGGACATTTTGTTTTGTTTTGCAGACAGGGTTTCTCTGTTTGACTCTGGCTGTCGTGGAACTCACTCCGTAGACCAGGCTAGCCTCAAACTCAGAGAGCCACCTGCCTCTGCCTCCCGAGTGCTGGGATTAGTGTGTCCCACCACTGCCTGACTGTTAGGTCTTTCTTGTGACTCAACAATTCATGGTCATTTGAACAGACTTAAGCTCAAATCTTTAACAGAAGACTGTATTTCCTGAAAAGCATGTTGGGACCAAGCAGAAGTTTTAAGTGTTTTTATTTCTGTGGTCAGTCTCACGAATGTTACTCAAATTCCCAGCTCCAACAATATAACTGCAATGGTTTTAGGGTTCTCAGACCGGGTCTCATTTCCCTTCTCTGTACAGATAACAACAGAGTAACAAAGTTCCTCTTATACATCACCCTGAAGAGCAGCCTTGGTTTCTAGCCCACCTCAGTGGACCACCTGGCAATTTACCATCAGGAACCATTATGCAAGGAAACCTGCTGGGCAAGGACCCTAAAGTGCAAACACAGAATTTAGTGAAAGTAGTTTGCATTTTCTTTGTTTTTTTTGTTTGTTTGTTTGTTTTGTTTTTGTTTTTTTGTTTTTGGTTTTTTGGATTTGGTTTTTTCAAGACAGGGTTTCTCAGTATAGCCGTGGCTGTCCTGGAACTCACTCTGTAGACCAGGCTGGCCTCAAACTCAGAAATCCACCTGCCTCTGCCTCCCAGAGTGCTGGGATTACAGGCGTGTGTCACCGCCGCCCGGCTGCATTTTCTATTTTAATAATAGCTCCTGTAACACTGTAATAATAGTTAAGATTGCATGGCCTCGGGAAAGCTTGGAACAAATGCAAAATTAACTACATCTTTGATCAGAAAACAGTGAGTTCACAACTAGAAAGACCTAGACCAACATAAAAATTTGTAATAAAAAAATCATAAATATATTTATCATTTTTTTAGGTGTATGAGTTGTGCTTGATAGTCTTATGTCAATTTAGAGTTATCTGAATTGATGAGGCCATAATGGAGAAAATGCCTCCGTAAGTTCCAGCCATAAGACATTTTCTTAATCAGTGATTAGGGGGCAGTACATTGTGGGTGGGGCAATCCCTGGGCTTGTGGTCTAGGGTTAAGAAAGCAAGTTGAGGAAGCTGGTAAGCAGCACCCCTCCATGGCCTGCCTCTGAATCATCTCCTGCCATCGGGTTCCTGCCCTGACTTCCTTCATTGATGAATAACAAATAAAAGTATAAGCCAAATTAACCCTTTCATCCCCAACTTGCTTTCTGGTCATGGCGTTTCACTGTAGCAACAGACACCCTCATTAAGACAAGAGAGCATCTGTGTTTGTTACATTTCTGTGGGTGCCCTTGGAGGCCAACAAAAGGGGAGATGGATCCCCTAAACTAGCAGAGGCAGTTTACAAGTACCTGCCATGGATGCTGAGAACCAAATTTAGGTCTTCTGGAAGGGCAGAGCTCTTACCTGCTGAGCTCTCTCTCCAGTCCCTTCTCCCACTGTCTGTCTGTCTACAAGAACACACCTGTGTGTGGAAGGCAAAGCACAATTTGCAGGAGTTCCCTGATGTATGTGGTGGTTTGAAGAGGTTTGGCCCCATAGACTCATGTGTTTGGGTGCTTGGTCCCCAGGAGATGGCACTATTAGGAGGTGTGGCCTTGTTGGAGGACCTGTGTCACAGCAGGGTAGGCTTGGGGGTCTCTTCTGCTCAAGCCCACCCAGTGTGGCACACAGAATCCTACTGCCTGAGGATTAAGACGTAGAACTCTCAGGTCCTCCAGCACCATGTCTGCCTGCACGCTGCCATGCTGACAATGGACTGAACCTCTGAAGCTGTAAGCCAGACCCAAATTAAATGTTTTCCTTTGTAAGAGTTGCCGTGGTTATGTTGTTTCTTCACAGCAATCAAACCCTAAGACGCACTATCTGAACTCAGGTCATAAGGCATGGCAGCACGTACCTTTTCCAGATGAGCCATCTTCCCCTGCTCTAGATTGTACCGTGTTAGAATGTTTAATTTGAAGAATTGCTGTTTGGGGGCAGAAGAGATACTCAGCCTTTAAAAGCACTTGGTGCTCTTCCAGAGGACATGGGTTAGAGTCCCAGCATGCACACGATGGCTCACCTAGGGGACGACACATACCTTTCCCTGAACTCTGGGGCCACCAGGCACACACTTAGTGCACATATACACATGTAAATAAAATACCCATTATCATTAAATTACTAAGTCTTAAAAAAGTTAATAAATTAAATGCTGTCTGATGTGGGGCTTGCCCGTGATTCCTGCACTAGAGAAGCAGGAGCAGGAGGCTCAGTTCAAAGCCGTCCTTGACTACACAGCAGGTTCAAGTGGGACCTCACGTCCCTGTCCCCAAACACCAGGAAGTGAAAATAACAAGACAAAACCACTGTTTGCAATCATGCAGAGAAATATTAGACAAATTCTGGCTTGAGATTAGTAGGACTGCAGTTCCCACAATCTCTGAAATGTCCCTAAGCACATTTCAGTCATTTTATTCTACACACTTACACAAATCTGTGTTCTTGGTGCTACCAATTGATTAGAAAATCAAAATCCTGATCAGCCCTGAGAAACGGAGATGCCACTCTGTAGCACTGGATACTGAGCTTTCTTTGTTAAACCCAAGCAAGTGCACCCATCTTGTCACCATGTCCATCTGTACCTGTCTCCAAAAAACTGTAAAATTAGATGTATACCTAAGAATTGTTTTAATTTAAATGTCATGATTCATCAGTAAATGCTTGATTTGTTTCCTTATTTTTTCTGCCTATGTACTTGTGCCCATCAGTCTCCCGGGTAGTTAATGTGGTTAACCCACATTTGTGGGGGTTGGAGGGGAGGCAATGTGGTGAGTGACCTTAAAAATGTCTAGACTTAACCAGACTGTTCCTGCAAGGCTGGGGACCTTTTCAGACTCTGATTTAAAAGAACAGGGGCCAGAGAGGGGCACAGTGGAGACTGGACATAGGAGCCCAGTGCAGTGCACACCTGAAGCCTCAGCGCCCAGCCTGACCTGGGGTCAGAGACACAAGAATTCGCTGGAAGCTTGCAGGCTAGCTAGCGGGCACACAGAGTTCAGCAAGCCAGTTTCTTCAGTGTATGCTTTCCTAGAATAACTTCTATTTCAATGCAAGAAAAGCCATGCTCCCTTCACCCCACTGTCCTGAGGCACATCTCCACACTCCTCACAGATTGTTTACCCTTTATCTATCTATCCTCTGGACAGCAGCTCCCTTTACAACTATAACACCCACAAAGTGACGCCTGCTGATTCAAGAATCATTTTACTTTCTATATTTTTGCTTAAAAAATATGTTCAAGTTCCTATATATGCTTCTGTAAATGGGCACTGAAAACAAACCAACCTTGTAGAACCATCTTTAAAGTGTGTCTGCATTCTAATGGCCTGTCTTCTATTCTTGTAAACAGCCCCTAGGAATAAGTGAGCTGTCATAGGGGTATCTATACCAGAGTTTATCATACTAACAGACAACTAACTTCAGGTGACTTCCTGCAGATGGCAAGGAGTCCCTACAGTCCACTTGCTGAACTTTTATTTTGCTACAGTAGCTAGGAACTGCTTTTGAACAAGCACGAACAAACCACTGTCTAGCATGAGGCTGCGCTTCTTCTGCTTATGCACTCGCTATTCAGAAATCATTGTTATTTTTAGTTTTTCTGGAAAAGATTCTTTAATCCATGAGTCCATTAATATTTAGTCCTTCACTACAACTGTTGTTGAACTTTGGTGAGACTTCAGCTCCTGAGAGACTCAGACTGAGGAGAAGAATGACTCAGAGCACAGCAGAGGAAGAGAACCACCTGTATATTCTCTCAAGGTCCAAATACTTAGTTACTTCTTATTTAAAATTAAAAGGCCACGGCAACTGGATACTGTAGCAGACACTTTAATGAGAAGACAGAACTCCCCCCAGAGGCACGCTCTGGGGGTGTAACTAACCATCACAGTTACTCTGCTGGAAGAATAAAGATGAAGCTCGCAGAGTACACACACACAGGAGGGAATGATTTAAAATAGGCTCACGACTTACAATCACATTATACTGTATTAAGCACTCAAAACAGGCATATTAATAAAAAGGCCAGCTAAAAGGCATTTGGACATATGTAACACATCATACAGTCTACAAAGGTCACATATAACATTAATTTTAAGTACTTCATTTCAACACAATAGAAATAACAGGTAGAGTGGTATCTCTGAAAATACTCATTTATATGTATGACAAAACCAAGGGAACTTTACATTTAAACAAGATTGCATCACCAAGGAAGCACACAGTAGACAAGCCAACCACATACACAAGGCCAGCAGTACTGCACAGTAACCCAGCACTGGCTTTTTCCTTTCTAGGACCTCCATACTCTTTACAGTCTTTTCATTACTCAAGTGGGAAAAATTCTTCCATCATCCCCTTCTTCAAGAGGAATCAAGAGAAACCAAACAAAAAATTCGAAAGTTGGTTTTGCCATCCACCTCAAGTGTGGTTTTACGAGGACACAAAAATCCCAACGTTACAGATGAATCAAATGTTATCCATAGGGGTTCTTCATGTATGTACAATGGTTGTCAAGAATTACTGCATCTGAGAAGGCACGTATCTGTGATTTAAGGCTTAACTGGTATAGTCACACAAGGAAGCCAATGAACATGGTCTGGAAATTCTCTATCAAAACGGAATTTTCTCCAAAACTAGCTTTCTCATCTACAAATTTCTACTCTAGAAACTGCTAAGAATTTCCATTTCTATGTCCACATGTTTAAAAAAAAAAAAAAACCCAAACCTACCCCTCTTAAGCAGATTTCATTATAAATCAAAATTGTCAACACAACTGTCAAATTCATAAGTTTAAACATGTCATAAAAATTATGACAGTGTGATTCCTGGGCCTTTAAAAATATCTAAACAAAATTACAGTGTTACAGATTAATTTTTAAAGTGTATCTGCAACAAGCTATGGGCCAATCAATCATTTATTCACGCTTCCCATCGTGTGACACCACAGGACATCATAAAACTTACTCTGCAAAATAGCTTCTTTTTTCTTTAAGATAATACACAAACATGAACTTCTTAAAGATGTTGAATATATTCATATATAAAATATCTGACATTGGTACAAATCATGTAAACCTCCCTTGAAAAACTATAGCTTGCCCTCATTTCTGGGACCAGAAAAAAAGCCTTGAATTTTTATCTTGTCAGTGCAAATCTATATTAAATATTTCAACCTACAGAAATAGCCATAACCCTCACAATACAAAAAGGATTTCTCAAAAAGGAAAATTATTTTGTTTAGAATTATAGAAAGTATGTTTACATAAAAATCACCTACCTTCCCATCAAATTTAACAGCTCAATTGTTATGTATGAAAAAGGAAAAATAAAAGCTCTCTTGCGCAAGAGCCACTGCAATGGTGGTCACTTCGACGCCTCCCAACACTAAACTCTTCCTAGTTCATTAGTTGTTTAACAATACACTGTTCCTTCTTTTCCAGGTGAGTTTACTGTTCTTCAAGCCAAGATGGGGCATCCACTCCAGGGGTTTTCAATTTGACATGGAACTGCTTAAGTGTCAGTTCAAGTTGCTTCTGATTCCCAGCAAAGTAGGCAGCAACGGCACTGTGGAAAAGGACCAGTTGATTGCGCAACACTTTAACCTGTGGACAGGGCAGAGTGACAGGCCAAGCATTATACCACGGGCAGCATACCAGACAGCGAGATTTACTAGATCCCTAATTCACGTGTCACCCAAAGAACCCCTCTACTAAAATGACAACATTCACAAAGACCAAGTACACAGTGTCTGTTCAGTTCAGTGACCTTTTCATTACCTAAAGGTTGATTTGGGAAGTTTTGTTTTTGCATTGCTGGAGATACAATTCAGGAACTTGCATTTGGCTAGGAAATTAACTCTTACCTATGAGCTAATATCCAGTCCTGTTAATCATTTCCAAACAACATTATTGAGAATATTAACAAAAAATACCATCATATTTGCTTCTGGAGTTAAGTATATTTAAAGCCTGTGAGGTATGGCAAAGGGAACAAACATCATCTACAATTAGCATCTACAATAGAACAGCAGGTGCACACCAGGGTGAGCAGCACTAGGATGAAGCATACATCAATCTGGGTAGGCTGGATACTTTTAGAGGCTGTACTTTATTATTTATTTATTTATTTATTTATTTATTTATTGGTAAGAAATCAAACAGCAGCAAACATTGACCAGAAAGTCAGTTTATTTAAACTTAAATAACTCAATTTTTTCCAACTACTTATTACTTATAGTGATCCCAAGAACATACCAACACTGCTTTTAGATTTACTTTTTACACACCCCCATGAAAATGAAAGGTAAACATGTAAAGAGCTTGAATACAGAACATATAAATACTTTATTAAGATGTTAACGCCTGCACATGCAATGGGAAAAGTTTGGATAGTTATTTTACCAAGGAATATATAGAGAGGCTAAATAAGCACATGGAAATACTTCCTACATCTTTAGTTATTAGGAAAATCTACATTAATCCTACACTGTGACCCCATCACTGGTAAAGATGCAGAGTGACTGAACTCCAGCACAGTTTGTAGAAATGAGAAACGGAAAAGTTTGTCAATTTCTTAACAGGCAAGCATATGACTAACTACTGTACTCCTAGATATTTACCTAAGAGAATGAAACCTAGGTGCACACAGACACTTCCATAGGGGAGCTCAGTCAGGCCGGGTTAGTTATCAGGTTAGTTAGAGTAAGGGGTTGATGTACTTGTGATAGCGTCAAAGCAGAAACAACTCAACCACAGTGATTAGACGCACTGGGGTAGTCCCATAAGACGGATAATGTTCAACAACAGGAAGAACCAAGCAACTGATTACAGGCAGCATGAGCAAGCTGCAAGAGCCCCGTGCTCTGTGGAGGAGACCAGAAGGAAGGAGCAGAGATTCCCAGACTGCACTTTATAAAGTTTACCAAGTACAGCCTGCCTCTGCCTGAGGCCTTCCCAGCAGCGACCTGCCGAGGGTTCACGCATGCTCCACCTTGCTCTGCTATCACAAACACTGCTACCTGTGTTTTTGTACTTCTATTTTGGATGATTCTTGAAGTACACAGCAAATAAGGGACCACTGTATTTTGATCATGAAAGACCAATTTCTACAAGGAAGTTTTAACTGGTCACTTTACTGCTGTTTGGGCCACAAGTATATTTCCTATTTCCTGATCTGAAATTTAACTCCTAACACTTTTCAATGAAAGAGAACAGAAGAAGATGGACTTTAATTCATGTACTAAACCTGTAAAGAGCTGTAACTAGCTAACCCACAATGTCACTCAAGTCAGAGGGGGGGGGGCGGTGAGAGCGAGCTAGCTTCATGGCAGCTCATGAAGTTCTGACTGGAGCATCTATTGTGCTTCAAGTGCCCCCATCCCACAGTGAACACAGCCCATGCAACACACAGAGAGGCTTTTTTTTTTTTCTAAATTCTAGTTATGTTTTCACAATAAAACAATATGATACTCAGTCACAAAGGCAGTGTCCAGCCATGAGGAGGCCTATGTGTAAAAGTTATCTAAAGAAAGCATGCAGGCTGTCCTTGCTGAAGACACAGCCTCCTTGCAAAGCTCTGGAGCTGCAATAGAAAGAACACAAGCAAACAGCCTTCCCAGCATCAATCCAGCATCAACTTCTATCTTCACGTCGCACCACAAGCCACTGTCTTCTCCAACACAGTGTTAACTTTATCTTATGCCAAAACAGGTCATTTATTTTTCTGTCAGTACTGAGTATGACAACTTAGACACGTGTTTAGTATTCATAGTAATGTCTTAAAAACCGGGCATAAATTAGAATAAGAACATTAAAACATTAACTCATTTATTTACCTAAAACATTAGTAAATCAAAGTAACTCCTCATCCACTTCCTGATTTTAGAGCAGGACAGCTTGCTTTTCTGCTTATTGCTAGCCCTGCGTCATGCACGCACTCATGTGATGGAGCCGGCACTGCTCTCTGCTGTGTCACACACTGCTCTCTGCTGTGTCACACACTGCTGTCTGCTGTGTCACACACTGCTCTGGTTACTAAATAAGGAAGAACTGGGCTGTGAAGATGGCTGGGCGGGGAGTACTAGCTATGCATGAAGAGATGCATTCAAACCTTAGCAACTATGTTGGGGGGGGGGGAAGAAAGGGGAGGGGAGGAGAGGAGAGAAGGGAAAAGAGAAGAGAGCTGAGCACTACATGTATACCTACAACCAAATCCTGTGGCAGTGAGGCAGGAGGATCACCGGGATTTGGTGGGCACAGCCGCGCTCCACGTTCAGTAAGAGATCTTGTCTTAAAGGAATAGACTTGAGCGCCCAGAGCAGGACACTTCCTGTGGCCTTTGCGTACATGGGCAGCATCACCCCACCCCAAGCATAGAAAGAGAAAGCATTATTAAGTAAAAATAATAATTAAGTAGTATTAAAAAAGCAGTTGCAAAATAATTTCAAAATAATTAAATTTTGCAAAAATCTTATTACAGGTTAAACACTCCAATTTGAAAAAAAATCCAAAATACTACAAAATCCATATTTTAAGTGTTGATTATGACACAAGTAGAAAGTCTGCCACTAGACCTCATGTGTGGTCCAAATGCAGGGCTCTTGAAAGTGGCACATGTACACCTTCAGGCTACATGTGTAACAGTAGATATTTAAGTATATTCTGTGCTTAGAACTATGTTTCTTCACCATAACAATTCATCATATATATGAAAATATTCCAAAATACAAAAAACTCTGAAATCCAAAATACACTGGTCCAGGCAGACACTAAGAGAGATGGTATCCACATGGTATGATATTTGTAATGTCTGTACTATAATAATACAATAATTTTAACATTATAGTGATACTAGTGTATTAGGTACACTTATTAAATACATTTTGTATTATTTTACTTAACCACTTTCAAGTAAACGGGTAAGGGGGATTGAGGGCTGAGCCCAAGGTCTAATGGGTTTTGAGGCACAAAACCCTAATGGGTTTTGAGGTCTACTACTGGGTCATGTCTCCAGCCCCATAGAGAATCCTTCAAAGAAAAGAAACAGAAAGAAAACCAAAACTTCTCAGTTCAAAAAGCCAAGAAATGCCCAAGGCTAGACCTCCCGGAGTGTGAGGAACTTGGACTTGATGCTCCAGGGTGGCTGCTTGCTCCCTCACCTAGCGTACAGCCAGCACTCACGAGACAGTAAACATTGCAGAACACTTCTAAGCAAAAATTAGAGAGACACTGGGGGTAGAGCTCGCCCCAGAGCAGCGGTAGAGGGGTAAGAGCCTAAACCTCTGTGTGTGGTGTGTGTGTGTGTGTGTGTGTGTGTGTGTGTGTGTGTGTGTGTGTGTGGTGTGTGTGTGTGTGTGTGTGTATGTGTATGTATGTATGTGTGTGGTGTGTGTGGGTGTGTGTGGGTGTGTGTGTATGTGTGTGTGGGTGTGTGTGGTGTGTGGGTGTGGTGTGTGTGTGTATGTGTGGTGTGTGTGTGTGTGTGTGTGTGTGTGTGTGTGTGATGTGAGTCCGCGCACGCATTGCTAAGGACAGCCCCAGAGCCTATGCATGCTTAGCAAGCACTGCCTGTCCCTTAACTACATCCCTAGCCTCAACATTAAGCTTTCACACATCTTTCTGTAGATACAAAGCAGAGGAAAACTTTCTGAACTACTTGTATCTTTAGAAAAAAACTTTATGGTTAAAGGGATACATAAAACAACAAAAGCAGAGACATAGGAGTGAGAAACATAACTATTACAGGCAAAAAAGAGACAATAAATTTGACAAAACTTCAAAACTTAGCATCAGAAATAAAGAAATTTAAAATAAAATATAATAAACCACAGTGTGCTCAATTACAAAGAACCTTTATGAAGATGTGCTGGTGGACAGACCAGAGGAGATCCACACGAAGCCATCCCAGCCCCCTCTGTCAAGTGCCCTAAACGTACCACACAATACTTAATTGCTAAAGGCAGAAGAACTCCCAGAAGCAACTGCTAAAGGCAGAGATGAACCAGGCTTTCTTTAAGAGCCTGCTCAGAGATGACGCCAGTGGACAACACTTTCTCCTACCTCCACAGCATTCTGGGAAGATTAGCACCATGCGGTTCCCACAGTAAGTCCTCTGAGGAGCACTGCCCTGTAGACAGCAAGGCTGTAAGACCACGTGCCTCATGCATGCTAGGCTGCTACTCAGGCTTATGGCTTAGCCTTACTTACATCTTCCTATTCAGAGAGTTAACAACAGGTATCACCCAGTTAAAATATGTTATTAGTCAATAAATATACTCATATTGTGAGGTATTTCAAAGTAATTACGTAGTCTCCCAATAAGTCTAGAAAATAAGAGTTGCATTAAATATACCCAAATCCTGGAGCAAAGACTAGCTTAAGCATATGCAGATGGTACAACAGGCTACCTTGTAAAAGGTGCCCAACTACTAGGATACCAAGTATTAACTTTTCTCTCTACACACTGCTATTTCAAAATCAACATTTTATGTTTTCCCTGTCTGTCGCCAATCTTTCCCGGAATACACCAGAAGAAAAGGCAGCTATGAGCAGGCCCCCCTCAGCCCTCCACTAGGTTCCTGAAATATCACATCGTTAGCTCACATGCCTATCAGGTGGAAGGAGAAACACTATTAAGACACAGGTGGCACTGGGAAGGGAGGGAGAGCAAGAAGGCAGTATGGTCAAGTGAGGACAGAAGAGCAGTGCTCCATGGCCACTCATCTGATTCAGCAAATCACAGAGGAGTAGGCTAAAGCCTCACGAAACGGGGGTAGGAAGCTAATAAGGCACTGCCTCATTGATCTCCAAAACACACACACACACACACACACACACACACACACACACACACACACACACACACACACACAACTTATTTATTTATTTTCGAGTGCTGTCTGGGCATCTGTAGTCTCAGCTTCTCCAGCTGTGGCAGAAGCATCTCAAGAGCTCATACTTTTGAGGCCAGCCTGGATCACACAGTTAGAACACATCTCAAACAACAAACAAAAGTCTCAATATAGAGGTTTTCTCTCCTTAGGCAAAAATGTCAGCTGCCTTCTCTATTCTGACTTACACTCTGAGCCCTCCCATATGGCTGCACTCTGTTTAGATGTGACTGCACAGATTCTGTCTCCCAAGGTTATCTTCCCATCATATTATTATGTATTGTATATTATTATATTACATATTCCCACTATTCTTTTACAAGCTGTACCTTGAACAGCAGTGTAACATTGCTTAACTAAAAGCATGGCTCTGGAGCCAGTTAGGAGGTTTGAATTCTAGTCCAGCTGCGAGACTTCAGGCCAGTCACCAAACCTCTCTTGTAGGAACATGGTCTAAGAAGAAAGTGTGTGAGATTCTGAGTGCTTGTAAGAAAACTCCAAGACACCAAAACCAGAGTCTTGTGACCTCAGTTTCTTCAAAAACATAGAACTGTTCTTACATTCTGCTTTTGTGCCCCTCAGGCATCAGATGGGAGTGAACTTACTTCAGATTATCCATCACACTGGCTGCTGTCATTTGTTTTCACGCCTCTATGGAAAAATGTGTTTGCCACACGTTTTATGCTTTAAGTGCGGCTTACTGGCCAATTGTGATTGGACACTTTGCTCACATGGCTCGTCTTGACCCTCAAGTATAGACTGCCAGCTGCTCTGAGGAAAACTGGCTGCAGCATGACCTCCCTCACTCATCCGCTTTAATCCCCCAGGTCCCACTGGCCCTAGACCGGGAAGCTCTCTCTTAGACAACAAACTCGTGCATTACATAGATAAAAATATATACTATACAAAGTCCTTGTAACGAGTGTCCTCCATTTACAGACTCCTCACAGAGCAGTATCCACTGACTAAATGCTAGACACTTTAGATTCACCCACCCAGTGTTTCTGTGAGGGTAATTAAGACCAGTAGCAGTGACAACACAACAAAATGCTTTTCTGCATTAGGACCTGGTGACATGGGGGGGGGGCAGGTGCGAAGGAGGAAATATGAAAGCTGCTAGAGGAAATGAAGCCATGAGTGTCATTCGCACGAGCATCTCATTTTCAAAAGAAGCTGGGTGAGTCTTCTAGAAGAGTTTGGCGACCACAGGCTGGAGAGCACTGGACACACAGAGGTCCAGAGACAGGCTTCAGCAGACATTTCCCAGAAATGATCCAGGAAAAACAGCGCACAGAATCTCTCTCATACCATTTCTTCATTCCTGACCTGTTCAGAATTAGTTCTGTCCATTCAGGTGTTCCTGAATCCAGAAGGACAGTGTGTTGGCAGTGTAGGCAGGTATTATATGAAGTTAACTCTTTAAAGCTCTCTATCAGGCAACAGAGCTCACTGAGCTAGTGACAAAATGGAGCCAAGAGTGGACAGAAAGACACCCAGGGAGCAGAAAGTCTTGTGCCTCTGGAATTTGACACTATGTAATATAGAACTGACTGAAAACAAAGGCCCATTCACATTCACCGTTATTCACAAAACTGCTTTCTTGAATAGCAATGTATTATTGGCATCATGGAAAACTAACTTTTAAGAAAAATTATGAATCTAAAGTCTTATATAATAATCACAAAATTCTGATCTCATTTACCTAGGAGAAATGTTTTAATGAAATTTATAAATTCTTTTAAAAACTACAAGCTGTGGTACGCTCAGCTTTAAGGAGGAAGAAGAGCTGGGGCAAAGCTCATTCAGAGAACCTGCTCAGCATGCAGAGGTCTAGGGTTCAATAGTTCCACAAAAAGAGAAAACGGGATTTTACATTTCAGAGGACAGAAAACCAGAGTGCTTTTTAAGTTTAAGATTTTACTCTGAACTCTTTACTAAATGTAACCAACCCAAGAGACTGAAACTATTAAGACTTAGTCCCAGACAATGACACCCCATTTCAAATTTCAAATTGACCACTTACATACAACACAAAATTGTAACATCTGACAAACCAACTTGGACGATGCTCAAGGCTAGCAGAACCAGTGAACCGTGGAGCCGAGGAGCCCACAGACACCACCACGTATAGAACAGGTACGGTGCTTATAGAATAGCACTACGGTTTAGAAGCACACACATTTGTAGGTAAATCTTCTTGAAAGTGGAAGGCAGTACTATTTATTACACTCCTCTACCATATCCAACAGAAACTTGAAAATCCAACTCTACCCTGCACATAAGCTGGCCACCTCTAACCAGGAAGAATCAGAAGCCACACACGCCTATGAAGTCCTAATATTTGAGTAGTGGGGACAGGAGGAGGGTCAGAAACTCAAGGTTACCCTTAAGTTTAGCTATACTGTGAGTTCAAGGCTAGCTAGCCTGGGCTACATGAGACACTGTCTCTAAAACCCAAATGCCAAACCCCTAAGCCTACCAACCAAGCATATGCCCTTAGAACACATTACTTTGTTGGAAATATGAGTGCAACTGATAAACTAACCTGGTCATCCAGGTGTGCCTGTCCCAGCCACAACTCAAGGTCATCTCCACTCATCTTCTGAAAACTGCTCTAAGCAGTTCTGGGTAAGGAAGATTTAGATAAGTCTCATTTCAAAAATCAGCCCTCAACTCACAGTTCTCTTTACTCACTTTTGTCTGAATTCCGAGGAGAAGAGGAGGCAATACCACAACCACTTGCCCTCTGCTTGGATTTAGAAGAAAAGACAGTAATGTGAAAGGCATTTACCTAGCTGGGAACATTACCAGATGAGCCAGTATTTTCTTCATCACACGATTCCTACTTTGTCCTTTAAGGATGGTGGGAGGTACCGCACGTGCTTGTGATAGCTCGTTTTCTCTTCTTGGCACAGAATTGATCACTAGGCTTTAAAGCAAAGCAGGGAATTACAGGCTCTGACTGTATTTGGAAAATAGAACTCTATTTTGAGACTAATTTGGAGAAATGGTGAAGCATGTTATTAAAAAGACCTTTAATCCCAGTACTTGGGAAAAGGAAGCAGGTGGTCTCTGAGTTCAAGGCTAGCCTAGAGTGAGTTCCAGAACAGCCATGGATACAAAGAGAAACCCTGTCTCAACACCCCAGAATGGAAAACTCCCTCCTGGAGGGAGGCTCAGAGGCTCTCAAGAAAGCTACAAGTATCTTAAGACTCTAAACCTCACCACAGAAGTATCCCTATATCCATACTCACTGCTTTACCACTGACAAGAGCGAAGAAAGAAAGCACCAAGTGCCTATCAACAGATAAAGAAAATGTAGGATTTATATCCAATAGAATTTTATTCAGCTGTAAAAAAAATGGGATCATGATATTTTTAGGAAAATGGATGAAAAACCATTAATCCTTAGGTTAAGTGAAGCAAACAGATTAAGAAAGACAAATACTGCATATTCTGCCTTACTTGTGAATGAAAAAAAAGAACTGAAAAGGAAAAGGAAAAGGAAAAGGAAAGGAACATGACTTCCCCTAGGTGTGGTGGAGGAAAAGGTTTATTATAGATATGTGGGAGAGCACAGCAGAGGCGGGAACTTCTGGAAGAGCACAGAGTGCACAGGACCCTGAGCGATGTGAGGAGAGCGGGAGGCGGAAGAGAAGGAAACCAGGTACAGCAGCCAGGAGGACCAAAGGAACAAGAGTGGGGAACCAAATGGTTGGATAAGATACACGGATAAGGAGTGTTCGCAGGACGTCACATTTGGAGACAGTAGACAGGTCCTTTTGTGCTCAGCATCACACACTAGTTGTCTATCGGAGTCAGGAACTTTAACTCACTTTTATTTAGAACAAGGAAGATCATTCACGTCTGTAACTTGATCGCACTTGATCTATATGAGAGAACCCACCAAGTACTCATATTCTAGTTGTAAAAACAATTATACAGTTGATCACTGGCATGGATACATTAAGACCCTAACAAGCCGACGCTTTCTGTTTGACAATGAGAAAAACATTCTGGGGGCTGGAGAGATGGCTCAGCAGTTAAAAGCACTGACTGCTTTTCCAGAGGTCCTGAGTTCAATTCCCAGCACCCACAAGGTGGCTCACAACCATCTGTAGTGGAGTCTGGTGCCCTTTTCTGGTGTGTCTGAAGGCAGCCACAGTGTACTCATATATACATTAAATAAATATTTAAAAAATTTAAAAAATTAAAACATTCCAAGAATATGCCTTCAGAGTGTTTGCCCCACACACATCGAGTCCCGGGTTCAACCCCAGTACCACACAACCAGGGCTGGCGGCACTCAGGAGGTGAAGGCAGGAAAATCATTGAAGGACACCCTCAACTACACGATGAGTTTGAGGTCTCATCTGTGGCTGGCCCATGTAGGTAACCATAAACATCCGCCTTAGACTGTGGCAGTCATTTTAAACTCTGAGGTCTGGACCGAAGCCCAGCAGCCAGACCCTTGCTCCCGATCCCAGCACTAGAGAAAAATCAAACCAATTAAAGCAGAGCGGCATAACCCTTGGATGCTGTGCAAGGCCCACGTGGTCCTCAGTTCCGAAGTACTGCCTTCCTCTGCAGCAGCCTGCAGGTGCCGAGTCAGAGCCACCCAGCCGCTGTCCCAGTGCTGTATGTTTATAAATTAGACATTTTCTAGTTTCCGTGCATTCTTTCTTCTGTCCAACCATTTTAATTAGCCCTCTGAATCAAAATTCATAATCCACACATGAAGTAAGATAATAATAATATATTGGAAAAGAAATAACACACTTAGTGTTAAAAAAGAAATTCTAGGGCTAGGGAGAGAATTCAGTGGCAAAGTGCCTGCTAGCATGAATAGCAACCCAGAAATCACTCACAGGATGCTGCTATTTTAGGCAAAATACTCTGAGTATAAACAACTATTGTTATAGTAACCTCGGACCAGAATAACTGATTGATTTATTTACAAGAACAACTGATTTTGTAAAATGTAAATTGTTCTTTTTGTCATTGAACTCTCTATCCAAAATCCAGTCTATCCTTCTCCGACCCTATCTTTTAAGTCATTAAAATATAAAGTAATGAAACAAACCTGTATTTGATGGTCATAGCTAATTAACAGTGTCTTAAAGAGTAATTTTATGTTTCTTAAAACAAATAAACCCCCACCTTTTAGATTTATACCCTAAATGGTTTTATTGGATGATTTCGAACAGTTAACCCTATCCCCAACATATGCATAGCTTTAAAATACCTGACCTTTGCCTTCTCTTTCCCAGTGCTGAGTTCTAGCATCCAGGGCCTCAAGCACACTAGACAAGCTCTCCACCATTAGCTACACTCCCAGCCTCAGAGTAACCTTAAACCATGTATTACAATTCTTGGTGATTCCAGAACACAAGAACTGTTTAAAACAAATGAGATGCTTGAGCTAATCTGCTTCTTTCTATATCAACAATAAGCACAGAAAGCCAGTCAGAGCCAGTATTTCAAGCCAGCGAGTCAGGCTCAATGGCTGAGCGGTTCCTGCAGTAGACTTCCACTCTGGGGAAGAGTGCACACATTGTGATGAATGCCTGAACCATCCATGAGTGCCACGAAGGCGTAAAGGAGAGCTTGGTACCTATTTTCACAGCCTATATAGAGCACCAAAAATGTTGATTTTCGTTCTTTTTACTAAAGTGGCCTATAGTTTGCTTTGAGTCTTGAAAGAACAAATGGCAGATAAACAAGCTGCTTCAGGTCACAAAATATGTCAAACCACATTATTTAAAGGTCTAAAAGGAAAAATGGTGGAAGATGAAACATTCCAAGAATCTAGTTAACTCAGTCCTCACTGCTATGAACCCAGTGTTATTTAGCAAACAACAAAGGGCACATCAGAGAGTAATATGGATTGTTTTAAGTTAAAGGCCGGCAACTACATCATGGGGAGGGAAGGCAGAAAACATGCATTACAGTGGAGCCTGGGTTCTTACTAAGGGAAAATAACAAGTTCAAATATGGCCAGCTACTCCTCAGTATTAGGGGATGCACACATACAGTAGTGTATAGTGCACACTTGCAGCAGGAGAAAACAGGGAAATGAAGGGAATACAGGAAAGAAAGAAAGCCTTCTCTCACACCAGGACCTGGGGTGTGTAACTGAGACTCAGAGAGCTCTCACACAAGAGAGTGAAAGGCAACACATGGACTGTGCGCCTCAGGGCCAGAGCCTGTGTCCTCTGAGTCTAACACATCAGTGCTGTGCTCCACTTTAAATCTGAACAAAGTACCGCAGGCTCACCTCACAATTTCACTTACAAGGAGACAATTTTCTTTATGATAAGCAAACCACCTTATATTTTTAATTTTTAACCTTTTATTATCTTCTAGTTATAGATTATATTTTTTGAGCAATGAAACTTCAAAGGCAACAAAATTGTTAGGACACTCAAGATGTGCCTCTATTTCCTGACAATCCCACACCCAAGCAGTCTTGCCTCTTAAGTTTCCCAGCCATCCCAGGTATGATAAAATCCAAGGTGTGTGCTTCCTTTATTTTTGACAATTACATTCGATATCTTGGCTCACTTCAGCCTTGAAATTCGTTTCGTTTGTTTGAGATATGGTCTCTCCAGTAGCTCAGACTAGCCTCTGAGGATGCAGTGTAGACTGATCTCAGTGTTTGGATCCTCTAGCCTCAAGCCTCGAATGCTGGGGCTGCAATCTTTTGTAAATCTTTTCTTCTCCCCTGTGTTAGAGATTGAATCCCTGTTAGGCAAGCATGGCCTCTGGTCCTGGAATGACCTTCTGGGGTATAATAGTTAAGGACCAGCTTTATCAGAGTGCTGGCCCCCAAGGCAAGCTCTCTCAGTTGCAGGCTAAGGGTCTCTGCTGCCATTCATACACTCATCCATTTTGTTTTGCCAAAGCACAGCAAGGCTATCCTAAGAACATACTGTAAACACCTTGACTTTTAAAACAGAGCAAAGAACCTATCTTATGGTCAGCCTCACTTTCTGTTTAAGTTATAAACAGGAGTCACAAAAACACTAACACTGAGACTTGATAGCACTGCCACAGGGCTTGGCCACTCCGTACTCAGACTGGCTGGGGACTTAACTCAGTTGCAGAGTGCTTGCCTGTTGAGAACTATCACCATGGAAAGCTAAAAGCCAGAAAATTGGTACAAAACACCCCAGCCCCACAGAGAACTACAAAGCCAGGTCCTTAA
Source organism: Apodemus sylvaticus (assembly GCF_947179515.1). Classification (NCBI taxonomy): domain Eukaryota; kingdom Metazoa; phylum Chordata; class Mammalia; order Rodentia; family Muridae; genus Apodemus; species Apodemus sylvaticus. The sequence goes on along the minus strand of NC_067475.1, from coordinate 83,092,313 downwards.
AACATCAAATTATAAACTACCACATTCAGGAATACTATTCTTTTTTTTTCCGACAGGGTTTCTCTGTATAGCCCTGTCTGTTCTGGAACTCACTCTGTAGACCAGGCTGGCCTTGAACTTAGAAATCCACCTGCCTCTGCCTCCCAAGTGCTGGGATTAAAGGATTGTGCCACCATCTCCAGGAACAAAGTCTTAAATTATAAATAACTCTTATAAATAACAGTACAATATCTCATAATTGGAAACCATTAAGTAAAAAGGATAAAAGACCAGTGTGCAAAAAGACTTGATTTTAGACCTTGCTGACTACTGTTCACTCTGAAATCTAGCTGATGACAACCATGCTGCTATGGCCTGAATGTTGGGCCCCTCAAATTCATTTCAAAATCCTCAACCCAAGGAGATGGCAGGACAGAGGTGGTGTTTGGTCCCAAGACTTCATGATGGATTAATGCCCTTCTAAAAGAGGCCTTAGATCCCTTCTCCTTCTGCTGGGTACAGGTGTAGCAAGAAAGAGCCATCTATGAACCAGAGGCGGGTCCTCACCAGACACCAAGTCTGTGGCTGCCTTCACCTCAGACCTCCAAGCCTCTAGAGACATGAGAAACATATTTTCTATTTATAGTATATATCTATGGTACTTTGTTCTAGCAGCTTCCAAACACTAAGACAATATTCCCAGAACACAAAATCCATGAGAACAGGGATAATTTTCTATTATATTTTACAATAAAAAATAGACACAATGATATTATCCTTCAGTAATGCATAGACCTTTATCATGGAAGCCAAACTCTGAACATACAACAGTCAACTTCTACCATCTCCCTTCAATATTCCACCCTTATTTAAAGTTGGACATTGTTTAAACAGAAGCTTCATCTGCACCCTTATCCCATCTGGTCCCCAGTCCCTGTTATGCTACCACAGAAATGCCCCTCTGTGATAGCTGGGCTCAAGCTGTTCAGCAGTCCACTTAGTGGTAAGATCCCTTACAAGATGCTACATATCTACTTTCTTTTTAAATTAAGTAATCTTTGAGATATGGTCTCTAGGCAGCACTGGCTGGCACTTGCTCCCTAGACCATACTGGCCTTGAACTCACACCTTCTTCTGCTTCCTCAGTGCTGGGATTAAGGCACACACCACCTTAGCCTATTTCATCCTTTACATTTGGGGACTGAGTGTCTAAATTGCAACTAACTTTCTGTTACTCCTAACATGAAAATGTCTTCAGTGCTTACAAAATAATGCTGTAATAATATCCATCTGACTGGCATTTAAAATGTAGAAATAACAGCTGAGGAACAGGGGAGAAACCTTAGATGAAATACCCAACAGTGGGGAGTCTACCTCCAGTAGAAAGACAGGGCATCAAGTGGAGGATGGGGTTGCCATCCCATAGTCAAAAACTCTAACCCAGAATTGTTCCTGTCTAAAAGAACTGCAGGGACAAAAATGGAGAAGAGACTGAGGGAAAAGAGGTCCAGTAACAGGCCCAACCTGGGATTCATCTCAAGGACAGGCTCCAAGGCCTTATGCTATTACTGATGTTATGGTGTGCTTACAAACAGGAGCCTAGTATGGCTTCCCTCTGAGAGGCCCAACAAGCAGCTGACTGAGACAGATGCAGATACTTACTCCCAACTAATGGACTGAAGTTGGGGACCCCATGGTTGAATTAGGGAAAGGCTGGAAGAAGCTGAGGAGGACAACCTCATAGGAACACCAGCAGTCTCAACTAACCTGGACGTCCCCCTGATATCTCTCAGACATACACAGATATCTCAGCATACACTAGCTGGTCTGAGGCCCCTGCACATATACAGCAGAGGACGGCCGGTTCTGGCTTCAGTGAGAGAAGATGCATCCAACCCTTAAGAGATTAGAGGACCCAGGGAGTAGGGATGTCTGGTGGGGGAAGGGGGTGGTGGGGATAACTTCGAGACAGGGGGGAAGAGGAATGGGATGAGGAACTGTGGGAGGACAGACTGGGTTGGGGATCATGACTGGACTGTAAAAAAAAAAACCAAGTAATAAATATTTAGAAATGGCCTGGCTGGCTGGCTGCAAAGTCATCAACATACACATTACTGTAGAGCATGGCTCTTCTAAGTACTATAATGTCAACAAATATGTAAATATTGATATAATAGCTATTAAAATACTTAACAATGTAATGATTAACACATTTGAGACTGAAATGAGCATAATCTAGTGGCCCTTAGCTAATGAATGCTTTAAAAGGATGGGCTATTTTAATCATGTTGGGCAACTCTCTGATTATCTACTTAGCTTTCTTTTTCCTATCACTATATTGCTTCCAGGTGAGTATTTTCATCCACAATCTCTTTAAAAATGGAATAACATTTCTAGACATGGTAGAACCCAAAGAAATATGTTATTCTGCAGATGTTATGATAGCTATGAGCTTAAAGGAAACAAGAAGGTAATAATTTAATATAGCCCTTTGATGTCATGAGGGAGTATAAAAATATAGTTTTCTAGAAGTAAATAAAAGGCTTGGCTGCCGGCCTATGGCACTACTGGCAGATAGTAGAATCTTTAAGTGTGGCCTAAGGCCAGGCACAGGGCACACACCTGCTTAGCTAAAACCTCAAGAGCAGAGCTAACCATGAATACAAGGCCAGCCCTTTTCTATCTACTAAAACAGTCTCAAAAATATAAACAACAGCGGGGTGTGGTGTTGTACACAGAGGCAGGCTGATCTCTGTGAACCTGAGGCCAGCCTGGTCTACAAAGTAAGTTCTAGGACAGTCAGGGCTATAGTGAGCGCTTGTCTCAACACAATAATGCAGTATAAAAACTAAACTTACCACAAACAAAGGAAGAAAAACCAAAGCAGTTGGGCCTAGTAAGGACACAGGGTCACTGTGGCTGCCACAGGGTAGGCAGTTTTGTCTGATAAACACTCCTGTCAGGATACACCTTATTACTGAGACCTCTGCAACAGTGAGCCAAACCAACCTTTTCACTTTATAAATGAGTTGTCTTGGGTATATGCTACTGTAACAGACTGACTGACTGCACGCCAATTTTCAGAGGGCACCTGGAAACAAGGATGGTTGAAGGCCTGTTGGGTTTCAGAGGATGCAGACAGAATAGGAAGAGGAACTGTATCCATTCACAGGACAGCAACACCTAGCTGTACCATGGTTGTTATTGGTTCTCTCATTTACAACTACAGTGTTCTACAGAAAACTATGAAGACATGTCAAATACAGGAATCAATCCTTCACACAAAGGAAAACTCAAGGCCTGAGAACACAGCTCAGTAGGAGACCACTCCCTACCCAGCATGCCCAGGCTTGGATTCAGTCCCTAGCACCCAAGAAGCAGCACACAATAAAAGCAGGAATGCTGCGATTATAGGCCTGGCCACTAGACTCGATCAAAGCTCCGCTGTTTAACTACTTAAAGCACTTGCTCTCTAACATCAGTCTAAAGGGCAAAGGTGAACACAAGCATTGTTTCTACCCACCTAGCTGTTACACGTGAACATGCATGACTCAATATGATTGATAAATCTTGTAACAGAAATTATGTATCTAAACTCAAATTAGTTATGAACCAAATTCCTTCATGCAATTGCCATAAAAATAAGTTATTAGAAACAAATCATTTCTGTGAATTAAAGTGACTATTTTAAAATCCATGAAAAGCTATCAGAAAGGAAAGAATAAATTTACCTTATTTTCCTCAAGAAATTTCAATTTGACAGAAACATCACTGCGCATTTTATCATATTTTTCCTTATGTATTTGGAACAGATGCTGGGAATGCTCAATTTTTGGCAGAGTGTTTGCATCACGTGGCCCAAGGTTCAGTTCTTCCAAATCAGTGCGATACGCATCATATTCAATTCTGAAAAGAAGAGAATAAATAATGCATACCAGAAAACACTGGGACAGTCAAGAGATGGACTGGAAAACAACAGTCTCATATTAATACTCAAAATCCTCTCCCACAGTCTACTTTTGATGCTTCTGAAATCATTTTCCCCTAAAAATAAAGATCTATTAATATACAAAGGGGTTGGGGAACCTCTAGAATGCTTTAGAATGTGAGAGACTGGCTCTGTTTGTAAAGTTTGTGCATGCATACATATGTGTAAATAGGGAGGAGCTACTTCTCAATCTCATCTACTATTTCTTCCCTAAATTTATAATATTAACAAAATCTTCAACATTTAGCAACTACTTAAATTAAAAAAAAAGTCACCCTCAACAGATGCCAAAACAAGTTCAAAATAGTTATCAATCCTTAATGTGAACTGCTTAATAATGATGAGACAAAGTTGGTGAGACCAGCCAACTTAGAATGCCTAGCAAACTGGTAAGAGAAGTCATACTGAGAGTTACCAATGCATGTGATGCATGCACTTTAAAATGGTCTCATCACTGTGTTTAAATAATAAATATTAATGTCACCTTTTACCCATCACACTGAAAATACTATTGCTGTAACATGTAATGCATGTAGACAATTGCTAATGAGCTACTTTATATCTGGGGGCTGGGTACTGACTCTTGGAATCTTCACATTCCAACAGACACTGGTCACATTTCAGTGTTTGACAGGTACACATGACAGTATAATGCTAGATGGATTTTGGTTACAGCAGCATTTAGAATGTGAAAATGACCTATAATGTCTCCTAAAACCACCATGGTCTGGTTCTGTGAGATGCTCTGCCCTAATAATTCTAAAATAGTTATTACTCCGTGTTCTCCCAGTAGGTACACAGCACCTCTGTCATAGTCCTGTGGAAGTATCAGTACTGCTATGGTAAGCAATGACCAGCTGCCTCAAGTATTCCCTTCTCAATTCAAAGAAAGCAAATGACCTCTAATTTAGTAAAAAACAGTACACTTAACAGGACACTTAAGAAAGCATTTCTAAGAACAAAAATATGACACAATTGAAATATGCAGGATGGAAAAAGAGCATTAGGCGACAACACTGGTAGAACGCCTCCAAAAGAGAAAAGTGTGGGCACTGGCACAGGCGGGTAAGGATTAATTCTGTGTATTACAACCCCAAAGTAATGCCCAGTAATGGAAGACATTTCCGTCAGGACAGAAGTCAGCTCCACGGTCCCTGATAAACAATTCAGAGGTAAGCCAGAAAGAACAAGCTGTAAAAAGCCACTGAGGAGCTGTGATTCGGCCTGACTTCATTTGTTTAGGATAGAGAGCTGACCCTTGAATGGTGTGGAAGGGGGAGGACTGGGTAGACTAAGAAAATGGGCCAGCCTCAAGACTAAGGGGAGAAGACATCTCAGAACTAGAACTACGGCAGTAAGGATTAGACAGGCACACAGAGCCAATGAGGCAAGACAAACTTAAACTTGGCAACAAGTTGGTTAAACCCATGTTTAGAGGCCAAACTACCTTTCACTTGTTTTCCTGTCTTCAGTCAGCATTACATTTTTTTGTGTTTCCATTTTTCATCTATGAATGGGAGCAATAATTACCATAAAACTTCATACCTATGTGTATTATATGACACTGGGTAATAATCAAAACCTTTAGAATGCTTAGGACTGAAAAAGGAAGAGATAAAAGCAAGCTACAAACAAAAAAGGAGAGACAAACTAAAGCTGGTAGGATGTCACAAGCACCCTGCAACCCTCTGCAGCACTTCTTAATAGCAGCGCTGGCTGAGACAGAGCAAAGCTACAACACTGACTCTGCACTCTTTAGCTGGTACACTCAGTCTGTTAATGGCCAAAGCAGAGCTTCCCAGGAACGCTTCTCTAGGGGCACTCAGTGCCACCCAGGGGCGGGCGGGCACCCTGTCTTTCAGGCACAGCTTCCACCTCAAGGTTGAAGCCTGGGCTTGTTTCTCCACAGAGAACAGGTGTCGGCATCTGAAGAGGCCACAGCTGCCTGCCTCGTTGGTGCTGCTGTGGAGAAACACTGAGCTCTTCCGAGAAGGCCAGGA